>NC_084463.1:140264054-141471971 GCF_027409185.1 Cynocephalus volans | reverse complement strand
TAAGGAGTTAAAATATCTCCTTTATGTTTTCTCAAAGCAGTTCCTTTTAGTACTCATAGCACCAAACTGCTATCTTGGTAATTATGTTTATTAAATGAATTAGTGACTGGAGAAAAAAGTAGTCATTTATTTTTTCTCTGGAGCAATCTGAACCTTCATTTTATTCTGCATATTCAAATTCTTTTGGCCTTACAACTTAAGATTTTTTGACAAAGCTGATTTGATCTTCTAATGCTTCCTGTGATACTGCCTAAACCGCTAGGAGATGCATATAAGAAAGAAGGGTCAGCCCTCTTACTGTCTGGATTATACCTGAGATACAGCTTCTTTTATTTCCTATTACAGCAAATATCTGTGCTTGGTAATTACCTAAGGCCATTAAAATATCTCCTCCCAGCCTACCCCAGGGTCCCTGGCAATTTACAGCTATGATGCATGGCTTTCATTATTAGTGAAACTAGTGATAGAATTTCACCTTGGGTGTTCTCTGGAATTGGGTTATCTGTGGGGGTGTTGCTAGGATCAGACACCAAGGCAGAAGGATGTAATCATATTATTAGCAAGTGGATAGGGATTCCAAGTTATTAGCAGAGCTGTAAAAGCCTTCTGATTACAATATTCAGGCTGATCAGAAGTTTTCTAAACAGCCCTGTGTACTTTTCTTTTCCTTCAGTCAGTATTTTGCACCTTCTATGAGCAACATTACCTTTTTACCTATAAAGACATCACCTTGCACTCTTTCCTAGTGATATTGCTACTGCCCGTTCACCCTTAAGAAGCAATGTATTAACCAAGAAAGAATAATACTTCATTACAATGTGTTTTGTAAGCCCAGTCTTAAAAGTTTGAAGATGACAGTGTGAGATTTTTCTCTGGAATTACAAACAATGTGACTCTGAGACAGAAGTTTGCTCTTTCAAAGGTTCAGCTTATTTACTAATAAAATGGAAACGACATTTACTTCCTACAGTGTGAACTAAAAGTGCCTTAGATTCCCTCATAAAATATTTTATTTATTCTTAATCCCACTTCAAGTACCAGACTTAACTATAAATCATAATCAGTATTTTCTATGAAATAAATTCTCTTTCACAGGTTTTGTTTTATAAGCAATTGTATTAAAAAAGTATGTGCAGTGAGCACTCGATCTGTCTAATGCTCATTTGTTTATGTAACAGGGGACCACTTAGGGGTAAGATTGTTGTTGATTGCAATCCTTCTATTATGTGCATTGAAGCTTTCCACTTTCCCCTTGCTTTGCCCCATAGTTCCTCTCTTAGAATATCTCTGGTTTTAGGATTGTCCTTGGGTCACTGCAGGGAGGCATCCTCAAGGGGACTCAAGATAGTAGCAGTGTTACCTCCTGGTATGGACTAGGTATTGCTCTTGCACCTGGATGACTAACTGCTGAAGGCTTGGTATGGACTGAGGGAAGTTCTTGTCCACATGATGTCTGGACACAGGTGCAGCCTATCCGGCTGGTTGTCAAGGACACTAAGAAGTGCTGGGATATCCCCCAGGCATACTTATTAGAGCTTCTTCTCTTGGATCATTTTTCCTGCTCCATTTTCTTAGGAGTTTTTCTCTTCTGCCTACCTCTTTCACATTCCCTTAGCTTCCTGTGGGTACTTCCTTGATCCCTCCACACCAAAAGTTTCCGACTCCTCTAAATTCAATCAGTTTCTTACACAAGCACCCTCTCTTTTTTCCCTCCCACAGTAGTCCTTAATGGCCAACAAGAAGTTCCTGAGCTCATATCATTACTAAGCTCAAATTACTAACCACAGAATAAATGGTCTCCCTTTACTCTGGGTCTGTTTTGAAGTAAATATGATGACTACTTTCCTACTTTGTGAGAGGAGAGAGAATTTTCATCTTATCCTGAGGAAGGTGCCCTTCTTCAACAGAATGTACCTAAAGATCTCTCATAATGCATCATAGATGTCGTAACCTGAGTTTTCATGTCAGAAAATAGGTTGAACTTTCATATACTGCTACATTGGCTGTGATTTAGTGGCCACAACAGGAAAACATTTCTGAAGAATAAATAGCTCTTGTATATTGTTACTGCCTCCTGACTCAGTGTGTTCTGTAACCTCAGTACTGTCTGAAGAATGCGACAATCGGGGATGTTGTTCCCATACTGGGTGAAAAAATTTCTGGAAGGAAAAGATTTCCCCAGAGGGAAATACTATTTGTGTCTTTGTATGTCAGAAACAAACCTTATAAATTGATGTAAGAGAGGGAATGGTCTGTTGTTTGTCCTGGAGTTCACAAGTCAAAGACACATGCCTGAATTTTTTTCACAGCTTTATTCAGTTAAAATTCATATACCGTAAAATTCAGTGATTTTTAGTATATTTACAGAATTGTGCAACCACTACTACAACCAGTTTTGGAACATTTTTGTTACCCGA
This sequence comes from Cynocephalus volans, assembly GCF_027409185.1. Taxonomy (NCBI): domain Eukaryota; kingdom Metazoa; phylum Chordata; class Mammalia; order Dermoptera; family Cynocephalidae; genus Cynocephalus; species Cynocephalus volans. Next base: position 141,469,554 of record NC_084463.1, on the reverse strand, counting down.
AAAAGAAACTCCTTACCCATTAACTTCACTTCTTATTTTCTCTCTTTCCTCAACTCTAGGCAATCACTAATCCACTTTCTGTACCTGTAGATTTGCCTGTTTTGCACATTTCACATAAATGGAATCATACAATATGTGTGGTCCTTTGTGACCATCCTCTTTCATATCGAATGCTGTTTCAAGGTTTATCCATGTTATAGCATGTACCAGAACGTCATTCTTTTTATTGCTAAATAATACATGATTTTATACCACATTTATTTACCCATTCACATTATATGATTTTCAGATTTTATACCAACCTTTCATTCCTGTTTTAAATCCTACTTGGTCACTTGTTACTGTGGTCTGAATGTTAGTGTCTCTCCCTCTCCCCAAAATCCATATTTTGGAACCTGATACCCAATGTGATAGTATTAAGAGGTGGGGCCTTTAGCAGGTGATTATGTCACAAAAGCTTTGCCCTCCTACATGGGATTAATGCCCTCACAAAAAGGAGGGGCCTGGTGCCCCTTCCACCATGCAAGAACACATCGAAGGCACCACACATGAGGAACAGATTTTCACTAGACACCAATTCTGCAGGTGCCTTAGTTTTGAACTTACCAGCCTCCAGAACTGTGAGCAATGAGTTTCTGTTGTCTATAAATTACCCAGTCTAAGGTATTTTGTTATAGCAGACAGGACAGACTGAGCCATCCTGTTTGATCACTTGTGTAATCCTTTCTATGTATTGCTGAACTTAGTTTGCTAATATTTCATTGACTGCCTAAAGTTTAATAGAAAAAGTAATATGGAGAACACAGTTTACCTTTAATATTTACTCATCTTTTTCCCCCAGAAGAAGGATAGAGGTGCATGTAAACACACACACACACATAGATGGACATGAAAAATGCTGGCAGAATACTTGGTGTTTTTCTTCAATTTGTTGAAAACGATATTTTTCTTTCTTTTCCGTTTGATGGTATTGACTCCATTCTGAATGGAGTATCTTTGTGATATGATCCCTTTCTTCTCCCAGAGCATAATGATGTGAAGTAAGCAGAAATAGTTTGAGGAACCACAAGCTGGCAGAGAGAGAAGAAAGCAAATGCTGAACTCATACCTGAGCAACTTTTCACAAAACGTATATGGTAAAAGTATGTGTGTGTGTATTTATATGGTTTCTACTTCCACAGGAGTTGGCAATTTATAAAGCTCAGTACCTGTTTTATTTGATGATACAGGAACATGGGAAAGAGTGGAAAACGGATGCTGGAGAGTAGTGAGTTGGTATGGTATCTCAGTTTTTCCATCCTTATGTCTTAAACTCCACGATGTTGCTGCTGAGGGCTCAGCAAGCTGCTTCTGTGTCACAGAATAAAGCATTAGCCATGCTGGAAATTTTAGTATAAGTTTGATATAATAAATTATTCCTATTGTATGACAGAGTTACACAATTAGGCTATTTCCCATTCATGAAATAAAATTACTAAAACAACCCTTCAAACCAAGCCTGAAGTCCTCAATACCTTTGACTCTCTCTTCAGTAATAACTATAGTTAAATTTCATGTGTCCTTATGAGAACCGCCTTATTTAATCTTCCACAGCTTGATGAAATAGGAAATTTTATTATGCCCATTTTACAGTCAGTGAAACTGAAGTGTAGTATGCACCTTGCCTAAAATTATCCAACTGATAAGGCAGAACCTGAACCTGACTCCAGAGGCAATGCTCTTAACCATTTTGCTGTTAGGGTCAGAGCCTTGATTTCTTTATGCTTGGGAAGCAGTATGTAAAAATAGCTGATGCTTGTATCAATCAAACAAGTTAATTTCATTACGCAGAGCCTAGAAGACTGTGATAATTTGTCTTCTCAAACCAAGCCAAATTTCATCTTGAGCCCACCAATCAGAGAAGAGAATATGATGCTTACACCTCTTCTTTAAAATATCCAACATGGAAGTAAGTCTTGTGATTGATGGATGGCCATCTTTCATCCTCCAGTGGAATTTATTTATACTTCTCTTTTGGTCCATTATGCATCATGGGGAGTGGGGAGAGAAACAATTTCAGCTCTCATAAAATCCAGCATTGAAGACTTCAACTTCAAGTTGATGTATGAACTTTGTAGGTGGAGGGAGAAGAGTAGAAAATAAAATTTACATGCTTCTGTAGTTTGTTCCAGTGTGGACTCAGCCTAAGAAATCAGATTTAGATGCCCACACCTTCAAGTTTAATATTTACACTTACCTCACTGTAAAGGACTATTCACTCACTGTTTATTAGCACAGAGTCTAAAACCATATCACACATTACTCAGTAGCTTTCTGCCATATGTTGTGATTCTGATATTGCCTGTTTTGTCTGTATTTGCAGTGACTCAGGTTTGCCCTTCCACCCATTATATACAACATAAAAAGTGATCAAAAACGAAGCAGCAAAATGTGCTTTTGAAAGTAGTTGAAAGTAGGCATTAAAAACTCTGACAAGTAATTCTTTGCTGCGTAAAAATTTAATGAGATTAGAAATGATTATAAAAAAAGTCACACAGCATGGCAAAAACAACACTGGACCTGAAGCTAGGAGCTGCAAGATGCACCCTTATCACAGCCAGACTTAGTTCTAGGAAATGACAGGATGTGCTAGTGGGTTCAGGTGGGAGGAGAAGAATCCCTGGAGTGTGCTATGGAATAGTCCTATGCTAATTTTAAGACTGGCCTCAAAGCAGGTACCCAAAAGTTCAAGTAATACATTAAAATGCCGCTTGGAAAATTCAGACATGAATTAAAAATGAATAATGTAGAGTCCTGGTGAGTTTAAATGAAAATGGACACATATATTGTTGCCATGAGTAAGAATCGATCCTTCCTGGAGCATAATTAGATAATATTAATTGAGTGCTTATTTTTCACTGTATTTTCATCGGCATATTCATATATCATTTTATTTGCTAAAATTTTATTTCCATTGGCTGCAGTATTTTCTATATGGATACACCGTAAGTTTTCTTATCAGATACCTTATTATGGTACTTTTAGGTTGTTTCCAATTTTCTACTGCAATAATTAAATCTGATAATAAGAGATGGTAAAATGTATAATTTTTAAATTTTTGAAAAATATATGCATACAAGTAAAAAGAATAAAATGAAATAAAACAAACATGCTTAATCTCTGAGTGGTAATTTTTATTTTCTTTATACTAATTTTTAAGTTTCCCAATTTTCCAAAAAAGAGCATGTAGTGTTTGCAAAATAATTTTTTAAAAAATGTTAAAATGCATCTTTTTGTAAAGAAAAAAGAAAGTTGTTAAACACTTCCAGGGCTGCATTGAAAGGACTCAGGAACCAACTTGAAGAGGTTCCCACTGGCTAAATTTAGGATTACGATTACCTGATATTAGTAAGAATGATGGAAATAGATTGCACAAATCAGATACATTTAAATTCGTGATTTCATAATGATACTATAAATAAAAATTTCATTAATCATCTTGGAGGATTCTATGAATCAAATCACTATTTTTTTAAAAAGTTATTTTGATGCTTACTCCTACATTTTTTGGGGGTACAATGTGTTATTTCAATACGTGCACACACTGCACAATGATTCACTCAGGGTAGATAGCATGGTTTTGTATTAGTCCACCATGTCTCCGCCCCGCATCCCTTCCAAGGCTCTGGTAACCATTATTCTACCTTTCACTTCTATGAGAACCACTTTTTTTTTTTTTTAAATTTAGATTCCACATGTGAGTGAGGCCATGTGGTATTTGTCTTCTGTGTCTGACTTCCTTCACTTAAAATGATTTCCAGCTCCATCCATCAGTATTCCATTGTGTATATGTACCGTAGTTTTTTGTTTGTTTGTTTTGTAATCCATTCATCTGTTGACAGACATTTAGGTTGATTCCATCTCTTGGCTATTGTGAATAGTGCTGCAATGAACGTGGGAGTATAGGTGTCTTTTGGATATATTAATTTCATTTCCTTTGAGTATATATGCAGAAGTGGGATAACTGAGTCATAAGGTAGATTTATTTTTAGTGCTCTGAGGAAACTTCCATACTGTTTTTCACCATGGCTATACCAATTTACATTCCCACCAACAATATAGGAGGGTTTGCTTTTCTCTGCATCCTCACCAGCATTTGTGATTTTCTGTATTGCTGATAATGCTCATTTTAACTGGGGTGAGATGATATCTCCCTATAGTTTTAATTTGCATTTCCCTGATGCTTAGTGATTTTTGAGCACTTATTTTTCATGTGCTTGTTGGGCATTTGTATGTCTTGTTTTGAGAAATATCTGTTCAGGTCCTTTGCCCATTTTTTGTATTGGGTTATTTGCTTTTTTGCTGTTGAGTTGTTCCTTATATATTCTGCGTAGTAACCCCTTCTCTGATGTGTAGTTTACAAACATTTTCTCCCATTCTATGGGTTGTCTCTTCACTTTGTTGACAGTGTTCCTTCCTGTGCAGAAGCTTTTCAATTTGATGTAGTCCCATTTATGTGTTTTTGCTTTAGTTGCCTGTGCCTTTATAGTCTCATTCAAAACAAGCACTGCCCACTCCCATTTTGTGTAGTATTTCCCCTTTGTTTTCTTCCAATAGTTTAATAGTTTCCAGTCTTAAATTTAGGTCTTTGAGTTGGTTTTTGTGTATGGTGAGAGACAGGGGTCTAGTTTCAATCTTCTGTGTGTGGATATCCATTTTCCCAACACCATTTATTGAAGAAGCTTTCCCTTCCCTACTGTATGTTCTTGGCATCTTTGTCAAAAATCAGTTGGCTGTAAGTGTGTGGGTTTATTTCTGGACTCTTTATTCTGTTCCATTGGTCTATTTGTCTATTTTTATGCCAGTATTATATTGTTTTGGGTACTACAGATTTATAGTATATTTTGAAGTAAGGAACTGTGATGCCTCCAACTTTGTTCTTTTTGTTCAAGATTTCTTTCACTATACAGGGTCTCTTGTGGTTCTACACAAAGTTTAAGATCATTTTTTCTATTTCTATGAAGAATGGTATTTTGATAGGGGCTGCATTGAATGTGTAGATTGCTTTGGGTAATATGGACATTTTGATGATGTTAATTCTTACAACTCAAGAACATGACCTATTTTTCCATTTATTTGTGTCCTCTTCAATTTTTTTCACCAATGTTTTGTAGTTTCATTGTAGAGGTATTTCACCTCATTGGTTAAATTTACTCCTAGGTATTTCATTGTTTTGGTAGTTATTGTGAATAGGATTACTTTATTTATTCTTGTCTAATAATTTCATTATTGGCATATAGGAAGGGTTTTGATTTTTGTGTATTGATTGTGTATCCTGCCACTATACTGAGTTCATTTATTAGTTACAGTAATTTTTCGGTGGAGTCTTTAGGGTTTTCTATGTATAGGATCATGTCATCTACAAATATTCATAGTTTGACTTCCTCCTTTCCAATTTGGATGCCTTTATTGCTTTCTCTTGCCTTACTGCACTGGCTAGAACTTCTAATACTATGTTGGATAAACTCCAACACATAGAGTCCAATACTATGTGGGGATAGTGGGCATTCTTCTCTTGTTCCAGATCTTAGAGAAAAAGCCTCCAATTTTTGTCCATTCAGTATATTAACTGTGAGTTTGTCACATATGGCTTTTATTGCATTGAGGTACATTTCTTCTGTACCTAATTTTCTGAGTGTTTTTATCATGAGGGGATGTCGATTTTATCAAATGCTTTTTCTGCATCTATTGAAATGATAATTTGGTTTTACTCCCTCATTCTGTTGATGTGATGTATCACGTTTACAGATTTGCATATGCTGAACGATATTTGCATTCTTGAGATGAATCCTACTTGATCATGGTGTATAATCTTTCTAATGTGTTGTTAGATTTTTTTTGCTAGTATTTTGTTGAGGATCTTCACGTCTGTGTTCATTAGGGATATTGGGGTGTAGTTTTCTTTTTTTGATTGTGTCTTTTTCTGGTTTGGGTACGAAGTTAATGCTGGCCTCATAGAATGAGTTTGGAAGCATTCTCTTATCTTCAATTTTTAGTAGACTCTAAGAAAAATTATTAGTTCTTTAAACGTGTGATAGAATTTGGCAATGAAGCCACCTGGTCCTGAGGTTTTCTTTGTTGGAAGACTTTTATTACAGCTTCAAACTCATATTGGTCAGTTTAGGTTTTCTAGTTTTTCATAATTCAACTTTGGTAAGTTGTATCTGTCCAGAATTTGTCCATTTCTTCTAGTTTTTCCAGTTTGCTCACATATAGTTGTTCATAGTAGCCTCTTATTATCTGTGAAGGTTAATTCCAGCTGTCAACTTGGTTAGATGAAGGAATGCTGAGAAACCTGGTAAAGCTATCTTTTCAGGTGTGTCCATGAGGGTGTTTCCAGCAGAGATTAGTATGAGAGTCTGAGTGGCCTGGATGTGAAAGACCCACCCTCAGTGTGGGTGGGAACCATCGATCTGCTGGGAGTTTGAAGAGAACAAAAGACAGAGGAAAGAGGTGAAGCTCTCTCTCAATCTGCTGGAGCTGGGATACACTATTCTTTCTGGTCCGTGAACATCAGAGCTTGGGACTCTTCAGCTATTGAGTTCCAGAACTTACACCAAGGACACCATCAGCTTCCCTGGTTTTGAGGCCTTTGGACTTGGACTGAGCCACACTACAGGCATCTGGTTTATAGACGACCTATCATGGGACTTTTCTTCATAGCCACGTGAGCTAATTCCCCTAATAAATCCCTCTCATGTAATTATAACATATCCTATTGATTTTGTCTCTCTGGAGAACCCCGACTAATACATTATCCTTTGTATTTCTGTGGTTTCTATTTTAATGTCTCCTTTTTCATTTCTTTCTTTTTTTCTTTTTTTTGTCTTTTTCGTGACCGGTACTCAGCCAGTGAGTGCACCGGCCATTCCTATATAGGATCTGAACCGGCGGCGGGAGTGTCACTGCGCTCCCAGTGCCGCACTCTCCCGAGTGCGCCACGGGCTCGGCCCTCCTTTTTCATTTCTGATTTTATTCATTTGAGTCTTGTCTCTTTCTTCATTAGTCTCTGTGTCTTTCTATTGGGGCATTTAATCCATTTACGTTTAGACTTATTATTGATGTATATGAACTTGTTACTGCCATTTTGTTACTTTTTTTCTGGTTACTTTGTTGATACTTTTTTTCTGATCTTCGTGATTGAAGTTTTTTTCTCTAGCAGTGTGTTTTTATTTCTCACCATTTATTTTCAGTATGTCTCTTATAAGTTTTTGTGTTATGGTTACAATGAAACTTACCAAAAACATGTTATAGTTATAACATTATTTTAGATTAACAACAACTTAATTTTGATATCAAACAATAAAGAAAAAACAAAGCCAACTCTAGGCTTTGGTGTCATTCTCCCCCCCCCCCCCTTTTGACAATTATTTTGTTTCAAGTTATATCTTTTAATATTGCCTCTATTTTACATGGTTGTTGTATATGTTCGTGTCTTGTTAGGTTTGTCCTTTAGTCTTAAAATTAAGGATGTAAGTGGTTTATTCACCACCCTTATGACATTAGAGTATTCTGAGGCTGTCTGTGAACTTACTTTACTAATGAGTTAAGTACCTTCAAATGTCTTGTTGCTGCTCCTTAGCATCATGTTTCAGATGAAGAACACCCTTTAGCATTTCTTGTAAGGCAGGTCTAGTGTTGCATTCCCTTTGTTTTGTTTGGAAAAGACTTTATTTTTCCTTCATATTTGAAGGTGAATTTTGCTGAACTCAGCATTCTTGATTGACAGGCTTTTTCTTTGAGCACTCTGAATATATCATCCTATTCACTTCTGGACTGTAGGGTTTCTACTGAGAATTCTACTGAGAGACCTATTGGGGCTCCATTGAAAGCATGTGTTTCTTTCTTCTTGCTGTTTTTAGTATCCTTTCTTTGTCTTTGGTTTTTGATCATTTGATTATGATGTGCCTTAGGGTATTTCTCCTTGGATAGCATTTGATTGGCAGCCTTTGAGCTTTCTGTACCTGTATGCTGTCAACTTTCTCCATACTTGGGAGATTTTCATCTATTATTTTCCTGAGTATGCTTTCTGCATTTCTTCCTTTTTCCTCTCCTTCAGGTATGTCAATTATGCAGATATTATTTTGCTTGAGGAAATCCCATATTTGCTGTATTTCTGTTTCATTTTTTCTTATTCTTTTTTCTTTTTGCCTCTCTGATAGGACAATTTCATATGTTCTGTCTTTGAGCCCACTGATTCTTTCCTCTGTTTAATTGAGTCTGCTGTTGGAGCTTTCTATCAAGTTTTTCAGTTCAGATAATGTATTATTTATTTCTAGAATTTCTACTTTTTAAAAAAATTCGTTCAATTCCTTTATCAAATTTCTCATTCTACTCTTGGATTGTTTTCCACTTATAATTTAATTTTCTGTCTGTATTTTCTTGTGACTCCCTGAACATCCTTAAGAGGGTTATTCTGAATTATTTGCCAAACATTTCAAAAATCTGCTGTTCCTCTGGGTCCATTGTTTGTACTTTATTTGTTGCCTTTGTTGGTGAAACATTTCTCTGTTCTTCCTTGATCTTTGTGTCTTTACATTGATGCCTGGGCATTTGAGGAAACTAGGTTTATAGGTGGTCTTTGGTGATGTTAAACCTTTTCTGGTTAATATCAGAGTTTTGTCTCTGGGGTGTGTGTGTGTGTGTGTGTGTGTGTGTGTGTGTGTGTGTGTGTATTTGGGTCTTGTGAGGTCAGTTACACTATGTGAAAATTCTGGCCCAGGACTAAGTTTTTCCAGCAAGCTGTGCCCCCTACAGTTTTATAGCCCTGACCAGTCTCAACTGAGTGTGCCTGTGCCAATCAGAAGATCAGAAAGCAGATAGCTGCCCACACTGAATCCCAGTGTTCCTACCTGGTGGGCCATGTGCAGGTCCTTCATGAAGACTCACTGGCCTCCGGGTCGCTCCTTTCTTTGGTTGGCTCAAGCCCCTCTCTCCTATGTGGGCCCATAGGAACCCTGTCAGTAGTCTTGCTGGCCTAGGGACTGGTATGGTGTGCTCTGTGGCCCTCTTCTCCCCTGCAGACTCCAGGCAACTTCACACAAAGGGCTCAACTGCAGTTTTTGCTAGTGTGTTGCAGCTTCTCTCCACCTATCACTGGGCTCAGCCTGGAGTGGCCGAGACTTGAAATGGTCAGAACAGCTTCCTCTTTCTCTCATCTCTGCTTTTGCCACCTCCACAAACTCTGCCATTCTCTCCTCTTCTTCCCCCAAGCTCCAGCAGTCTTGGGATGACAGTCTTTGCTTTTAAACAGTTGTAAATTTGTTGATTGAGGGGGAGAGTGATGCTGGAGATCATCTATCCTGCCATCTTGATGTCTGTTTTTAAAACTGATAAGTTAATGAAAAGAACTAAGCATTTATCCTCATTTTCCTTTAGGAGATATACCAGAGTTACTGAATAATCATTTTTATTTATTAACCATTTTAGCTAATAAATGAAGATGAAATTACAGAATTTGAAGACAACCATTTTGCAATCCCAGATAAAATAATGGATGTAGGCAATGATCATCAGTGGCTGCTAACATCACACAAAGGAAGATGATCTACATTATGTGTTTTTAGATGGAAGTACACATGACCTATGAAATATTCTTGACAAAATGTCAACAGTAATTCTGGCTGAGTCTCTGGATCCAACTATCAATAAAAACCTCTACAACACCTATCTTTGCAAAGGTAAAAAATAGTGGGAAAGAACAGCGGAGGAAACTACAGGTTAAAAGTGACTTAAAGGACATAACCATTCAGATCTTATGTAAATCCTGATTTGAACTAGTAATTGTAGAATTACTCAATGGAACAAGCAGGTAAGTTTGAACATGGACTGGATATTTGATGAAATTAAGGAATAATTGTTAAATTTTATTGGGCATGATGATAATGGTATTATAGTTTTAAAAAAAAAAAATAAAGTCCTTATTATTTATATATACATTCTGAAGTTTTTTAATGAAATGATATGTTTGAGATTTGTTTCAAAGTGCCAGTGGGAGGAGGATAAAAGAATGAGGGTGTTGAGGAGACAAGGTTGCTCAGAAGTTGATAATTGTTAAACCTGGATTTAGGTATATAAAGACTTATTATACGAGTATTCTACTTCTGTATATGTTTAAAGTTTTTATCCACTGGGTGTGTGAGGACATGGGGCTGAAGGACCCCAAGGAGCTTTGTAACTACATGGAGAGGATCCGGGACAGCTCCTGACCCCTCTCCAGCCCTCCTGGCCAAGTGTTGTGGGCCACCAGCCTGAGCAGCAGGAATGGGGGACCCAGCAAGCCTCTGGCCTGTCCCTCCTGCTCCTCTTCTGGTACTTGTTGATCCATGTCCCCTGCCTGGTCCCCCACATGGAGTCCCACTCAGGCCCCCACTGCCCTTCCCTTTGGGACCATGGTCATGAGGAAGGGCTATGCCCCTTATTTATGGGAACCATTTCATTCTATTGTTGGGTACAGAATAAACTGAGAAGGAAATCAATAAATGAATGAATGAATGAATAAAATTTTTATAATAATTTTTAAATAATCAGGCTTGATTAGTGGTTATTTTGTATAAATTGGTCAAGGAGGGGGATAAACCTGGGTTGTTTGACTCAGAATTAAAAGTTACCAGGCTTTAGAAATACTCAGGTGCATGTTGGTGCCATGTGGTGGGAGAATAACTGGACTTCTTCACTTCAATGGGCTTTGAGAATTAGCCCTTTAGTGCCCCAGAACTCAGAGGGGACTGACTTTGGACACATTTCTTGGAAAGGATATTGATCCTAGTATAAAATGTGTCCTGGCACAGTATGTCATTTCCTTGGCTAGGCCATCCTGGGTCTCAGAGTCTGTTGTTACTCCTAAAAATTCTGGTCTGCTATGTGATCTTAAGACCAAGCCATTTAATTTCCTAACTTCCAATTCTCCCACCTTCTTTCTCTGTCTTGGAGGTAGAAATTCCTGGAATCTCTTTCAGGAAAGTTCTGTTAGTCCTCTCAAGAGCTGGGCTTACACCCAGAAAATCAAACCATATTAGGAATTAAACTAATTGAAAACAAACCCCTGAGGTCTTGGCAAATTAACAACAGCTTCTTGGCTGGCACAGGTGGCTTCTCTTTGTGCAACAGGTGGTCCCTCTGAAATTGCATGCTAATTGAGCTTGTAGAAATCTAATGTTGTGTTAATAGTTCTAGGGAAGAAATTTAAAGTTAAGTCTTCTAACACCTTTTTTAACACAATGAATCACTTCACCCTCATTTTTCTCCTTTGCAAATCTGGATGTGCAGTGTGGCACATCAGGAGTATGTAGATAGAGCTGGCTTTTTGCCAAGGTATCAGGTCAGCTCTACCTTGACTCTTTAAAGTAGTGTAAAGAGTGAACTGCAGGCATCATACTGGCTTTCAAGTAAAGTCTGGGGAGTCAAGTAATGTTGTGAATGATAGTGGATGCTTTTGAGCCAGAAAGACCTGGGTCTGAATTCTTTTTCTACTCCTTATCAGCTAGGTTAGTTTATGTGAAGACTAACTCCCTTCTAATCTGAAAACAACTGGATCTCACTGTTTTTGTATGTAAAGGAATCTAATACTACATACCTTAGAAAATTGTTGTGAAGATTAATAAAAATATTCTAAATAGTCGGTGCTTGATAAGTGGTAGACTTTAGGGTCTTATGGTATTTTATGAATTTTTAACCAAGTGATTGTTAATGTAATTGTAATTATTAAAGTAATTGTTAGTGTAATGATAAATTGTCATAAACTGTTAGATTCGAGAAGGAACTGAGAGGTCATGTGGTTCAATTCTCTGAGTTTTCATTAAGCTGATGTCCAGAGTGATAAAGTTATTCAAGCAAAATCACTTAAATAGTTCAGATTTAGATTCAAACAGGATTTATTGACCAGCCACTATTCTTATACATTTATATAATAATGTCAAGGGTAATAATACAAAGGAATGTCAAAAAGATTATGGCATATTATCTTTTAATTCTATTTTTCCATGAACTTTTTGAAGCACCCTTGTAACATTTATTACTAAAAGCCAACCACTAAGTTTTACCCTTTACTGGTATTACTGTTCATACCAGAACCTTGGAAATGTGTTCTGTTATTATTTCCATTCTACGTACCAGGAAAGTGAGGGTGTGAGAATTAGGCATCTTATCCAAGGTCATGATGCACTGAGGCCAAAACCTGGGGCTGTTTCCCATCTAAGCTCCCGTTCCTTGTGGGCTGCCTCTATTTTTTTCTTCTGAGATGCTCATCAGATTATTAACGTGGTGGGAGTCATGAAAATATAATGTGCATAGTAGAGTGAACAAAGCTTACCAGTCCAGGTCTCATACTACTTGATTTAAGTATCATTCAGTTGTCCATTCACCAGTTGTGTGGCTATCTGTAAGTTAACTAACCTCTGAGTTAACACATGAAAGGCACCTTAAAATAGTACCTGGCAAGTGAGAGGTGCTCCATAAATGTTATAAGTATTAACAGTTGGAGAAGCTGAAGTTTGGAGACATGGCAGGTGGAACTATTTGAATTCAGGTCGTCTAATTCCAAGTCTGCCTTTCTTGCCCCTCCAGCAAACTGCTTTTCTAACTGCTTAGCCCAACTTTAAATGCAGATCTGTTTTCTTATCTGTCAGAGACTCTCAGGTCATTTTTGTCTAGGGATGCCCTAATCCAGTTTGAAAACTCTTGCTGTAGGTTCCATTTTGAATGTCCTTTCCAGGTGGGCAGAGCTCTGAAATGAGAACCTCCTTTCTCACTAGCTTATCCAGGAGAGGATGCTCTCTGTTCTACTTGTATTTTTTTTTGTGTGTGTGCATTATGTATTCTTCTGTTTTGCTTTTCTCACTGAGCATAATGTATTTCAGTTCTATTATGTTTTAGTGTGTATCTGGACTTCTATTCCTTTGTATTTACAAATAGTATTCCATAATGTGGCTATATTACATTTTGTTTATTCACTCACCAACTGATGGACATTTGGGTAATATCCACTTTTTGGCTATTACAATTATTAGAAAATTACAAGTAGAACAGGGCACTCCTGGTTAAGCTAGTGAAAAAAGATGTTCTCGTTTCAGAGCTCTGCCCATCTATGAACACATTTGTACACGTCTTTGTGGATATATATTTTCCACTCATGGGTGGATACCTAGGAGAGGAATTTCTGAGTCACATGGTAATTTTCACAACTTTTTTAAGAAACTGCAAAATGTTTTCCAAAGTGGCTGTATCATTTTACATTCACACCAGTAATATATAAAGTTTTTAATTTTTCTGTGTTATTGGCAACCCTAGTATTGTCTGGTTCTTAGACATTTTAGTGGGTGACAAATAGTGGTGGAGTGGGCATTTTTACAAAGGTTTTGATCTAAGTCAGAAATATAGATGGGTCTTGGCATCTTTATTACAACGTTTTTTCCACGTCAGACACTCAGGGAGGCTCAAGACCCATCTAGACCAATCAATCCCACTTTGAAGCAGGATCCCAGTAATGTGCTTCTAAGAGTGACCCTGCATGTGTGTATCCATGGTAGGCACTTTGCCAGTGGGGGACAGACAATGTTTTTCCTTCTTTATTTTTGTAGAATATTTAATTGAAGTCTTTAGTTAATTCAAGTACAACATTAATTTTAGCTTATGGAACTTATTTTTATAGGTCATAATATGTAACTTAGATGCTTATTAATAAAAAAGCCTTGAAATTAATAGAAGAATGAAAGTCTGTGAGACTGTGCAATGCTCACCTGTAAGAATTGAGAGGAGGAATGGGACTGTGGATCAGTCAGTGGCCCTTCCAGCAGGAAATGAGTCACACTTTGCAAGTCACTTCATCTTTTATGTATGCATACATATATTTTAACATTTACTTGTACATTTTTGTGGAGTACATTGTATTGTTTCAATATATGCCTAAACAACACAATAGTTCACTTGGGGGAGATAGCATAGTTTTGATACAGATTCACCAGTTAAAGTCATTTTTTTTCCAGCAAGTTAGAAGTTGCAAATTGAATGTCCCTGTTTTCTTCTTTATATTGTGTGAACGTATACTGTACACATCTGGCCTTCCCACCCCTGTGGAATCTCATAACCCTACTGTCAGTTCATCAAAGCTGCTTGATGCTGGGTGCCATGGGCACAGAAGAGAAATAAAAGATACAGCCTTACCCTAAGGCACTAACACTTTATGTGGGAAGACACAATCTAGGGCAGAAAATCACAATCATTTAAAATCAAGTGCCAAACTGAACACGTTCTAGGAACTCAAGGGTAAGCTCTGGGATGTGATGGTTAGAATTCTGAGAGACAGCTTCATGTTCTGAATAGGAGATAATGTAAACTTAAGATATCTTAATATCTGGTTGATCAGAGATCATATCTTCTGTCATAGTTTTGAAAGTTGCAAACCTCTTGGCAATGGGAGGAAAGGAAATTTGAACAGAGGAAGCAGGTGGATATAATTATCCCCACTTATCTCTGTTACCTCTGTTTTACTATCTCAGATAGGAGAAAGGGAAGCGAGGAAGAAGTGTCACTTCAGAACACCTTTAATTAAAGATTGTTTCTCTGTATGGCTGGACACTGTCTCTTAAATTAGTCATTCAGCATACTTCCCCACTTACTAAAGTCCAGTCACTATTTTGTTTAAACCAAAGGAATGTTTTGTTTTGGCACTATGACAGAGGTTGGAAAAATATAAAACCAACCAAAACAACAAACAAACATAAAAATCAACCTCTCACTCCTACAATTTGAATCCTTTTCATGATCAAAAATTCACAGAAATATTTCCAATTGGTTTTTTAAAAAGTCTTAATTATTGGTTGGCTTCAATTCAACCAGTAATTTAACCTGGTTTAATTACTTCAATTCAATCCATAATCAAACCTACCTGAAAGTAGATTTTAGGAGAGGATAAGTTCTTTAGTAGATAAATTTAATAAATTTCTATGCTGTCATTTCATTGTCAATATAAAGTTATTTAAAATAAACATTTTTCTCATTGATTGCCTAGGTCAAAGCATGCGTTTTAAAATTCCATCTAAAGAATTATAATAGACTCAACATAAAATTTGAAGTAGTCATTTATTAATTTCATAAAATAGCCAAAAGTTAATATTTAGACATTAAATTTGAAATATTAACTAAATTTGAAAACAAGAAAACTGAATTTTAGAGACAAGTAAATTCTTCTAAGATCACACAGCTAGTTACAGGCAGAGAAAGCTAGTTACAAATCTTCAAAATAAGATTTGTCTGCTTCTAAATTTATTTTATTATAACATTTTTGCTTCATTTATTACAATATTAAAATACCTTTGTAATTTGAAAATTTGGATATGGACCTATATGTATATGCACATAAAAAAATATAAAATTAGCAAAAAGCAGTTTCTAAATATTTGTAACATATTCTCACAGAACTCTCACTATTTATAGTTGATTTATACTTTTTTAGCTGTAACTTTATCTAAATTTTGTTTTCAAAATGAATCACATCAAGGAAATATATCAGAATATTAAAATTAGTTATACATGGACAATAGGGTTATGAGGTGTTAAAAATTAAGTTTTTTCTATTTCCCAAATTTATACAATTTTATTGTTTTTAAAAATAACTGCTGTGTTTTGGTTGCATATTATAAGGTATTATCCCATGGATCTTTTCACTGCTGTGTGCTGAGTGCTTGGCACAGAGTTGGTGCTCAGTAGACAAATGTTGACAAAATGCGTAGATGAAAACGATGAGTGAACTGTGCTAACTTTCTTACATAAGTTGTTTCTTTCTTTAATCATCTTTTAACACGAGAAAACTCTATCATCATCATTTAACGTGAAAAAACTGCATCTCAGTGTAGTTAAGTAACCTGTCTGAGATCAAATGGCTAGGAAGCAAAGAGCTGACATTTAAAACTGTTGTTTGACATTAAAACCTGTCCCCTTATTATGATAATAGAGGTATTTATTTTCACATCAGAAACTGAGTAATCCTGAAAGTTTAACATGAAGACGGGAAGGTAGATAATACTGATTGGAACTAAGTTGTGAGGTATTTGGTAAATTCTGCTGAGTGGTTTGGCTGTTACCTCAGTGGGAGCCCAGCACCAGGCCTTTCTCCTGCCCTACCATGAGAACAAGATACCAGATGCTGCTGTGGAAAGAGTGTTCTGGAAACTTCTTCTGTGAAACTGAGCAATGTCTACTTGGATGAGTCCTAACTTCTCTGCCTACTTTCTTAACTGCAGTTGTTTTTGAAAATTAAAAAAATGAAGAAAATAATAGCTTTTTTCTCTTCTCCAAACCAGCATTTTTCTGCAGCCGTGAAAGGCTGACAGAAACAGCAGGCCTCCAGCTACTGCCTTCCTAATTGGTTGTGTTATGTTCTGGGCTCTCACTGGCTTTTTCACTAAGGTACAAGAATAGGTCCCAGATGATTCCTCTAACACTAACCTTTGTGCTCCAGGCCTTGGCCAGTCCATCTGGTTTTTTATGCATATTAATAGAGTTTTCACTGGAGCCTTGAAAGTCAGGAATGGAAATGTTCTTGTTCCATTGGTTCCTCTGCTGCCAAGAGATAAATCATTGAAAACCAAGCAGTGTCTTTTCCCAAAGATAGCAATTCCCAGCTGCTCAGGACTGTGCTATCCCCCTTGTCCTGCAGTACTTAGCAGGACTCTGAAAGAGATTCCTTAGACCATATTATAAATCCCTTCATTCTCATTTTTCATTCAAACTTCTCTCATTCTCTCCTTTTTTAACCTTATTTTCACCATGATAATGATACATCTTTTGAATTATTTGCTTTTCAATGAACAGATGCTACAGAAAACAATATTCATGGTAATAATTTCCATTTATTGAGAACACCAATCCTATAAAGGTATCCGTAAAGTGTCCCCATTTTATAGATAATTATACCATGTCTAAGAGAGAGTAAAACACAGCCATATATTTATGAACCAGAATATAAACTCTGTTCCATTATCAAACCTATGCTTGTATTTTTTTTTTAACTATGCCAAATTCTCATTATTAAAGTCCCTGGTCATGGCTGTTGCTCTAGCCATGCATATGCTTCTATTAATCTTTTCAGCTTGACTGTGGCTTGCATCAAAGAGAATCACCTGGCATACTGAAAAGAGCAGGATAAAGGGGGGGATTCCAGACACCCAATAAAATGCCAGGGAAATAAAAGCTGTAAGAAAAAAATTTGACTCAACATGCAAGCTTCAGAAGGATTGCACTGAGAGTAAAAACCAGCAAACAAAAGCCAATCAGCCAAATACAGAACACATGTGCCAGCCAAAATAAAATGATTTGGAAATTTGCCATATTTTTCATGCTGTAAAACTTATTGCATTATATAAGAATCATTTATTCCTTGACTATTTGGACTTCTTTTGAAGTGTTTTCAAACAGTTTTATCCTATGAACTTAGCAATCTCCAAAGCTCCTGATCACATACTAATGTTACCCCTAGGCTTTAGTAATCTAATTTTTCTCCACTAATTACGATGCGGTGCCTGACCATCACTTTCCTGAAGCAATACCCATGCCTGATCAAGGAAGGTGAATAGTCATCCTCTGAGAGTTCTGATGCATCCAGAATGTGTGATGTAGGGGAATGATTTTTGTGGAGTAGCATTAACCTCCTCCAAATATCTAGGTCTTCGCCACTGCCTTCCATGGACCAGTTACTAAAAGCCTTTTCTGTTTTCTCTGAGCTTTCTTGAGGCTAAATGAAGACCACTGATTTGAAGACTAATCATCTGGTCTTCCAGTTTGTCTCAAGAATTTGTTGTAAATGATGCAATGAATAAACATACTAAAGAAAAAGCATGATTTTGTTTTGTAGGTTCATATAGTAGACCATAAAAAACATATTCTTGGCTTGCAGTAAAATCTATCAAAGTTTTTCAACAGCCCCATATTTTTTACATTCCTTCACTGCCACCAGCAGCTGCCTCTACATATGTTCCTTGATTTTATGGGTGCATTACAACGGCATCAAAGCTGCTGTAACATTGCAGGCACGTTTTTATAGGGAGCGATTTCAGCATCATGCCATCCGGCTGGCCCACCCCAGCCTTCTGTTTCAGGAATGGAATGGCAAAGACATTTAATGAAGGGGATAAAGAGTAAGACAGAGAGAAGGTGGCCCCAGATGTATAGTGCATTTCTTCCACGCTAGTGGAAGGGGCCCAGAGATGACTCCTCTAGCAGCCCATCAGGGCAACCAACTTCCCAAGAGATGGCCAGGAGGGTGAAGGTGTCACAGCATCCTCATTTCTGTGATTAAATAGCCCATGAAGAAGAAGTTTATACCCTCCATAGTGACTGCATGATGTGTATGTGGTTATATGAGGGTGCTTATGTTCTACTACTAGAACATGTTCTATTAACATTGCATGTAATAATCATGTAGTTACATCATTCGTATCGAACATTTAGGCTGTATCTACAGGAGCGAAGTATTTCCAAGAGTACTGCATCTAGGGTCCCCATTTTTTATTTCTCCTTAGATCTTGATAACAAATGATCAGATGGTGTGGTGGGGGGAGCTTGTCTTTATGTCAGAAAGGCATGCAGATACCACCACATTCCCCAAGACTTGTCTTTGCTGTCTGCACGGGGCACAGGCTTGGACATGTCAAGCCTCTGCCTCACAACAAAGAAGTGCCAGGCTCAGTACTAGGAGGATGGACTAGAAAGAAAGGATGCAGGTATCCATGTGAGAGAGGGCATGATAACGTCCCTCTTGTCATCAAAGATAGAAGCCCACGTTACCACCTTGAAGACTCTGAACAAGGCCATTCTTAAAAGAGACTCCATAACTATTCTTGGGAAGTTATATTTTAATGCAAGAGTTTCCAGAGCTGGGTTGCTGTCTGCACTGGTTCCAAAATATTCAGAGCCAGTTTCTTCAAAGTGATCTTGTATTTCAGTTAACTGCATGTTAACTCACCACTTTGAGCATTAACCAGGCATTTACCAATTTTAACACCGAAGCAGTGCATTTCCAGGCACATTTTCTTATTCAACTTATACTGTTCCAGGCTCTATGCTAGGAGCTACCTACTAATTTACTGACTCTGTGCAAATCAATCTTGAATACCTCTGACAGAAAAGAAACACAGCATTTGTTGGTGCTGAAAGGGACCTCGGAAATTAACCAATGCATGTTCTCTCCCTCTTACAGATGGTAAAGCTAAGGTGTAGAGAGATGAAGTGATTTGTTTAGGATACAAAGAAGAGTGGAGGACAGGCACAAGGGAAATCTGATGCCTTTTCCACTACATGTTTTCAGAGTTGCTTTTAACTTTAGGCTTGGAAGTCATAGTGTCCTTAGCTTGTAGGTTGTCCCTTCTTGATTTGGCTTTCTTGCATTCTGAAATTTCTTATTGGAAAGATGTGTGTGTTGGGCTTATTTTTCCAGGTGTGGTGATGGATTGGCACTGACCCCAAGCAGTCCTCTTCCTGCTATATCTGATGAGCAGGGCCGCTCCTCTTGAAAGGTGTGCCTCTTGCAGGACATTCCATGGTGTTCTGTCTTTCCTTTACTTCATCCAGAACATTTAACATTCTTCCCAGTGGTCCAAACGCTTATTATCTTGCTTGGTCCCTGTGAATTTCTCTGCTGACATGTTAAATTCAAAAATCACAGAATCACTGGTGTCGTGTTTTATCATAGTAATGATACTCTTGATCTCTTTCTGAACATTAGCATATAAAGAAATCAGAATGTATATTGCCTTGGCATTATTGTTTTAATTATTTTTTGTAAATGCTTTACTTCTTTGAGTAGTTTTCTGGACTTCTATTTATATTTCATGAATTACTGCTCAGCATCTTCTTGACACAATGCCTATTCCTCACACTGCTACCTTGGTAAAATCTTAGAATTAGGGGATTACGCAGGTTTGCATTTTCTAATGAGATTTTATGAATGTGAAAGGAAAAATAAGCTTTTTTGAATTTGTAAAATTGAGGATAACTCAAGAAGCAGGCTTTGTGTTAGGCATTTTACAAAAAAAAAAAATCTAATCTTTAAGATTAAAGTTTTAAATTCAATGTTATTTCTCATTTGACAAATGAGAAAAGTGAGGCTTAGAACCTCTGAGTTACTTGGACAAATTTCCATTGATAAGTAATAGCACAGCCAGGATTTCAACTTGCTTCAAACTCATTTTCTTTCTACTGCACCACATGACCAGGTTACATACTGAGAACATTCCCATTATTTCTCTCATTTAATTCTCTCAGTAATTTTCTGAGACAGATGTTTTAGGTCCATTTCACAGATAAGGAAACTAAGTCTTAGAGAGGTTAAGTAATCTGTTTAGGGTCACTCAGCTAGCAGAGCTGAGGTTCAATTTGAAGCTGTCCTGGTTCAGGAGTCCATTTCTTCCTATCTGACCATTTGACTTTCAAGAGAAATGTAGTTATGGACTCTATTTGATCATACTCTCAACTCTCAATTATATGTTTGGGAATTAAACCGTATTATTATTATTATTATTATTATTATTATTATTATTATTATTCCAAAGGCAGATAGCTATTCAGATTCTTTCAAGGTATTTCTCTGCTCTCCCTAAGAAGTGGGAAGTAAGTGAAGAATCACGGAAGAATACAGGGTTGTCTGTCTAGGAGTAGCAACCAAGAGAAGATGTAACTGAGATTTTCAAATTTCAAGGGTTGCCATATGGAGAAAGGATGAGTTTTTGTTCTAAATGATTTACTAGATTAGAATTATGACAAATGAAGAATGTAAGCCACAGGGAAAATATTTTGGATGAATATAAAGAAAAGATTTCTAAAAGTCAGAGCTGTCTAAATGTGGACTAGCCTGTCTTGGAATGTGACAGTATTCAGAAGAAGCAGGGTAATCATTTGGCAGGAGTGTTGTAGTGGAGATTTGATGACATTTAAGGTCCTTGAGATTGGTGTTTTTCTGACACAGCTTTGCATTCCTGCATATTCATCACTAGATGCTTGCCTGCTAATCCTGCAGAATCTTGGACATGTTCCCTAGCAGTTGGCACAGGTGGCTTAGAAAAACGGAGAGCCAAGATCTCTGTCTCAGTCTTCATCAACTCTGGAGTGCCAGTCTACAACACAAAAGGATGAAGAACATTAGTGCCAAGTATCATCAGTGGGCTGCTGCCAAAGTTCTAGATGAAGGAAGACAGAGGAAGTGTATACAGTTTGCAGTGTTCCTTTTTGTCTGTGTTTTCCTGTATCTCAGTGAAGAAAGAAACACTATGTGGGTGTTGTTTTGAAAGGACACAGAGTAACTGAAACCTCAAATTTTGAGTCAGGTTACCATTAGCTGCATTGACTACTTTCTTTTTTGTTTGAATGACAATAGTAATGATAATGATAAGATTATAATTACAATTATTGGGAGGTTACTGTGTCTTAGGTATCATTAATCTTGACATCTTATAGGTGAGTAAAATAAGAAGCAGAAAGCTTATACAACAAGGTCACACAGATACTAAATGGCAGATTCACATCCTGGTCCATTTGATCTCAGAGCACGTTGTTCTTATTGTCTTTTGTTGTTGATGATTTCCATCATCTATGATACCTTTTATCTTTTATATCAGTTATATAACAGGGTTTGTTAATATTTCTCTGTTGTTGGGTTGTATCATTTTTGATGAGAGTTAAGAAGGAAGCACAGTAGGTCTCTTCTAGGTATAATTTGCAACCACATGGACTATCCATCTATAAATAGGGCAGTGGAAAGAATACTGGATTAAACACTGACCTTGGTCTAGTTACACTGTTTTCTTCTCACCTTAATTTCTTTGTCTCTAAACTAAAAGGGTATCTTAGTTTGTGTGTCCTGAAAGCAAAGCCTGAGACAAGTATATGGGTGGAAGGAGTTTTTTTGGAGGTAAACTTAGGAAGCAGATGTGAAGGAACGAAGGAGAAAAGGCCAATGTTAGGGTACATTATAAGTTCACTGCTGTTAGCAACAGGGTTCACTTCCTCTGGTTCCCTTGAACAGCATAACAAATGCTTCCCAGAATGAAAGATGGGAGACTGGTACACTCATCCATTCATTTCTTCCCCCCGTTGGGTGAAAGTTGCTCCCAGAAGCTCCACTTGCATGGTGCTTAGAGAGCTGACCCAGGAGCAGAATGTGGAAAAGTAAGGGGCACACTCGAGGTAGGTAATTGACAATGCAAAGGAAACAAAGAACTGACCATGATAGCTGCAGCTGAAATCAGAGGTGGCTTAGGGAATAGGATGTGAAATATGCCACAAAGAATTAAAATAGATGCTGTTTAAAATGTCTTTCAATATAAAATTTGTAAATTCATACAGAATTCTTGATTTGGAGTTATATGCAACCACTTAATCTGACCCTCATTTTTCAGTGGTGGAAGTTGAACTCCAACAAGAGAAATAATTTGCCTAAGTGCCATAGTGAGTTAGTGGAACTGAGCCCCAAGTTCAGATGCCCTGGCTCTGACCACTGTACCTTACAGCCCATCTCCTAGCTGATGCTACTAATGCCTGAGTAAAGACCACTTCTTTTTTGTAGCCTGGAAGTCCTGAAGATTATCTCCACTGGCTTCATCGAGCCTTTTCAAAAGTTATCCCAACAGGATTGCCTTATCCATGTTGGCCAATTTCCCCCGAGACTCCAGAGTAAGAAGGATCAGGATAATAACGAAAGAGGGACTGGGAGTTCCCTCTCCAGAGCTGTGCATGTCCCACATTATTCACCTTTGTTCATTATAATCCTTTCATGCTGCCATTGCCAGGGGCATGTGCATACATCTATTGTGCACAACAAAGGCTCGGAGAGCAATGATGAGGGATTGCAAGAACACGAAATCCAATAAGGATACTGAGTTCCATCTTCTAAACTAAGGAGAGCGGTAATTAAAGCAGTGTTTACAATGCAATAAAGGCAGAGCTAATTACTGACAAATGAGATCGTGATGATGCTCTTTCCCAATGAAACTACTGGGCTCAGCCTTCACTAAAAATCCTCCAACTGTCGCTTCTGTTACTTATAATCTTCTTAATCCCCTCCTTGACAATATTTATCTAATTTATTGCTACTTAATAGGAAAGAATTAATCGAAACTGAGGGAGAGTGATAGAGCTCAGGAGGACTGCATGGGGCCTCAGATCACTAAAACAGAGGTAAAGACCTGGAGGAGAAGGGGCTATCAGTAGTAACCTTAGGTGAAAACGAGGGCATTCCTTTAAATATACAGCAAGGCTTGATCCTTTGCTAAGGTGTGTGGGGCTTTATGTTTGATATCCCCTTCCAGACCCCATGCAGGTATGACAAGTTAGGAGTTGTCTGTTCTACATCTTCATTGCTAAAAACATATCCTGGGGTAGGGGGCTCTTTGCATGGTGCTGTGACCGATTGATGTTATCTAAGGAGAGTCCTGATCACTATCTCTTGTCTAAAACGCTCGAAGTACAAATGATTAATACGGAAGTCAGAAAATTACCTGTGAAGATCCAGATAGTAATATTTTAGGCTTTGTGGGGTCACTTATGATTTCTGTCAAACATGTCTTTTCCCTTCCTTCTCCTCCTGCTCTTTCTTTTCCTCCTCTTCTTCCTCTTTCTTAACAACCATTTAAAAATGTAAAACCACTCTTAGCTTCCTAGTCATACAAAAACAGGCCATGGCTGAATCTGGCTTGCAGGGTGTCGTGTGCCAAGCCTGCAATATACTGTGCATTCACACACTCAGCCAGAAAGTACCCCAGTGTGTGCAGAACAAGATAGACACGTAGTCATATCCTAGCCCTCTGTTTCTGTCAAGGGTTAAATTTAGTGTTGAAGTAAGATGTAGAATTAGGGGAGTGTGGAAGAGATGACTCTAGAACATTGGTGAACTATCTTATTTTTCATATGATGAGTCAGTCTAGGTTGACCCCCTCTTTATTTTAAGTTGTCTTAAAAATCAAGAAATGTGATATCTGTAACTTTAAGAATTCTTATATTATTTCCTGCCATCTACTTTCTGTCCTTCCATTATTTGTTTTTATGGCTAAATTTTTATAGAATATATATCTAATATTAATGTCAATGTCTGAGGCAAGGTTAGATTTTAGTAACACATTTTGTGTGAGAGGAGTGTAATGGTTTGAAGGATTGGCAGACAAGAGGCGTAATTTGGCATCAAAGTTCAACCATAAATTTGGGACCAAATGGTAGTTCTATGGCCATATTTCCCAACAGAGGAATGAGTTTCTAGATATTTTGTGGGACAGGCTCATATACCACCTTTAGATTTCTGGTCCTCTCCCATTAAATGACAGACCAGCTCTCCAGTCCGTGTGACAATGACAGCACTTCTCACAACACACACACCTGCCCAAACCCCACCATCAACACTGCTACCCACTGGTGGGGTTGGCAGTATCTCCCATGGTTGCCAATCAGTGCCTTATCCATTTCTTAGGTGCTGCGGAGGCAGTATGAAGAGTTATCTTATAGGTCATTGAGAATACAGCTGGAGGGAGAAGTCTTGGAAGATGGTGAATCTGAGCTCTGTGATAATGACATATTCCTCTTCTTTAATTTCATCCTACATTGCAGCTAGAAGAGAATATCCTTGCTGCAATCCTTCTCTGGAAGAACAAGAGTAGGAGTGATTTTCTTATCAGGCATGCTGTCATGTAATAGGGTGAGCAAGGTTTGAAAAATCATATCACTGGTGGCCTGTCTATAGCCCAGTGTAGCCCCATAGGTGTACAGATGGGAGAACTGGCTTCAGTCAAGCAGCTCACAGATGGATTTCTCAGTGCGTGTGAGGAGTAAGTGGATTGCAGCATGATGATTTAAATAGTCTTGGTCTCTTATTTCTGAAATGAGATTGCGTTCTCAGAGCTAGGTGAGTCACAGGTAGCCACTCTAGGGCATTCCAAACTCCCTATGTATGTTTGTGTCTCTTGTTTATTAGAAGAAAAGAAGTGGGGGATGCAATGAGCCTTCTATTTTCCTTCAGTAAAGGGTCAAGGGTAAGTGCTGCGAATAATATATGGTTCTCGGGATTCAATGCGCACAATAGCTTCATATATATTTGTTTATTTATTTATTTAATTTATTTATTCTTATTTATTTATTTTTTATTTTTATTTTTAATTTTATTTTATTTTGTCCATATACAAAGTGGTTGATTATTGTGACCCATTACCAAAACCTCCCTCCCACCTCCCTCTCCCTCTCCCTCTCCCTCCTAACAATGTCCTTTCTGTTTGATTGTTGTGTCAACTTCAAGGAATTGTAATTGTGGTGTCTTCCTCCCTCCCGTCCCCCCCAGTTTATTTGTGTATTTATTTATTTATTTTTAGATCCCACAAATAAGTGAGAACACGTGATATTTCTCTTTCTGTGCCTGAATCATTTCACTTAATATAATTCTCTCTAGCTCCATCCATGTTGTTGCAAATGGCAGTATTTCATTCGTTTTTATAGCTGAGTAGTATTCCATTATGTAGATATACCACATTTTCCATATCCACTCACCTGATGATGGACATTTGGACTGGTTCCAACTCTTAGCTGCTATAAATAGTGCTGCAGTGAACATTGAGGAACAGGTATACCATCAACTTGATGATTTCCATTCCTCTGGGTATATTCCCAGCAGTGGGATAGCTGGATCATATGGTAGATCCATCTGCAATTGTTTGAGGAACCTCCACACCATTTTCCATAAAGGCTGCGCCATTTTGCAGTCCCACCAACAATGTGTGAGAATTCCTCTTTCTCCACAACCTTGCCAGCATTTATCATTCACAGTCTTTTGGATATTAGCCATCCTCACTGGAGTAAGATGGTATCTCAGTGTGGTTTTGATTTGCATTTCTGGAATGCTGAGTGATGTTGAGCATTTTTTCATGTGTTTGTTGGCCATTCATATGTCTTCCTTTGAGTAATGCCTAGTTAGCTCTTTTGCCCATTTTTTAATTGGGTTACTTGCTTTTTTCTTGTAAAGTTGTTTGAGTTCCGTGTACATTCTGGATATTAATCCTTTATCAGATGTATATTTTGCAAATATTTTCTCCCACTCTGTTGGTTGTCTTTTAACTCTGTTAATTGTTTCTTTTGCTGTGCAGAAGCTTTTTAATTTGGTATAATCCTATTTGTTTATTTTTTTTGATTGCCCATGCTTTTGAGGTTGTATTCATGAAGTCTGTGCCAAGTCCTACTTCCTGAAGTGTTTCTCCTATGTTTTCTTTAAGAAGTTTTATTGTTTCAGAGTGTATATTTAATTCTTTAATCCATTTTGACTTGATTTTAGTATATGGTGAGAGGTATGGGTCTAGTTTCATTCTCCTGCATATTGATATCCAGTTCTCTCAGCACCATTTGCTGAAGAGGCAGTCTCTTCCCCAGTGTATAGGCTTGGTGCCTTTGTCAAAGACCAGATGGCTGTAGGTGTGTGGGTTGATTTCTGGATTCTCTATTCTATTCCACTGATCAGTGTGTCTGTTTTTATGCCAGTACCATGCTGTTTGGGTTATTATAGCTTTGTAGTATAGTTTAAAGTCAAGTAGTGTTATGCCTCCATCTTTATATATATATATTTTTTTTGCTAAGAATTGCTTTGGCTATGTGTGGTCTTTTGTTATTCCATAAAAATGTCTGGATAGCTTTTTCCATTTCTGAGAAAAATGTCATTGGAATTTCAATGAGGATTGCATTGAATCTGTATATCGCTTTGGTTAGTATGGACATTTTCACATTGTTGATTCTTCCAATCCAAGAGCATGGGATATCTTTCCATCTTCTTGTGTCCTCTTTAATTTCTCTCAACAGTGGTTTGTAGTTCTTGTTGCAGAGATATTTCATATCCTTGGTTTACTCTATTCCTAAGTAATTTATTTTTTTAATGGCTACTGTAAATGGGCTTTACTGATTTCTCTTTCTGCATGTTCACTATTGGAGAAAAGAAATGCCACTGATTTTTGTGTGTTGATTTTGTTTCTTGCAACTTTGCTGAAATCATTTATCAACTCCAAGAGTATTTTTTAGAGGCTTTAGGCTGTTCGATATATAGGATCATGTCATCTGCAAACAGGGACAGTTTGACTTCATCTTTTCCAATCTGGATGTCCTTTATTTCCTTCTCTTCTCTGATTGCTGTGGCTAGTACTTCCACCACTATGTTGAATATGAGTGGTGAAAATGGGCATCTTTGTCTAGTTCCTGTTCTTAAAGGAAAAGCTTTCAGCTTCTCCCTATTCTGGATGATATTGGCAGTGGGTTTATCATATATGGCTTTAATTATGTTGAGATACTTTCCATCTATGCCTAGCTTGTAGAGAGTCTTTATCAAGAATGAGTGTTGAATTTCATCAAATGCTTTTTCAGCACCTACAGAGATGATCATCTGGTCCTTGTATTTTATTTTATTGATATGGTGTATCACATTTATTGATTTGCTTATTTTGAACCAACCTTGCATCCCTGGGATGAATCCCACTTGATCATGGTGTATAATTTTGCAGATGTGTTGCTGTATTCTGTTAGCTAGTTTTTTATTGAGAATTTTTGCATCTATATTCATCAAGGATATTGGCTTGTAGTTTTCTTTTTTAGTTGTGGCTTTACCTGGTTTTGGTATCAGGATGATGTTTGCTTCATAGAATGAGTTTGGGAGATTTGCCTCTGTTTCAATCTTTTGGAATAGTTTGTAAAGAATTGGTGTCAATTCTTCTTTGAATGGTCGGTAAAATTCTGCTGTGAATCCATCTGGTTCTGGGCTTTTCTTTGTTGGGAGCCTTCTGATACAGCTTCAATCTCCTTTATTGTTATTTGTCTGTTCAGATTTTCTGCATCTCCATGGCTCAGTTTTGGGAGCTTGTGTGTGTCCAGAAATTTATCCATTTCCTACAGATTTTCAAATTTGTTGGCATATAGTTGGTAATAGTAGTCCCGAATGATTCCTTGTATTTCAGATGTATCAGTTGTAATATCGCCTTTTTCATTTCAAATTTTTGTTATTTGGATCTTCTCTCTCATTGATATTTTGTCTTGTTTTGGGGGTTTCAATTTCATTGAGTTCTGCTCTGATCTTAATAATTATTTTCTGTCTGCTAAGTTTGGGTTTGGATTGTTCTTGTTTTTCTAGTTCTTATGGTGAAGTATTAGGTTGTTCACTTGCCATCTTTCCATTCTTCGGAAGTAAGCATTTAATGCAACAGATTTCCCCCTTAATACTTCTTTTGCAGTATCCCACAGGTTTTAGTATGATGTATCATTGCTTTCATTAGTTTCAATAAATTTTTTGATTTCCTGTTTGATTTCTTCTTGGACCAATATGTCATTAAGTAGAATGCTGTTTAATTTCCATGTGTTTGTATAGTTTCCAGAATTTCATCTGTTATTGATTTCTAATTTTAATCCATTGTGTTCTAAAAAAATACATGGGATAATTCCAATTTTTTTGAATTTTTGAGACTTGATTTGTGACTTAACATGTGATCTATCCTGGAGAATGATCCATGTGTTGATGAGAAGAATGAATATTCTAATGTTGTTGGATAGAATGTTCTGTAGATATCTGCCAAGTCCAATTGGTCTAGAGTGTTGTTTAGATCTTGTGTTTCTCTGCTGATTTTTTGCCTAGAAGATCTGTCCAATATTGATAGTGGGGTGTTCAGGTCCCCTGCTATTATGGTATTAGTGTCTATTTCCTTCTTTAGTTCTAATAGAGTTTGCTTTATAAATCTGGCTACTCCATCATTGGGTGCATATATATTTATGATTGTTATGTCTTCTTGATGTATGAATCCTTTTATCATTACATAGTGACCCTCATTATCTCTTTTTATGGTTTTTAGTTTAAAGTCTATTTTATCAGATATAAGAATAGCTACTCCTGCTCATTTTTCATTTCTGTTTGCATGGTAAATCTTTTTCCATCCTTTCACTCTTAGTCTATGTGAGTCTTTATAGGTGAGTTGGGTCTCTTGAAGGCAGCATATAGTTGGGTCCTCCTTTTTAATCCAATAATTCAGTCTGTGTCTTTTGATTGGGGTTAAGAGTTGTTTTTGAAAAGTGTTGATTTACTCCTAGCATTTTATTGATTTTTGTTTGGATGTCTTAAGTATCTTTTGTTTCTTTCTTTCTGATTTACTGTTTGTCTTCTGTGTTTGTTGGTGTCTTGGGTTGTAGATAAACTATTTTTTTCTCTTCATTTTTGGCATTTTTATTTTCCTAGTGGGTTTTGATTTTTCTTGGGTTTTTATGGCAATGGTAGTTATTTTTCAGGTACCAGACCCAGTACTCCCTTGAGAATTTCTTGTAAGGGTGGTCGTGTGGTAGTGAACTCCCACAGTTTTTGTTTGTCTGAGAAATATACAATTTGTCCTTCATTTCAGGAGGATAGCATTTCAGGGTAGAGTATTCTTGGCTGGCAATATCTGTTTTTTTAGTATTGTGATTATATCATCCCATTCCTTTCTGGCTTTTAAGGTTTGTGATGAAAAGTCTGATGTTATTCTGATTGGGGCTCCCTTATAGGTGATTTGATGCTTCTCTCTTGCAGCTTTTAAGATTCTCTCTTTGTCTTTAAATTTTGCCAATTTGACTATAACATGTCTTGGAGAAGACCTTTTTGGGTTGAACACAGTTGGGGATCTTTGAGCTTCCTGAATCTGAAGATCTGTGTCTTTTCCAATAACTGGGAAGTTTTCTGTGACTATTTTTTTGAATATGTTTTCAATGCAATCTCCTTTTTCCTCCCCTTCTGGAATACCCATGACTCAGATATTTGAGTGCTTAAGGTTGTCTGATATCTCTCTTAGATTTTCTTTATGTTTTTAACTCTTTTTTCTTTTTCTTTTTTTTTTTTTTTTGGTCTACCTGTGTTATTTCAAACAGCCCATCTTCAAGGTCAGAAGTTCTTTCTCCTGCTTCTGCAAGACTGCTGGTTAAACACTCTGTTGTGTTTTTTTATTTCATTGAATGAATTCCTCAGCTTGACAAGCTCTGCTACATTCTTTTTCAGGTTATTGATTTCCTTGTACATTTCTCCTTTCAGGTCCTGTATACTTTTCTTCATTTCATCCTGTTGTTGAGCTGAGTTTTGTTGTATCTCATTTAGTTCCCTTAGAATTATCACTCAGAATTCCTTGTCAGACATTTCAAGAGCTTCTTGTTCTATAGGATCTAGAGCTTGAGGGTTATTACCCTTTGGTGGTGTACTTTATTGATTTTTCATATTTCTGGTATCTTTCCTTTGACGTTTAGTCATTGTGGCAAGAGATTTCATGGTCCACTGGTTTGACTCTATTGTCTAGCTAGGATCCTGCCAGGACTTCCAATTTCACAGGGCTGCCTCCATGTCTGCTCAGTCGCCCACTGGTGCCTCAGGCATGTGGTTGCCGTGGGTCTCAGTCCTCTCTGGGGAACTGCTTCTCTGGTCGGCGTGCATGCAGCCAGGCTGGGGATGGGGTCCAGTGGCAGTGAGGCTTATCTGCCTAGTCACGCAGTGGTGCAATGGGTCACATGGTCTCTGTGGGACTCAGCCCTCTCTGGCTGGGTGCCTCTCTGCTAGCTTCATATTTAAAAGTGTTGTGACATGTGTTGGAAAAGGGAATGTGTTTTAATTTAGATAATTGTGTATTTGAATCCTGCTAGCATAGGAACCCTAGACAAGTTTACTCAAGTTCTCTGAATCTCAGAGATTATAACGCCTGCCTTGCAGGATGCAGGAGAAAATGATTTGTTGTAAGGGAAGTGTCTAGCACAAGGCCCAGACTATAGTAGGTGCTTAAATTCCATTGCTGTTGATATCAGTATAGTAAATCAGATGAGCCTGTGCACAATGCATGGCTTACTAACTGTTAACTATTGACTGTTGCTAATCAGTCATTAGGAAGATGAGTATTCTGAATGTTTCTAGGATTGCAAAGTAAGGGTCACTCTTTTTGTCAAGGTCAGCATCCTTCTGCATGTGGCAGTAAGAGTTGTGTGAGACAGTGCTGCATGGTAGTGGGACAAACCTAACTCCATTCTAATTCCAGGTCTGCCTTTTTCCAGTTCTATGTCTTCAGGGGAAGTTTTTCAATCCTAATATGACTTTTCTTCTTCTCCATAAAATAGAGGTATCTAAATGGATCTCTCTGGGTTACTGTGAGGGTTAAATGTGACAAAAAATCACCAGCTGCAGCATCTAATACATATTAGGTGTTCAGTACAAGGAGATTTTCTTTACATTTCTGTTCAGGGTTTGTCCTTGGCAAGATTTGCAGTAGATGATGTTTGTCTTTGACTTGGTTTCCTTGCTTCTCTGCACTTTTTCATTTCACTGTATTGAGTTTTCTGGTCCCTGAAGCAAGCCAAAATAGTCCATTCACATTAAGGTGAAGGCAATTTCTTACTTTGCTGTTTCTTTCTGTTTGGTGACCTCTACCCCCATTACTATTAAAGGGGTTTTATATAATTTATAATCACTAAAACAGTGACAATGTATCAGGGTCAGGGGTGAGAGGTGCCTTTGGCCATTTGGAGTCAAGATTGCCCCTGGATAGGTCAGCCACATATAGGGGATGGACTAGATTGGAGCTCATATATGGGAGCAGCAAAAATCCAGCTTCACAGTAAGGCCACCATCCACCTGCTCTGGGTTTGGCATAAGATAAACACTGGGAAATAAGCCAGAAGGGGGTAAAGAACCAAATTTGATAGGATTTGTGAATTTTATCAGGTTAATTGTAATGTTTCACTGGTCTAGAATCCTTTATCTAAAACACTTGGGGCAAATATGTTTTAGAATTCAACATTTTTTAAGATTTCAGAAAGGTGCTAAAGTACATATAGTGCGTATTGTATAAAACCCCCAGTGAGGTCTGGGTCAGCATCACATTATCAAACACAGTATTACTTTCTCAGCAAAGTGGATAGTCACACTAATTAGAGTAAAGAGAGATTAAAAATAGCCTTGTGTCAGTCCAGGTCAGATTTTTCCATTAAATGAGATGAAGTCAGGCTATGTTTTGACACCAAATAAGGAAGGAAAATACTTTTGATTTTCAGAAGTTTTTCTACTTTGGCATTGCTAATAATAGACTGTGAACCTGAATTAAAAGTAGACAGACACAGAATTATGGTCAAACACAAGTCAAGATAACAATACTTCTTGCATTCTTTTATCCTGGTACCCACAGTTCATCTGTCTGCCCAATAAATATTTATTGAGTGACAGCAACATGCCTGGTAGGAGATACAACAGTGAGCAAGACAAGCAACATCACTGTAGTGTATTAAATTATGTCTCCTAAAAATTCACTGAAGCTTGAA
Organism: Cynocephalus volans; assembly: GCF_027409185.1. Classification (NCBI taxonomy): domain Eukaryota; kingdom Metazoa; phylum Chordata; class Mammalia; order Dermoptera; family Cynocephalidae; genus Cynocephalus; species Cynocephalus volans. The sequence goes on along the minus strand of NC_084463.1, from coordinate 141,437,217 downwards.
TTGTGTCCACCAAATTTTGTGTATTGGAAATTCAGTCCCCACTCTTACTGTTAAGAGGGTGGAAAATCCTATTATGGTAACTGAAAGGTGGGGCCTTGAAGAGGTGATTAGATTGTAGGACTGTGCAGTAGTGAATGGATTAAAAATGGTGGTCTGGGCATGGTTCTGAGGGCTTTAAAAGAGAAGAGTCTGTCCTTCTCTCTCTCTGCTCTCTCTGCTTCCACCATCTTGCAATGTGAGACACCTGGGTCATTGTCACCACCACCGAGACCCTCACCAGATGTGTCCTCTGGACTTTGGACTTCCAGCCTCTTCAACTGTAAGCAATAAATGTTGTCTTCTTTATAAATCACCGGTTTCAGGTATTTTTGTTGTAAGCAACAGAAACAGACTAATACAGGCAGTGTGGGGATTAAGTTTTTGGGGGACATTCAACCCAAGGGATTGCCCTATCTGCATTTTTTAACACAGGCATGTCCAGGCACGTGGATGCTTCCCTTATGCTTTCTCTTTCCTGTTATCCTTTACCTACTTTCAACTTTTCTATGAGGTTTCCTGGGTTAACCCAGGAAGAGAAAGTAGTTCCTGACTCTGCATTGTTACATAGACAACAGTGTGATTTATTCTTTTCTCATGTGACTCCCCAATCAAACTGAGAGTGCAAACTGAGCAAAGAAGTTTTAGATCTCAGATGTCTAGTCCAGAACCCTGCACATAGTAGGTACTCAGCAAATGTTTGGTGAATAAACGCACCTGTTCCTCTGGATATTGGAACACCTTCAAATTTCAATTTTATTAACTTGTATAGAAAAAAAGAGAGAGAATTTAGCCACTCCCCATTTTTTGGCTCTCTGAATGCTTACTTTTTCTTCTGAATTATTAAGTTAAAACCAAGTAATAAAGCAAATTTTTAGCATCACACACCAGCAGTGAATCACCAGTAGCATTAATTTTACCTTTTCCTTCTGTCTTAGCTCTACAACATTATTACCCTCTTGAACTATTGGATATTAAAATCATATTAATAATCAAGAACTGTGTTAATCTGTCTAAAAGTTAAATAATATAGTAGCACATTTGAAGGTTAGCGGTACCCATTAGGTGTAATTCGCCAAGCGTGAATTTAGCTCCTTACTTCTCTGGAGATACAACAAAATATATTGTTTCTAGGAGATTAATTATGATTATGATATCTTGTAATATGAAATAAAATCAATGTTATTTGGCTGACTGGGAATTTTAAGTTACAAATTAAAGTTAAGATGGTGGACTCACTCACCAGAGGCAGGGTGTAAGGACTGCTTATTTTTGAATAAATGTGTTCTTGCTTTCCACAATTCCCTAAGGATTTCTTTGGTGTGATTAGGGAGGGATATGGGTCTGAGAAAGAGCTCAGATGTTAAGATCTGGGGTTTTATTTATTTATCTGCACCTGACTGGCACATAACCTTTGGGCACATAACCTCCAGCTACTTGTTTTTTCTATTTATAGTTAAAAAGAAATATCTCCCTCTCTTTCTTCTCCCAATAATACTGTGAAGTTGAAGATGCTATTTCCTGAGAATTTCTTTTCAGCTCTTGAAAAGATAGTTTTGTCCATTCAGGTGTAGATTTGAGAGACTTTTGGATCTGCTCAAATATTAATTGGCTGTACTAACTTAGGGAATAACCTTGACTTTTTTGTTCTCTTAGTTTTCTTAGCAATACAGGAGTAACATTTTTACCATGTCTACCCTGAAGTACTGTTAGGAAACACAGCTGTTTGCAGGAGCACTTAGTAAATTATCAGTTGCTAAGCAAACGTTATTTATATTTTTTACCAATAATGATAAGATGATATGCACATCACAACTGTTTATGAGTCCACACTCATGGAACTCAGACCAGTGTCTGTGTTAACTGTTAGAAGTTGACTTCTTTACACATGAGGTGCCCCTCTGGGTAACCATGAGATTTGAAGACCATGTGGCTCCTACAGGAATTCAAACAGGTTTAATAGCTCAGGGTGGTAGATACAGTAAGTCCTCAAGATCACCAATCAAATACCTACTTGAACAAAGACCGATTAGCATACTCTCTGGGACTGCTCCCTGTAGCATGAGATATAATAGAAGATACTAGGAATAAACAATCTAATCTTGCTCTTTGTGAGCTCAGACAAAATTTTCTCACCTGATTAGGAGGTAAGGACAGGATTTGGCCTGCAAGTCTCAGAAAGCACACAATCTAAAATTCTGAGAGTTTGAGGTTAGACTAACAGGTTGATTCAATAAAAGAAATAACCAAACTTTTTGATTATTGTTATTATTAAGTAAAGCAAAAAGAAATAATCAAATAGAGAAAAAAATATTTGGGGGAGTCTTTGTGGAGATTTAATGCTGTAAATACTTAGAATCATCTTGAATTTCTCTCCTAAAACCTTCACTTATATAATTTCATAAATAATAGTACAGCATGTCAGAAGGGAGCCTGTCTGTTAAGATCAAGGTGAATTGGCTTAGTCTGCTGTGGCCTGTAGAAGTTCTGAGATATTGATGAATCTGGGGGAGGAGTTTTATTCTAAGAATTTTCTCTGCCTCCTGTCTCTTCCATGTATATTATTCTGTGCTTTCCTATGTTGACCTAGATGTGAAATCAGCCCTTCTCTTGAGTTCCACAAAACTTTTATTCAAAGAAACTATTTGTGGATCTGGATTTCATTAAAGATTTGGGATTCCTATTGTACATCTTATAGGCTCTACTATATGTGTGTCAGTTTAGCTAAGAATGGAAATCTCTAACTCTAGCCAAGATCAACTTAATGAAGGAAAAACAAAACTGTTCTTGTTATTAGGTAAAACAAACAAATAAAATAAGAGTTTGCCAAAAGACAAACTTACACAGGATTTAGAAGGTAGAAGTGAAGTGGAACTTGTTGCTCTCAGAAGGTTGTTATAGTCAGATGGTATTACGGTTTAAATGTCTCCTTCAAAACTCATGTTGAAATTTACTAGCTATGGTAATGGTATTGAGATGGAACCTCAAATAGATGAGGTCATGAGGGCTCTACTAGCATGTACGATCAATACTGTTATTCCAAGAGTAGGTTAGTTATTGAGGGCGTGGGTTCCTGATAGAAAGGATTTCAGCCCTATTTCCTCTTTCTGTGTCATTTTGTCATGTGATGCCTTCCACTGTGGAATGACCCTTGCCAGATGCTGGTGCCATGTTCTTTGACTTCCCAGCCCCTAGAAACACAAGCCAAATAAATCTCTTTTGTTTATAATTACCCAGTACATGGTATTCTGTTATAGCAGCAAAAAAAAAAAAAAAAAAAAAAAAGACTAAGATAGATGGTGTCATGTATACAAAGAGGTGTCTCAGCTTTTCATCACTTTCCTCTGCCTCCAACTTGTCTACCTGGTCACTGGTTTTGTTGACAACTGTGGCCCTAAGCCCACTACCAGACCACTATCTTCAGGCCCACTGAAGAGGTTGGTATACAGAGGAAAGAGCTGCCCCCAGAAGCAGAAGTGCTCACTGACCTTTACATGCACTCATCTTTGTGGTCCCACCTCAAGGTCCACATGTGCTTGTCTCCCACTGGTCCATCCACATCAGTACTTCAGACAGACTGGCTGGTTAAGGTTTCCCTGATCTTCCCACTCACCCCTTCCAAACAGTACTTATTTAGCTTCTGCCACAATTGCCTAAAGCTTAATTCCTATGCTAAATCTTTGTTTCCATTTTACTTATAGCATCTTGATTAATACACAGACTTCACTCCAATCCTGACTTCTCTCCCTTGGACCTATCACCCTGTTCCTTCTCCTCTCTCATCTTTTCTTCTTTGTCTGGAACAGCAAATAAAGTGTTCCCTTTTTTCTAATGCTTAAAGAAAATTTTTCTACATCAGAACTTCAGGAACTCTCTTTTTATTCTAATATCACGTCGATGTATTGTGCAAAATTCAATTAATTTCTTTCTTTAGAGGAATGTGAGCACTTCACCTGTGGTATACAGATCTGAACGTTTTACCTGTGGTTCAATGCATTTGGAGGCATGCCAGGCTTTATGATATTTGAAAAAAAGAAAGGGTTCATTGCATATGTAAATAAGTGAAGAATCTCAAGATAAGGAGATCATCCTTGATTATCCAGGTGTGCACTAAATGTCATCACATATATCCTTATAAGAGGGAGACAGGATGAGATTAGACCACCTCACAGAAAAGAGGGAGGAAATGTGACTGAGGAAACAGAGATTGGAATGATGCAGACAGAAGGAATACAGACAGCCACCAGAACCTGGAAGAAGCAACAATGGGTTCTCCTCTAGAGCCTCGGAGGAAGTGTTGCCCTGTGGACAACACACCTTGATCTCAGCTCAGTGAAACTGATTTCTAACTTCTGACCTTTGGAATTGTGAGAGAATAAACTTATGCTGTTTCAGGCCACCACCTTTGTGGTAATTTATTACAATGATCACTAGAAAATAATGCACCACTCTAGTGTTGTTCTCTGTGAGACCACTGCTTGCAAATCGAGAGCCCATCCTGTTTGCCCTTGCCTCTGGGCCTCACTTAAGCAGTTCCTCTCCCTGGAGGAGTACGTCCTCCAATCACGTTCATTTATACAACTTCTACTTTCCCTTAAAAATTCAGCTCAGATATGACTATCTTGGTGAAATCTTTCTTGAATCTTCGTTTGGCTTAACTACTCCTCCTTTACCTTCTAAGGCCACCTGTTATTTCTCTACTGTAATGCTTGTCATAACAAACTGTAATTACATAAAGTTAACTTTTCTATCACCCAAGATACAGAGCTTCTTGAAGGCAGGAACTACATTTTCCATAGTGCTGACATCTAGCATCAGGACGGCATGTGATAAAAACATGGTAAATATTTGTTTAATGAAAGAATATAAGAATAAATATGACTCAGTTTAGGAACTGAAGGAAAAAATTCGTTAAATTTTTTGCTATATGTAAATTGTTTCAGAAAAAAAGGTTTGTTTAAGAGGTATATACTGCAAAGTTGAGGGATTTTCTTGAGATTGTAATTATCACTGATAATCAAGTCTTTCATTCACATGGATTATAAGTGATATCTCAGGAATAAATTTGCTCCAAGGATTGATAACATTTTTCAATGTATTATTCCATTTATCAAATGTACATCTAATGTGTGAAAGACAATTGGAAAAAGAGAAATGAGTCAAAAAAAATGATTTTACCATCAAGGAGATTATACAAGGAGGTAATAAGTCTGAACTTAGATAACTGTAATAAAACGCTGTATGTTACAAATGATGTAGTTGTTCGTCGAAAAGAAAAAGAATCCCTTGTGTAAGAGGTCAGGGAAGATTTTTATAAAAGAGGTAGGTTTATAGCTGGGTTTTGAAGAATGGACAGAGAGAAACCAACTAGTAAAACAACTACAGTGGAATAAAACTAAAAATCAATAACAAAAGGGACACTAGAAACTGTATGAATACATGGAAATTAAACAATATGCTTCTAAACAATAAATGGATCAAAGAAGAAATCAAGAAGAAAATTTTAAAATTCCTGGACATAAACGAAAATGAAAATACAACATATCAGAACTTATGAGATACAGCAGAAGCAGTTGTATGAGGGAAGATTGTAGCAATAAATGGCTATATCAAAAAAGAAGGCTTCAAATAAACGACTTAATGTTATACCTCAAGGAGCTGGAAAAACAAGAACAAATCAAACCCAAAATCAGTAGGAGAGAAATAACAAAGATGAAAACAGAAATAAAAGAATTGGAGATTTTAAAAAAAGACAAAAGATCAATGAAACAGAGTTGGTTTTTTGAAAAGGTAAACAAAATTGCTAAACATTTAACTGGACTAATGAAGAAAAAAAAGAGAGAAGACTCAAAATCAGAAAAGAGAGAGGGGACACTACAGCTGATACCACAGAAATACAAAGGATCTTAAGAGACTACTATGAACGACTGTGTGTGAACATGCTGGAAAACCTAGAAGAAATGGATAAATTCCTGCACACTTACAACTTACTGAAGTTGAACTGTGAAGAACTAGAAAACCTAAACAAGCCAATATTGAGTAATAAGATTGAAGCAGTAATAAAAAGTCTTCCAACAAAGAAAACCCCAGGACCAGACAGCTTCTCTGCCAAATTCTACCAAACACTCAAAAACTAATATCAATTCTTCTCAGAATATTCAAGTGAAAGAAATACTTCCAAACTCATTCTACATGGTCAGCATTACCCTTATACCAAAACCAGAAAAATACACAACAATAAAAGAAAACCACAGACCAATATCCCTAATGAACATAGATGTAAACATCCTCAACAAAATACTAGCAAGCAGAATCTAGCAGCACATTTAAAAGATCACATGCCATGATCAGGTGGGATTCATCCCATGGATGCAAGTGTTCTTCAACATATGCAAATTTATATACATAATACATCACATAAACAGAATGAAGGAGTAAAACCATATGATCTTTTCAATAGATGCAGAAAAAGCATTTGATGAAATCCACCACCTCTTCAGGATAAAAACACTACACAAATTTGGTACAGAAGGAATGTATTTCAACAGAATAGAGGCCATATATGACAAACCAACAGGTAATATCATATTGAATGGACAAATATTGGAGGGTTTTTCTCTAAGATCTGAAACAAGACAAGGATGTCCACCTTCCCCAAGCTTATTCAACATAGTACTGGAAGTTCTAGCTAGCACAAAAAGGCAAGAGAAAGCAATAAAGGGCATCCAAATTGGAAAGGAGAAAGTCAAACTATTCCTATTTGCCAATGACATGATCCTATATATAGAAAACACTAAAGACACCACCAAAAAATTACTAGAACTAATAAATGAATTCAGTATAGTATCAGGATACAAAATCAACACACAAAAACCAATAGCCTTTCTATATACCAAAAACAAAACAGCCAAAGAAGAAATCAAGAAAATAATCCCATTAACAAGAGCAACCAAAGCAATAAAGTACCCAGGACTGAATTTAAACAAAGAGGTGAAAGACTTCTACAATGAAAACTATAAAACATTGGTAAAAATATTGAAGAGGACACAAACAAATGGAAATATATCCCATGTTCACGGGTAGGAAGAATTAACATCATCAAATGTCCATACTACCCAAAGCAATCTACACAATCAACACTATCCCTATAAAAATATCAATGACATTCTTCACAGAAATAGAAAAAGCAATCTTAAAATGTGTATGAACCACAAAAATCCTTGTATAGCAAAAGGAACCTTAACAAAAAGAATGAAGTCAGAGGCATCACACTTCCTGACTTCGAAATATGCTATAGAGCTATAGTGACCACAACAGCATGGTACTTAAATAAAAACAAAAAAATTGACTGATGGTATAGAATAGAGAACCCCAAAATAAACTCATGCACTTACAGCCAACTGATTTTCATCAAAGGTACCAAAAATATGCAATGAGGAAAGGACAACCTCTTCCACAAATAGTGTTGAGAAAATTGAATATACACAGGCAAAAGATTTAAACTAGACCCCTGTCTCTCACCATACACAATAACAAACTCAATGTGGATCAAGACCTAAATTTAAGACCCAATCATTAGAAGAAACATAGGGGAAATACTGTATGAAATGGGTGTTGGTAGCCCTTTTTTGAGCAAGACTACAAAGGCACAGGAAACTAAAGCAAAAATACATAAATGGGACTACATGCAACTAAAAAACTTATGCACAGCAAGTGACACTATCAACAAAATGAAGAGACAACATACAGAATAGGAGAAAATGTTTGCCAACTACACATCAGACAAGGGGTTAATATGCAGAATATATAAGGAACCCAAACAACTGAATAGGAAAAAACCAAATAACCCAACTAAAAATTCAGCAAAGAACCTGAACAGACATTTCTCAAAAGAAGACATACAAATGGCCAACAGGCACATGAAAAAATGCTTAACATCACTAATCGTCAGAGAAATACAAATTAGAACCACAATGAGATATTCTCTTTGTCTAGTTAGAATGGGTATTACTAAAAAGATGAAAAATAACAAATGCTGGTGAGGATGAGGAGAAAAAGGAACTATCCTACATTACTGGTGGGAGTGTAAATTGACACAGCCACTGTGGAAAACAGTATGGAGTTTCCTCAGAGAACTAAACTAGATAAGCCCTATGACCCATCTATCACACTACTGTGTATATACACAAAGGAAATGAAATCAATATATTAAAAAGACACCTGCACTCCCATGTTCATAATAACCAAAAGATGGAGTCAACCTAAATGTCCATCATGGATGAATGAATAAAAAACTGTGGTATATATACACAATGGAATACTACTCGGCTATAAAAAAAATTTTAAAAAAAGATATCCTGTCATTTGCAGCAACATGGATGGAACTGGAAACCATCACGTTAAATGAAGTAAATCAGGCACAAAAAGACAAATACCACACGATATGTGAGAACCACTTTTTTTTTTTTTTTTTTAAGATTCCACATATGGTTCTCAAAGCATTAGAGAGTAGAATAATACCTACTAGAGGCGGCTGCAGGTGCAGGGAGGAGGAAAAACGGTGGACTAATGGGTACAAAACTGTGCTATCTACCCTAAATGAATCATTGTGCAACATCTGCATGTATTGAAACAACACACTGTACTCCACAAATATGTACAAATAAATGTTAACATATTTTGGAAAAAAAAATAAACCAACTAGTAGGCAAACATACAGAAGGGCACAGCTGAAAAAATGCAGGGCATTTTCTGGAAACGGTAAGTAGCACAGTCTTCTGAGTTGTAAAGTTCAGAGTAGGAGAGTTGCGCAGGATAGTGTTGAAAAGATAGGCTGTGTGTAAATTACAGAAAACACCGTATGCTAAATTAAGGGATTTGGATACTAGTCTATAGGATTATGGGACTCATAAAAAGATTTTGATGAAAGTAATGCCATTATGAGAATCATGTTTTCAGAGGTTTGATCTATTGCAAGGGGAAAATATATATTGGAGTGACAGAGATGGAAGGCAAGAAGTCTCTAAAGAGATTTTTGTAGAAGTCTAGATGAAAGAGAATAAATAAACAGAGAGGACAGGGGACAAAGGAAAGGTGTGGAGAGAAGATAAGACTTGGTGCTTTGACACGGAGCATGAGGGAGATGTTGATTACCCTGACATTTTGATTGAATGAGATTATTCAAATCATGAGGAGAAATAAGCAAACCAAAGATAAACACGAGGGTAAAAGATAAGATTAATAAAATATCTATTAAATTCAATACAAATCCATTGCAGTAGATTAGGAGAAGTGACTATTAGAGCCACAGTTTTGGAATCATCTATTGATTGGCTTCCCTGTACTTCCTTCCAGAGGACCCTGATTGATCTCTGTACTGTCAGCAGAAGAACTCTATCATGGTACTCACCCACGTTGAAGACGAAGCCCAAAAACCAAGCTCAGCATCATCTCAGGCTGTGGTATAAAGACTGAGGCAGGTAGGGTTAATGACACATTGGTTGTGGTCATTCTACCAATCATTATAGTGGCTCCTCAACAGGACAGAACACAATTTTAAAATCCAGGATGTGTCCTTAACATACACAGAACATCCTCCCCATCTAAACACTCAGTGTTTGCCATGGAAGCCTTCTCTTGACACAGCCCGGTCCCCTTTGGCCCATGACATTTTATCTCTTCACTCTTGTCCTTAACTACAGCAACTCTGCAGCTCTCCCACGGGCTCATATTTGCCCTGGGTATTATTTGACATATGACATATTATCACTTGTCTTCTCTAGTCCTCCTGTACCAGTGATGGGTGTTAGTAGTTCCATCATTTCTCTTGTATTCATTTCTGACTACAGCCTTATTTTGAATTATTCTGATATATTCAATGTCTGGATCCCAAATATATTGTAACAATCAGTAGAGTAACTCAGGCTAAAAGCACATGGTGAATAAATTGCTTAGGAATAGAGAGTCGATACATTTTAGGTGCTAGCCCTGGTAAAATGGAAGTGACATTTTGGAGCACTGGGTTGAGTAGCATTTCTGTACTCAGTGGAAGGGAAACCATAATTGATAAACAACGTGTTCCCTGTGTACATGAAAACGGAGAGATGACATTCATTCAAATGAATGAATGTAGAAGTCTGAAAACAGAACCTTGTGGGATTCTTTTGTTAATAGGTGTGTGTGATGGTTAAATTTTATGTCAAACTGGCTGGGCTATGATGCCAAGTTATTTCACTAGTTAAGATGTTGCTGTGAAGGTATTTTGTAGAGGTCATTAACATCTATAATCACTTGACTTTAAGTAAAGGAGATTACCCTCAATAATGTGAGTAGGTCTTCTCCAATCACTAAAGGCCTTAAGAGCAAAAACTGAGGTTTTCTGGAGAAGAAATTCTGTGCCAAGGCTTAAGATAGAAATCCTGCCTGAGTTTTCAGCCTGACAGCCTGCCCTACAGTTTTCAGACTTGCCAGTCCCCACAATTGCGTAAAGCAATTTCTTAATGATATACACAATATGCATGTGTATGTATATAATATATGTACGTGTGTGTATACACATATATATCCTATTGGTTCTGTTTCTCTGGAGAACCCTGCCTAATACAATAGGGGTTCATCCTTAAAGAGTTAATCATTTTAGCATCAGGCTAGAGTATGTTAAGAATCTAACCCCAGTTATTCCTTTAAGAAACTAAATGGTTATGCCTGTTCCAAATTTGGACAACATAAGAAGATTAGCATTTACTGTCCAAGAAGGAGCTACATTCAGGGATCAAAGATCCTGCATCCTGCACAGGTAACATTAGTGATAAAGTTCAGTGTTGATTAGACAGTATGTGACAGATGGCTGACTTCCTTTCCTTCCACATAATAATACATTCCCAAAGACAAAAATGCCACCAGGCTTTCTTAGTAAAGTTCACCATTTCCTGTTACTCAGTCATATTCTTTCCACGTGACTTGCAACAGCTGTTCTTTCAACCAATTACACCATTTCTTCCCAATAAATTAAAAACAACTCTAATTAAATGCTGTAATGGAACTATCAATCTATGTTATTGAGGCAGAACTTTAATGTAATTAGTTATTGATACCACAAAGCAGGGCTTTGTTTGGATGAGAATAGGAATGGGTGGCTGGTGCTAGCATTCTTGAAAGACACATGATCACGGTTGGAGATACAGAAGTGATTTATCTGGTTGTTTTCCCAAAGGATATTTGTTATGTTAATATGGTCCATGGGAGAAGTATAATAATACGGTTTTGAAATATAATACAACGGTTTGCAATACTATCGGTGAGGCCTACAAGAACAGAATAGATTATTTTCCTTGGATAGCCTCATCAATAAATAATTTTTATGGAAAGAACAACTGATTTGAGAAATGGATAGAAATTATGGAGGTATAATGAAGATTTCTAGTTTGAATACTATTCTTATTACAAAGAAACTGAGATCATGAGAGCTACTTGAAAACTGGTACTATCTCCTACCACTAATTTTATGCATTTCATCTTTTCTACTCATTGTACACAGAAAGTCCTCAGTAATTGCTTACAAAATAAATGCCGTAGTGTTTAGGGTAATTGTATTAGGCAGCCCAGTTTCATTTTCTATAGGACTTTATTAAAATGAAATGCCAATAATAAAAATTATACTTATAAACACAGAAGTGAAAATCTATTAGCACACTAAGACTGGGTCACTGCGTCCCCTGGAATATGTAATAAATGCCTAGCGTTTAATTTTTTTTTTTCCTAAGAATCTCAGTGACTGTTAACATTGTCAATATGAATGAGATTAATTTATTTTGCATATAAATATACCATATGGTTAATTGTTTATTTGTTCAGTGACTATAAAAGTTTTTGTGTTACAAACAATATTTAGTTTAAACAGTAGAGAAATTTATAAAAGGTTACTTGTAACTTAAGGTTCTCCAGGAGGGTGTAAGAACCAGACTTTTGAGCCACTGCTTCAGTGACAATTCTTAGTTCCACTAAAGGACCTTCTGCAGGGAAAATCGCACCTCATCACCACTTGGCCTCTATGATACTCAGTGATAGATATCCTCTATGATACTGGATGGCGGAAGCTCTGCCATTGCTACCTGCAAGAGAAAAGGTGTGCATCACAAGTGCCAGAATATAAATTACCACATTCTCAGAAGTGTGTGTCTGTCACCTTCTTCAGAACCCATGTGCTCAGGTACATGCAACTGGCAGAGTCTACGTGACTTATCTGCACCCTAGTAGCAGGGTGTCTGGTGATGAAAGTTCTCTGTCCCTGACTTGGAATGGCAGACTTCCTAAATGTAGATGGTCAACATACAAGGAATGTTCAAGGCATGTTGATGCATGTTCACTATACAGAGGCAGTCTAGGAGAACGACTTGTATACAGTATTAGAGGCTTACAGGCTCTTGATACACCTGAACTATTTTCAGGTAAAGGAATATTTACTATTTAATTAATCTATGAATCACAACTTTATCAAAGTATTCATAGTTCTCCCAGACTAGTGCAAATTTGTATTTCTATTGTAGTATATGTCAAACAAAATGACCTATCAATAAGAAATTTCTGGTATTGCATGATGCAAGAGGCACACATAAACAATGTGAGACTTCAGTGACACTTTCTTGGTGAAGACATTTATAAACGCTAATAGAAAATAACACTGAATAGATTATATTGACTTGGAAGTGATTAACTTATAAAGGAGTTTGAAAAGAACTTTAGATGCATGATTTAGCAAGACATTCCAGGGCAAGGCCATTATGACCATTGGTATTGGATATATTTCATAGAGGGAAATATTATTAGTATTGGATATATTTCATAGAGGGAAAAGTTCAACATTTAATACTGAGGTATATTGAAGAAAATAAAGATTTATCCCGAGAGATGTTTCAGGGTATACCATAAAGTCTGAGGAAGAATATGCAACAGGAAAGAATGCCTTTGTTGCAAATTTCTCTATTTAAAAGAGACTCAAAGTTCAATTTTACAGGATTGCTTGGAGGCAAAGAGATCAGCAAAATCCAAGTACTTTATTCTAATTTATGCTAATTTCTTCCACCTAACCTCAACTTTATGCTAATTTTCTTCCGTGTAACCTCATGGACATTTTTTCCAATTTTCTGGGAAAGGTTTATAATATTAAACAATGTGTTTGTACCCCTCCTGAGAATTCCATCTTCCTGAACTTTCTTATTTAAACAACTAGGGCATCCTGGGCCACTGCCTCAGGAGAGGGATGTGGCAAGCCAGAAGAGAAAAATAGCCTGCCAATCTCTTCCTGGCTTTGGTTTAAAGTCTAAAGCACTTAAGGTAATTGAGAGAGCTCCAAGCACAGGCAAAATATTTGGAGAAACAAAATGAGACAGAGGAAAAGTGCTCCACCTCCCCTGCTGCCCCAGGACATTGTGCAACTCCACCCCTTCTATTATCTTGACCATCTTTTTAGAATAGATTCACCTAAGCTGAACTCTAGGAAGCATCAGTATCCTCAGAAAAGGCTGCCTGCTGAGTCCGTCTTAATGGGGTCCTTCCAAAGCCTCAAGAGAATACCCAGAAGCTGAAAGATTCCACCAATGCTAAGCATTGCACAAAGCAGCCGTGATTCTGTACCTGTTGGGTTCATGTGAATGGGAATGAGGCATGTCTCTGTAGCTGTCTGTGTAGACAGATGACCAAAGACTAAACAGGATGATGGACTTACTATTAGATGCCTACATGGAAAATGGCATCAGGAAACAAAATCCATACGTTGGCTCATGTAGCCTATACAAGCCTTATCTAGAACTTAGAATCTTTCCTAGAAAGGAGGGAGGGAAAACATCAGATTAGCTGAGGTTTCAAGATATTATCCAGATCTTGAAAGATAAATTATTCTTCAATATATTTAAAAAAAAAGGTTCTTTGTATGCTTGAACTGTGGACTGGGATACTACCTACATAGAGAAATGAAAGAAAATGCTTTTTTGTCCTTTGTTTTCAATTAGAATGAATTCAAATAGTTGTTTTGTTGAATGCAAATGTATTTACCTGCCGTTTATAGAATTAAGGATTTTACTTGGAAATAATAAATATCATTTCTTTATTCTTTAGACTTTACTGGGAGGTATGTTGTTTTGTATTTCTTATTTAAATGAATGGGAACAAATTAAAAGAAAAGTGTTTTTTGTGATAGTAGTAACTACTCCTCAGCTAATGTTTTAGGGTCTCTTATAGTCTATTGCCTTTATTGGCCTCTTGTTTTCTACTTTACCTTAATAATTCTGTTATGCCTGGGACTAGCATTTTTTTTTTTAATGTGAACAAGGTAAAATAAATAAATACTACCACATTTTTAGGTAGAAAAGTGTAGACTTTAAAGATATCAATGCACTGAACTATTTATGTATTTTAGGTTTATTCAACTATCATGTATTTAGCTAGGTTTACAGGAAACCCATGAACAAGGTAAAACTTGCTATTTTTATCTCACTAATTTTTAACTGTATTTTTGTATATTTGTATTTTTGTAATTTTTGGCTAATTTTTGACTGTTCTTAATCCAGATTTTCTTGTGTTTACAATGGGCTATTAGGCTTAAGAAGAATATTTCTTTTGCCAGTATGGTACCTTTTCATTTCCACTTGGAAGTCTTTCCAAGACTCACACATAATTTTGTCTCTTGTTCTTTGGGAATTTAGAGTTTTACATAAACACACACATACACACATACACACATGCAATCTTTCAGGCTTTTTCTTGTCTAGATTTCAGTTTCTCCATCACAAAAACAAACACACACACATGAAAATGCTCTGATTCACTTTTTTTATAATTTGCTAGGGCAAAAGCTTCCTTTAATTTAAAAATTCTCTACTGCTATCATGCTACCTTTCTCTCACATCCTAACTGAGCAAGAAGAGGGGTAAGAAAATGTCACTGACTGTATAAAATACTGAGATTTAGAAAAATAGAGGGAGAAGTTTTTCATCTCTCCATATAACTTACTTGCTTTACTTTTCCTTCTATTCTTAATTTTATCATTAGGTTTTATAGATATTAATTCAATTGATGAATTTATATGTATAAATCAATAATTGATTTTACATGACGAACAAATTTCCTCACTTAAGTTTGAGCTACAACTTTTTAACAACTCTTACAAGTTTCTTTTAACCCAATCTCCTTTAAAAAATGAAAAGGCTTTCCAGTTTTATTCAGGGATAAAGCGTAAACTTTTTTTATTCTTCAAATGTTTATGACAACCCAAATATCCACAGGACACTGTGATATGTCTTGCTTGAGATATGAGGATAAACAAATTCCTCCCCTCAAGGAGCCCACATTCTTGTAGACAAGATAAGACTTATACATATAAAGATTTTTTTAAAGTATGATAAATTCTACAAGAAAGGTACAGATAAATTGCTATGGGTGTGAAAGGCTAGAGAGATTACAGAACATAACAAGGGTTTAAAAAAGATATAAAATGTTCCCTTCAAAATATAAATACTGTAAAACAGTGTGTGTATTTTTCTGTGTGTCTCTTGAATATATCTGACTACATTATTCTTCTCTTTGCTCGAGTTTCCAAAAAATAGTCTACTGATGGTTTTACGTGATACAAAGTCTGTTCATTTGGAACAGGCTCTACTGTATTGGCCCAGGGCAATGATGTCCAGAAATTATTGTTACCCTCTGTCTCAAAGGTACCATTTTAATGTACTGGGGGATTCTGAGCCCTGCCAGGACATAGAACACAGTAACAAAGGGCATTGTTTTATGTGTAAGGTATTTGTTAAGCTTGATGGGAACAGGTGGAGAAATAACTTTTCGGTATATTGAACCACAAATCTCTCTTTGAAGTTCAACCACCTTATGAGAGAACTTTTATAATAATCTGGTTGTAGGAGCTTTTTCCTGATTGATGTTCATCAAGATTTTACAGTTTCTATTTGTTTTTTGAGCTTGAGAAATTAGAACAATGTTTGGCATTTAAAGACCCTGAATACAGAGAGTATACAGAAAGAAAGGCCTTTCCAATAGGAGACAGATGGAATGATTTGTTCTAATAGCCATGTGTTCTTGGCTGGCCTACGTCCTAGTATGCCAACTCCCTATGCCAATTTGGTTTATACTAAAAAAGAATTTCTTTTCAAGCATAAGTGCTTTGGGACTAAACTTCATGTTTGGATTCTATGATTTATACTTGTTGTAGCTGAGATTATTTCTATTGCACATGAGCAAAACTTTGCTCAAACCAGATGAATTAAGAACAGTAATTTATTTGCTTATGTAATTGAGGTGGTAAGAATTCAGACTAACTCAGATATAGATACAAGGCTCAGGTCCATCATCTTTGAGAATTTCATCATCTCTCAGCAAAACCGGTCCCGGTACTAGTTTTATTTTCAGGCTCCATACAGCAGCCTCAGGTCTAACACAAAAGAGGGAACTCCTGCACTAGTCCTGAGATGCACTGTGATTGGACTGAAGAGATGTTGCTTTGTTGCTTCACTCCCCATGGATTTGTCACCCCACTTCCCCTGGGTGACAGAGATGCAAAGGATTACTCAAAGCCCATCTCTTCTGAGCAGTGAGAGGCCCTGAAGCAGTTAACTTCCCTTGGGAACGCTCAAGCAAGAGGCATCCCTTCCTCAGGAAATCAACCCTGAATTGGGGTTCTCTTTCTGCATTTATTTTCCAGACCAGGAAGTTACAGGAAGAGAACATAGGTGGGGTTATAGTTTAACAATATAGGCTGGTAGCTCTCAGTGAAACAAGTCAGATGACATTCCATTGGACAATTAAGCTATTTTACAGCAACTTCTCAGTATCTTTACATAACAATCAGTAACTAGTCTGTCCTTGAGCCAGCAACCTAGCTGTGCCACAAATCTTTATCTTACACCAGAAACTTTATAGCCTGAGGAAAATTTCCAGTCCTCCGCAAGGTCAATATTTGAAACTGCAAGGCTTTGGAAAACCAGGCCCTGTGAAGTACGTTTGCTTTAAGAATCCTCAACAAAGAGGGTCATATATTAACCATTTCTGAACCAATTACAGTGGCAATGGAATTCATTTTGCTAATTGGCTGGGACTGGGTGATGTGTTCCCCATATGAAAACAGAAGTAATGCCCCACCTAAAAAAAATAAGTGGTCATTACAGAGGTGGAGAGTTCTGCTACTTTTTATTCTGGATCAGATACTTATTCGATAACAAGGAAGTCCAAGAACCATTGTACACATACAGAGTTATTAAGAATCACAAAAACGTGCAACTCTAAAAATAGAATATGTGGATATGTTTGTGTGTGCATGTACATGTACACAGAGTGGGAAAAGAGATATATGTATATATATTTGACAGGAAAATGCTGAAAGGAGATATATGTATGTATATGTATATATATATGTATATATATATATATATACACACACATACACAAACACACATATATACACACACATACATATATATATATATGATCTCCTAAAAAAGAATTTAAACAACAGTTTAGTAACACTAAATTATACAGGTATATTTTACATGCATATACAAAAACATCATTATTGACATGTAATTAATAAAATTATTTAATATTAAATAGTTCTAATTTTTTAATTTTATCTAAACTTTTTGTTTCTACAATAATCTATTTTAATTAAAATAATAAATAGGTAT
This sequence comes from Cynocephalus volans, assembly GCF_027409185.1. Classification (NCBI taxonomy): domain Eukaryota; kingdom Metazoa; phylum Chordata; class Mammalia; order Dermoptera; family Cynocephalidae; genus Cynocephalus; species Cynocephalus volans. Next base: position 141,419,497 of record NC_084463.1, on the reverse strand, counting down.
TTTAGAACTACATAGTTGAAATAAATCAAATAACAGTTATTAAACTATTATTTGGAGAAAATATTTTTTTCTCCACTGTTTTGCATATATGAACCCAACCTAAATCTGATGATTAATCTAGATCATACCTGGGAGATGCTGAATAGAAGATGTGCCATACTGAGTTACAGTCTGCCCCTCTGAGCTCTCTACTAGCCACCCTACTAGAAAGGAGAGAAAACAATCTCCCCCTTTTTCCTCTATGAATTCATTTGGTAACTAGGCTTGTATTTTGGACTGCACTGTGTATCTAGATATTTTGTTCTTTCCTTTAGTAAGTAGCAATAACAACAAAAATAATAATACCAATAATAAGAATAATAACACAGCAGATATTTATTGGAGCAGTCACTATGTTCTAGGTACAGAAGTAAGTACTCTGTAGGCATTATCTAATTGATCCATACAACAATTCAGACATTCATTTATTTACCAAATTGAGAGATATTTATTGAACAACAAATACCTTCTATGAAGTGCTCTGAAAAGTGGACATTTCATTACAGGGATGAATTGTCCAAAAAGAGAAATCACTAAATGTGAAAGATTGGAAAATGATCCATTCTAAGAATGAGATGGGTTCCCCGGAAATATAGCAGATATTAGATGCTAAGAATGGTGAGGACCTACACCTGACTCCAGGTAGCCTCTTAGAGGTAGATAGCAGGAATTCTGATGGAGGAGGGGGTTGTCCATGCTTGGGGACCAAAAACTGAATACCATGCTGGGTCTTTGTCCATAGGGAAAATAAAGAGGATTTGGCATTTTCTTTTAAGATTAAGGACGTGCTTTCTGCTATGGTCTGAATGTGTTCTCCAAAATGAATGCATTGGAAACTTGGTCCCCAATGCAACAGTGTTGGGAGGTGAGGCCTTTGGGAAATAATTTAGGTCATAAGAGCTCTGCCCTCATGAATGAACTAATGCCGCTATGAAAAAGGCTTGTGGGAAAGGATTCATCCTCTCTTGCCTTTCTGCCTTCCATGAAGACATAGCAAGAAGGCCATTTTCAGATGCCAGAATCTTGATCGTGGATATCACAGCCTATAGAACTGAATAAATTTCTGGGTTTTTTTTTTTTTTAGAAATTACCGAGTCTCGGATTTTTTTTGTAGCAGCACAAAATGGACTAAGACACTTTATTTTAGTTAAAGGCTTGATCTGGGTTTTGTGCCTACTTCTGCAATTAATTTAGAGAAGGATGGTCTGAAAATTCTTTTCTCTTGTAACTTTGGTTTCTCTCCTTATGTCTTGCATATTTTGATGCTTGCTCTTAATATTTGAGAGTGAGAGCACTGGTGTTTGACAGACCTGAATTGAAAACACAGATCTGCCACTCACTATCTAAGTGATCTTGGTGAAATAACTTAACCTTCTTTAAGGCTCAGTTTCCTCATTTGTAAAGTTGGCTTAGTTCAGTTGTTAATAACATTTGTAAAATGTTAGCATTAAAATGTTAACATTTGTATAGCAGAGTGCTATACAGAGTAATATGGTTTAGTAGTAAATTGCACAGAATGAACTCAGATTGCTGGGTTCAAATCCTGGAACTATCTCTTACTAGCTGTGTGTCCTTGGACAATCTACTAAAATTTTTATTGCCACAGTTCCCTTATCTGTTAAATGAGGATAATAAAATAAACAATTTCTATATCATAGTATTGTTGTGAGGATTGCATGAGTTAATTTATGCAGAGCGCTTAGAACAGGGCTGGAATCACAGTGGGCAATATATCCATGTTTATTCTTAATATACTAGTACTTTCTTTAAGCTAGTTGAGAGGATTAAAAGAGTGTCGTTATAAAGCACTCAGTATAATGCTTCTACATACTAAGTGCTCTGTTAACTCATACTATGGTTAAGAAACCATAGTGAGATAGGAGGTACTCAGTTTCCCTGGGTTCAGGTTTCAGGACATGCCTCTGGGTTTCAAGCCACTGCCTGAGGTCTTGATCCCCCTGCTCTAGGCCCTCCCTTAAAGTAAAGCTACTGTTGCCAGTTAGACCTATTTTCAGCACCAACACAGGAAAAATGAGACCACAAGGGGCTTGTGCAAATCCAGTGGCTGAGCATGCACAGTGCAGAAGAGTTATATAACCCTAGTAGCCAGGCATGCTCAGTAAAGTGGAGTTTATCCTCTGAATGACCTTCCACTAGAGGGGCTAGAGAGCACAGAATTTCTTGAATATGTCGGGTGCATGAGATAGGATTTAACCAATGAACATGCTTTAAGAAGAGACCAACTGAGCATGTGCAAGACTATGATACATACCTGGGAACCACCCCCTTAAATGAATATTAATTAGATAGCAAAAATATAAAAGCTGAATCCCAGCAGAAGGCAGGGCGGTTGCTCACTCTCTGGAGCCAGCCCATACTCTGCCTGTACAGCGTGTATTTCTTCCTTTTTGTATGAAGCTTACTTTCCGCAAGCAGTTGCTCACTCTCTGGAGCCAGCCTATACTCTGTACTGAATTTTAAGTATGTATTTCTTACTTTTGTGTTAAACTTGGTGTGGGCCCTGCTCAGTCTCTGGAGCTATGCCACACTCTCTCTGTAAATCTGTATCTCTTTATATTAAACCTGTTCTCATTTTCTACTGTGACTCTGCTCTTGAATTTTTTACTGTGGCGGAGTCAAGAACCTGGGAAGAGGATGGGATGGGTGGAGGCCAACTACTGGTCCCCCAGACCCTTCCTCCAACATCAATAGTATTAAACGGATTGATACAAACATTGTAAGCTGGCGAGCACATTAAAGGATTCACCCTCATATCTGTTATCCTGAGGCAGAATTGTTTCAATGATGAGATATCCACGTAAACACTTTTATCACTTCCCTAAGTTTAGTAGCTTATTTCAGGGAGTCCCTGAGAATCCTACGAGAGGTTTGTGTCAGCCACCATGCCACTGTTTTGCAGTATCTATTGCTGGTTCTTCCTTTCCATTTTCCCACATTTTCTCTATATCCTAGGCTCCACCTCTAAATGTTGTGCATCCCTGCTGTCCTATCCTGTGTCCCTTTACTTTCTCTTTCAATTGAGTCTCCCTAAGTGAATTAATCCAGACCTGTAATTTAAATACCATTTACTAACTAAACTAATATTCCCAAACACTATCTCGAATTCCAACTTCTTCCCAGAACTTGAAACACCTGTGTGGTATCTTTACATGAATGTCTAGTGAGCATCACACATTTAACATGGTCAAAACCAAACTCTGAGTTCTGAGGCCCTTTTTTCCACTCCATTTTCAGGCTTCTGAACTAACCATTCATTCAGTTCTTCTAGAACCCCCTCCACCCCGACCAAAAAAAAGAGGAAGGATGACTTTTATCTCTATCTCTCCCATCACAACCAATTATCAGTAAGTTCTGTCAAACATATCATTCATTCATTCACTCATTCATTCATTCACCCAAATAATTCATTTCTCTTCATCCCCATCTTCAACCAAACCACCAATATTTTCCTATTGCAATACTGCAACCATGTCCCAACTACCTACCTTTCTTGCTTTTATGCTTAACTCCCTATAATCCACCCTGCATGTATTAGACCAGGTCATGTTGCTCCTCAGCTCGAAGCCCTCTTGTGGCTGCCTGCTGTATGCTATTAGATCTGAATTCCTTATCCCCATTTGCTTGATCTGTCCTCTTTGTGTTTTTTTTTTTTTCCATGACTTCACCTAAGTCACTCTCCCCTTTTCTCACTCTGTTCACATTGGCCTTTGTTCTCTTTTTTTTTTTTAAGTTTCCATATCATTTATTATTTTATTTATTATTTTATTTTTTTAAATTTTATTTTGTCGATATACATTGTGGCTGATTATTGCTCCCCATCACCAAAACCTCCCTCCCTTCTCCCTCCCCCCGACCCCCCCAACAATGTCCTTTCTGTTTGCTTGTCGTATCAACTTCAAGTAATTGTGGTTGTTATATCTTCTCCCCCCCCCCCCCCCGGTTGTGTGTGTGTGTGTGGGTGTGTGTGGGTGTGTGAATTTATATATTAATTTTTAGCTCCCACCAATAAGTGAGAACATGTGGTATTTCTCTTTCTGTGCCTGACTTGTTTCACTTAATATAATTCTCTCGAGGTCCATCCATGTTGTTGCAAATGGCAGTATTTCATTCGTTTTTATAGCTGAGTAGTATTCCATTGTGTAGATGTACCACATTTTCCGTATCCACTCATCTGATGATGGACATTTGGGCTGGTTCCAACTCTTGGCTATTGTAAAGAGTGCTGCGAGGAACATTGGGGAGCAGGTATACCTTTGACTTGATGATTTCCATTCCTCTGGGTATATTCCCAACAGTGGGATAGCTGGGTCGTATGGTAGATCTATCTGCAATTGTTTGAGGAACCTCCATACCATTTTCCATAGAGGCTGCACCATTTTGCAGTCCCACCAACAATCTATGAGAGTTCCTTTATCTCCGCAACCTCGCCAGCATTTATCGTTCAGGGTCTTTTGGATTTTAGCCATCCTAACTGGGGTTAGATGGTATCTCAGTGTGGTTTTGATTTGCATTTCCCGGATGCTGAGTGATGTTGAGCATTTTTTCATATGTCTGTTGGCCATTTGGATATCTTCCTTAGAGAAATGCCTACTTAGCTCTTTTGCCCATTTTTTAATTGGGTTGCTTGTTTTCTTCTTGTAAAGTTGTTTGAGTTCCTTATATATTCTGGATATTAATCCTTTGTCAGATGTATATTTTGCAAATATTTTCTCCCACTCTGTTGGTTGTCTTTTAACTCTGTTAATTGTTTCTTTGGCTGTGCAGAAGCTTTTTAGTTTGATATAATCCCATTTGTTTATTTTTCCTTTGGTTGCCCGTGCTTTTGGGGTCATATTCATGAAGTCTGGGCCCAGTCCTATTTCCTGAAGTGTTTCTCCTATATTTTCTTTAAGAAGTTTTATTGTTTCAGGGTGTATATTTAAATCCTTAATCCATTTTGAGTTGATTTTAGTACATGGTGAGAGGTATGGATCTAGTTTCATTCTCCTGCATATGGATATCCAGTTATCCCAGCACCATTTGCTGAAGAGGCAGTCCCTTCCCCAGTGAATAGGCTTGGTGCCTTTGTCAAAGATCAGCTGGCAGTAAGTGTGTGGGTTGATTTCTGGGTTCTCTATTCTATTCCATTGGTCAGTGTGTCTGTTTTTATGCCAGTACTATACTGTTTTGGTTATTATCGCTTTGTAGTATAGCTTAAAGTCAGGTAGTGTTATGTCTCCAGCTTTATTTTTTTTGCTCAGCATTGCTTTGGCTATGCGTGGTCTTTTATTGTTCCATATGAATGACTGGATAGTTATTTCCTTTTCTGAGAAAAATGTCTTTGGAATTTTGATGGGGATTGCTTTGAATTTGTATATCACTTTGGGTAGTATGGACATTTTCACTATGTTGATTCTTCCAATCCAAGAGCATGGGATATCTTTCCATCTTCTTGTATCCTCTCTAATTTCTCTCAGCAGTGGTTTGTAGTTCTCATTATAGAGACTTTTCACCTCCTTGGTTAACTCAATTCCTAAGTATTTTATTTTTTTGGTGGCTATTGTAAATGGGCAGGCTTTCTTGATTTCTCGTTCTGCATGTTCACTATTGGAGAAAAGAAATGCTACTGATTTTTGTGTGTTGATTTTGTATCCTGCTACTGTGCTGAAATCATTTATCAATTCCAACAGTTTTTTTTGTAGAGGTTTAGGCTGTTTGATATATAGGATCATGTCATCTGCAAACAGGGACAGTTTGACCTCCTCTTTTCCAATCTGGATGCCCTTTATTTCCTTCTCTTCTCCGATTGCTCTGGCTAGTACTTCCAACACTATGTTGAATAGGAGTGGTGAGAGTGGGCATCCTTGTCTAGTTCCTGTTCTTAAAGGAAAAGCTTTCAGCTTTTCCCCATTCAGGATGATATTGGCAGTGGGTTTGGCATATATGGCTTTAATTATGTTGAGATACTTTCCCTCTATACCTAACTTATAGAGGGTCTTTGTCATGAATGAGTGCTGAACTTTATCAAATGCTTTTTCAGCATCTATAGAGATGATCATATGGTCCTTGTGTTTGAGTTTATTAATATGGTGTATCACATTTATTGATTTGCGTATGTTGAACCAACCTTGCATCCCTGGGATGAATCCCACTTGATCGTGATGAATAATTTTTCGTATGTGTTGCTGTATTCTGTTTGCTAGTATTTTAGTGAGGATTTTTGCATCTATATTCATCAAGGATATCGGCCTGCAGTTTTCTTTTTTGGTTATATCTTTACCTGGTTTTGGTATCAGGATGATGTTTGCTTCATAGAATGAGTTTGGGAGATTTGCGTCCGTTTCAATCTTTTGGAATAGTTTGTAAAGAATCGGTGTCAATTCCTCTTTGAATGTTTGGTAAAATTCTGCTGTGAATCCATCTGGTCCTGGGCTTTTCTTTGTTGGGAGCCTTCTGATAACAGCTTCAATCTCCTTTATTGTTATTGGTCTGTTCACATTTTGTACGTCTTCATGGTTCAGTTTTGGGAGCTTGTGTGTGTCCAGAAATTTATCCATTTCCTCCAGATTTTCAAATTTGTTGGCGTATAGTTGTTTATAGTAGTCTCGAATGATTCCTTGTATTTCAGATGAATCAGTTGTAATATCGCTTTTTTCATTTCTAATTTTTGTTATTTGAGTCTTCTCTCTTCTTTTTTTTGTTAGCCATGCTAATGGTTTGTCAATTTTATTTATCTTTTCAAAAAACCAACTTTTTGATTCGTTGATCTTTTGAATTGTTTTTTGGTTTTCCATTTCATTCAGTTCTGCTCTGATCTTAATGATTTCTTTCCGTCTGCTAACTTTAGGTTTGGATTGCTCTTGTTTTTCTAGTTCTTTAAGGTGAAGTGTTAGGTTGTTCAATTGTCATCTTTCCATTCTTCTGAAGTGAGCGTTTAATGCAATAAATTTCCCCCTCCGGTTTTGGTATGATGTATCATTGTTTTCATTAGTTTCAATAAATTTTTTGATTTCCTGCTTGATTTCTTCTTGGACCCATATGTCATTAAGTAGAATGCTGTTTAATTTCCATGTGTTTGTATAGTTTCCAGAGATTCGTTTGTTATTAATTTCTAGTTTTAATCCATTGTGGTCTGAGAAGATACATGGGATAATTCCAATTTTTTTGAATTTATTGAGACTTGATTTGTGACCTAATATGTGATCTATCCTGGAGAATGATCCATGTGCTGATGAGAAGAATGAATATTCTGAGGTTGTTGGGTGGAATGTTCTGTAGATATCTGCCAATTCCAATTGGTCTAGAGTCTCGTTTAGATCTTGTGTTTCTCTACTGATTCTTTGCCTAGATGATCTGTCTAATATTGACAGTGGGGTGTTCAGGTCCCCTGCTATTATGGTATTAGTGTCTATTTCCTTCTTTAGGTCTAATAGAGTTTGTTTTATAAATCTGGCTGCTCCAACATTGGGTGCGTACATATTTATGATTGTTATGTCTTCTTGATGGATCAGTCCTTTTATCATTAAGTAGTGTCCCTCATTGTCTCTTTTTATGGTTTTTAGTTTAAAGTCTATTTTGTCAGATATAAGAATAGCTACTCCAGCTCGTTTTTCTTTTCTGTTTGCATGGTAAATCTTTTTCCATCCTCTCACTCTTAGTCTGTGTGAATCTTTATGGGTGAGGTGGGTTTCTTGTAGGCAGCATATAGTTGGGTCCTGCTTTTTGATCCAGTCAGCCAGTCTGTGTCTTTTGATTGGGGAATTTAAGCCTTTAACATTAAGAGTTGTTATTGAAAGGTGTTGATTTATTCCTAGCATTTTATTGGTTGTTTGGTTGTCTTAGGTGTCTTTTGTTCCTTGCTTTCTGATTTACTGTTTGGTTTCTGTGTTTGTTGGTTCCTTAGGTTGTAGATAGTGTTTTTGTTAGCTTGTTTTCTCTTCATGAATGCCATTTTTATTGTACTAGCGGGTTTAGATTTTTCTTAGGTTTTTATGGCAGTGGTAGTTATTTTCCAGGAACCAAACCCAGAACTCCCTTGAAGATTTCTTGTAAGGGTGGTCGTGTGGTAGTGAACTCCTGCAGTTTTTGTTTGTCTGAGAAATATACTATTTGCCCTTCATTTCGGAAGGATAGCCTTGCAGGGTAGAGTATTCTTGGCTGGCAATCTTTGTCTTTTAGTATTTTGAAAATATCATCCCATTCCTTTCTAGCTTTTAGGGTTTGTGATGAAAAGTCTGATGTTAGCCTGATTGGGGCTCCCTTATAGGTGATTTGACGCTTCTCTCTTGCAGCTTTTAAGATTCTCTCTTTGTCTCTGAGTTTTGCCAATTTGACTATGACATGTCTTGGAGAAGGCCTTTTTGGGTTGAATACGTTTGGAGATCATTGAGCTTCCTGGATCTGAAGGTCTGTGACTTTTCCTATACCTGGGAAGTTTTCTGCCACTATTTTTTTGAATATGTTTTCAATGGAATCTCCATTTTCCTCCCCTTCTGGAATACCCATGACTCGGATATTTGAGCGCTTAAGGTTGTCTGATATCTCTCTCAGATTTTCTTCAATGTCCTTGAATCTTTTTTCTTTCTTTTTGTCTGCTTGTGTTATTTCAAACAGCCCATCTTCAAGTTCAGAGGTTCTCTCTTCAACTTCGACAAGCCTGCTGGTTAAACTCTCCGTTGTGTTTTTTATTTCGCTGAATAACTTCTTCAGTTCAGCAAGTTCTGCTACATTTTTTTTCAGGACATTGATTTCCTTGTATATTTCCTCTTTCAGATCCTGTATACTCTTCCTCATTTCATCATGATGTCTAGCTGTGTTTTCTTGTATCTCATTCAGTTTCCTTAGAATTATCACTCGAAATTCCTTGTCAGTCATTTCAAGGGCTTCTTGTTCTATAGGATCTAGAGTTTGAGATTTATTAACTTTTGGTGGTGTACTTTCTTGATTTTTTGTATTTCTGGTATCTTTTTTTGGTGTTTATTCATTGTGGCAGGGGGTTTCACAGTCCACCGGTTTGAGACTAATGACTAACTAGGATGTTGCTGTGGTTGCCAATTTCGTATGGCTCCCTCCGTGACTGCTCAGTTGGCCTCTAGTGCCTTGTGTGTGTGGTTGCCTCAGGTCTTGGGCTTCTCCGGGGAGCCACCTTTCTGGTCAGCTTGGACTCTGCTGGGCTGGTGGATCACGTACCACAGGGTGTGTGATCTCTGTTGAGCTTTCACTTCCTGTGCAGGACTTCTCCCTGTTCTGTGTGCTCTGGCCCAGACTGTTGGATCGTGCAGTGGTGACCCCACAGGGTGTGTGGTTTCTGTCAAGTCTCCACCTCCCTGGCTGCACGTCTCCCGACTCTGTGCACACTGTGCTGGGTTGGGGCATGTCTTCTGCAACCCTCGTCTATCAGCTGGGCCTTCAAGATCCTGCTCGGCACCGCCTCGCCCAGGAAGTCTACCAGGTTTCTGCTAGGCACAGACGACCGGTCACTCTGGGTGCCTTTGTAGCACTGTGTAGATCTTTCTTGGGACTTGTTCACCTTTGTATCCCTCCAGTATAAACCGAGTCTAGCGCCCGCCTGCAGCCAGCTCTCTGGCAGGTTCAAGCGGACCCGGGAACTCTCCTACCACACTATTCCCAACCAGAAATTGGTTAGGCTTTTTTCCAAACAGGTGGCCACAGAGATGGTAACTGCCTCCCAGTAACAGGAAGTTTACCTGGGGCCAGAGTCCAGGGTGCGGTGGAGTGACAGTCGGCCCACCCGTACTTCCTTGCCCTCCCGACACTGGACAGTGACACCCCCCGCCACCAGCCCTGCCAGAGAACCACGGAGGGAGTGGGAGGGGAGGCCGGCCCGCAGGCTCTGGAAAGCACGCGCGGGGCCAAGCAAGTGGGAAGGCTCAGTGATGGCCAAGCCGGGCGAAGCTGCTAGCACCTGGGAAAATGGAGGCAGCCCCGGGGCGGTGAGTGACCCGGTGATGCAGGTGGGAGCCGGGTGGGCATCAGCCCCCCAAACAGGGCTGGTCCAGGGGTCACTCACAGGGTTGTGCCAGGTCAGGTGCTCACTCTCTGCCTCTGGTTTGCCGCCTTTCCCATTCTCGGCCACTGCCGCCTCGGGCTGTTCAGTCGTGGCACGGCTCTGGCGCTCCCAGGAATCTTCTTTAATGCCGGCCTGAAACCTCGAATACTGAATAGGGCAGCTGGCCGCCTTCAGCGTGGCCCCGGCCTCCGGGATCCTGTCTGCATCCACAGCAGCCCTGGCCAGTGTTCCCTGTTTAGAGACTTGCTTTTGCAGCTAAGAAACAGTTCTTTTCCTGCTCCACACTTCAAAGCTGTTGCCTGTAAGTTAGGCAGCCTCTCCTGCTGAGAGCAAAGTGGCGGTCACCCCCCACGACCGGCCACCAGCAGCGGTCCTCCCTTAAGAGATGGCAAGAGGAAGGTCCACAAGTTTCCCGGCTGCCTGAGGCCCAGTGGCCGCCTTTTCCACCTCAGCTACTCCACGCCAACCACTGCAGCCACTGCCATCTTGACACGCCCCTCCATATCCCATTGGCCTTTGTTCTGACCCTGGAACAAATTAAACTCATAACTTTCTCTGGTTCTTTGCCCTGGATTCAACCTGTACTTGGAACGCTATTTTCTATAATCTTTGTTCTTGACATCCAGATCTCAGTTTAGATGCCAACTCTTCAAAGATGCCATTTAGACCACCCAACCTCAAGTGGGCACACAGTCGTTTCCTAATATATCATTATATTTTAATACTTTGCAGAACACTTTTTCACCGTGTGATACTTTTTCTCATTTACTGATTTATTTCTCCATTTATTTTCAATTTTATGCACACTAGAACCCTGGTTATGGGGATGGTTTTGCCCCTCTAGGTAACATTTAGCAATGTCTGGAGACATTTTTGGTTGCCCTAAATGGAAGACAAATGGGAGGGCTGCTAAACATCCCACAACAGATTGAGTAGCTCTCTTCAACAATTATCATCCCCACAAATATTCACAGTGACTGAGGTTGAGAAACTCTGCATCAGAATAAAGCAATAAAAGAGGAGGGACTTTGCCTGTCTAATTTATGTGCTATTCCCAGTGCCTAGAACAGCACCAGCCATATACTGAGCATTCAGTCAACATACTGAATAAATAAATGTATGAACATATGTTTCTTAAGACCTTAATAGGATGAAGAATTCCTTCTGATACATATTTAAGCAATTTTGGATCTCAAAGCTTGGTAAATATCATGACTACAGAAAAACCTAAACTGATAGTATTTGGAATTGATGGAATAAAATAATATATGACTTAGGAAATGATGCTCATGAGAACTCCCACCCCTACTGCACTTTGAATATAAGGGGTCTCTGTGAACAGTACAAATCTGGGTCAAAATGTTCTCTTTTGGAAGAGTTTTTCTCTCCCACAAAAGCAGTTTGCATAATGGTTCTGAGTAAGCTCTTAAAAGCTGTACCACCTTGGTTCCAATTCCCCTCCACCATTTTAAAGCCGTGTGGCCTTACATAGCTTCCTTCTTCATACCTCAGTTTCTAATTTGTTAAATGTAGAGCTAAGAAACAAAGAAAGAAATACCATGACAAAATACTGAACTTTCAGAAGGAGAAAACAGACCTATAGTTACTAGAGGTGGGAAAGGGGACAGAGGAGGGGAGGAAAGGAAATAATTAGATAAGTAACACAAAAAGTAATTATGGTTTGTAATGATGAACATGCTAAGAATATTGACTTGATCATCACATACTGTACACAAGTACTGACAGTCAACTCTGTACCCCATAAATACATATAAATAAAAATAATTTTTAAAATGTAGATAATAATGAAAGTAACTTCTTTATGGAATTGTTTTGAACATTATTTATGAGTTAATCTGTGTAAAGCACTCAGAACAGAGCTGAGCACTTAATAAATGTAAATGCATCAAGTCTCGCCACATGTGAAAACAGACTGTCTCTGTCTGTTCTTGATATTTAGGGGGTCCTCTGGGACCCTTGACTACTCAGGAGAGAATTCTTTGATGATGGAAATAAATGTTAGCTATGATAATCTTTCATTGTAAAATATACATACCGAGCAAGGATTGTAATGATATTAGTGTATGTGCTAATAATAATATTGACAGTAAGATGATGATGATAAAGGGGCTCTCAATCTAATAATCTCCCTTCAGATTCCCTTGGACACTAGACTCAGGTGAGCAAATGGAAGTCCAGCTCTCACATAATCATCTCAGAAGAGTGAGCCACAAGTTGAACGCTCTGTATGCCCTTATGCCTTCATGTCCGCAGAGCCTACTCCTGCTCTCTCTGGTCTCACCTTCTTTGCTTACAACCTCTCTTCTTGCTCTGCCTCATGGCAGGTGGTGAAAATCAATAGGAAATAATAGGTGGGAAATGACTGTGTTCCTTGGAGAAATTTCTGAGATAAGCAGGAGGTCTTGTAGTTATTATGTGACTAATGAATGCTGTTTTCCCTCACTGCACTCAAATGTGTGCAGTATTATTGAACCTGGCCTTGGTCAACTATCGTATCGATTTCCTTTTGTGATTTCAAATTTTCTTCTCAAGTAACCTTAACTAAGGCCTTGAAATAGGAAAAACAATTCAAATTAGACAAACTGTGCACTGAACTTCAGATAGAGATTTTAATTGATGATTTTTGATAAAATCTTAGGTTGGCTTTTCTTATTATATTTCTTACGCCTTCTGATTATTCTTTTTACTGTAGACAGTCTTTTGTGATGCTTCATTCATATGTGATAACTTATCTTTCTTTTTTTAACAACTTTATTGAGATATCATTTGCATACCATAAAGTTCATCTATTTAAAATGCGTACTTAGATGTTTCTGGTATATTTAAAGAGTCATACAGCCATCATTGTAATCTAATCTTAGAACACTCTAATCACCCTAAAAAGAAATTTTGTGCCTCTTATCAGTTGTTCCTTATCCTCCCTCCAAGCTCCAGGCAATCACCACTCTGCATTCTGTTTCTATGGATTTACTTATTCTGGATATTAATGTAAATGGGATAATACAATATGTGGTCTTTTGTGTCTGGCATCTTTCACATAGCATATCGTAAATCAGCTTTACCAAGATCTCAGCTTTTAGACTGATTACGGCAAAACCCTGAAATCGTGACTAATTTTCTATTCTGTTTGGCTCACAAGCACCTTGGATTGCTGTTTTGAAGTTACCATTCTGAGAATGTTACCACTTGATCCTGGTGAATGTTGGAAAGAGCCCTTACGTATAAACTATTATTTCCCCTGGATTTCTCTTCAGGTACTGGTGGAGGTTTGTATGTATTTGGGTTCTTTCTAAAGGGGTTATATTTGGGTCCAAAAAACTCTATTGACTTGGTAATAAGTTCTGTAGGAATTACAACATTGCCTTAAATTTTCCCTTTCCCATCGCCGTATCTTTTTCTGTAGAATTTTACGGGCGCTGGTAAGTCTCCTCATGACTCTGTGTAGCGAGGACCGTCTGCCTTCGGAACACTGGAGTCTGTCTAAGAAGACACGGAGCCCTGTTCCTAAAGGGCATCCAAGCCAAATTCAATCTGGAGGGAAAAATTTTTTTTTTAATTTTTTAAAAAAATTTAATTTAATTTGTTTATTTTATTTATTTTTAGTTCCCACTTATGAGTGAGAACATGTGGTGGTTCTCTTTCTGTGCCTGGCTCATTTCACTTAACATAATTTTCTCCAAGTTCATCCATGCTCCTGCAAATGGCAGAATTTCATTCTTTTTTATGGCTGAGTGGTATCCCATTGTATATATACAGAACATTTTCTTTATCTAATCGTCCATCAATGGACATTTAGGTTGGTTCCAAATCTTGGCTATTATAAATAGAGCTGTGATAAACATGGGAGTGCTGTTATCCCTTCGACACGATGATTTCCATTCCTTCGGGTATACACCCAGCAGTGGGATTGCTGGATTGTATGGCAGTTGTTTGAGAACCTCCATACTGCTTTCCATAATGGCTACACTAATTTACAGTCCCGCCAATATCGTATAAGAGTTCCCCTTTCTCCACTTCCTCACCAACATTTGTTTTTCTCCATCTTTTTAACAATAGCCTGTTTCACTTGGGTGAGAAGATATCTCAATGTGATTTTGATTTGCATTTCTCTGATACTTAGTGATGTTGAACATTTTCTCATATCTCTTGGTCATTTGTATGTCTTCTTTTGAGAAATGTCTATTCAGCTCCTTTGCCCATTTTCTAATTGTTTTTTTTTTTTTTTTACTGCTGAATTACTTAAGTTCATTTTATATTTTGTATATTAATCCCTTATTAGATGTATACGTGGCAAATATTTTCTCCTATTCTGTAGGTTGTCTTTTCACTCTGTTGATTGTATCCTTTGCTGTGTGAAACTTTTTAGTTTGACATAATCCAATTTGTTTATTTTTTCTTTCGTTGACTGTGCTTTTGAGGTCTTATTCATAAAGTCCAGTCTTACATCCTGAAGTGTTTCCTCAGTGTTTTCTTCTCAGAATTTTATAGTTTCAGGTCTTATATTTAAGTCTTTAATCCATTTTTGAGATGATTTTGGTATATGACTAGAGATAGGAGTTTAGTTTCATTCTTCTACACATGCATGTTTAGTTTTGTCAGCACCATATATTGAAGAGGCTGTCATTTTCCTACTGCATATTTTTGGCACCTTTGTCAAAGGTCTGTTGGCTGTAAGCATATGGGTTGATTTCTGGGTTCTCTATTCTGTTCCATTGGTCTGAGTATTTGTTTTTATGCCAGTACCATGTTGTTTTGGTTACTATAGTTTTGTAGTATAATTTGAAGTCAGGTAGTGTTATGCCTCTGGCTTTCTTTCTTTCTTTCTTTCTTTCTTTCTTTCTTTCTTTCTTTCTTTCTTTCTTTCTTTCTTTCTTTTGCTTAATGTTGCTTTGGCTGTTCAGGGTCTTTCATTATTCCATCTGAATGTTAGGATTGCTTTTTCTGTTTCTGTGAAGAATGCCATTGGTATTTTGATGGAGATTGTATTGAATATGTAGATCACTTTAGGTAGTATGGACATTTTCACAATGTTAATTCTTCCAATCTATGAACTTGGAATGTGTTTTCACTCTTTTGTGTCCTCTTTAATTTTTTTCACCAGTGTTTTGTAGTTTTTGCTGTAGAGATCTTTCACTTCCTTGGTCAAGCTGGTTCCTAGATATTTTATTTTTTTGGTAGCTATTGTAAATGGGATAGTGTTTTTGATTTCCATTTCTGCTAGTTTGGTGTTGCTGTATAGAAATGCTACTGATTTTTGTGCATTAATTTTGTATCCTGCAAATTTACTGAATTCATTTATCACCTCTAAGTGTTTTTTGGTGGAGCCTTTAGGTTTTTCTATATATAAGATCATGTCATCTGAAAATGGGGACAATTTGACTTTGTCTTTTCCAATTTGGATGCTCTTCATTTCTTTCTCTTGCCTGATTGTTCTGGCTAATACCTCCAATACTATATTACATAGGAGTGGTGAACATGGGCATCCTTGTCTTGTTCCTGTTCAGGATGATGTTATCTGTGGGTTTGTTATATATGGCTTTTACTGTGTTGAGATAATTTCATTCTATACCTAATTTGTTGAGAGTCTTTATCATGAAGAGACACTGAATTTTGTCAAATGCTTTTTCTGAGTCTATTGAGACGATCATATCATTGTTGTCCTGCATTTTGTTGATTTTTATTACAGTTGTTGATTTGTATATGTTGAACAATCCTTGAATCCATGGGATGAATCCCACTTGAACATGGCATATAATATTTTTGACGTGCTACTGAACTCTGTGTGCTAGTATTTTGTTGAGAAGTTTTACATCTATCTTCTTCAAGGATATTGGCTTGTAATTTTCCTTTTTTTTGTTGTGTCCTTACCTGATTTCAGTATCAAGGTAATTCTGGCCTCCTAGAATGAGTTTGAGGGAATGGCCTCTGCTTCTGTTTTTTGGAATAGTTTAAAAATAATTGATATTAATTCTTCTTTAAAAGTTTGGTAGAATTTAGCAATGAAACCATCCAGTCCTGGGCTTTTTTTTGTTGGCAAACTGCTGATTACTGATTCAATCTCACTGCTTGTTTTCAAACTGTTCAGGGTTTCTATTTCTTCTTTGTTTAGTCTTGGTGGTTTGTATGTGCTCAGAAATCTATCTATTTCCTCCAGATTTTCAAATTTTGTTGGCATATAGTTGTTCATAGTAGTCTGTAATGATTCTTTGTATTTCTGTGACATTTGTTGTAATGTCTCCTTTTTCATTTTTGATTTTTGTTATTTGGGTCTTCTCTCTTTTTTCCTCGTCTAGCTAATAGTTTATGTATTTTGATTATCTTTTCAAAAAACCAACTTTTGTTCTAATCTGTATTGTTTCTTTCCATCTACTAGTTTGGCGATTGGAATATTCTTGTTTTTCTAGTTCTTTGAGGTATAAAATTAGGTTATTTGTAGTCTTTCTGTTAGTATGATGAAAGCATGTATTGTGATAAACTTCACTATTAGTAGTGCTTTTGCAGTATCTCATATATTTTGGTATGATATGCTTCTATTTCCATTTGTTTCAATTTTTTAAATTTCATGCTTAATTTCTTCTTTGATCCTTTGGTTGCTCAGGACCATGATGTTTAATTTCCATGTATTTTTATAGTTTCCAATGTTTTGCTTGTTATTGATTTCTAGCTTTATTCTGTTGGGGTCAGAATAGATACTTGATATGATTTAATTTTTTTAGATTTGTTGAGACTTGATTTGTGGCCTAATATCAGGTCTTCCTGAAGAGTGTTCCATGTGCTGATAAAAAGAACATATATTCTGTAGTTAGAAGATGAAATGGTTTGTAAATATCTGTCAATTTCAATTGTTCTAAAGTGTACTTTAAACCCAAAGTTTCTGTGCTGATTTGTTGTCTAGATGATTTGTCCAAAGCTGAGAGAGGAGCATTGAAATCTCCAACTATTTTTGTGTTGGGCTCTATTTCTCCTTTTAAACCCAATAATATTTGCCTTTATATATCTGGGTGCTCTGATGTTGGGTTCATATACATTTATGATTGTTATATCCTCTTGCTGAATTGATTCCTTTATCATTATATAATGACCTTCTTTGTCTCTTGTTATAGCTTTTGTTTGAAGTCTACTTTATCTGCCAGGAGAATAGCTACTCCTGCTTGTTTTTGGTTTCCATTTCTATGGCATATCTTTTTCATCCCTTCACTATTTGTCTGTGTGTGTCTTTACAGGTGAAGTGAGTTTCTTACAGGCAGCATGTAGTTAGTTAGGTCTAGTTTTCTAATCCATTCAGCCAGTCTATATCTTTTAAGAGGTGAATTCAATCCATTTCCATTTAGAGTTGCTACAGAAAGGTATTGCCTTACTGCTGGCATTTTATTGATTTTTAATTTTTATATATATATATTTTGTATCTTTCTTTTTTAGTGTTTGTCTTTGGTGTTGATTTTTATGTAATGATAAGATATACTTTCTTTCTCTTTCTTGTTTGCACATCTGCTCTGCCAATGAGTTTTATTCTTTCTCATGTATTCATGATGGTGATTATTGTTCTTTGGATTCTAGATGTAGGACTCCCTTGAAGATTTCATGTAGGGCCAGTCTTACAGTGATGAAATCCCACGGTTTTTGTTAGTCTGGAAAAGACGCAATTTCTCCTTCATTTCTGAATGATAGCTTTGCTGTGTATAGTACTCTTGGCTGCAGGTTTTTTCTTTTAGTACTTTGAATATATCATACCATTCTCTCCTGGCCTATAAAGTTTCTGCTAAGAAATCTGCTGTTAGCTTGATGGGTAGTCCCTTATAGATGAGTTGATTCTTTTCTCTTACTCTTTTTAGAATTCTCTGTCTTTAACTTTTGACAATTTGACTGCAATGTGTCTTAGAGAGGACCTTTCTGAGTTGACTCTGTTTGGGAATCTTTGATTCTTTTGGATCTGGAAGTTCATGACTCTCCCAGTAATTGGGAATTTTTCCACTATTATTTCATTGATTAGGTTTTCAATGCATTTTCCTTTTTCCTCCCCTTCCAGAACACTCATAATTTGGATGTTTGTATGCTGAAGGTTGCCCCATAGTTCTCATAGGCTTTCTTCATTTAAAAAAAATTTGTTTTGTCCATGTGGGTTATCTCAAAAAGCCTATCTTCAAGTTCAGAAATTCTTTCTTCTGCTTGCTCTAGCCTGTTGCTTAAGTTCTCAGTTGTATTTTTTATTTTATTGAATGAATCCTCCATTTTCAAGAGTTCTGCTTGGTTCTTTTTAAAAGACATCTGTCTCTTTTTAAAATTTTTCCTTCAGATCCCAGACTATTTTTCTCATTCTGTTGTGTTGTACATTTGAATTTTTTTTTGCATTTCATTGAGTTTCCTTAAAATTATTGTTTGGAATTTCTTTTCACGCATTACAAAGGTTTCCTATTCTTTGGGGTCTGGTCCTTGTGAATTATTGAATTCCTTTAGGAGGTGCCATATTTTCTTGTTGTTGTTGGGTTTGGTTTTTTTCCCCCAGTATCACTAGATTGATGTCTGTACTCTGATCGAGCAGTTTCTTCTTCTAATACTGAGTGGCTTTTGAGGAGAGAGACTCCCTCCTCTAGATGTGCTGTATAGTGATAGTTGAATAGGGTGTTTTAGGTTTGGTACCAGTTAGATGCAAATGTGGTGTCTGTGTAATTACTTCAACTGTATTCAGTGTTGGAATTTTCTGTGAGTTCCTTTGTGGCCTAGGTGTTGGGTCATTCAGCAGTTCCTTGCTGAAGTGAGTCACACTGGGCTGTGTCACTTGGGTTGTGAGCAAGGTCTTGAACCCTTGGAAGAAGTGACTGGGTGTCCTGCTGCTCCTAAGCTGAGGTTGGTAATCCTGAGTAGGCTCACTGTCCCCCTGACCAGGATCTTGTTGTCCCAGATAGATGCACTGAGGTGCTGTGCTGCTCCTCAGCTCAGATGGGTAACTCTGGACAGGGTTTTTGGTTTTTGAGATTAGGATCCTGTTCTTAAGGGAGACAATGAGGTGCTCAGCAAGTCCCCAGCTAGAATGGATGACTCAGTAGAGTCACTGGGGCTTTGGGCTAGGCCCTGTGCCTCCAAAGGAGGCATTGGGATGCTCTGCTGCTGTGCAACTGAAGCAAACAATACTGGAGGAGGTCTCTGAGGCTGTAGGTGGGATCATATGCTCCACTAGAGAGACATTAGGCTGTTCTGCAGTTTCACTGTTGAAATGGGCCACTTTGGGTGAGGTTTCTGGGTTCATGTGTGGGACCCTGCACCTTCAAAGAGGATACCAGATTCTTCTATAGCACCACTGTTGGACTGGGCCACTCTTGGAGAGTTGGTAGCAGTTTGGGGTGGGACCCTTCACCCGCAAGAGGAATGTTGGGTCACTATGCACCTCACCTCCTCAGCCGGAGTGAGTCACTATGGGTAATGTTTCTGGGGTAATGGGAAGAAACCTGTTCCCTCTAAGAGGGATGCTGGGGCCCTTTGTAGCTGTCCAATTGGAATGGCCAACGTGGGCAAGGCTACTGTGGTCGTGAGTGGGACCCTGTTCTCTTAAGGGAGATGGTAAGTCTCTCTTCAGCTGCTCAGCCAGAGTGGGCCACTCTGGGTAAAGTTGCTGTGGTCATGGGTGGGACCCTGCACCCCTAAGAGAGATGTTGGGATTCTCTGCAGTTACTTGGCTGAAGTGGGCCACTCTGGATGAAGCTGTTGCAGTAACAGGCAGGCCCCTGTGACCCCAAGAGAGGCACTGAGTTACTCTGAAGCTTCTCAACCTCATGTGGGATGGGCTGTGGGTGGGCCACTGTGCCCCCAAGAGAGATGCTAGATCCTTCTGCAGCCCCCCTGCTGAAGTGGGCAGCTGTGGGTGGGCTTACTGTAGATACTGCATGCAGGGGTCTGTTCTCCTGAGAGAGGGGTGCAGGACCTCAACAGTCTCCCTGCTGTCTTATATGGGGTCTTTGCTGGTTCAGAGCCATGGCATGACTCAGCAAGGCTGTGAGGGTTGCAAGAGGGTAGGGATGTCAGCAGTGGCCAAAGGTCACATGGGTGCAGGCAACCCAGACTATGATGGGGCTTTAGGATTGTGCAACCACTGGGGCTACTGGGCCCCAGGGCAATGTGCACTTGGATGTTGGCTCTGATCCCCAAATGGTGACTCTTGCAGCAGCCTGAGACCTGAATGATGATGGTGATTTGGTTTGAACTCCCTCCCCGTATCAATGCAGTCATGTGGGCTCCCAGCAACTCTCCCAGCAGTTCCTGCATGGGCAGCGCAACTCCCCTGTGGTTTGGACTACTGGGCCTGTGATGTGCACTAGCTCACTTTCCTCCAGCAGGAAGAAACTCCTCCTGGGTCCTTGCTGCTCCTGGCTGGGAGATGGGGTGGTGGAGACCAAGAATTTTTTTTCATTCTTTATGTGGCTATTCTGAGTTTCTGTGCTCACCACAGTCTCTGCTACTTCTTTGATGTATCCAAATCTTTCTTTTAGTTATTTTCATGTAATTGTAATGGCTTATTTGTTGTTTTATCTGTCTTTGTAGGAGAGACAATCAGTAGATCCTTCTAGCTGGACATTGCTGAAACAAGGTGTTAAGACTAATACTAGAGTGGGACTGTTTATCACCCATTTTGAATTTACACTAGGGATCTGCAAATTCAGGCATGCTCAGAAAGAGTGAGAGCAAGAGCAAGAGAGAGACAGAGATGAGACCAAGATAGAGAGGTGTGGCTGAACGTGAGCATGAAGTGCAGCCCGAGTTCACCTGCCCAGCCTAGTGCATGGGGAGTGCATATAGCCTCATCCACCCCATCAGAGCCTTAAGCAGGAATAAAGTGGCAGGAAGGTCTAGCCCTGTGTTCTTAGTATGCAGGAGCAAGATATAAGGGAGGGTTGGCCATACCTGAGCCCAAAAGTGAAGAGGACAGGGTTGCTGGGAAGCAGAAGCTTTGCCCATGGGATATATGTACATTTACTGATCAATGTGGTTATAAAGGCCTGGCTCACTTTCCCCAATTTGAAATAACTCTGAAAGCCATCCCAGTTCCAAAGCTCCCATGGGGTCTGCTGAAGACTTTTGTTGTGACTGTATGTTGGTTCAAGACCTACTGTTTCACAGTCCTGCTTTTCACTTCCCTACAGGTCTTGATCTTAAGAGCATCCTTAATAAGCCACCTGTGTGCAAATCTCCATCTCAGAGTTTGCTTCCCAAGGAAGGGAACCTAGGAAACCTTCACAACGTCCTTTCTTATCCATTTCCAATGGAAATTCGTTTTTCTTTCTCCTCCAGCCCATTCAGATACCTCTCTTATAAAGTTGGTATGTTTCTGCCTTGAAATTTCTATTTGCATTTTGTCTTCTTTATTAGACTAGTGGCTTTCCAAAACTAGGATCTATGTCTGATCCATTTCTATGTTTTCCAGTGCCCAGCCTTTGGCTTCACATATACTTGGTACTTCAAAAAGTTCATGGAAAAATAGAATTGGAAGATGATATGAATCTTTACACAAACTTCTTGAAGTACCCTCAAATAGCAAATATCTGCTGGAATAATCATCAAATCCAGGTTGCAGTGTGAACTATCCCAAGGTAATCTCGATAACTAAAATTTAAAGCATAATTATGGAGCACCTGGAGAAAAGCAATCTATTTAAAGAAGGTAGCATTTCTGCTCAGATTAAATCTAGGGTTTCAAGCTTGATTACCTCCAGGAGAGAGGCACTAAAGTAAATAGGGATAGTGAAGCAAATGTGGAAAAATAGGTCACTGTCAAATGTGCTGCCCATGCCTAGTAGGGAGGAGAGGGCTGCTACTCAGACGCCACCAATTACGTTCCTGTGGGTTCAGTGTTGCCAAGTTCTCCATTTTTTTCAAGAGAAGCTGGTAATTCGGACTTTATGTGAAATTTTCTAATCTTTCAGTCACATGTAGACCAAGCAAATGTCTATGAATTGCATTTAACCTTGTGGTGAGTGGGGAAGGCACAAGACTGAAACTCCTGGGAAGGAATTCTTAGGTTTTAAACACCTTTGGTTTTCTGAATTGTGTATATCTGTCCAAAATACAGTAGTCATATTTCGTGAGGCAATGATGAACTGTATTTATTTGGAGAGTCCATTTTATCCACTGTTATGTACTTGCAATTCTCACTGAGAACTGGAGGATGATGGTTAGTTACTGAACACAGTATTCGGATCGTAATTTCTAGAGTGTTTTAAGAGTCTCTAAGGAAAGGTGCAATATAGCTATAAGATAATTACTGCTGTTGTTTTTAATGTCTCTTTTTTCACCCTCAAGATAAGCTTGTGAAATGGCTGGCTACAGCCTTGCTGTTTATTGAAAAAGGCAGCCAGATCATTTTGTGCCAGCATCATTGCATTTATATTTCAAGGATACAAAAATAGAAACTCCAGACCCAAATCCAAATCCTTTATTCAAGCATACAAAGAAATATATCTCCTTTTTCTTCCATCTGATCACTCCTGACATCTGTGCAGTAAATATGGATTAGATAAGGGCACAAGCACTAAATTTCTTTTGTTGCCTCTAACTCATAAAATGAAATTATTGGGTGTGAGTAAGAAAAGAGCCTTGTCTGTGAACACAGGGCTACTTGAGGGTCGTATTGTAAATGAAGGAGGCACGTGTGTGTGTGCACATGTGTGTACGTGTGTCAGTTTTTCAAGTTCAGAATATGGGGTGAGGGGAGGTGTGTATGTTCGGCATTCTGGTGCAAATGCAGGGAAATTCAATGACTTAATGCAGAAAATGCTACAAAATCCTAGTACCTTGCAGGTGGGTCGTTCAGCTCAGAGTTGCATTTTGTCTGCCAAGCAGAGAATTATTAGGTTAGGATCTGATTTACTTAACTTAGGACATTAGAGTGGTGCTAAGAAACATTTTCTGTGGAAATGCACAGAAAAGTTTCAATTTAAGGTACTCTTTTATTTCATACAAAAGGAGGGAAATCATTCATATGATAAACTGTTACCATTAATATAGAGTTAGATTTTGGCTTATGAACATCAGTCATAGGTAGAGAATAGAAATCAGAGGTAAAGGACAAGTATGGCTACCTTTTCAAATCAATTCTAATTCATTGTCTATTTCGACTAAAATGTTTTGCTTTTAATAGTCAGTAAATCAGAGCAAAATTCAATAAACAAAAAAATTTAAAATATTATTATCCAAAGGTTTTCTTAAACTTTTCATCTTGTTTTACAACATGAGGATTTTGTCTCAGTAGATATTCTTTAAAAACCATTCTTTATGAATAGTTTAGTGGCATTAATTTAACTAACAGAACTTTAACTTGTATAATAAAGCTATTGACTTGACTTTAACTAGTGACCATACTAAATGTTCTTGCTTGTTTCATACACAACTTCATTGATTTTGAAGAAAAGATATATAAATGCCTATGAAATAGATCTGCAAATGTTGTTTTTAAATTGTCTTTTGAAAAGTACCAAGCATTTTCTCTCAATGGGGTTCTATTGGGTCATATCCTCTGTTTTAGTAAGTGGGAGAACAGGTAAAAAGAAGGATTGGAAACAAGTATTTCAGAGGTGATGAAACAGAACCCCTCAGATCTCAGTGGCCTTTCCTTCACACTGGACGATATTCCTTTTTCCCATCAGGTACTTCTGAGAAGCATCGATGGCTAAGCAGTATTCTTGGGGCATGAAAAGCCCATCTTTCCTGTGAATATTTTTCAGTGAGCAGGAGGTGAAGAGTGGGCTGATCTCATGTCAGATTTTCTGACCAGAGTCCTTGTCTACTCCTCAGAGTTTTACACAGGAGAAGTTGAGGCATTGGTTTTGATTTTCCATGTCCCTTGCCATTTATTTTAGGCTAGCCTGTTGTCTTCAAGATGTGTCACTGCCAGATACTGACAATAAGTACATTGATTAGAGACCCATAGAAGCCTTTTAACTTCTGAAGGGCTTACCCATTTATGTTTTGGCTTTCTGTATTAAACATCAACAAAAACACTCGTACCTCTATTACCACCTTGGATCTCTATTAGAGGTTCTTGAATTCAAAGATCTTCAGAGCTTGCCTGCTTAATCTCATCCTCATGCTCCTATGAACAATCTGGACATTTGTTCAGACTGTCACAGGAGGCAGTACAGCCCTCTGATAACCCTCACCTAGTAAGAACTCGCCTGACTCCTCCTTAGTAACCACACTCTATCCTAATCACAATGCCAAAACACCTTTCCCCAGGATCCGTGCCACTAGCACAATACTTTTTACATTTTCCCTCTGAAGTACTTTAAATAAAGAGGAGAATGAACACATATTTCTGAATAGAATGGGGGAAGAAAAATGGGAGAGATCGTTAGACCAACTTAAAAGATGATACTAATGATATTGGAAGGTACATCCCAAAGCCTGATTTATTTTTAATTTTTCCAATTTACCTGATAAATTCACATTGCCATTCAACATTCTATACTACTATATACAATGCCAAAATATATAATACAATAAGTAATTTTAAAATTTGAAACTATTTGATAATATGTTAATACAGAGCACATCAATATTTACAATAATGTGATTCTGCCAGTTTCATATAAAATACTGCCCCTAGAGGATGGCTGGTTAGTTTACTTGGTTAAAGAGTGGTACCGATAACACCAAGGTCACCTGTCCTGGCTAGCTGCCAAAAACAAACAAACAAAATTGCCCCTAAATATTTGGGTAAAAATAATTGTCCAAGATATTGTGTTAACTTTATCTGGTGGTTTCTTCTACTTTTACTGCAGATTCCTCCCCAGCCTCATCTCCACCACTGCCAGGAAGTATGAGGAATGCAGGATAAGAAACACTGTCTTATCAGGAATGCTGACTAGTAAGCTTAATTACCTTAAATACTTGCTCAGGGGACTGGGATGTTAAATTTTTAATGCAGTTTTTACTTTTAAGTAATACATCCATTTCATCTCTTACTTCTTTAAAACTGTCTGTAAGGAACAACAGAGTAAATTCACAATTAGGAGTATTGTCAAGTATAATTTTTTCCCCCAGAATTGGTGGCCAGGAAAAAGTCATGGAAGAAGGAACTCTGAGTTTTCAGAAGAGAATTCCTTTATCTTTTCATAAACCGTACGGAGGTTAGACTTTCATGTAAAATAAGAAAATAAATCTAAAAAATAATAGAAAGTGGTTAAGTCAATATTGATTATTTAGAGTGAAAATGCTTTATGGGAGGCAGTAAAATCTCATGAAATCCTGGGGGAAAAATGTGGGTATAAAAGTGGAATAAATTACTACAGTTTAATCACTTGGTAAATAACTAAAATACTGTTGCTGGATTTAGGTTGTCAGAGAGCAACCTCCAATGAAATATAGAACATGTTAGTGATTTAGTTGTGATGGATTTTAGAGAAACTGCATAAGAGCCATTGCTGTCTGTACAGCTTACCTTTAGCATTCCTCTTCATGATTCTTCCCTGCATGTGGGTACATTTAAAAATGTCCTGTGTTAGTAAAACAATAAATTTCAATTTAAAAGGAGTCCATAGGTTTCTGAAATCTCCATTTAGGAGCCTTACTTACCTGTGCTCCTCACACTGCTGATCATTTTCACTGAAACCATTTATGATTCTAGTTTATTTTTCTCCATTACAGCCAAGGCTAGCCTTTTAACAGTAACCCCGTGACTGTATTTGACTCAAAGTGTTTTGAGGTGGTGGTTATAGTTATAGTTCTGTGCAAAACTAGTGGATTTTCAAATTTTAACATTTTCTGGCCTTCTTTTGCTTTATGATGGTAAGCCATTAATCTGAAGAAGTAGAGAAACTGAGCTAATAATAGGGCCTCTTGTCAAAACTATAGAGGTGGTAAAGCTGAACATTGCCTCCAATAGTAAAAAAGGCAACATGTTTCCATTATCCCTCTCAACAAAATGCTCTGCCAAGGTCTCTCTTTCCTCAGCAATTATGAAAAGTTTTAAACATTTTTTTTTAACCTTCTTCTTAGAATTTATGTCACCTTTGTCCCACTTTTTTATAATTGATTAGAAAATAGTGAAATAGATGAAGTCTCACTAAATAGTAAGTATCCAATAAAATAATGTTTTGATTATGGTTTATATGAATTATACATACTCAGGTATTTATATGAGAATAACAAACATAAGGAAGTATTAAGAACATAATATACAGAAAAGGTGACACTCAGTAACAACATAGCCACTTTCTCACATTAATTTTAAAATCATTTTTTCATTTTTAGCCAACTTTACATTTTTCTGATA
The DNA here is from genome assembly GCF_027409185.1 of Cynocephalus volans. Taxonomy (NCBI): domain Eukaryota; kingdom Metazoa; phylum Chordata; class Mammalia; order Dermoptera; family Cynocephalidae; genus Cynocephalus; species Cynocephalus volans. The sequence continues at coordinate 141,393,150 of NC_084463.1, read as the reverse complement.
TATCTTATTTTCTTTGCTAAATGGTCTTATACCAGATTGAACCACATGAGCTTGCTGATATCTCAGTGCATCAGTCAGGGTTCAACCCAGAGAAAGAGAACCAGTAAGATATAAATTAAGAAGCATATAGCAAAAAATTGGCTATGTGATTGTGGGAGCTAGTTAAGAAGGTCCGATATTGTAGGACAGGCAGCCAGAGAGTGCAGGCTAGACTAGCCATTATCTAGACTAACTAGAAAAAAGAAGAGAGAAGACCAACATAACAAAAATCAGAAATGAAAAAGAAAACATTACAGCTGATAACACAAAAAGTGTAAAGAATTATTAGAGACTATTATAAATAATTATACACCAACAAATTTGAAAGCAAAAATGGATAAGTTTCTGAACACATACAAACTTCCAAGACTGAACCAAGAAGAAACAGAAACCTGAACAGACCAGTAATGAACAATGAGATTGAAGCAGTAATTAGCATTCTCCCAACAGAAAAGCCCAGGACTGGTGAGTTCACTGCTGAATTCTGCCAAATCTTTAAAGAAGACTAAATACCAATTATTTTCAAAGTATTCTAAAGAAAAACAAAACACATGTCATTCTCCCAAACATTTTCCTTGAGCCCAGCATCATCCTGATACCAAAATCAGACAAAAGCAGAATAAAAAAAAGAAAACTAAAGCCAATATCCTTGATGAACATAAATGCAAACATTCTCCACAAATTATTAGCATACAGAATTTAACAGCACACCTAAAAGATTATACACTACAATCAAGTGGGATTCATCCCAGGGATGCAAAGATGGTTCAACATATGCAAATCAATAAACATGATACACCACATCGACAAAACCAAGGGCACAAACCATGTCATCATCTCAGTAGATGCAGAAAAAGCATTTGACAAAATCCATCATCTCTTCATGATAAAGACTCTCAGCAAATTAGGTATAGAAGAGTATCTCAATACAGTAAAAGCCATATTTGTAAAACCCACTACCATCATAATCCTGAACAAGAAAAAACTGAAAGCTTTTCCATTTAGAACAGGGACAAGATAAGGAAGCCCACTCTTACCAATGCTATTTAATATAATATTGGAAGTACTAGCCAGAGCAATCAGGCAAGAGAAAGAAATGAAGGACATCCAAAAGACAAAGTCACATTGTCCTTTTTTTGCAGATGGCATAATCTTATATCTAAAAAAACAAAAAGACTCTACAAAAAACTCCTACAACTGATAAATAAATTCAATAAAGTTGCTGGGCACAAAATTAATAAACAAAAATCAGTAGCATTTCAAATCTGCCAGCAACAAACTCTCAGAAAAAGAAATCAAGAAAGAAAATCCATTTACAATAGCTCCAAATAAATAAACAAAATACCTAGTAATTTAACAAAGGAAGTGAAAGAACTCTGCAATGAGAATTACAAAACACTTATGAAAGAAATTAAAAGAAACACAAAATGATGGAAAGGCATTCCATGTTCATGGACTGGAAGAATTAATGTTATGAAAATGTTCATACTACTCAAAGCAATATACAGATTCAGTGCAATCCCCATCAAAATACCAATGACATTCTTCATAGAAATAAAAAAATCAGTCCTAACATTCATATGGAACAACAAAAGATCTCAAATAGCCAGAGCAATCCTGAGCAAAATAAATAAATAAATAAAGCCAGAGACATTACACTACCTGACTTCAAGTTATATTTCAAAGCTATAGTAACCAAAACAGCATGGTACTGAAATAAAAAAAAGACATATAGACAAATGGAACACAATAGAGAATGTAGAAATCAATCCATGTACTTACAGCCAACTTATCTTTGACAAAGTCACCAAGAACATACAGTGGGAAAATGACAGCCTCTTTAATAAATGGTGCTGGGAAAACTGGATGTCTATGTGTAGAGGAATGAAACAAGACCCTTACCTCTCAGCATATACCAAAATCAGCTGAAAATTGACTAAAGACTTAAATATAAGAAAGACATGAAACTATAAAAATTCTAGAAGAAAACACAGGGAAAACACTTTAAGATGTAAGACTAGGCAAAGATTTTATGAACAAGAATTCAGACAAACAGGCAACAAAAGAAAAAATAAATAAATGGGATTATATCAAACAAAAAAAGCTTGTGCACAGCAAAGAAAACAATCAGCAGAGTTAAAAAGGTAACCTACAGAATGGGAGATAATATTTGCAAACTATGCTTCTGACAAGGGTTTAATATCCAGAATATATAAGGAACTCAAACAACAGTTCGAAAAAACAAACAAACAAACAAAAAGTAACAAATAATCAGATTTAAAAAATGGGCTGTGGAGCTGTTTATTTTTCAAAAGAAGGCATACAAATAGCCAACAGGTACATGAAAAAGTGCTCACCATCACTAAGCATCAGGAAAATGCAAATAAAAACTACATTGAGATATCATCTCACCCAGTTAGACTGGTTGTTATCTAAATACAGAGAATAATGCTGGCAGTGGTGCAGAGAGAGTGGAACCCTTCTACACTGTTGGTGGAACTGTAACTTAGAACAATCTCTATGGAAAATAGTATGGAGGTTTCTCAGACAACTCTAGACAGAACTACTGTATAATCTAGCAATCCCACTGGGTATATATCCAAGAGAATAGAAATCATCATGTTGAAGGGATACCTGCACTCCAATGTTTATCACAGCTCTGTTTATAATAGCCAAGATATGGAACAAACATAAATGTCAGTTAATGGATGACTGGATTAGCAAAATGTCATAATGTACACAATGGGATACTACTCAGCCATAAAAAAGAATGAAATTCTGAAATCCATAGCAGCATGGATGAGCTTGAAGAAAATTATGTTAAGTGAAAGAAGCCAAGCACAAAGAGAAAGAACACATGTCCTCACTCATAAATGGGAGTGAAAGGAAGGAAGGAAGGAAAGAAAAAGAAGGAACAATCATAGTAACACATTGAACATTCAAAAGGAGAGAACAAAACTGTGGTTTCTGGAGATGAGAAAGTGGGAGGGGGAGATGGGATACCAAGAATTGGGTTAACAGACACAAAACAGCTCGTTACAAAAAATAAGCTCTCTTAATGGACAGTGAGCTAGGCATCTATAATGAACGGTAATTTATTGCATGTTGTCAAATGACTAGAAGATAGGAGATTGAATGTCTTCAACACAAAGAAGTGATTGTATTCTGTAATGATGAGTATGTTAATTATCCAGATGATTATCGTACATTGTGCACAGGTATGGATACTCAACTCTGTACCCCATAAATACGTGTAATCAATTACCTTTCAGTAAAAAAAAAGAAAGAGGGTAATATTTATCCTCTAACTCCCACCTCTCATTGGCCATGGGCTATTAACTCTTTCCCACTTCCAGGTTTCTGGGAGTGGTAATGACCAAAGAATTCTCACAGGCATCTTAAAAAGAGCTGCTAGAGGAGGCCAGAAAACAAAGCAGGAGCTTTGTGTTGCATGATGCTTCTGGGATACAGTGCTATCAGGAGTGTTGTACCTGCATGCATTTATTGCAGGAAGGGTTGCAGTAAACATATGGGGAAAGGATGTGAGGCAGGGCGAAACTGGTGCTTGAAATCAGATGAAGTAACGTGTGCAAAGTGTTCAGACAGATAGCCAGTATATTACAGGCACTGAATAAATGCCAGGATTTGGAAATATGATAATGAAGACGTTGATAGCAACAATAATGATAACAGTGGTAAGTATAATAATAAATGCCATGGTTTTTATATAACTTTTTTTTTTTTGTCTTTCTAAAGATATGCTCAAGGTTATAATCATCTTTCTTAAAATGTATTGCTCAAAATGGTGTCAAGTACTACAGATTAGTAAGATCAGTTCCAGGTAAAATGGGATTACCATTTTATTTCATGTTACTATATGAATTCATATTAATTCAATCTGAGATTAATATTTTGGCAACAAAGTCACATTATTAGCTCTTACTTATCTTGCAATTAAAATGATCCATAATCTTTTTTTCAGTATAAACATTTTAAATCTGTTCTATAACTGTCTTCATTTTTGAACCACCATTCAAGATTTTATAATTTTTTAATATTATATAGTAAAAATATTATATAGTAAAAAAATGAAGGGCTCTGAATTCTGCCTCTGCCACTCACCAGCTATTCAATCTCGGTCAAATAATTTAGCTTCTTAAAAAGAGGATAATTTTGCCTGTTTTCTTGAATTGTTGAAAGAATTCAATCATATCATTTGTATAATGCATGTAAATAAATGCACACTAATTTTTATTTTGCTTTTATCCTCTCTATAGCCTGATGTATCATTTCACTTTCACCGAGATCATTTTAAATTTTGATTTAAATTATTCCTTTGATTAAGTTATTCCTTCCAGTTTTAGTTATTTACCATTTTGCTAAGCAAACTCTTTATTTTCATTTGTTTTTAGGACAGTTCTAAATCCAATGTCTCTTTGTATCAGTAATGATCTTCATCCAATTTGATACCCATGAGCTTTTCTGTGATTCCTCTATTCAGCCATCTTTGGTTTCGTGTTACTGCAAACGCTCTCATTTTTCTATTTCATTCACAATAAAATCATAAAACAGTATGTGTTAAATGACTTTCAGAAAGTCCAGTGCATTTTAACTACAGACTTTCTATGCCCTTGACCTAGGAACACAGCAATAGTTTCTATTTTTTTAAATCTTGAACCAATCAGATCTCAAACTATGTTTGCATACATAGATGGACCCAGTTTTGTTTTGTGTTTTTCCTTTTACCCTAAACAACATGCTGACTTGGCAACACTCACAAAAATAAATTGCAAAGCAAATTTTTGACCCAAGTTCTGAGAGTCAGCTTTCACACGACAGGGACAGCTACCTGCTGTTTCTTAAAAGAGGATGGGAAATAAGGTGTTGGACACTGCTGTTCACACTATACTCAGAAATTTTGAAGACCTAGCTGTGTTTTTTTGGCTTAAGCAAGCCAAGGTACCAGCTTAGCTAAGGATAGCTTAGTAAAAATGTCAGTGTGGGCTATGAGAAATAGCAGTTTTAACTTCAAGATCTTAAAACAGACGTTAGAAAATGTCAATTCTGTAAACAATTGATTGCCAGCATAGAGCTTTGCCTGACACACTTGAGTCAGTATGTTTTCAGCATCTTTAAAGTTATAAAATTTGCAGAGAGTAAACATGCATTATTTATGGCAGATGACACACCTGTATTCTTCTTTTTTTTTTCTTCAATGCTCTGGGATAAATCAAGTCCCCTCATACTCTGAGTCAATAGAAGCCTTATTGGCTTTCCATCATCCATTCTCACTGCAGCTGCCGAGAAAAAAAATGGTATCTGCAGTTAGAAAAACAGAGAAGAGTCTCTTTTTCTTTGATTTCTTTCCTGTGTAGTTTGGGGAACTTAAAAACCATCATGTCGTGATGGTACCAGTGTGGACCTAGCTGGAGATTGCTGAGCCATGACACTGAGGTGAAAGGTCTAACAGTGAGGTGAACAGAGGAGATTTATTGGACCCTCAGCATTTGCAGATCCCAATAGCTACTTCAGGAAAAAGAGAATGACTTAGGTATCATCAGACTCAGGATGATGTCTCTCTGTTTGCAATACTACTGTCTCTGTGATAGTCTGTGGGGAATATCACCTTCCCTAAGACGTGGCCAGTTTCTCTCCAGAAATTAACAGAGAGAATAGGCTAAGGGGAACCTATCTTTTTTTTAAGGAATGAACAAAGAACTATGGATCAATGAGACCCAATAATAGTAATAATGTTGAATAATATTTAATATTGAATTTATTAATTTTTCAAACTATTTAGTGCCAGCATTCTATGAGAAGGGTGCTATTATTATCTGCTTTCTCTACATAAGGAAACTAAGGCTTAATGGAAGTTAAGTAATTTGCCCAAAGTGGTTATTTTAAAAAAATTTTTCTTTTTATTGAAACATAATTGATTGTACATATCTGTGGGGCACAGCATTGAATATCAATACCTGTGTGCAACATGTGATGCTCAAATCAGGATAATTACTACATTTATCCTTACAGAATGTAATCATTTGTGTGTGGGGGGGAGACCTTTACCAATTTCTCACTATGAGCTATTAGGTGGTATATTAAGAAATTGGAACCAACTTCTAGCTTCAACCCTGTTCTCTATACTCTGTTGCGTAAAGTACAGTGAAAGTGACTTTTCCAAACCACACCACCAAACATGAGAATTATTTTAGTTTCCTCAATGCACTTCATTCCATCTTGCACATTCTGCCTTATCTCCTTGCCTTAGGTCTTGGTGAAATAGCTAACTTCCACTGCTCTGAATCCCTCAAACACTACTTCTTCTTAGAATCCTTCCCTTTGCCCAAAATTTAGGTCATGTTTCCTTTCTATGAGCACCTATAGAATCCCAGGGTTATCTCCAGTATAACACTGACTTTTGTTGGTGTTCTCCATGAGACCTGAGCTTCTCAAAGCAATGGACTTCATTTTTTGTGCTAAATCTCTGGGGCTTAGCAGGATTCCTAGCACATAGCAGATACCTTGGGAATATTTCAAATGGCATGAATTAGCAACACCATGACCAAATTCTTCATTTGATGTAGTCTTTCTTTTCTATTTTGAGAATTCTCATATATATATATTTGACCTCAGTGTTTTATTTTCTATCCATTTTGGTCTTTTAGCAAATTTTGCTAATTGCATAAAAGGGAGTCAAATGAATGTACAACTGAAATCTGGACAAAATTACTTATTTAGTGATGCTGGACCACAGAGAGAAGAATTTGCCAAATAAATCTCTTTCTTCTTCCATTTCAACTAGTAACAAAAGCTTTCATGTTCCCATCTTGGTTGCTATATTTCCTCCTTACCGCTTACCTCTCCCCTTCCTTGAGTCTGCCATTGCTAATCCAGCAGAAAGACACATTCCTGATGAATTGGTGTGTCAAATTGGGCATCGTCACGCTGTATAAACTTGGTTACCATTTATTAATCAGTTCATCACTCAAATCAGAGGTGCCGATGCTGCCACCCTTGCTACCTTCCTAGTGAGCCAGCAAAGTCTTAGTCAGGATTTCATGAAAGCTTGGATCATTTGTTAATAAAGATCATTAGCCAGAGATACTCAGTGGATTGATGGTGTGCCAGGAAACATCAGAAGGAAGTGTCAATTATATCTTATCCACCCCTTAATATAATGCTTTGATTTACATTTTTATCACCATTGACCTGATTGGGAGCTGTTCTTGAAGTAGAAGATGTTCTACATGAAATTCCATGATAGCTGTGAGAAAAAATTATATGTATGTGTATATATATATATACACACACACACACAGTAGTTTGCCATATATATATATGATTAAACAAATACATAACACAGATGAAACAAGTTAACGTAAAACCTGCATGGATTTAATGATATTTATGAAATGTATTTAAGAATTTTTTTTTCCCTGTTGGCTGAAAAAAACACTTTTATGTAATCTGGTGCTTTTTACAGCATTCAAGGAGTGTTCAGCTTTTAGATGAGCAATTACCATACTGAAAAGCAAGGAACAACATCTGGATTGAGGAAAGGAGCAAGAGTGAACAGAAATAGAAGTTCATTTATTTCCAAGCTGGAAGGTGGTAAAAGGAAAGTATGACATTCACACCTGGGTGTGCAAATCAATATCTGCAACATTCCATTCCAAATGCTGGCAGCCTGTGTTGTACGGGTGGTGTGAATGTGTAAGATAACAACTGTGCTATAGGCTTCTGGTGTTATCATGACAGCTGTATGATGGAGCACCTGGTTTTTAGGGCAGGTAGAACTTGGGTGCAGTGTGGCACCTTTAACAGGATTTTACTATATATGCTTTGAGTCAAGTAATAAAATACAATTTCATATCATCCAATCATAATTTCTGCTGCTGACAGAATAACTTCTGCCTTGGGAAACACATTGCTTGTGTTTCCATCCTTGTGTTTGGAGACCAATGACTGAATTGAGCTTGTAATGCAGGTACCTAGAATTTACAGGTAACTAAGTGAAAGTATAAATAATAATATTCATTTGGGATATGCTTTGCTAAAGATTGGGGGCCTTGGCCAGGAAAAGGAACTTCCAAGCTATTTGTTTGGTTTTATTAAAAAGTAGCTGTCAAATCCTGAAGGATGTTTTTCCTTCCGTATGTCAGAATAAGGCTGGATTCTTTCATGATCAGTGTTTTACTTGTGTCTCTAGAGCTAGCTGTTATTTAGTTATGTATCGCCTAAATATTATCTTAGCATAAATAATATATAGGCAATTGTTCTGGGGTATTTGTACAGTCTGGAAAGGTAATATTGATCAGAGCTTCCCAGACATGACTGCATCTACATGGTCCAGAGCTGGGGAAAACAACACCAGTTTTATTACTTGATGAATTCCAAGGAAAGAAATTGGCTTCCTTTTTTTCACTTTCTTGCCAGACTCCAGACCCTCTACGTACCATCTATCTATCTACCTACCTATCTACCTATCACCAATCTATCTATCTATTTATCTTTAATGAATGCAAAGTATATGTTTACTGAGGAAACTTGGAAAATATAGGAAGTCACATAAAGAAATAAACATCACCCATAAATTCACTACCCAAATGCATTACATAACTATCATTCAACATTCATTCATCAAATATTGACTGAGCATCTACTGTACACAAGCAGTCTTCCAGGTTCTGAAAATACATTAGTGGCCAAAACAGACAAAAATCCCTATCCTCTTGGAGATTAGATGTTAATGGGAGTGAGTCAATAAACAAGTAATGAATAAACTTTGCAGTTGTTGGATACTGTCCACTTGGATATTTCCATGCTGCTCTGTGTCCTGGGAGAAGACTTCTCTGACTTCTGATTGAGTTCAGAAAGTGGGAGGCATTGGCAAGAGTTCAGAAGATGGAAAGAGAGAGTCCAGGGTATCTATTTCTGTTGGGCTGTAGCTTCACCGTGGCTTCATTACTTTGCATAGGCTCCTGTCCAGCAGCTACGGTTACGACTTTCTCTCCGGGTTCTGAGAACTGCTCTCTCCTCTTGCCCCTTCATTCCCAGAAATAGTCTTGGCTCTCCCATTGTTGCTCATCCAGTATGCTTTACAATCTCTTGTTGGTTTTTCTTGATTCTGCTCACACCCTTGTCAGTGGTCCCTCCATTAAACTCTTCTCAATGACTACACTCTGGGTGCCACCTGTTTCTGTCCAGGACTTTGACAGATACATTTAGAATGCTACAAAGTTATAAATGCTAAGGAGGAAAAATAAACAATGGAATGGGGATTGAAGGTTTTGAGAAGAACTTGGAATTTTAGATGGAGTGTCAGGGAAAGCTTCAATGAGAAAGTGAGTTTTGAGTGAGATCTTAAGGAAGAAAGTGCGCACATTCTTCACACACACACACACACACACACACACAGAGAGAGAGAGAGAGAGAGAGAGAGAACGCACATTGTAGGCATATGCACATTAATATATTGCAGGAATAGAATCAAATTTTTGCACATTGTGTTCTGTAACTTAACATCTCCCCATGCCGTCAAATATGTTTTCATTATTCAATTGTAATGGCTGTATGAAACTTCGTTTTAAGATTACAACATACTTTATTTAATTGATCCCCTGCTTTTAGACAATTAGGTTGATTTTACAACTCCATTATTATAAACGAACCCTGATGATAGTCCTTGCTTTCTGAAAGCATTTTACCGATTTTCAGGGCCTACTGGGTCATCTTTCAGGAATCAATGTTTTACACTCTCATAAAATGTGAGAATCAGCTTGGTTCTGGGGGCTGTTAGTTGTTAGTCTTTGAGACAGATTCATCACTGGTGTGCAGGAGAGTAATTTTGCAAATGGGTGTAGGATATGTGATGACTCTATTGGATAACAAGAAGCAACATGTGGAATAAGGGAAAGGGAGTATACTTCTTTTTTTTTTTTCTTCTTTTTCCCTGAGCTGAAATCCTATGCAGTAAAATGGAAGCACAGTATTCATAACTGCAGCCCCTTTTAACCTGATGAGTCCCTGCTTCACTTACAAGATCACTCTTCCTCAAGCCGATTAGGAAATGAATAATCCGCAAAAGTGCTCACTAAGCTATTTTGTTGGCTGAGTTCCTCTTTTTAGAGGAAAAGTGCATATAGATTGCAATGGCCTGCATGCATGTACACCTGATGGACTTTGAGGACAGAGGGGTTTTATCACTGGCTATGTTTTAGAGTCTTGAGTCAGCAGTGAGAGGGTGCTTTGACTTGCTCTGCCTTGGTGGGCTTTCCTCCTGTTCTCAGACAGCCTCAGAGGATACATGTCACTCACAGAATCAGTTTCTTATAGAAGCATAGTTTTGTCTAGACCCTGAATTTACTACCTCTAATTTTTTCCTAGGATGAATTTTACTCTACATTGATCTATTTCTGGAAATAAGGAATTAAATGATATTTTAAGAAAGTAGCCCTTTACACATAGATATTTAATTAATATTAGTTGAAATTACATATGAATATACTTTACATCCTTTACAGTTATTCTTCCCCCCCCCTTCAGTCAGAATCCTTCTCTTTAGTCATATTCTGCAGCAAGACGCCTCAAAAAGTTATTTAGAAGTCAACCCAAAGTGAAGAGACAAATTCCTGTGCTTGCTTTGGCTTTTTAAAGTTCTGTTTTCCCTTGTCTTTTTTCATATCTCAATCATACCTCCTGAGACTCCAAATGCCAGTGTAAATATAAACACAAGTCACGAAGTTCTCGGGTACTGACACAAAATGAATTGATGGTGGCAGCCCTGCACCGATCAGACTGAAGGAGCCTTCATTTTTAAGCCAAGTTTGGATCAGAGGTTTTTCTCTCTGAGGAGATTTGCTATCTCTTCCCAACTGTGCAATGGGTTATAATGACAGCTCTGGGGTCTGGAACACAGGAAGAGTTCATGTAATCAAAGAAATCCCATATTCTCATAAGTGATATCTTTGCAAATATTATTATTTCCTATTAAAAATGAAGAAACTGGGGCTCAAATAAACCCCAAACTGTACAGCTCTTAAGTGTTGGAGCTAAACCATAAATGTGAACATACAGAGCATTCACTATTATGACCATGGGTGTCCTTGGTCCATGTTCCATTGTGACAACTCTAGAGAAAACTAGAGAGCTAAACCCATCTTAAAAGTTACACAGAAGTTCCAGTGAGGTGTGTGCTAGGACTCGCTATCAATAGTGAAATGGTTTCAGATAATTTCTAATTCAGGATTTCTAGGTTTGCCTTTTGTCCACCAGAAAACTGAAAAAAAAGAACCTTCCTGAATATATAGTTTACTGACTCTAGTAATAACATCGGATGTTCTATGCTTTCTTATTATTTTAGAGTGGCCCTTCAGAAACTAAAATAACACACACATTCAATCATTACACTAAAGTATAGAAATACATTTAGGTCCCTGAATATGCCAACTATTTCTTTGCAGCTGGAATTATCACGTGTTTTTTATCATTCTGGGCCATTCCCCATTCCCATTTGCTCTTCCATACAACCTCTTCCATATTTATGTTATGCATTTTGTTTGTCTAATTCCTACTCACCTTTCGGTCCTAAGTCAGGTCACCACACTTAAGTGGAGCAAATATTTCTTCTCAGTGTTGCTACTACTTTGAAAATTGTATCCATTGTAGCTCTTGTCTATTAGTGATGTAATCATCTGCTTACTTGTCCATATTTCCCACTAAATTGGGAAATACATGAAGATAGGAATATTGTCTGTCGTGTGTACTAATGTATCCGTAGCATCTAACACAGGACTGGTACACAACAGATGCTCAATAAATCCTTCTAGAATGAATTGATGGATGAAAACATAAATGTGTGAACAGAGTAAGTGAATTAATCTCTCTAGCAGTTAAAGAGTTCATTTGAAACCCTTTTCACTTGGATCCACTAAATTCGGGTCACTTGCTGCTTGAAATATTTGCTTGATACAGATGAAGAGTCATCATTTAGAAAGCTTCAGATCCTTGTTTATATTACCAATAACCATGCTTTACTGGACTGAATTTATGGTGTCCCCAATACTCATTCTTTATGATATCCACACAGGTACAGTCACCACACAGAATGGAATGGCTCACCATCCAAAATATGGTGCAGATGTTCAGACTGATGACACCACACACACCAGGAGAGCATGAAAAGGTTTATTACTACTATAATGAGGCTTTCTGGGGGGAGCACAGTGGCTCCCAAGAAGGTGTACAATGGCTTGAGAACAGGGAAGAGAGATTGGCTTGAGGTTTTTGTGGTGTTTAGGGAGTAAAGCCAGGGCAAGTGTTCCTGTGCATAACCAAGGGCTTGTGTGATTTTAAACCTCCTGCTAGTGTCAAATGAGGGAGCACTCAGGCTTTCTTAGGAGCTTGCCCAGATGTAGCACATAAGCAGAAGAGGGAGGGGTGAGGTTTATAAGCTGAGGTTGAGCAGTCAAACATCAAAATATAGAGTCAGACTCTTTAATATACACACCCTTGCATAATCCCATCTTCTTGAGTACAGGTGAGATCTGGGACTTGTGTCTAACCGATAGATTATGACAAAGGGAATGGATGGTCTCCTTTAAAACCACTCCTGTGATTATGCTACGTTGAATAAGATTCGTATTAGCATGTTGCATCTAGAGGCTTGATAAAGTAAGTGGCCAAGTGGAGAAAGAAGTCCACATGGTGAAGAACTGTTGGTTGCCTGTAGGAACTGCAGGTGGCCCCCAAAACCTGATGGCAGTCTTCAGCCAATAAGTAAGAAGAATCCAGGTCCCTGAATCCTATGGCCACAAAGAAATAAATTCTGCCAACAACCTGAATGACCTTAAAGATAGATTCTTCTCCAGTCAAGGCTCCAGAAGAGAACATAGCCCAACCAACACCTTTACTGCAGACTTGTTGCACTAAGAGGACTCAATTAAGTCATTCCCAGACATATAAACCACAAAATCTATTAGGTAATTAATGTGTGTGTTGTTTTAAGCTTCTACATTTGTTGTAATTTGTTATGCAACAATAGAAAAGTAATATACATTCCAACTGGATAACCTGCATGTCACACAGTTCCTCCACAATTGCCTTTTCAATTGATGTCATCCTGCCATCGTGAATCCTTTCTAGCTGGTAACATTTCAGAATCACTCAATGTCTTCACTATTATGGTGGTCTGGTGCATCAGGTGAATTTTCAGACTTTTCCACGTCTTCAAGGCCGAGAGCTGACCCTGAATCATTAAAAAAGGCAAACGACACATTAATAATGGCTCATAGTTATTGGGAACTATTTATGGCCAGTACTTCCTAGAATACCTTTCATAAATTAACCCATTTAATCCTCACAATAAAACTATAAAATGAGTAACATCATTCCCCTCATTACATAGGGAAATAGAGACTCACAGACTTTGAAAACTTGTGAGAAATAACCCAGCTAGTCAGCTTCAGGTCTAGAATTCAGGACTAGATCTATGCATCCTACAAACATTATTTTTCTACTGGAAGAGTGTTTTGGGGGGCTGCCGTTTGGCTCAGTTTGTTACAGCAAAGCTAGCTGCCAAAAAGAAAGGGGAGGCAACTTTGATAACTTAGCTTTCCTGGTGATATTGCAAATTTATTACATGCTTTTTTTTGTTTGTTTTTTTTTTTACTTTTTCCCCCCTCAGAACCAGTTATATCTGTACGAAATCTAGGTTTCCTGCATCCAGGAGCATCCAGTGCCATGCCTAAAGCACCAAAAAATCAAGGGCATGAACTTTTGTTTTCTTAAAACAGGGTCAGATTTGTTTTTATCATGATATACTGGAATTTCTGTATTGTCACCCTTGAAAAAACTTTGCATGTGTCCATCTGCTTACTTTTTATGCAATGACCTATTCTCTGGACTTTAGGATAGAGTATGTCCTGTTTGAAGAAAAATGTGAAGTAGAAGTAAGCAGACAATTCTTTTTTATAAGAATTATTAAAGGAAACCAGCTGGAACCAGAAAATTGGGAGGCAGATTAATTTTTTCCAAATGGTGTCTAATGTTAATGTATGCCTGGGCTGGAAGTCTGTTTGTTAAGCAATATTAATGCAGAAAGGTAATCTAGATCTCCACCTGAGCCTGTGTGAAGCAATGTATCTCTTTGTTTACCCCTCGTGCAATTAATTCAGGCCTTAATTGTATTAGGTAGGGAGTTGGGAATTAAAAAAAAATTAAAAGATACTGGGAGCAAGAGTATATTACTGTCATAAAAGAACCATTTCTCTCAGTCTCCATTTGCTGCATTGTTTCAGGGCTTCTCATCTCTAATAAATCACAGAGGCTGGGAGCTGGTCCCTTGGCTGAAAACAGTGCCTGAAATGGACACTGTAGGTGGCCTAATAAAGCTTTCAGCTGAGCACTTCCATTTTTGACCATGATCTGGAATGTATATCTTCCTGTGAACTGATATCCTTTTTCTGGTCATGGCCTGAATTCTACCTTGGATTCATGGAGACTGTATGGGGATTCCCCAGAATTTCTGGAAATGAGTCACATGAAAGAAACATGCCATTTCCATCTTAATGAAAGGTCATAATAACAGAATAATTCCACTGCAGCAAACAAGATCTTCTCTTTGTTCATAAGCTTGCCCCTTCCACTCCGCTCCTGCCTTCTACATTGTTCTTGTGACTCTGCCCCTAGGGTACTCCTGCTGCTTTGCCTGCAGGTGTATAGAGCTGGAAGGTCCTATGATTTCACAGCCCTTCCCCTTCGCTTGGCTTCTTCCCCTTACCGGTTCTGCTTCCCCACTCTCTTCTGGTTTTCTCTGGGGAGCACACACCTTGTTTCCTGGTTCGCTTTTGAAGAACCCCACCTAAGACAGTCACCGATCTTTTGTTTAGCCTAGGCTGCTGGCCAGTCACATTTAATTATTTAATTCTCACAAAAATCCTTAGTAGTAAATGTCAGAAGAACAACTTAATCTACAGAACTAATTAACAATTTTCCCAAATAGCTAGTAAATGTCACAGCCCAAATTTGAATACAGATTTATGCAACCTTAACACCTGTTCTCTGAACCATGTGACACGTGCCTCTCACCAGTAAAAGGCTGATATTAAGAGTCAAGAGTTTCATCAGAAAGTAGTAACCAAGGATCTTGTTTAAGAATCAGAATATCTGAATTCACACCACTCTTTTACTTGTGTGAATTTAGACAAGTTGCTTAATTTTTCTAAGCATTGGCTTCTTCCTTTATAAAAACAGCAAAACTAATATCTGCCTTCCCTATTCTTACTTTTTATAACTTAGGATAGGATAATAGGATAAAGGTGGGGATTGCTTTGTAATTGTAAAGTACTAGAGGAAAGAACTTAATGCCTGGAGTTAATGCCTGATTTAACAACTAATTAGCAGTATGGTCCTGGGCAAAATAGTTCACCTCTGTGAGCAATGTCTGCAACTCTAAAACAGGGATAATCATGCCCTTTTCCTAAAAGGTGCTAATCATCATCACATCAAGTCGAAGGTATACCCGTTCCCCAATGTTCATCGCAGCACTCTTTACAATAGCCAAGAGTTGGAACCAGCCCAAATGCCCATCATCAGATGAGTGGATACGGAAAATGTGGTACATCTACACAATGGAATACTACTCAGCTATAAAAACGAATGAAATACTGCCATTTGCAACAACATGGATGGACCTTGAGAGAATTATATTAAGTGAAACAAGTCAGGCACAGAAAGAGAAATACCACATGTTCTCACTTATTGGAGGGAGCTAAAAATTAATATATAAATTCACACACACACATACACACACACACACACAAACCGGGGGGGGGGAAGAAGATATAACAACCACAATTATTTGAAGTTGATACAACAAACAAACAGAAAGGACATTGTTGGGGGGGAGGGGGGAGGGAGAAGGGAGGGAGGTTTTGGTGATGGGGAGCATTAATCAGCTACAATGTATATCGACAAAATAAAATTAAAAAAAAAATAAAATAAAAAAAAATAAAAGGTGCTAAGATCAGATGATAGGCAGTGATGTAAATTTAGTTATGAAAGTAGGCTATGTCCAGTGTCTGGCACAGGGTAGATGCTCAATAAATGTTAGCTGTGCACACTCTCTTTTTTACTTCCCTTCTTCAAGTAGGTGTTTGGACTCAGAAATGGCCTGGAAGTGTCATCACTTTTCTCCCAGCCACATGCTCACAGGGGGAGTGTGTGTGTGTGTGTGTGTGTGTGTGTGTGTGTGTGTGTGTGTCTATGTGTACACTCACAAGCCCATATTTTGATCAATCTTTTCTTTGCTTTTATCAGTTGACATATTTTCATTTTTACTGTCTTTCATGTATATTTTATTCCCAATCAATGTCAGAAGCCTTATGCAAATATTTTGTTTGTTTCTGTCTTCTTCCTTGATCTAATCAGCTCTGCACTTTTATGAAGTTTATTTTTCTTCCACAAACTTCTTTTAATTTTCATTCGTTTTAAGTCAAGCACTAAGAAAAGAAAATGTGTGTTCAGTTTGTGTGTCTGTGTGTGTGTGTCTGTGTGTGTGTGTGTGTGTTTCCCAGTGGCAGGGATTTTGGCCACACTCACAGTTGGATACTGCATGTTTGAGGATCAGTCTCCAGTGAGCAAGACTTTCTTTCTGGGAAGCATCATAAACATTCAGATCGAATGACCCGAAAGAACATTCAAGTTTCTCATTTGCAAGTAGAAGAACCGAGAGGAAGCAAAATGGCTTGTTCAAGAACAGAACCCCAAACTTTTTACTTCACATCCAAATTTTTTCCACAAGCCTTTCTACTGAGACACGTGAGAGATATAAAATTCCTTTAGAAATAGTTAAAACATATTTATAGTTGTTATTTAGAGTATATTTGTGTAATTTGTTTCTTCTCTCTTCTTGCCGACTCTTCAGGCTTTCTAACAATACTGCTTTGGTTTGGTTAAAATCCAGTCCTTTTGTAGCTCCTGACAGTGTCACCTTTGTTAAAGATTAGACAGACTCAGAAGAAAGTCAGATGGGCTTTAGATTTTAAACTTTGCCTTTTACTGGTTGCATAAACTTGGAAGGTTGTTTTGTCTCTCAGATTCTTCACCAGTAAATTCAGAATGAAAATATTTATTTTGAAGAGTTGTTGAGAGAACGAGTTTTTGTAATATCAGCAAATTGTTTAATCTAGAGCCATTACTAATATATGGGTCTTTGAACACTAAGAATACTAAACCTTCCCCCAAATTACAGAAGATATTTGGTTCTCTGTGGGAGTAAGGATACGTATAATACATTCCAGAGTAAGATGGGTCATGTGGGGGAAGTTTTAAAGAGTACTCTGGGCAAATATACTCTTTCTTAGGTAGTAAAATAAACTTAAAAAAAATCAGAACAGGCTGATTTATCTTGTGACAGTGACATTAAGTGGTGGCAGTCCTCCTTTATAATCGCTCCACCTTCTACAGGAAAACAGCTAGCAGTAGAGAGGGTTCATATGATTTTTCTTTTTTTTCTTTTTTTTTGGTCTGGGAGCTGTGTGCCTAGCATTTATTGAAAGGTGCACATGGGGAAGGCTGCCCCTTTGAGAGTGCTTCTTTTATATAGCTCATGTTGACTTTGTTACTGAGCTCTGCACTCTAGCCACCCAAATGTACCCCAATACAAAATCACTGGAGTAAAGGAACCCACTACTTATTGAGTAACTATTTTGGGTTAGGAATTACCCTAGATGCTTTATGTACATTATTTTATTTAATTATCACCACAATTTTGTGTTAGACATAATTACCTGAATTTAACAGATAAGGAAACCGAACATCTGCAGTATTTTCTGTAAAATGCCAGACAATCAATACATGGCTTTGCAGACCACATAAAGCTTATGTTGCAACCGCCCAACTTCACCATTGTAGTGTGGAAGTGGCCTTCAAATACACGTAAATGAGTGCATGTGGCTGTGTTCCAATCAACTCTTATTTTCAAAAACAGATGGTGGGCTAAATTCGGACTATAGGTTTAAGTTTGCCGATCTCTACTCCATATTGACAATGAGGTAAAACCAGTATTTGAATCCAGATTTGTCTGCCTTTAGAGCCTATATGCTTTGCACTAATCTCTATTGTCTTCTTATCAAGTTTTGAGATTAGAAAGAAACTCAAACATATCTTGCTGGATGGCAGTTTCTCAATTTCTGAAAAAATTCTGTATTTAAGGAGAATTCACCCCTTATGAATTGGCACAACAGCTTACTCAGGGGCAGTTCTTGCAACTGGAGGCTTTGAGCCTGGGAAGAAGTGACTGTGTATCTTAGGCAGGCTTTGCATATTTGGCCCTCCTAAGCGATGGCAAGCATGTCACCAACAGGCCAGATGCTTCCGATTGTGCCTTGACACTCTCTGGCCTGGACCACGGGCCATGCCAATGCCTTGGGTTTGTGCTAAGGGTCCCAAAAAGGCTTCTCTCAGGATCACTCTAAATCCACCTCCCGGCAGGCAAGGAACCTGACATTATTCAAAGGCGAAGAAAGCACCAAGCCAGGACTCAGAGCAAGCAAAGAAGAATCTAAATGTGGCCAATGCCTCTTGCTAAAACCACACTCCATTGGCTTTGAAAAATAGCCCAATTATCCTCAATTTCAGCGTGCAGAAAAATGATGCAGCAATGTGACCTCATACCATAAATCCCACACACATAAACACTCCCTATTCAATTAGTTGTTGCTCTAAATTGCTCTCATCTAAGAGAAACGAATAGAAAGTTTTATCTGTCACCCAAGAGAGGCATAAAGCGGTCACAGAATAAGACCACTCTCTGCTATCTCAGACATCAAAGAAAAAGGTTGGGTTTCCAGTTAAGCGAATGTGCCAGCTGTTAAGGCACCTGTAATAAAGCACAGCATAATGCTGGAAAGAACCCAGCCGGGCGAAGTTCATCAATAGGAAAGAAACTATGTTTCACAGTTCCCAGCCAGAAAGACTGGAAAAAAAGATCCTGAAATTAAAAATCAGGACAACTGATTTCTGTTTTCACGCAGGACTTTGGGCAATTGCAGAGGGGAGAGCTGTGGATCCAGAGTGAGGACACATGCTTTAAAGCTCTAGCTCTCACAGTTCTCTGCTGGGTGCGCCTGGGCAAAGTCACTTGATATGGCAAGAACAGCTCTCTGTTCATGAAACCCATTTTCTGCTTTTCCTGAGAACACAGACTGCATTTACTAGGCTGACTTGTAGTTAGTGTGGCCATGTGGTTAAGTGCTGGTTAATGGAATCTGGGAGGGAGAAATGAAGGCCACCTCAAGGCCTTGACTATAAAATCCTCCCTTTGTTCTCTCTCTTTTTTTTAGTTGAAGTGCAGGGGATCCTTTCAGGGAAACCAAAAACTTCAAGGCTGATGGAGAAGGCTTGATCCCTGTGTGTAACAAATCCCATTTCTCTCTTCCCCTCCTCCCACCACCCTTAGCTTGCTAACTGGACCTTACGTAAGCGGGTTAAACCACTGTGATTCCTAGATTTATGTGTTATAGTATAACTACTATGTTAACAGTATCTTAATAACAACAATGACAAAAAACAAACAAACAAACAAAAAACCCAGCTGATATATCTGAGCCCTAACATTAAGATAAGCATTGGGCCATCATGAATTGTCTCTTATGATCTTTAAAATAGTAATTTTATTAGATAAGTTTTATTATTGTTCCTATTTCAAAATCAAAGCTGAGGCATATAGAGGTTTGGTAACTTGTCTAATATCACAGTTAATATGTAGTGGAGTTATGACTTGCTTAAGACCTCGGTTTCCTCATCTGCATAGTAAAGATGGTAGTAATGCCCATTTCAAAAAATGTTATCACGACCAATGGAATAGAATAGAGAATCCAGAAATCAACCCATACACTTACTGCCATCTGATCTTTGACAAAGGCACCAAGCCTATTCACTGGGGAAGGGACTGCCTCTTCAGCAAGTGGTGCTGGGATAACTGGATATCCATATGCAGGAGAATGAAACTAGATCCATACCTCTCACCGTATACTAAAATCAACTCAAAATGGATTAAGGATTTAAATATACACCCTGAGACAATAAAACTTCTTAAAGAAAACATAGGAGAAACACTTCAGGAAATAGGACTGGGCACAGACTTCATGAATACGACCCCAAAAGCACGGGCAACCAAAGGAAAAATAAACAAATGGAATTATATCAAACTAAAAAGCTTCTGCACAGCAAAAGAAACAATTAAAAGAGTTAAAAGACAACCAACAGAGTGGGAGAAAATATTTGCAAAATATACATCTGACAAAGGATTAATATCCAGAATATATAAAGAACTCAAACAACTTTACAAGAAGAAAACAAGCAACCCAATTAAAAAATGGGCAAAAGAGCTAAGTAGGCATTTCTCTAAGGAAGATATCCAAATGGCCAACAGACATATGAAAAAATGCTCAACATCACTCAGCATCCGGGAAATGCAAATCAAAACCACATTGAGATACCATCTAACCCCAGTTAGGATGGCTAAAATCCAAAAGACTATGAACGATAAATGCTGGCGAGGCTGCGGAGAAAAAGGAACTCTCATACATTGTTGGTGGGACTGCAAAATGGTGCAGCCTCTATGGAAAATGGTATGGAGGTTCCTTAAACAATTGCAAATAGATCTACCATACGACCCAGCCATCCCACTGCTGGGAATATACCCAGAGGAATGGAAATCATCAAGTCGAAGGTATACCTGTTCCCCAATGTTCATCGCAGCACTCTTTACAATAGCCAAGAGTTGGAACCAGCCCAAATGCCCATCATCAGATGAGTGGATACGGAAAATGTGGTACATCTACACAATGGAATACTACTCAGCTATAAAAACGAATGAAATACTGCCATTTGCAACAACATGGATGGACCTTGAGAGAATTATATTAAGTGAAACAAGTCAGGCACAGAAAGAGAAATACCACATGTTCTCACTTATTGGAGGGAGCTAAAAATTAATATATAAATTCACACACACACATACACACACACACACACAAAACGGGGGGGGGGAAGAAGATATAACAACCACAATTATTTGAAGTTGATACAACAAGCAAACAGAAAGGACATTGTTGGGGGGGAGGGGGGGAGGGAGAAGGGAGGGAGGTTTTGGTGATGGGGAGCAATAATCAGCTACAATGTATATCGACAAAATAAGATTAAAAAAAAAAATGTTATCACGTGTCACATGAGTGAGACACATGAAGGCACTTGAAGGACTAAAAGCCTCATGTAAGTGCTAGGTATGAGGATTACTATTAATCTCTCTATGCCTGTTTTTATAGCTATCATATTTGTTCTACTTAATTACTATTTTTAGCAAAATAACATGAAATATTTATGTGTTCTGGAGGCAGGTAGTGGCGACAAACATTCCTTCCCATGTGAATGGCACTTAAGAAATAATAAGCGAAGGATAGAGCAGGGAGCGTGAGAGGTGAGCATAGGTAGAAAGATGAATCAGGAAAAAAGGCACATACAAGGATTCTCCCCTTGTCTTATTCTTTTCTCCTCTACTGCCTCCAACTACATATTTCCTCTGGTCTGTAATTAGGTATGCCAGTACTTATTGCTAAATGGCAACACTAAATGACTCCATCATTTCTCAAGTGGCTAATGTAATCCTCAGCACAGGTCTTAGGACCTAAGGAAATGGAAAAAATCAACTTTTATGGCTTTTCCTTTTCAGAAAAGATAGAAAATTATTATACCACATGCTAGTTGATGCTGACATTCAATTCTGATATAATTCTCAGTCCAGGCCAGATCTTAGGACAAAAAGAAATGGAAAGAATCTGGTTTTATAGCTTTTCCTTTAGAAAGATAGAAAATTATTATACCATATAGCAATTGATTATGAAGGAAAAAAAATGCATGGCAGGTTATTAAAGTACATTTTTGGCATTTCTGACATTTAAGTTCTAATTCAAAGATCACAAGCTATAGGGTTCTGGTATATCTCTGACTTACAGAAATGTTTTGTTTAATTTATAAAATGTCATCCCATAGAGTGTTAAGTGGGTATTTGAAAATTTATTACACATACACACACACGTATACAATCTGGATCAGGTTGGCAGTAAAAAAGATGAAACTTTGAGGTCATATTTCTGCATGGCAGTTGTTGGGAACTAAAACGTGCTGCACATCTTCTTTGCCACAGTCTTCCCCATTCCCTATTGTCTATCAACATGATGGTCAAGTGTTAGTTCCCATTTACTTCCTTCTATCTTACCTGTTTGCCTCACTTACTGTGGTAATCTGGCCTCTATACTGAATCTGCTACCTCTTTTTTAGAGTATAGCTTTGCTAGGAAGACAATATTAGTATGGTGAATAAAATTAGACTCTTCCTTGTTGCTTCTGGGAAAGAGAGAATTTACTACTCACTCTGGCTATTAAATAAGTCAAGCTTTCCATTTTCTGCTCAGTTGCTGTTTATTTTGCATAAAAGTCCTCCCTTATCACCCTTATTCTCTACTTGAATATCTCCTATTTATCACTCAAGACCTCTTTATACATGGGTACTTCAAAAAGTCCATGGAAAGATTCATATATATCTTTCAATTCTATTTTTCCATGAACTATTTGAAGTATCCTCATATTTCACCTGTTCCAGGAAGTCTTCCATGACCTCAACCACCTCAGCAAGCTGAGCTCTTTCTTCTTTATCTGTTTTCACATAGCACCACTAAATCCAGCTGACCATATGTTCATTTCTGTCACAGGACCTTATTGTTGCAATAGTTGATTTCCTTGCCTACCTATCCCACTAAGACATAAGCTTGGGGGAGTTATTGCCCTTTCTGGATATGTCATGCTCTATCCAGTCACCATGCCTTTACACATGCTGTTTCCACTTTCTAGATTGCCCTCTTCTACCTGCAGCACCTCCCTTGGCAGAGATGAATGCTATTCATCTTTCTAGGCTTCTCTAACATTGTCTTTTCAGTGAAAGTTTCTATGGAAGCTTCACACTGTCTTCGTTCCCCTAATCTATCCTCTTGCAAAGCAATTCTGAACCATAGTACCTATCACAACATATGCTGCCTTTTATACCAGTCATCTCCCTAACATGAGGAAGGTTCTTGAGTGAAGGAGAAGGTGTTTATTCTCTATTACTTTAGCATTTAGCATTAAGAAATATACCTGAGAAAGGAATAAACAAAAGGGAAGAGGGAGGGAAAGAAGAGAGGGAGGGAGGGAGAGAAAGAGGAGGGAAGGAAGAAAAGAAAGGAAGGAAGGAAAGAACAAATGAAGAAAGGAACAAAGGAAGGAAGGAAGGAAGGAAGGAAGGAAGGAAGGAAGGAAGGGAGGAAGGGAGGAAGGAAGTAAATTATCCTTTGTGACTTAGTAGGCGCTTATCTAAGATCCTAGTGTTGTCCTGCACCCTTTTCTGTTCCACTCTAAATCCAGCTGACCACTGATATGACCTGGCCTGCTTTCCTAGCCCTATTGCGTAGTGATTTTTTTTTTAAATGAAACATAATTGATTCTACCTATCTGTGGGGTACAGCAATGGGTATCAATACTTGTGTGCAATATGTGATGCTCAAATCAGGATAATAGGTATATTCAATATTACACAATATAATCATTTTATGTGGCCCTTTACCAATTTCTTGCAATCCTACCTCCTCTTCTCTCTTACCCATCTCTGTTGGCCTCAGTTTTTATCTCACCTTTTGAAAGTTCAACAAATTATTGTGATTGTTGTATCTTTCTTTCTTTTTTTATTTGTTTATTTTTTTAGCTACCATTTATGAGTGAAGACATACAGTATTTCTCTTTCTGTGCCTGGCTTATTTCCCTGAACATAATTTTCTCTAAGTTCATCCGTGTTGCAGCATATGGCAGAGTAGTGATCTCTTGTGTATACATACCACATTTTCCTTATCCAGTCTTCCAGAGATGACATTTATGTTGGTTGCATCTCTTCACTATTATAAATAGAGCTGTGGTTAACATGAGAGTGCAGATATCTCTTCAACATGATGATTTCCGTGCCATTGGGTATATGCCCAACAGCAGAATTGCTCTATCATATGGCAGTTATATCTGTAGTTGTTTGAGGAATTCCTATACTGTTTTCCATAATGGTTGCACTAATTTACAGTCCCACCAACAGTGTAGGCATGTTTCCTTTTCTCTGCATCCTTGCCAACATTTGTTATTCTTTGTCTTTTTGATAATGGCCAGTCTAACTGGGGTGAGATGATATCTCAATGTGGTTTTGATTTGCATTTCCTTGATGCTTAGTGATATTGAGCATTTTTTCATGTATATGTTGGCCAATTGTATATTTTCCTTTGAGAAATGCCTATTCAGCTCCTTTGCCCATTTTTTAATTGGGTTACTTGTTTTTTTACTCTTAAGTTGTTTGAGTTACTTGTGTATTCTGGATATTAATCCCTTGTCAGATGCATAGTGTACAAATATTTTCTCGCATTCTGCCAGTTGTCTTTTCACTCTATTGATAGTTTCCTTTGCTGTCAGAAGCTTTTGAGTATGATATCGTCCCATTTGTTTATTTTGTTCTTTTGTTGCCTGTGCTTTTGGGGTCTTATTCATGAAATTTTTGCCCAGTTCTATTTTCTGAAGTGTTTCCCCCATGTTTTCTGTTCGGAGATTTATAGTTTTAGGTCTTATATTTAAGTTTTTGACCCATTTTGAGTTGATTTTGGTATATCGTGAGAGGTATAGATCTTGTTTTATTCTTCTACATATGGATGTCCAGTTTTCCCAGCACCATTTATTGAATAGTTAGTCTTTTGCCCAATGTATGTTCTTGTTGCCTTTGTCAAAGATCAGTTGGCTGCAGGTATGTGGATTGATTTCTGGGTTCTTTATTCTATTCCATTGGTCTGAATATCTGTTTTTATGCCAGTACCATCTTGTTTGGGTTACAATAGCTTTGTAGTATAATTTGAAGTCAGGTAATGTTACGCCTCCAGCTTTATTTATTTATTTATTTTTGCTCAGAATTCCTTTGGTTGTTTGGGGTCTTTTGTTGTTCCATATTAATGTTAGGATTGTTTTTTCTATTTCTGTGAAGAACGTCATTGGTATTTTGATGGGGAATGCACTGAATCTGTAGATTGCTTTGGGTAGTGTGGACATTTTTACAATGTTAATTCTTCCAATCCAAGAGCATGGAATGTCTTTCCATCTTTATGTATCCTCCTTAATTTCTTTCAACAGTGATTTGTAATTCTCCTTGTAGACATCTTTCATAGCCTTGGTTAAATTGATTCATAGGTATTTTATTTTTTTAGTGACTATTGTAAATGGGCTTGCTTCCTTGGTTTTTTCTGCTAGTTCATTGTTGTATAAACATGCTGTTGATTTTTGCATACCTATTTTGTGTTCTGCAGCTTTACTGAAATAATTTGTCAGCTCTAAGAGATTTTTTGGTAGAGTCTTCAGGTTTTTCTATATATATAAGATCATGTCATCTGCAACCAGGAACAGTTTGACTTCATCTTTTCCAATCTGGATGGCCCTTATTTCTTTCTCTTGCCTAATTGCTCTGGCTAATACTTCTTGTACTATGTTAAATAGAAGTTGTGAGAGTGGGCATCCCTGTCTTGTTCCTGTTCATATATGACAAACTCACCACCAGTATCATCCTGATTGGGAAAAGCTATAGCTTTTATTGTGTTGAGATACTTTCCTTCTATACCTAATTTTCTGAGACTCTTTATCATGCAGGGATGTTGAATTTTGTCAAATGCTTTTCCTGCATCTATTGAGATAATCACATGGTTTTGTCATTAATTTTGTTGATGTGGTATATCACATTTATTGACTTATTATATGTGTTGAAACATCCTTGCATCTCTGGGATGAATCCCATTTGATCATGGTGTATACTTTTTTTGATGTGTTGCTTGCTATGTTCTGATTGCTAATATTTTGTCGAGGATTTTTGTGTCTATGTTCATTAGAGATATTGGCCTGTAATTTTATTTTTTTGTTGTATCCTTTTCTGGTTTTGATATCAGGGTGATGCTGATCTCATAGAATGACTTTAGGAGAATGGCCTTTGTTTCAATTTTTTGGAATAGTTTGAGGAAAATTGGCATTAATTTCTCTTTAAAAGTTAGGTAGAATGCAGCTGTAAAGCCATCTAGTCCTGGGCTTTTCTTTGTTGGGAGACTGTTAATTCCTGCTTCAATCTTGTCGCTGTTATTGGTCTGTTCAAGTTTTCTGTGTCTTCTTGGTTCAGTATTGGTAGTTTGTCTGTGGCCAGAAATTTATCAGTTTCCTCAAGGTTTTCAAATTTGTTGGTGTGTAGTTGTTTATAATAGTCTCTGATGATTCTTTGTATTTCTATGTTATCAGGTGTAATGTCTCCTTTTTCATTTCTTGTATTTGTTATTTGGGTCTTGTCTCTTCTCTTTTTGGTTAGCCTAGCTAATGACTTGTCTATTTTGTTTATCTGGAAAAAACAACTTCTTGTTTCATTGATCTTTTGCATCATTTTTGAGTCTCTTATTTATTTCTCCTCTGATCTTAATTATTCTTCCTGTCTACTAATTGGATTATTCTTGTTCTTCTAGTTCTTTGAGATGTAGCTTTAGGTTGTTTATTTTAAATCTTTCTATTCTTTTGATGTAAGCATTTATTGCAATAAATTTCTCTCTTAGTATTGCTTTTGAGATATCTCATAGGTTTTGGTATGATGTGTCTTTATTTCCATTAGTTTTGAGAAATTCTTTGATTTCCTGTTCAATTTTTTCTCAGACTCATAGGTGGTCCAGGAGCAAGGTGGTTAATTTCCATGTGTTTGTATAGTTTCCAGAGTTTCACTTGTTATGGATTTTCAGTTTTAATCTGTTGTAGTCTGAAAAGATATTTGAAATGATTACAATTTTTAAAAAATTTTTGAGACTTGATTTGTGACCTAAAATTTGTTCTATCCTGGAGAATGTTCCTTGTGCTGATGAGAGGAATGTATATTCTGTAGCTGTTGGGTGAAATGTTCTGTAGATATCTGCCAGGGCCAATCATTCTAAAGCATAGTTTAAATTCTTTGGCTCTCTGTTGATTTGTTACCTAAATAATCTATTCAATGCTGAGAGATGTGTGTTCAGCTCCCCAACTATTATTGTACTGGGGTCTGTCCCTTTCTTTATTCTAATAGTGTTTGCTTTATATATCTGGCTGCTCTGATGTTGGGTGCATATATATTTATGACTGTTTTGTCTTCTTGCTGGACAGATTCCTTTATCATTATATAACGGCCTTCTTTGTCTCTTTTTATGGTTTTTGGTTTAAAGTCTATTTTATCTGATATGAAAACAGCTACTCCTGCAAATTTTTGGTTTCCATTTGCAAGGTATATCTTTTTCCATCCCTTTACTATTACTCTGTGTGTGTCTTTACAGGTGAGCTGAGTCTCTTGATGACAGCATTTAATTGGGTCTAGCTTTTTAATCCAATCAGTCAGTCTGTATCTTTTGAGTGGCAAATTTAATCCATTTACATTTAGGGTTGTTGTTGGAACATATTGTCTTATGCCTGGCATTTTATTGCTTTTTATTGGATGTTTTAAATATCTTTTGTTCCTTTCTTCCACTTTTATTGTTTGTTTTTAGTATTTGTTGTTTTTTTGAGGTGATAAGATATTGTTTCTTTCTCTTTCTTGTTTACATTTTTGTTCTACCAGTGGGTTTTGCTTTTTGTTGTGTATTCACGGTAGTGGTTATCATTTTTTAGAATCCGGATCCGGATAAGGCTGGTCATGTGATGATGAACTCCTGCAGTTTTTGTTTGTCTGGGAAATACACTATTTCTCCTTTTTTTCCGAAGGATAGCCTTGTTGATTATAGTATTCTTGGCTGGTAATCTTTTTCTTTTAGTATTTTGAATATATCATCCCAGTCTCTTCTGGCTTGTAGAGTTTCTGTTGAGAAGTCTGCTGTGAGTCTGATGGGGACTCTCTTACACGTTACTTGATGCTTTTCTTTTACTGTTTTTAAGATTCTCTCTTTGTCTTTGAGCTTTATGAGTTTGACTCCATGTGTCTCAGAGACAACTTTTTTGGATTGAATCTGTTTGGGAATCTTTGAGTGTCCTGGACCTGAAGGTCCATGTCTCTCCATATACCAGGGAAGTTTTCCATAATTATCTCACTGCATAGGTTTTCAATGACTTTTCTTTTCTCCTCCCCTTCTGGACCACTCATAATTTGGATGTGTATGCACTTCAGGTTCTCTGCTAGCTCTCTTAGATTCTCTTCATTTTTTTGATTTTTTTTTTTCTACCTGGATTATTTCAAAAAGACCATCTTCAAGATAAGAAATTCTTCCTTCTGCTTGCTCTAACCTGCTGCTTAAGCTCTCAATTGTGTTTTTATTTCATTAAATGAATCCTTCAGTTCCAGGAGTTCCACTACATTCTTTTTTATGGTGTTAATCTCTTTGTAAATTTCTTCCTTCATATCCTGGATACTTTTTCTTATTTTCTTGTGGTGTCTAACTGAGTTTTCTTGTATGTCATTGAGTTTCCTTATTAATGTTGCCTGTAATTCCTTTTCAGTCAGTACAAGGATTTCCTGCTATGGGGTCTGGTACCTGAGAATTTGTTTTATGTATGTATGTATGTATATATGCATGCATGCACACATGTATTTTGTATTTCTAGTATCTATACATTGATGTCTGGTAGAGCAGTTACTTCTATTACTCTGGAGTGGGCATTGAGGAGAGAGACTTTCTCCCATAGATGTGTTTTAAATTGGCCATTGAATAGGATGTTTTAGTATTGGTTCTGGGCACATGCAGTAGTATAGTCTCTGTGTTTGTACTTCAGCTGAATTGTGTTGGAGTGGGCATGTGAGTGCCTCCATGGTCTAAGCACTTGGGCACTTAGTGATTCCTTGTTGAGTTTAGTGACACTGTATTGGTTCATCAAGAACATGAGTGAGTTCTTGAGTTCTTGAGAGAGGTGTCTGGGTTTACTGTCACTCTTTGGATGTGGTGGGTGTCCCTGGGTGGGCCTGTTTGTACCCTGGCTATCGTCCTGTGTCCGTGACAGGTTTCCTGGGGTATACTGGAGCTCTTCAGTGTGAATAGGTGACCCTGGGTGGGATTTCTCTTTTCTTTTTCCTACAGGCAAGGTTCCTTCTGTGTCATTGCTTCCTCAGTTGGGGGATGAGTTGGTGATTGAGAATTTTCTTTCTTATGCTATTTGGGTATCCTGGGTTTCTGCACTCTCAGGGAGTTCTGTGTGTGTCTCTCCCTGGATCAAGGCTTTCATGTGAACTGCACATGTACTTATCACCCCCAGATGTGCTACTGCATGTCGTAGTGTAATTCCTCCTGTGGGTTGGGTCACTTTGTTGTGGGTCTGTGCTCACTCACCTCTTTCCCAAGGCTCTGCTGGTGATTCTCCTTGTGTCAATGCAATGTAGTTGTTGGCAGGCTGCCTGCATGGTGGCTGTGGCTACTGCTATGGTGGCAAATCACCCTTGTGGCAGTAGTGGCTGTCATGGACCACCTGAGTGGAAGCAGTGTCTATGGTAGTGGTGGGTGCTGCCTGCAATTCCTGAAGTTCCTGCGTGCTCCTGCTGTCTGTTGGGTGGAGGCTGCCCACAGTGGCTGCTCATCTAGTAATTTCTTACGAAACCATTACACAGTGTCTTATTTGGTCAATCTCTTAATGGGTTTCCTTATTGAGTCTCTATATCTTGCCTTTGGAAGGCGAGATATAGTTCTATTGTGGAATTTAGTGCTATTTGTCCCTTCTTCTCTTCTCAAGACTCTGTCATCACCTGTGTCTGTTATCAGAATGGTCTCTGCAATCATTAAGACTCTTTTGGAAGCAAGTGACAAAAATCCACCTTGAACAAGCTTAAGCAAAAGAAACATACATTAGATGTCTGCCCAGATGTCATACAACAAAACTACATCTTGCGAAGGTTTCCAGCTGGACTCAAAGACTTCAGGGTAATCGTGACTTCCTCTTTACCTTAATTACTTTGTCTAACATCTCTAGCTAATCAAGTTAATTCACTATGTCCCATTTCCAAAAATCCTAGGGAGAGCCATGATTAGCAGTTTGACTATGGTTCATCTTCCTCGGACCCATCAACTCCAGCTGGGAGAAGGTCACACCTGTTATAAATTGGCTACATCTATAGTTACCATGTGGGAAGTGAAATAAGGGCCGAAAAAGCAGGGGCAGAGCAGGCAAAACAATATGTTCATTACATTCCCTGGCTGGATATTTGGAAGTTGGTATTTATTTAATTGGAAGCCATTTATAGAGTATCTGCCATTTCTAGATGCAAAAGCTGCAGCAATGAATAAAATAGATAAGATCACTCTCACCATGAAAATTACAAATTTTCCATTTATTAACAGATCTTTACTGGTCACTTACTACATACAAAGACTGTACTGGGAACTATGGTAAAATGAAAGTGAAAGATGAAAAGGTATATATATAGTCTCAGCCCTCACAAATCTTACAAATGAAATGGGAGATAGGATGTTTGAACAAATAAATGTTGCAAAAGAATGGGCAGTCAGTTCATTTTAGCAGATATTCATTGAGTAAACAGCACACACCATTGTGTTAGACACTGAGGACATAAAAATGAATGAGAAGCTACGGTGGCTATTGAGATGTTCATAGACTAGAACCGGGGTCTAACTTATAAACAGTTAAATTCAGCCTAGGGTAATTCCATATTTTCTGACAAATCTGTATAAGAAAGGAGATACCTATATGAAGCAAAATGTTTTAAAAGGGTCCAGGAAAAAAACAACAACACACTTATATAAACAAACAAACAAACAAACAAATAAATAAATAAAACTGTTATCCTGCAAGTTGGCAGAAAAGCCTAAATAGAAAGAATAAATTTCACCTAGTGGGGGTAGTTGCAACAATGATGCAGAGGGTACAGGATAGATTTAGCAAATGGTGTGGATTCCCACTCAGAAATTTGAGAAGAGATATAGAAGATAAACCTGGAAATGAATGTGGGAACAGATTATAGCATGTTAATAAGTTTAAAGTATTCTGCTTGACAATAGGAAGTCAGTAAATGTTTTTGAGCAGGCAGTGCTATTATCAAAACATGTTTTTAAGTGATTAGAAGATGGACTACTTCTTGGTATTGCTGCTGGTGGAGGGGGTGGGGTACTATTTGGCAGATGCAAAAAGACAAGGAGTGGTTTAGAAACTTCTGTAATAATAATCATTTCCTCCTTTAATTTCTGTTACATTTCACAGCTCTTGATGGGCTTACCTTATATCACAGCTCTGTGTCATCATCTTTCTGATTAAACTTCAAGCAAGATCTTTGAAAATAGGGGTGTCATTCATTTTTGCATCATCCAGAGCCTAGCACAGTGTTGGGTTGAAGGTAGGTTCTAAATAAATACTTCTCAAAAGAGTGCAAAAATTGATGGAGGAATGAATGAATGACATAATGAATGACTGCAAGAGAGGACTCTAAGATACCCAGTATTCTGAGTGACCCCAGCATTTGTTCAAATCTTGAGCATCACAGGGAAACAGGACATAATGATGCAAATCTTGACTCTGTTACTTTGTACAAGTTTCTCTGTTTCCTGAACCTCTAATTATTATATTTCCCTGCTAAAATGGGTCTAATTCTTACTATCTTACATCAGTAGTGTGAAGATGAAAAGAAACACTATAAATAAACACTTAGCTTGTTACTAGCACAATGTGTGAACTCATTAAATGGCATAGCATAATATGTTTACAATAGCGTACTAATGACAGACATGGCAGGGAATGGTCTCTTACCTTTTCTCATTCCCTTATTTATTCATTCATGCGTTTATTATTCAGTCAAAAATATAATAGTGCCTATTATTAGACACTGAAGACACAAGGGTGAAGATACAGTACATCACACTTGAAGAGCTTGACATATAAGAGAATACTAGTAAGTAAATAGGCATTTAAAATACAATGGAATAAGTGCCACTATAAGGGAATGCATTTTGAAGATGCATTCTTTAAGCAAATCTATAGTGTGAGAGAGACAATGGCTAGTTCAAGAACTGTGAGTAATTTGCTTATCTTGAGCTTCAAGTGCAAGGAAATGCTGTCATGAGGCTGGAGAGGTGAGCTCAGTCAAGTCATGGTGGACTTGCCAATTTACAACTTCGTTCAAATTTCCCCGTGGTTCATCCTTTTCAACCCCAAGTATCTTTTCACTTGAGCTTAATTCTTTAGTACTTTTTCTGACTCTGCAGAGCAACTCATATCTTAGGAAATGTATGCAATTCCCAGAGAGCTATGGCTGTACTGGGTGGCAGATTGCTCTTAGCTGGAAGCCGGGCTGCCACTTTGGGCTTGCCTTTTCAGCAGGAGAAAGGGCCCCGCTGGGACTGACTTGAGTCAACTTGCAAAACTTATTCTGAGAGCAAAATAGAAGTCTCTCACCAGTGGCATTAAAAATCAATATTTGTCAGTTTGTTTGAATATGGGAGGTCTGATGTTGGCTGTGAAAGAAGAATCTGAATAGAGTAAAAGAATCAGAGGCATCAATTGGTTTCACTGAGCACTGAGACTCTTTAAAAATTAAAGTTGTGTGAGTTTTTTCCCCCTCAGGTTTTTTGTTTTGTTTTGTTTTAGTTCCCTAAACAAAACTATTGCTCTCTATTATTAAAGACAGGGCTGCATTGCTGTGTTGCACCATCTACCCTGTGACCACCCTCCAAGAGTCACAGTGTAACCAGTTTGGCTCTACAGGGCTGCCCCCTTCTTCATGCTTTCTTCATTTGGAATGTGAGCTGTCTGGGAAAATGGGTCTTTTTTGTTTGTTGACTTTGTTTTTCCCACAGTGAGTGAAGTAAGTAAAACACTGGGCCAGAAAGGAGGGGAAAAAAAGAGAAATGACTTCACCAGACTCATCTCCTAAGCCCGCTAAAAAGAGATGGATACTGTCATCAGTCTGTGGCTACCCATAGTGTGTGGCTACCCAGCTTCAGTATTTCAGAATATGGCTGGTTTAGAGTCATGTAAACAAATGCTCAGGTTTTTCATTCTGGAATATCTAGAGCTGAGAGGACAGCCTCATGTTGGCAGCCCACGATTTGGTTGAGACAAGGCAAAAGCAAATTGTGCTTTCCAGGGTGGCAAGTAGCTGGGCTGATAAAGGCTCCTGGTATATTTGTTTGGTATTTGACCTGTGCTAGGTGCTTTGCCTACACAAGGTAATTTAATCCTCACCACCATCTGATGAAGAATACAGTATCACACCTCTTTTATCAGGTGATCAAAGTGGCTCACAGAGGCCAGTGAACTGTCCAAGATCACAAGCCAGTGCATAGGGAGTTGAATTTAAATCTGGATTTACTTGATTTCTAAACTTAGTGCAAAAGGAAGAAAGTTCAGTTTGCATTCTTACCAGTACCTTTCTGAGATTAAAGCCCTTCCCCTTGTGTATCTATAGGTGTGAAAGTCTCAGGGTCTTTAAGAGAAATAGCATCACACTGGTAGGCAGCTGAGGAGAACATTAGGGCTCTACTCACATTTCCTTTAGTCTTCACAAATGGTTTTGGAAAGAGTTCAGGTTCGAATAAATAAACCAGTAATTTCTTCTCAGTGCTCAAATACACTGTATGAAGATCCTGGAATTTAACAAGAACTTAAAAGAATTGAAAATTGTATTTTGATTATAATCTTAGGCTTTTGGGCACAGACTTAGGCTGGATAAGCATTTTATTTGCTGTGTGTTCTTGGGCAGGTTACAGCAAGTCTCTGATTCATAGATTCCTTGCCTATGTGATAGTGATTTAAAATTACTTTTTTAAGAAAATTATTTTGATGATTTAATATGATAATTAATGTAGGTGCTTGACACATAATAGGTTGTTTTTAAATGGTAATTATTATTCGCCTAAATTTAGAGCAGTTGAGGTCTGTTTTTGGTTCTTCTATTAGCCTTAGCTTAAACGTTTGCTTAGTTACTTAATATTTATGGGCCTAATCTAATGCAAAACCAGTGCAAAAAACAAACAAAACCCAAACAAAGAAACCAAAGATAAAACAACAAACAAACAAAAAAACCCATTAAAATAAGAGGTTTGAATTAGTTCTCAACATTTTCACTATCAAGTATTCCTTCTCTTAGTCTCCTTCTACTATTTGAACTGCATTTATTAGTTTGTTTTCCTATTTTTAACTAATCAAAGATGTATATGTGAACTTACAGCACAGACAATAAGTATTAAGCCAGCAATAGGAAGACTAAACAGAAACAAAGCAGCAGTAAATCTTCTTGGTAATGAGTCCATGTTTTCATTAACAAATGAGGCTTTGTCTTGTGAAAATATCCAGTTTCCTATAGCTATTTTTTTTAATATGTAAAATAACTCCAGGATTCCCACTGATCTTTCTTGGATCCCTGGAAATCTGAGAACTCCAGGTTTGGCATTACTGAGCTGGGCCTGGTCTAAGATCCCTTCAGCCAGATTAGGTGTTTGAAACCCTGAGCCTACCCTTCAATTTTAAAGTTGTTTTTCCTAATTTTCTATTTTTCCCCTCCTAATTTCTGCTAAACTGATTCACCATTGCTAGCATTCGTGTGCTCTGATTCTTCTCCCCATCTGCCCCCATTTTTGATAATATGCACTGTTAGGGCAAGGACATCACTCTGGATCCTTGCTACTCAACGTGAGGTCTATAGACCAACAACAGCATTGCTATCACCTGGCAGCTTGTTAGAAATCCTGAATCTCAGACCTTCCTGAATCTCAGACTCCAGACCTTCTGAACCCAAATTTATAATTTAACAAGATCTCCAAGAGGTTTTTATGGACATTAAGTTTGAGAAGTGCTGAATTAGAATCCAGGTTAAAACCCAGTGTCGAGCAATTCCCTAGTAAATTCTAATTATTGATCAATTGCCTCGGACAAACCATTCAACTGCCATGAGCCTCAATAAAAGAAGGATAAGAGTGCCTGCTTGTTTTACCTAGGGGTTTCGCTGTTAGTCTCAAGAAAAGAATAAATAATAAAATATCTCATAAACTTTTCAGCTGATCTACAATCCAGTACTGCATATTGCTTCATAATTATCACATAATGCTTCTAAGAATTAAAATGAAAAGCATATAAACAATTCTTACAATTCAGAAAACTTTTCAGAATCACATCACGACTCCCATGCATGTCCTCTGGGGATCGTGAATGTCTCCCTCTCAGCTCTGTCCACATTGAATTGGAGTTATCTCTTCACCCATCTGCCTCCCTCTAAGACTTATGAATTCCTTAAAAATATTCATACATAAATCATATTCAAATCAACTCTGCTTTCTCCCCTTACTTCTCTGCTCCTCCCTCCTCCTCCCGGTGCCTAGAACAGAGTGGGCCCTCCATCCGTGCTTGTGGAGTGAACAAATAAATGTATACAATGATGCTTGACAGCATCTCTCTGGAAAACAAAATGTAGCCAGTGCAGAGGGTACCTGCATAGCCTATTTAACAGTGTTGTTAAGAGAATCAGATGAGACTGAGAACACAGTGGCCTTATGTGAGCTGTAAAACACTGGATAAAAATGAGGGGATACTATTAGGCATATGTGATCTGGCAGGGTCTTACAGATGGTGGTCACCTGCCATTATGAAAGTTGTATGTAAGCCAAAGCTGAAGCAGTAGTGACTTTAGAGGCTCTTGAGGCAGTGAATTTTGAGCTGTTGTATCTGCTCCCTCCTTCGCCCAGGTTTCAATTTGCCATGTGTATTTGTTCCTGGGTGGCCTGTCTGCTATTGTGCCACTGTTGTCTGGGCGAGTGCAGCCACCTTGTTGAGCTGGCATGCGCACCCTTCTTTAGGGAGCTGCAGGCGGCCTTCCGGAGTGCTGTATTTTGTTGGCAAGGGCTCTTGTCCGGTCCTGTGCCATGTGTTTGCAGCTTTTACGTGCTGTGTTGCTTCATTAGGGAGATTTGCTTGGATTGTTTCGCTAAAAAACAATAAAGCCCGTGCTGGGATAGAACAGAGTTGAATAGACATTTATCTTTTCACAGGGCAAATCAATGAGTAATTTTCTGGTTTGAATGCTGTATTTAACATTCTGTCTGGGGAAAAGCTGTCAACCATGTCCTATTCCAAGGTGGCTTTATTAAAGAGATTGTAAAAACAAATCTTATTTAATATTCCTGGAATATACCTTTTCTTTGCTTAAGTATTCCCAGGGAGTAGTTGCTCCTCATGTCCTGGTCCTGATGTGCAGCCTTTTTAGAAGTGGGCTGTGTGTTCTCTCCTCCACCTCCTTTCAAAGGCAAGAGAGCAAAAAGACTTCCACTTGTCAAATATTGTCCTACTGCCCAAAGAAAAGGAGAGAAGTGAGTGACTGTGCCTCATATTGTCAAAAATAGTAGAACAATCTGGTTGACTATTCAGCATTCAGCAACTGACTCACAATTTATGAGTTAAGAGACCTCAAGCTTCAGTTTGTCTTTGTTTGCAACATCTAGTCAAGCATCCCAAAGTTGGATTTCACCCAACCTCATCAGTGTACAGATAAAAAAAAAAAGAGAGAGGCTCAGAGAGGTCAAGTGACCCATTCAGAGTCATGCAACATAAATTAATACAGTTGAAATGACATCCTCTGATGGCAAATTGGCACCGTTATCTCCATAGAGAAACAGCAGGATTCATGGAGGCTGGGAGGGCGCACTTATGTTCACCAATAGAACAAAAGATCAAGGCTAATTTGTGGCTGTGGGACCGTGGGATAGCTACTTGGATATTCTTGAAAGCCTCTCTGAATTATTCTCATCTGCGAAATGAGGATTCCAGGAGCACTTGCTACAGATTTCTATGTGTATTAAATGAGATGATATTTGTAAATTCTTAGGACACTTCAGAAACACTACAGAAGTGTAGAAACTCCCAATGACCCCTCTATTTCTGACTTATTAGAGTTTTGAGTTTGATTAGGTTGTCATTCATTATGTCGCAGAAAGCATCCAGATGTTACACGTAAAGTAACTTAAAGAATATGACCTAAAACATTAAAACTGAGATTTTCTTATTTTGAGTAGAGCAACACAGAAAGATTTTAACATTTATTTTAGAAAAATAACTCTTAGAAACCCTTTAAAACTGTTTTCAAAGAAAGGTCCAATACAGTGCAGTAGTCCTCTCTGTGTAAACTGCTAATGCTTGGGCAGGTTGTTGTTTTTTCTGTAGGGACAAAGGGGTCATTCGTGAAATCTTGTGGGTGTCCCTTCTTTGTGGTGTAATTTACATTGGCACAAGCTTAACACTGTGCAGGATGACATACTGTGGGTCCAATCACCACGAAAGTCAGCCCTGTGCCGTGGAAACCAATGTTGCCCTGCCTCCCTGGCTAGTGTACAGTCTTGCAAAACCATTGGGGTTTTACAACAATCCGATTTCAGGGGTGGTTTCTGGAGCTCAGCCACTACCTCAGAGAAGTTCTCACAGTCAGCTGTAGATGGCGATGTTGCACCGAGAACCTCCTCCACAGAGGCAGTGACAGGCAGAGGAGCATCCAGCTGTGGCCTGCTAAGGCTCAACTCTGTGAATCCTGTTTTAAGTTCCTCTGGTTGGTCATAACCCAGCAGTTCCCCTACTGGGTCTCCTGCTTACCAATCATTCTCCCAGCCCACAAGCTGGGAAGGAGAGCTGTCTCCCCTACCTTCTTCCTACCTTCCTTTTCCTTACAGTGGTCTCTGATTACTGGCAGCAACAGTGAACAATCGAGAGGGAAAAGGTACTTACCTAATGCAACAGCAGATAGATTAAATGAAACCTGGTGCTGAACCTCTTAAGCAAAAGCATCCTTGCAAATTTGTTTTCCCTTCCCTCCCACGGTGGCCCCCTCCTCAGAGTGCAGGTAGGCACAGTGACTTCATTAATCAAAGTGCTTTGCAGAGGCTGATGAATTCCAACAGCAAATTGTCACTTACAATCCTTTGCTGTCTCATGTATCCCTGAGCACTGGTTATTTCATTGTCACCAATTAATCAAGGCAGCCAGAAAGCCACCCTGGAGTTCATTAGCAGAA
Source organism: Cynocephalus volans (assembly GCF_027409185.1). NCBI lineage: Eukaryota > Metazoa > Chordata > Mammalia > Dermoptera > Cynocephalidae > Cynocephalus > Cynocephalus volans. The sequence goes on along the minus strand of NC_084463.1, from coordinate 141,355,038 downwards.
AACAGGTTGTCTCTTCCCCAGAGACAAGCTTTTTTCTGTTATTTCAAATGTGAAGAGTGCCTTTGCTTTAGTTTTTCGGCTGAGAGACACACCCAGGTCACTACCTATCCTTCTATCTTTCTAAAATGATTATTTACTAGACTTTCTTAAAATCTTATTACACTTTCTTGCTGTAAGGACTCGAGCACCTTGAATAGAAGGTTGACAGAAACACCCTGGAGACAAGGTTCCTTTTTACCTACAACGATTTTCAAACCTGGATGCATATGAAAAATATTTAGAGAGATTTTCAGAAACACCCATGCTCCTGGGCTGCATCCAAGGCAATTTATCACCGAATTTCTGAGGCTGTTGCCTGGGCAGGGATATTTTATACTTTTCCCATGCAATTTGCAGCCTGCGATTGACAACTACCGAAAAAGTCCTTTACTCACCTTGAGTTGGCATGCTCATTTATAAAATAAAGATCCTAGATAAGTGATTTTTAAAATTAATAGTATAATCCTCTTTAATTTCCATAGTTACATTTTTTGAGGCGCTTCGCTGGCTAAAGCAGTAGTATCTGTATGGAGTTTCAAGGATGCTTCAATGATGTTGCCTGTCCCTTACACCTCTTCCCAAGATAGAGCAGCTTTGGTGACCAGGTATTTGCGTAATGCATCTCGTCTGTTCCTCTGTGCATTCATTCACTCATTCATTTTAACAAATATTTGTTGAACATTTACCTCTGAGCCAGATTAAACCTCTGCCATCATGGTTCTTAAGCCAACAAATACTTACACAAATTACATTTCATTATAGTTACTGTACATGATATGAAGGAAAAATACAGCGTGCCATGAAAGCATTTGATGCTGTTATGGTTTGAGTGTGTCCCCCAAAATTCATCTGTTGGAAGCCTGTTCCTCAGTGTTGCAGTGTTGGGAGGTGGGGCTAGTGGGAGGTGTTCTGGTCAGAGGAGCAGATCCATCATAAACCAATTAATGCCTTCTGTCAGGAGTGAATGAGTTCTCACTCTTGCTGGACCAGATTAGTTAACCCTGTGCTCTAAGGCAGCACAGAGCCCTCACCAGAAGCCACCAGATGTGACTATCCAATCTTGAACGTCCTAGCCTGCATAAGCATGAGCTAAAAAAACCTATTTCTTTATAAATTATTTATAATTTATAAAGAAACCAGTCTCAGGTATAAATTAACCAGTCTCAGGTATTCTGTTATAGCAACACAAAGGGGACTAAGACAGATGCAGGGACTGAATCTTGCCTGTGAGTCAGAAAAGTCTCCCTCAGAAAGTAACATTTACAAGGAAGCCTGAGAACGGATAGGAATTAGCCTAGTGGAAGTAAAATGGAGAGAGGGAGAGGAGTTATAGGCAATCATCATCATCATCATTATCATCATCTGTGCAAAAGGCCAGTGGGAAGATGGCTTATTCTAAGTATTGAAAGAAGAACTAGGGGGAGAATCCTGGAGGCTGAGGCTAAGAGGTAGGAAGGAACCAGATTACATGAAGCTTTGTAGGTTATTCTTTGTAGGTTACTATCTGAAAATTAAAAGGAAGCTATTGCATAATTTAAAAAAGAGTAATTAAATACTTACACTAGTGCTTTAAAAGATATTATTTAAGAGAAGAATTTACAGAATGGCAAAGTAAAGATCTCCAAAAAATCTACTTCTTCACCGAAGCATTTTTAGTCCATTTCTGTTGCTTGTAACAAGATACCTGGAACTGGGTAATTTGTAGGAAAATGAGATTTACTGCTTACAGTTTCAGAGGCTGGGAAGTCCCAAGGCCAAGGAACACATCTGGTGAAGGCCATCTTTGGTGGTGGCTTTACAGCAACACAGGGTGTCACATGGCTAGAATAGTGGAGCAGAGAGACAGAGGGCTCCTCATGCATTTTCCTTTTAAAACCCTTGGAACCACACCCATGACTGCCATTACACTATCAAATTGGTTAATTCATTCACTATGGTATGGTCTTCACAATTGAATTACCTCTTCAAGGCCCCACCTTTCAATTATCATAATAGGATTTCCCACCCTCAACAGTTACAGTGGGGATTAAACTTCATTGACTTTGGGGGTCCATTCAGTCCACTGCAAGCAACAGTGGCAAGTATTGTTAAAATAACTTTTTCAGAACTCTGGAAATTAACCAAAGACTTGTAAAAACTTAAAGACCGTTTATTTAATAAAAATGCGTGAAGCTCAGTAAGAACAGTTTGTGGTATTTTGACTTGCCCTATTCCAATTCTCCACTTCCTAAGTCCACTTTCAACTTAAAAACCATCAGCCTTGCAACCATATTAACTATAAAACCCAGAAGCCCAACAGCTACAGGAGGGGGCAGAAAGGGTTTGGTGCTTCCCCAAAAGCCCTATTCCTAGGGAACCCCCAGTATCTAACCTACTTGGCAGCTCCCCGGAAAAGCCTGTTTCACAGGGCTTGTCTTTGTTTGACCTGACTCAGATACCATTCAGTGGGAAAAGCCCTTTGGGTATTGGTTGGCAATAATCAGCAATTGTTTAACATCATAACTGCCTAGAGTGGTGATGGCAGTTGAGGCAAACAAGAGGCTGGCTAAATAACCTGTCAGAAAAACCTGAGAAGTGAGATACTTATAGGGGGCTTTGGAAAGCTCTGACACATTCCTGGGGATTTAGGAGGCCATGTGCATGTGGAGAGCTGTGCACCTACCTGCTAGTAGCTGTCAGGCTTCTGAATTTTAAAAAGTACCTGAGAAAGCCATAATCTGTTGCCTTTGGTTGATTTTGATGGTCTGTACAAACAGGAAATAAAAGCTAGGGCATATTTGTAAATATTCAGAGTGTTGAATGTGTGCTCTACCACACACCCCCATACCAAAAAATGAGAGGCTTATTGATTCAAGACATTTAGAAAATTTCTGTCTAATCATTAGCTAACCACTTAGTAACCAAGCAGAGATGTTAGCCAGTGGTCAAACATAGCAAAAAAACAGAATTTGCACAATTGGACCCAAAAATTCACGAAACAAACAGCAGCCGTGGCAACAACAAAAACAACAAATAGCAACAATGAAAAATCTGCGGAAGGGGGGAGCTAGTTTCCAGAGTTGCCACAGTGCATTCTTTATAATATCAAGTTTTTTAAAGAAAATAATACAAGATAAGTAAAGAAATAGCAAAGTGTGACCTATCCATGAAGAGGGAGAGGAGAAATCAATAGAAACTGTCCCTGAGGAAGTCCAGATGTTAGACTTCCTACAAAGACCTAAATCAGCTATTATATATGAACATATTATATATAAATATGTTCAAAGAACCAAAGGAAACCATGTCTAAAGAAATAAAGGAAAGTACAAAAATGCCTCTCTGACTAGAGAATATCAATAAAGAGAAACAATAAAAAAGAACCAAATAGAATTTCTGGAGTGAAAAGTATAATAACTAAAGAGAAAAAAGAAAAAAAGCACCAGAGGGTCTCAGCAGCAGATTTGAGATGGTACAAGGAAGAACCAGTGAACTTGAAGGCAGGGCAATTGAGATTATGCATTCTGAAAATCAAAGAGAGAAAAGAATGAAGGAAAACAGAACTTCAGAGATGTGTGGGACACTATCCAGCATATCAACAGACACATGACAGTAGTTCAAGAAGGAGAGGAGAAAGATGAAGGTGCAAACAGAAAGAATATTTGAAAAAATAATGGCCAAAAGCTTTCTGAACTTTATGAAAAAGTTAATTTACACATTCAAAAATCTCAATGATGAAGCTTTATAACTACTCTATGCAAGTAGGATGTACTCAAACAGGGCCACACTTAGACACATTATATTCAAGTTGTTGAAAGCCAAAAACCAGAAGGAAATCTTGAAGCAGTGAGAGAAAACAACTTATCACATACAAAAGATCCTCAGTAAGACTAACAACTGGCTTCTCATAGGAAGCCTGAAGGCCAAAAAGCAATAGAATGATGTATTCAAAGTGCTGAAGAATAAAGAATGTGAACCCAAAATTCTATACCCAGGAAAACTATCCTTCAAAAATGAAGGTGAAATTAAGACATTCCTAGGTAAGCAAAAAATGAGAGAATTTAATGCATGCCTGACAAGATATACTAAAGAGAGTCCTTCAGGCTAAAATAAAAAGACGTTAGACTATAACTCAAATGCACATGAAGAAATAATATACATTGGCTTTTGTGGCTACAAAGGTAAATATAAGCAACAATATACATATGTTTTTATTTTTAAGTCTTTATGTAATTTGAAAGGTAACAGCATTATATCAATAACTGATACATTAGGAATATCCATTAAACACAAAAGAAGGCAGTAATGGAGGAACTGAGGAGCAAAAACAATGTTCAACGCATACTAAATAAATAGTGAAATAGTGGACATAAATTTTAAATAGGCAATTACATTAAATGTAAGTAGATCAAATACTTTAGTTAAGAGGCAGAGATTGGTAAATGAATAAAAACAAAACAAAGCAAAAATGTCATGATTCAACTGCATGGTTTCTACAAAAGTCACACTTTAAAAGACATGAATGGGTTGAATGTAACATGACAGAAAAGGTAGTATTTCATCACGGTAACCAAGAGAGCTAAGTGGCAATAATGATGTAATAAAACATACAATATTACAAAAATTGTTACTAGAGACAGAGAAGAACATTGTATAATGGAAACAGGGTCAATGTATCATAAAAAAATCATAAATATAAACATATCTGTTCCTAATACATGGAGCTCCAAAATACATGAATCAAACACTGACAGAATTGAAGGAAAAAAACAAAAGTTGGCCTTTTAAAAAGATCAAATAGACAAAAGAATAAAAAGGAAATAATGAGTGGAGACTTAAATACCACACTTTCAATAATGGATATAACAACAATAATGGATATAGTAACACTTTTAATAATGGATATATAACTTTCTATAATGAAAAGCCCAGACCAAGATGACTTTCCTGGTGAATTCTACCCAATATTTATAGAATTAAAACCAATCCTTCAAATACTCTTCCAAAAATAGAACAAGAGAGGATACTTTGAAACTCATTCCATGAGGTCAGCACTACTTTGATACCAAAACATAACCAGACATCACAAGAAAAGGAAACTATAGACTAATATACCTTATAAATAGAGATACAAAAATCTTCAAAAAATATCACAAAAGTAAATCAAGCAACATACAAAAAGGATTTTATACCATGATGAAGTGGAATTTATACTTTAAAGATTGGTTTAACACCTGAAAATTAACTAATTTAATTACACCTTATTAATAAAATAAAAGACAAAAACAAAATAATCATATCAATAGGTGAAGAATAAGCATTTGAGAAATCCAGTACCCTTTCACGGATTAAAAAAAAAAAAAAAAATCTCCAAAAACTAAGAAGAGAAGGAAATTTCTTCAACTTAATAAAGGACAACTATAAAATACCCACAGCTAACATCGTATTTAACAGTAAAAGATTGAATGTCTTCCTCCTAAGACCAGGGACAACACAAGACATACACTCTCATCACAAGAATTCAGCATTGTACTGGGTGTTCCTGTCAGTGCAGTTAATGAGAGAATAAAATAAAAGGCATCCAGAATAAAAAGGATGTAAAACTACCCTTATTCACAGATGACATGAGGTTGCATACAGAAAATCCTGAGGAATACACTAAAAAAGTGCTGGAACTTGTATTAATCTGCATCTGTCACTTGTAACAAAATACCTGAAACTGAGGGATTTATACAGAAAACGAAATTATTGCTTGGTTTCTGAGGCTGAGAAGTCCAAAGTCCATCTGGTGGTGGCTACAGTGACCCAGGGGTCTCACATTGCAAGATGGTGGAAGCAGAGAGCAGAGACAGCAGAGAGAGACAGACTTTCCTCTTCTTTTAAATCCCTGAGAACCATGCCCTTGACCACCATTTTTAATCCATTTACTACTGCAGGGTCCTACAGTCCAATCACCTCTTTGAGGTTCCACCTTTCAATTACCATAATAGGATTTCCCACCCTCTTAACAGTCACAGTGGGGGCCAAGTTTCTAATACATAAAACTCGGGGAACACAATTCAAGCTTCACTGAGTTTTGGGGGGACATAATTCAATCGACTATGAACTAATGAATGAGTTCAGCAAGGTTGGAAGACACAGGATCAGTATACAAAAAACCATTGCAAGTCTGTTCACTAGCTGTGAAAAATCCAAACATGAAATTAAGAAACCATTTTCCTTTGCAATGGCATCAAAAAATTAAAATGCTTAGTAATAAATTTCACAAAACAAGTTCAAAATATGTTCTCTGAAACCTATAAAGAGGTGTTCGAATTAAATATAAAATTAAATATTACTTAAATAAATGGAAAGACATCCCATGATCATGGATTAGCAGAATTAATATTATTAGGATGGCCACAGTCCTGAAGCTGATCAGCAGATTCATGTAGAAATTAACAAGCTGAACCTAAAATTTACAAGGAAGTGTAAGGGTCTCAGAATACCCACGAAAATTCTTGAAAAAGAACAAAATTGGAGGACTAACATTTCCCAATTTGAAAACTTGCTATAAAGTACAGTAATCAAGACAATGTGGTCCTGGTATTAAGGGTAAATGTATAGATCAATAGAATAGAATTGAGAGTCCAGAAATAAAACCTTACATTTATAGTCAATTGATTTTTGACAATCCAAAGGTGAAAAGAGTCTTTTAAACAAATGGTGCTGGTGGGGAGACGTGTGGCCAGGGAGGCGGAGACTCGACAGAAACCACACACCCGGTGGGGTCGCCACTGCACGATCTAACAGCCTGGGCCAGAGCACACAGAACAGGGAGAAGTCCTGCACAGGAAGTGAAAGCTCAACAGAGATCATACACCCTGTGGTACGTGATCCACCAGCCCAGCAGAGTACAAGCTGACCAGAAAGGTGGCTCCCCAGAGAAGCCCAAGACCCAAGGCAACCACACACACAAGGCACTAGAGGCCAACTGAGCAGTCACGGAGGGAGCCATACGAAATTGGCAACCACAGCAACATCCTAGTTAGTCATTAGTCTCAAACCGGTGGACTGTGAAACCCCCGGCCACAATGAATAAACACCAAAAAAAAGATACCAGAAATACAAAAAATCAAGAAAGTACACCACCAAAAGTTAATAAATCTCAAACTCTAGATCCTATAGAACAAGAAGCCCTTGAAATAACTGATAAGGAATTTTGAGTGATAATTCTAAGGAAACTGAATGAGATACAAGAAAACTCAGCTAGACATCATGATGAAATGAGGAAAAGTATACAGGATCTGAAAGAGGAAATGTACAAGGAAATCAATGTCCTGAAAAAAAATGTAGCAGAACTTGCTGAACTGAAGAAGTTATTCAACGAAATAAAAAACACAACAGAGAGTTTAACCAGCAGGCTTGTCGAAGTTGAAGAGAGAACCTCTGAACTTGAAGATGGGCTGTTTGAAATAACACAAGCAGACAAAAAGAAAGAAAAAAGAATCAAGGACATTGAAGAAAATCTGAGAGAGATATCAGACAACCTCAAGCGCTCAAATATCCGAGTCATGGGTATTCCAGAAGGGGAGGAAAATGGAGATTCCATTGAAAACATATTCAACAAAATAGTGGCAGAAAACTTCCCAGGTATAGGAAAAATCACAGATCTTCAGATCCAGGAAGCTCAACGAACTCCAAATGTATTCAACCCAAAAAGACCTTCTCCAAGACATGTCATAGTCAAATTGGCAAAACTCAGAGACAAAGAGAGAATCTTAAAAGCTGCAAGAGAGAAGCGTCAAATCACCTATAAGGGAGCCCCAATCAGGTTAACATCAGACTTTTCATCACAAACCCTAAAAGCTAGAAAGGAATGGGATGATATTTTCAAAATACTAAAAGACAAAGATTGCCAGCCAAGAATACTCTACCCTGCAAGGCTATCCTTCCGAAATGAGGGGCAAATAGTATATTTCTCAGACAAACAAAAACTGCGGGAGTTCACTACCACACGACGACCCTTACAAGAAATCCTCAAGGGAGTACTGGGTTTGGTTCCTGAAAAATAACTACCACTGCCATAAAAACCCAAGAAAAATCTAAACTCGCTAGTATAATAAAAATGGCATTCATGAAGAGAAAACAAGCTAACAAAAACACTATCTACAACCTAAGGAACCAACAAACACAGAAACCAAACAGTAAATCAGAAAGCAAGGAACAAAAGACACCTAAGACAACCAAACAACCAATAAAATGCTAGGAATAAATCAACACCTTTCAATAACAACTCTTAATGTTGAAGGCTTAAATTCCCCAATTAAAAGACACAGACTGGCTGACTGGATCAAAAAGCAGGACCCAACTATATGCTGCCTACAAGAGACCCACCTCACCCATAAAGATTCACACAGAGTACGAGTGAAAGGATGGAAAAAGATTTACCATGCAAACAGAAATGAAAAACGAGCTGGAGTAGCTATTCTTATATCTGACAAAATAGACTTTAAACTAAAAACCATAAAAAGAGACAATGAGGGACACTACTTAATGATAAAAGGACTGATCCATCAAGAAGACATAACAATCATAAATATGTACGCACCCAATGTTGGAGCAGCCAGATTTATAAAACAAACTCTATTAGACCTAAAGAAGGAAATAGACACTAATACCATAATAGCAGGGGACCTGAACACCCCACTGTCAATATTAGACAGATCATCTAGGCAAAGAATCAGTAGAGAAACACAAGATCTAAACAAGACTCTAGACCAATTGGAATTGGCAGATATCTACAGAACATTCCACCCAACAACCTCAGAATATTCATTTTTCTCATCAGCACATGGATCATTCTCCAGGATAGATCACATATTAGGTCACAAATCAAGTCTCAATAAATTCAAAAAAATTGGAATTATCCCATGTATCTTCTCAGACCACAATGGATTAAAACTAGAAATTAATAACAAACGAAACTCTGGAAACTATACAAACACATGGAAATTAAACAGCATTCTACTTAATGACATATGGGTCCAAGAAGAAATCAAGCAGGAAATCAAAAAATTTATTGAAACTAATGAAAACAATGATACATCATACCAAAACCTGTGGGATACGGCAAAAGCAGTATTGAGGGGGAAATTTATTGCATTAAATGCTCACTTCAGAAGAATAGAAAGATGGCAAGTGAACAACCTAACACTTCACCTTAAAGAACTAGAAAAACAAGAACAATCCAAACCTAAAGTTAGCAGACGGAAAGAAATCATTAAGATCAGAGCAGAACTGGATGAAATTGAAAACCAAAAAACAATTCAAAAGATCAACGAATCAAAAAGTTGGTTTTGTGAAAAGATAGATAAAATTGACAAACCATTAGCATGGCTAACAAAAAAAAGAAGAGAGAAGACTCAGATAACCAAAATTAGAAATGAAAAAGGCGATATTACAACTGATTCATCTGAAATACAAGGAACCATTCGAGACTACTATGAACAACTATATGCCAACAAATTCGAAAATCTGGAGGAAATGGATAAATTTCTGGACACACACAAGCTCCCAAAACTGAACCGTGAAGACGTAGAAAATTTGAACAGACCAATAACAATAAAGGAGAATGAAGCTGTTATCAGAAGGCTCCCAACAAAGAAAAGCCCAGGACCAGATGGATTCACAGCAGAATTTTACCAAACATTCAAAGAGGAATTGACACCAATTCTTTACAAATTATTCCAAAAGATTGAAACAGACGCAAATCTCCCAAACTCATTCTATGAAGCAAACATCATCCTGATACCAAAACCAGGTAAAGATATAACCAAAAAAGAAAACTACAGGCCAATATCCTTGATGAATATAGATGCAAAAATCCTCACTAAAATACTAGCAAACAGAATACAGCAACACATACATAAAATTATTCATCACGATCAAGTGGGATTCATCCCAGGGATGCAAGGTTGGTTCAACATACGCAAATCAATAAATGTGATACACCATATTAATAAACTCAAACACAAGGACCATATGATCATATCTATAGATGCTGAAAAAGCATTTGATAATGTTCAGCACTCATTCATGACAAAGACCCTCTATAAGTTAGGTATAGAGGGAAAGTATCTCAACATAATTAAAGCCATATATGCCAAACCTACAGCCAACATCATCCTGAATGGGGAAAAGCTGAAAGCTTTTCCTTTAAGAACAGGAACTAGACAAGGATGCCCACCCTCACCACTCCTATTCAACATAGTGTTGGAAGTACTAGCCAGAGCAATCAGAGAAGAGAAGGAAATAAAGGGCATCCAGATTGGAAAAGATGAAGTCAAACTGTCCCTGTTTGCAGATGACATGATCCTATATATCGAACAGCCTAAAACCTCTACAAAAAAACTGTTGGAATTGATAAATGATTTCAGCACAGTAGCAGGATACAAAATCAACACACAAAAATCAGTAGCATTTCTTTTCTCCAATAGTGAACATGCAGAAAGAGAAATCAAGAAAGCCTGCCCATTTACAATAGCCACCAAAAGAATAAAATACTTAGGAATTGAGTTAACCAAGGAGGTGAAAAATCTCTATAATGAGAACTACAAACCACTGCTGAGAGAAATTAGAGAGGATACAAGAAAATGGAAAGATATCCCATGCTCTTGGATTGGAAGAATCAACATAGTGAAAATGTCCATACTACCCAAAGTGATATACAAATTCAATGCAATCCCCATCAAAATTCCAAAGACATTTTTCTCAGAAATGGAAAAAACTATCCAGACATTTATATGGAACAATAAAAGACCACGCATAGCCAAAGCAATGCTGAGCAAAAAAAATAATGCTGGAGGCATAACTCTACCTGACTTTAAGCTATACTACAAAGCTACAATAACCAAAACAGTATGGTACTGGCATAAAAACAGACACACTGACCAATGGAATAGAATAGAGAATCCAGAAATCAACCCACACACTTACTGCCAGCTGATCTTTGACAAAGGCACCAAGCCTATTCACTGGGGAAGGGACTGCCTCTTCAGCAAATGGTGCTGGGATAACTGGATATCCATATGCAGGAGAATGAAACTAGATCCATACCTCTCGCCGTATACTAAAATCAACTCAAAATCGATTAAGGATTTAAATATACACCCTGAAACAATAAAACTTCTTAAAGAAAACATAGGAGAAACACTTCAGGAAATAGGACTGGGCACAGACTTCATGAATACGACCCCAAAAGCACGGGCAACCAAAGGAAAAATAAACAAATGGGATTATATCAAACTAAAAAGCTTCTGCACAGCAAAAGAAACAATTAAAAGAATTAAAAGACAACCAACAGAGTGGGAAAAAATATTTGCAAAATATATATCTGACAAAGGATTAATATCCAGAATATATAAGGAACTCAAACAACTTTACAAGAAGAAAACAAGCAACCCAATTAAAAAATGGGCAAAAGAGCTAAGTAGGCATTTCTCTAAGGAAGATATACAAATGGCCAACAGACATATGAAAAAATGCTCAACCTCACTCAGCATCCGGGAAATGCAAATCAAAACCACATTGAGATACCATCTAACCCCAGTTAGGATGGCTAAAATCCAAAAGACTATGAACGATAAATGCTGGCGAGGCTGCGGAGAAAAAGGAACTCTCATACATTGTTGGTGGGACTTCAAAATGGTGCAGCCTCTATGGAAAATGGTATGGAGGTTCCTCAAACAATTGCAGATAGATCTACCATACGACCCAGCCATCCCACTGTTGGGAATATACCCAGAGGAATGGAAATCATCAAGTCAAAGGTATACCTGTTTCCCAATGTTTATCGCAGCACTCTTTTCAATAGCCAAGAGTTGGAACCAGCCCAAATCCCCATCATCAGATGAGTGGATACGGAAAATGTGGTACATCTACACAATGGAATACTACTCAGCTATAAAAACGAATGAAATACTGCCATTTGCAACAACATGGATGGACCTTGAGAGAATTATATTAAGTGAAATAAGTCAGGCACAGAAAGAGAAATACCACATGTTCTCACTTATTGGTGGGAGCTAAAAATTAATATATAAATTCACACACACACACACACACACACACACAAAAACCGGGGGGGGGGGAGAAGATATAACAACCACAATTATTTGAAGTTGACACGACAAGCAAACAGAAAGGACATTGTTGTGGGGGAGGGGGGGAGGGAGAAGGGAGGGAGGTTTTGGTGATGGGGAGCAATAATCAGCCACAATGTATATCGACAAAATAAAATTAAAAAAAATAATAAATAAATAAAATAAATAATTAAAAAAAACCAAATGGTGCTGGAACAACAGGATGACCAAAGAATGAAGTGGAATTTCTACCTTACATCATATACAAAGTTAGTTGAAAACATTGTGCTAAACCCATAAAACTCTTAGAAGAAAACACAGAAGTAAATCTTCATGATCTTTGGTCTGGCAATAGTTTCTTAATTATAAAAAAAGAACATAGATAAGTTGGATTTTGTCAAAATTATAATGTGGATCAAAGGACACAAGAAGAACATCAAGAAGGTAAGAAGACAGCTACAGAACAGAAGAAAATATTTGCAAATTATGTATCTGATAAAGGATGCTGACCCAGAATATATATATAAAATATTCATGACTCAACAATAAAAAGACTTATCCCCAATTTTAAAAAATGGGCAAAGGATTTAAATTATACATTTCTCTAAGTGCAAATGGCCAATAAAGTCATACAAATATGATCAATATCATTGGTCATTAGGGAAATACAAATCAAATCTCCAATAAGATATCACTTCACACACACTGGGATAAAAATGTGGGAAAATCTCAATTCTCATATATTTTTGATAGGATTGGGGAATGGTGCAGCCACTTTTGGAAAACAGTTTGACAGTACCTCAAAATGTTAAAAGGAGTTCCATAACTGTGAAATTCTGCTTTTAGGTATATACCCAAGACACATAAAAACGTGTTCACACAAAAACTTGTAGATGTATGTAACAGCACCATTATACATAATAGCCAAAAAGTGGAAACAGCCTAAATATCCCTCAACTGATGAATGGAAGAATAAAATTTGGCTTATCTATCCAAGAAAATATTATTTGATAATAAAAAGGAATAAAGTAGTGATACACACTAAAATTTAAAGGAACCGTGAAAACAATATGTTAAAGAAGCCAGTCACAAAAGACCACATATTATATGAACATATTATATGAACAAAAGACTACATATTATAAGCAAATCTATAGATGTAGAAAGTAGGTTATTGATTACCAGGAGCTAGTTGGAGGGGCAATGGGAAGTGACTGCTTATGAGTGTGATTTTTTTGGTTTTTTGGGGTTTTTTGAGATGATGAAAATGTCATATAATTATAGTGGCAGTATAAAAAGAATGAAATTTTGTCATTTGCTGCAACATGGATGAGTCTGGAGAAAATTATGTTAAGTGAAATAAGCCAGACAAGGAAAGAGAAATATCACATATTCTCAGTCATAAAACGGTGTGAGGAAGGAAGGGAGGAAGGAAAGAAGAAAAGACCACAACAATATATTGAACTTTCAGAAGAAGAGAACAAACCTAAGGATACTAGAGATGGGGAAGAGGGAGGGAGAGGGTTTGGAGAGTGGTGGGTCCGATAAAGAGCATAAAGAAAAATCACGATTTATAATAATGAATAGCCTAATAATAAATAATACAAATTTAAACAAAAATAAACTTAAAAATTTTGTTTTGACATAATGCCTTGCAAATAATTACTAAAAATAATTAAACTGATGAATGAATAAATGAATGAATGAATAAGGATATTAAAAAGATGCCCAAAGTATTTGTTCGTCATAGATATTATAAGTAATATGTAAAAAGAAATGTACTTTTATATTTTCATAAAGCAGCCTGCACATTCAATATACCCCACTCTTATTATTGGATCTAATCTGAAGTTATCTTAAATTCCCGAAAAACAAGTTGCAAGAAACAAGAATTAAAAGTCTACCATGAGCCAGGTATCCTTGCAAATATGAAAAAAAAAATTAAATATAATTGTGAGTTTTTTCCTTCTTTGAGGAACTCTTTAATTAATGGGGTAGGCATAAAAAAAATTATGAGGCAGCACAACTCTGAATATACTAAAACCAGTAAACTGTACAACTTAAAGTAGTGAATTTTACGTTACTTAGATTGTACCTCAGAGCTTTTATAAAAAAGTGTTACTTTCTGTGTTCTGTGGATATGTTGGAGAGACAAGAGGATATATGCAGAGCCTATTTAGAGATAGTCGCAGCAATTCAGGTGAATGATGATAATAGCCAGGACTAGGGTGGTAGCAGCAGAAGTAGATAGAATTGGAAAAGTGGCAGATTTGAAAAATATTTTGATGTCCTATATAATACTGATAATACTAATCTTTATTGATCCCTTTTTATTTCCTGGCTCTGTGCTAAGTTCTTTGCAACTCCAATTCATAATCATCCCAGAGAGTATGTGTGGTAGGTGGTATTTTAACTTACATTTTACTAATGGGGGAAACTGATATACAGAGAGCTTAAGTCAGTCTGTGCTTAGGATTTCTGTGTAAGAAGCTTAATAAATCGTTGGTATTATCTCTTAATGGAACACAGTTTTAGGAAATATCAGATGACCCTAATTTCAATATGGAGGCTGCTTAGCTAGATGATCCTTTCCTGTCATTTCACCTTGGTATTTCATACCCACACATACTCTTACACATATTCTGAGTTATGTCTCTCCTAGATTTATGGCCCTGGTGATCAGAGATATATAGTAAGCCCACGGGCTGGAATTAAGCCCACTTCCCCAGACCTCCTCTCCCTATGGGCAGGATCAAGAGGAAACTCCAGATACCCTCAGCTTTCTACCTTGCAGAGCTCTTGACCTTACCAGCACCATCTGCTTTCAATTAACCAGCACTGATTTCACCACATGCCTTATCCCTTTTTGTGTCAGTCATAATGAGAAGTCCCAGAGAACCCGATTACTCTTTACCTCCCGAGCTCTTCTCCATAAGGCTCTGCATATTCTCTGTTCTTTCTCCCTAACAGTGAAATCTTTTCCACTCTGCCTTTGGGAATTTGTGGTCCATCATCAGCAAAAGCCCCTATTTCTCCAGTCTCTTCTTTTGAGCATTTTCTTCATCATCTTGTTCTGAATGAAAATTTTTTTCATTTCTCTTCTCTCTCTACTCCCGTTTTAATGATTGCATCCAGATTTATATCAATACTGTGAAGGTCAATTCTAGGTGTCAACTTGGTTAGATGAAGGAATGCTGAGAAACCTGGTAAAGCTATCTTTTTAGGTATGTCCGTGAGGCTGTTTCCAGGAAAGATTAGTATGAGAGTCTGAGTGGACTGGGTGGGAACCATCGAATCTGCTGGGGTTTCAGAGAGAACAAAAGACAGAGGAAAAAGGGAAATCTCTCTCTCTAACTGCTGGAGCTGGGATACACTTTGTCTGTGGACATCAGAGCTTGGGACTCTTCAGCTTTTGGGTTCCAGGACTTACATTAAGGACACCATCAGCTTCCCTGGTTTTGAGGCCTTCAGACTTGGACTGAGCCACGCTGCTGGCATCCAGTTTACAGACGGCCTATCGTTGGGACTTTTCTTCACAACCACATGAGTTAATTCCCCTAATAAATTCCTCTCATATATTTATAACATATCCATTGATTCTGTCTCTCTGCAGAACCCTGACTAATACAAATACTGTACTGGATTGAATTATGTCCCACTCAAACTCCCTGAAGCTTGAATTGTGTTTCCCAAGTTTTATGTTTTAGAAACTTAGCCCCCACAGTGACTGTTAAAAGGATGGGAAATCCTATTACGGTAATTGAAAGGTGGGGCCTTGAAGAGGCAATTGGATTGTAAGACCATGCCATAGTGAATGGATTAAAAATGGTGGTCAGGGGCGTGGTTCTGAGGGCTTTAAAAGAGGAGGAGAGTCTGTCTCTCTATTCTCTCTGCTTCCACCACCTCACAATGTGAGATCCTTGGGTCACTGTTGCCACCACAAAATGGACTTTGGACCTCCCAGCCTCTGAAACTGTAAGCAATAAATTTCATTTTTCTTTATAAATCACCCAGATTCAGGTATTTTGTTATAAGCAACAGACATGGACTAATACAGAAAATTTGTACTAGAGAAGTGGGGTGTAGCTTATAACAGATACTTGAAAATGTGGAAACAGCTTTGGAACCGGGTGTTGAGAAGAGGCTGGAAGAATTTGGAGGAGCAGGCTAGAAAAAGCCCAACTACTGGTTGGAGTTTAGAAGACAAGAAAACCAGGGAAAGTTTGGAATGTCTTAGAGACTGGTTAAATGGTAGTGACCAAAATGCTTATGGAAATAAGGATGGTAAAGATCATTCTAAGGAGGTCTCAGATGTAAATGTAAAAAGGGACTTATTGGAAACTCCGGCAAAGATCACTGTTGCTATGAATTGGCAAGGGATTTGGCTGCATTCTGTCCAGGCCCTAGGACTTTGTGGAAATTGGAACTTAGGGGCTGTGAACCAGAGTATTCGACAGAAGAAATTTCCAAGTAGCAAAGCACTCAGGAAGCTGCATGGGTACTTGCAACAGCCTGTGCTGAGTTATGGCAGCAAAGGTATGACATAAAGTCAGAATTTAAAAGGGAAACAGGGTGTAAAGTTTTGGTAATTTGCAGCCTGGCCATGTGGTAGAGAAGCAGAGAGCATTTTCAGAAGGAAAAGTCAATGTTACTACGAAGATTAACACAAAAGAACAGGATTATCAAGACAAGGGGGAAAAGGCCCTGAAAGCATTGTAGAAGCCTTTGGGACCAACCCTTCCATTTCAGGCCCAAACGCCTAGCCAGACAGAATGGTCTTGGGGAACAGGCCTGAGGCACCGTCCACAAGCTTGCAGCTCAGGTTCACCTCAGGAAGCTGCTTCCAGCATCAGTATCCCAGCTGCTTTGGCTGCCTCAGCTGAGGCTAAATTGGTCCCAGGTGTGGCTGGACCTGCAGTTTAGAAAATATAAGCCTTAAGACTTTGCTGCTTCTACATGGTGTTAAGTTTGCAGACTCCCAGAATGCCAGAGCTGTGAAGGCTTGGGAGCCTACACCACGATTTGAAAGGATGTATGCAAAAGTCTGGGGGCCCTGGAAGAGATCTATCACAGGGATGGATTCACCGTGGACAGCCTTCGCTAGAGCAATGCTGAGCAGAAATGTGGGGTCCGAGTTGCAGCAGAGAAACCCCATCAGCACCATATCTAGTGGAGCCATGAGAGCGGGATTACCATGGAGACCCCAGACCTGTGGAGCTACCAGCCTGGGAGTGCTAATGTGTGGCCTGAGACCAGGAAAACCAGAGGAGCAGAGCTGCCCAAGGACATGGGGACCCTAACCCGACACCAGTGTGCAGAGGACACCGAACATGGAGCCAAGGTACATGATTTACCAGTTTTGAGATTTAATGCCTGCCCTGCTGGGTTTTGGATTTGTTTGGGATCTGTTACCCCTTTCTTTTGGCCCATTTCTCCCTTTTGGAATGGGAATATGTACCCTTTGTCTGTCCCACCATTGTATCTTGGAAGTAGATGACTTGTTTTGATGTCACAGATGGGACTTTGAACTTTGGACTTTTTTCTTTTTCAAAAATACTTATTATCACCAAATGTGTCATTCATTTTACTTATTTATCATGTTTATTGCTTGTTTTTCATCTCCATCTGCTAGAAGATAATTGCCCTCAGGAAAGAAATTTTTGTTTGGTTTGATTTGTTCTCTAGTGTACCTCAGGTAATAACTAGAACAATATCTGCTACAGAATAGGTGCTTAATCAATATCTGTCAATGAATATATAAATATGTAGTTCCATCTCCAAGTATTAGTACTTATTGAAGAATACAATGAAATATTCTTGATTTCTTTGGGAACATACAACTAAACCTTGATCCTAACTCACTGCAGATAAAGGAGAAAAAAGTTGGACTGGTTTTTAATTTTTTAAGAGACAAGAAATGCCATTTATAAAACTAGCCAGATACATACATCTCAGTTGGTTTTATCAAACCAACTATAATTAACTCTTCAAAATTTTTGTCTCTTTATGAGTTTATGCTGTATTAAATTAAGCTAATTTATTGAGAAGTTTAGTCTTACACAATTATTTTAATAATTTTCTTTTTGTTTTTGTATGGAAAATAAGGTTTTTTATTATAATTTTCTTCTGTTCAATGTAAATTTTCTTCATCTTATAGCTGTTTTTCATCTTTGTTTATTTTTGTGTAGAACTTACTCTGAGTTCCTTTCTCTGATGGTATTAGGACTCTTGGACTCTGCCTTTATCCCTGCCTGCATCAGATTATTTCAGGCTAGTATAGTTATATACTTTCTGTGTACAAAACTCTGTATTAGGTTCTGGGGGATAGTTCAAAGGTAATAAAACATGTGATCCATATTTGTTAGAGCTTTCTTAATTACAAGTGATAGTAATTCAACATGTGTTGATCATCAAGCCCAAAGGAAGGTTGAATAATCAATTGTGTAATAATTAGTTGTGAATAATCAGTTGATTATATAGGATAGTACTGAACCTCAGAAATCTCAAATGGACTCAAATACCATCAGGATCCTCTCTCTCTTTTTTTCACCTTTCATGGGAGGTTTGCTTTATTCACTTTCCCTGCAGTTGTGTTTTATTCACATGGTAGGAAACCTAGTTTTTTTGACAACTCACAAATTTTGTAGTTTTAGGTTTATCTCTGAAAGTATATATATCTAAAGGAAGGGTGTCATCATCCTAGCTGGGTTGTGCTGCCTACCTCTGTGACAAATGTGGTGGGGTGATATTGTGCAAGAATTGCTGCTCCCGTGGAAGCCAAAGGGATGGGAGCTTGCATTTTCCATGAACATGGGTGCTATTTAGATGAATCAGTATATCCTCTACCTGAAACCAATAATCACAGAGTTTGTATTTGCAGAGAAAGACCAAATAATAATTGAGAGAAGCGTGCATTTATAGGAGTGTTTATATCCTGTAAAACTGCACAGAAGGATCGTGAAAAAAATAAGTGGAGCCATTATGAGATGATGGCATCAGACCAAAGAAATTTGAGAGGTTAATATTAGACCAGTAATCATCTAAAGTTGAAATTTAGAAAGATAAAGGGACACAGGATCATCTACTCCAGTGACTCCCATACTAATGTGTCTAGGCCCTTCAGAATCCTGGAAATGGTGAGAGGGTCTTCTGTGAACTATTTTTTTTTTTTTTCCTTTTTAAACATATTTTTATTCTATTAAATTTCTCTACTACAGTAAAAAAAAAAAAAAAGAAAAAAAAAAGCAACGGCTACAACAAACATCCTGAGTGAGTTCTCACTCTGTTAGTTCCCATGAGAGCTGGTTGTGTAAAAGACCCTGGCACCTTCTCTCTCTCTCTCTCTCTCTCTTTTTTGCTTCTTCTTGCCACATGATTTGCTCGTACCTGTCAGCTACTTCTTCTTGCCACGTGATTTGCTTGTACGCCATCAGTAGAGACAACCTGAGGCCTGTGCCAGATGCGGTTGTCCCAGAATTGTAAGCCAAATAAACCTCTTTTCCTTATAAATTACCTAGTCTCAGGTATTTCTGTTATAGCAACACAAAACGGACTAATACACCTCCATTTACTGCAACTACTGACATAGCATAAAGTTATAAATAAACAAAATGCATAATCTTCCACTGCCCATTTTTATTTCCTCCCTGATCACAAAAAGATATGTAAACACATAGAGACACATGGAAGTTGTTTCTTTTCCCACAACAGCATCACATTTTACATATTGCTTTGAAACTTGATTTTCTTTATTTTTTTATTTATTGTTTATGCATATTATGGGGTACAAAGCTGACCACCACCACTCGTACCCAAGATGTGATGACCCCATCAATACTATTAGCATGCCCATTACCACGAATTGCAATCATTCCGTGTCCTCCACTCAATTAATTCCTGACCTCTCTCCTCCTTCTCCACCCCACTCTGCAACCCTAGGTATGCTCTCTCCCTCTGCAAGTCCAGCACACCACTGTGGTCTTTCTTTCCTTTCTTCTTTCTCTCTTAGCTCCCACTTATGAGTCAGGACATGCAGTATGTTTCCGTCTGTGCCTGGCTTATTTCACTAAGCATAATTTTCTCCAAGCTCATCCATGTTGCTGTGAATACTGTGTCATGGCCATCCCTCCAAGTCAGTAACTATAACTCCAAAGCATTTTTTCAAGTAGCTGCATAATATTTCACAGCAAGAAAGCACCACAACTTACCTAACTATTCATTTCTTGAATAGATTCTTTCCTGTTTTTAACTTTGCTAACAAATGATCCAATAACTTTCCTTTATACTATGGCTTGACAACTTACACTTTTATTTCAATAAGACAAAGTCCTAAAAGAAACATTTCTGTATCAAAGGTCATAACTGTTTTACATTTTAATGAATAAAACCAGATACTTTACAAAGAGGTTGTAGGAATTCATTTTCAGATCATTAAACACATAAGTACCATCTCTCAATATCCTCAAAGATGCAATATTGTGTTTCTTTTTAAATGTGTAAATAAAATTTTATTATTGCTTCACTTTGTTCAACTTTGCAGTTGAATATATTCTTATATATTTACTACCAGTAGAAATTTTTTCTTTTGTAAATTGAAAATTAATATTATTTTCACCTGCCTATTATTTTGTCTTTTTTCCTGATGAATTTGGAAGAGTTCTTTTTATATTATGGAATGATAATTATTTCTCTATTATCTACATGGCAAATTTTTTATAACTTAATAAATGTGGATATGATTTTTTGTTACTTTTGCTATGCACACATATTATTTTCTTTTATAACTTTTGAGTTTTTGTATTTTGAAAAATTTAGCAAGAAGAGGATCCCATGTAGCTTATCAGAAGCTCTCATTTTGAGAACACATATATAAATTTGATGAATAAAAATTTATAAAATGTGATGATGATTTAATAAATGGAATTTGCTGAGTACTTCTTATTTTTCAGAATGTAAATTGTGATGAATTCGACAACAGCTGTCCTTGGCTGTAAAGTGTTTGGAAATTTCTTGTTTAATACCAATGATTCATTTTATGGTAGAAGAGAAAAAGGTAGAAGAGTGAAATGTCTTGTATCTGTCTAGACTGTAGAAAATGAACAAATTTAATGGATTTGTGATAGAAGTTAAAACTATTTTCGGAAAAATGCATTTAATGAGAACAAGATGAACTGACTACCTATAACTTCCCAATGACTTCTGCCTTGCTCCATGCTCCTTTCCATTGACTCCTGCTCTACTTTACAGAAAAGAACTAGTCCAACAAAGTAGTTGTGGAGAGTGTTAATCTTTTATATGTCCTTAAAGGTACACTTGGGGGTAAAATTACACCAAACAAATATGGCCCACTTAAGAGCAGGTAAGATTTCTCCAGCAGCCGCCAAGGTGAGCAGAGACCAGACCCTTGCAGCAATGACACTGAGGCTCAGTCTAAGGCCCTGGAGGGAAGTGCACACAGCCCAGCAGCCTCGGAGGTGAGCCAAGACCTGCGTCGCACTGGGGTCCAGACCAAGGTCCTGGCAAGGAAGGGAAGCACACACAGCCCAGCAGGCACTGAGGTGAGCTGGTATCTGCACAGACCAGGGTCTCTGGCTACAGCCATGGAAAACTAGAACAGGAGCCAAGGTGGTGTAATATAGACACCACCACACCTTCTGTCACTGCAAGGACCATTTACCACCACAGTAGGAGCCAGAGCCACTCTACAGGCAACCTGACACTCACTCGACTACATTGATATAAGAAGAATCACCAGTAGAGCCTGAAAATAGAGGAGGAAGTCTTTATACTCATAGCAACAGCAGAGTAACAGAAGAAGCAAGTCCTCTGCCAGATGACCAAACATCAATGAAAAAATACTAGAACTACAAACAAACAAGAAGATATGACACCACCAAAGGAATACAGTAATGCTCAAATTCCAGACCCCATAGAACAGGGAATTCTTGAAATGTCTGAAAAAGAATTCCGAGCAGTGATCTTAAGAAAGCCTGAAGAAATAAAAGAAGACTCAATCAGATAACACAAGAAAACAAGAAAAAATATCCAGAATATGAAGGAGGAAGTTTACAAAGAGATTAATACCTTAAAAAAGAATGTAGCAAAACACCAAGAAGTGAAAGACTCACTTACTGAAATGAAAAACACAACAGAGAGCTTAAGAAGCAAGCTAGAGCAAACAGAAGAAAGAATTTCAGATCTCAAGATAGTCTTTTTGAAATAACTCAGGCAGACAAAAAAAAAAAAAAAGAAAAAAAAAATAATGAGGAAATTCTAAGACAGGTAGCAGACAACCTCAAGCACTCTAACATCAAAATTATGGGTATTCCAGAAGGGGAGGAGAAAGGAAAAGGTATTGAAAATCTATTCAAGGAAATAATAACAGAAAACTTCCCAGGGGTAGGGAGAGATGCAGACCTACAGATCCAGGAAGCTCAAAGGTCCCCAGACAGATTCAATCCAAAAAGATCATCTCCAAGACAAATTATAGTCAAATTTGCAAAGCTCAAAGACAAGGAGAGAATTCTTTTTTTTTTTTTTTGTCGTTTTTTCCTGACCGGCACTCAGCCAGTGAGTGCACCGGCCAAGGAGAGAATTCTAAAAGCAGCAAGAGAAAGGTGTCAAGTCACTTATAAGGGAACCCCTATCAGACTAACAGCAGACTTCTCAACTGAAACCCTACAGGAAAGAAGAAAGTGGAATGATATATTCAAAACACCGAGAGAAAAAATTGCCAGCCAAGAATTATTTACCCAGCAAAGCTCTCCTTTAGAAATGAGGGAGAAATAGTATATTTCCCAGACAAACAAAAACTGTGGGAATTCACCACCACATGACCAGCCCTGCAAGAAATTCTCAAGGGAGTCCTTCCTCTGGATTCTGAATAATGAATGTCAGTACCACAGATACATAAGAAAGAGCAAAACCTGCTTTTAAAACAAAAATTCCAATGAAAAAGACCAAGAAGCTAAATCATGCCACCTCAAATATCCAACTAACATTGAAGAAGAGAAATAAAAGGGGAAGTAAGGATCAAAAGACAATTAAAACATCTAAGCAAAAGCAATTAAATGACAGGAATTAAACAATATCTGTCAATAACCACTCTAAATGTGCATGGATTAAACTCCCCATTCAAAAGACACAGATTTAATGATTGGATTAAAAAGCTAGATCCAAGTATATGCTGTCTTCAGGGGACCCATCTCACATACAGAGACACACACAGACTAAAAGTGAAGGGATGGAAAAAGATATACCATGCAAATGGAAACCAGAAACGAGGCATAGCTATTCTCATATCAGATAAAATACACTTTAAAACAAACAAACAAAAAACATAAAAAGAGACAAGGAAGGCCACTATATAATGATAAAAGGATCTATCCAGCTAGAAGACATAACAATCATAAATATATATGCACCCAATACCGGAGCACCCAGATATATAAAGCAAACACTCTTAGACCTAAAGAAAGAAATAGGACCCAGTACATTAATAGTGGGTGACCTGAACACCCCTCTCTCAGTATGGGACAGATTTTCCAGGCAACAAATCAACGAAGAGTCACAGGATTAAGACTACACATTAGAACAACTGGACCTGACAGATATATACAGAACATTTCACCCAGCAACTAAAGAATATACTTTCTCTTGTCAGCTCATGTAACATTCTCCAGGATAGACCACATATTAGGTCACACATCTAGCCTCAACAAATTTTTAAAAATTGAAATCATTCCAAGTATCTTTTCAGACTATAATGGACTAAAATTGGAAATTAATAATAAGCAAAACCCTGGAAAATATACAAATACATGGAAACTAAATAATAGGCTACTGAATGACCTATGGGTCCAAGAAGAAATTAAACAGGAAATCAAAAAATTTCTAGAAACTAATGAAAGTAAAGATACCAAAACCTGTGGGATACTGCAAAAGCAGTACTAAGAGGCAGATTTATTACAATAAATGCTTACATCAAAAGAACAGGAAGACTTTAAATAAGTGACCTGATACTATGCCTCAAAGAGCTTGAAAAACAACAAAAATCCAAACCTAAAGGTAGTAGATGGAAAGAAATAATTAAGATCAGAGCAGAACTAATTGAAATAGAGACCAAAAAACAATAGAAAAGATCAACAAAACAAAAAGTTGGTTTTCCAAGAAGATAAATAAAATAGACAAAACATTAGCTAGGTTAACAAAAAAAAAAAAAAAAGAAGAAGAAGAAGAAGAGAGAATACCCAAATAACAAAAATCAGAAAAGGGAGGCATTACAACCAATACCACAGAAATACAAAGAATCATTAGAGACTATTATAAACAATATGAAAATCTGGTAGATATGGATAAGTTTTTAGATGCATAAAACTATCAAGACTGAACCAAGAAGAGACAGAAAACCTGAATAGACCAAAAACCATCATGGAGATTGAAGTGGTAATTAGCAATCTCTCAACAAAGAAAAGTCTGGGTTTGGATGGCTTTACAGCTGAATTCTATCAAACTTTAAAAGAGGAGTTAATAACGATTCTCCTCAAGTTATTTCAGACAATTGAAACAGAAGCTACTCTCTCAAACTCATTCTATGAGGCCAACCTAACTCCGATACCAAAACCAGATAAAGACACAACAAAAAAACTACAGGCCAATATCCTTGATGAACCTAGATACAAAAATCTGCAACAAAATATTAGAAATCAGAATACAGCTTAAAAAATTATTCACTATGATCAAGTGGGATTCATTCCAGGGATGCAAGGATGTTTCAACATATGAAAGTCAATAAATGTGATACATCAAATCAACAAACTCAAGAACAAAACCATAGGATTATCTCAAGAGATGCTGAAAAAGCATTTGACAAAATTCAACATTGCTTCATGATAAAGACTCTCAACAAATTAGGTATAGAAGGAAAATATCTCAACACAATAAAAGCCATTTATGAAAAGCCCACCACCAGTATCTTTCTGAATGGGGAAAAAATGAGGGCCTTTCCCTTAAGAACAGGAAGAAGACAAGGATGCCCACTCTCACCACTGCTATTTAACATAGTACTGGAGGTACTAGCCAGAGCGGTCAGTCAAGGGAAAGAAATACAGGAAATTCAGACTAGAAAAGTCAAAGTCAAACTTTCACTATTTGCAGATGACATTATACTATATATAGAAAAACATAAAGACTCCATCAAAAAACTCCTAGAGCTGGTTAATAACTTCAGTAACATTGCAGGATACAAAATAAATGCCCCCAAATCAGTTGCATTTATATACTCAAATAATTAACTAATAGAAAGAGAGATAAAGAAAATAAGTCCATTTACATTTGTTACAAAAAATAAAATAAAATACCTAGGGATCAATTTAACCAAGGAGGTAAAAACCTCTACAATGAGAACTACAAACCACTTCTGAAAGAAATTAAAGAAGACACAAAAAGATGGAAAGATATTCCATGCTCTTGGATTGGAAGAATTAACATTGTGAAAATTTCTATACTACCCAAAACAATCTACAGATTCAATGCAATCCCTATCAAAATACCAATGACATTCTTCACAGAACTGGAAAAACAATCTTACCCTTCATATGGAACAAAAAGGACGCCAAATAGCTAAAGCAATTCTGAGCAAAAAAAATAAAACCAGAGGCATAGCACTACCTGAATTCAAATTATATTACAAAGCTATTGTAAACAAAACAGCATGGTACTGGTATAAAAATAGATATTCAAACCAGTGGAGTAGAATTGAGAACCCAGTAATCACCCCTCAGGCTTACAGCCATCTGATATTGGATAAAGGCAACAAAAATTTACATTGAGGAAAAGATTGCCTCTTCAACAAGTGGTGCTGGGAAAACTGGATATCCATATGCAGAAGAATGAAACTAGATAGGCACCTCTCACCATACACTAAAATCAACTCAAAATGGATTAAAGACTTAAGCATAAGGTCTGAAACTGTAAAATTACTAAGGGAAAATATAAGTGAAACACTTCAGCAACTAGGTCTGGGCACAGGTTTTATGAACATGAGCCCAAAAGCACAAACAGTAAAAGAAAAAATAAGCAAATGGGACTATATCAAACTAAAAAGCTTTTGCACAGCAAAGGAAACAACCAACAGAGTGAAACAATAGCCCACAGAGTGGGAGAAAATTTTTGCTAATGATGCATCTGACAAGGGATTAATATCCATAACATACAAGGAAGTCAAGCAATTATACAGTAAAAAAACCCAAATAACCCAATTAAAACATGGGCAAAGGAGCTGAACAGACATTTTTCAAAGGAAGACGTACAAATGGCTAACAGGTATATGAAAAAATGCTAAACATCACTAGTCATCAGGGAAATGCAAATTAAAACTACATTGAGATACCACCTCACCCCAGTTAGACTAGCTATAATCAAAAAGACAGTGAATACCAAATGCTGGCAAGGGTATAGAAAGAAGGGAACCCTCCTACACTGTTGGTGGGACTGTAATTTAGTACAACCACTATGGAAAACAGTATGGAGGTTTCTCAAACAACTACAGATAGATCTTCCATATGATCCAGCAATCCCTCTTCTAGGCATATATCCAGAGGAATGGAAATCATCATGTCGAAGGGATACCTGCCCTCCCATGTTCATCAGAGTTCTGTTTACAATATCCGAGACATGGTAACAACCTAAATGTCCATCAATGGATGATTTGATAAGGAAACTGTGGTATACATACACCGTGGAATACTACTCTGTCATAGAGAAGAATGAAATACTCCCCTTTGCATCAACATGGATGAATCTGGAGAAACTTACGTTGAGTGAAGTAAGCAAAGTCCAGAGGGATAAATACCACATGTACTCACCAACATGTGGGAGCTAAGAGAGAAAGAAAGAAGGAAAGAAAGACCACAGTACTGCATTGGACTTGCAGAGGGAGAAAACATTTCTTGGCTACAAAGTGGAGTGAGGGGGAAAGTGGGAGGGAGAGGGAGATTGGGGATAATTGGGTGAGGGACACTGGGTACAAATGCAATTTGTTGTACTGGGTATGATGCCAGTATGAACCTGGTCCTCACATCATGGGCAGAAGGGGTGACAATCAGCTTTGTATCTCATGAATATTCATAACCAATAAAATAAAAATAAAAAACAAACAAAAACCAAAAAAGATTTCTTGTAATCTACACTTATTCTTTACTGTTATCACCATAGCAACATAGCCCCATGATAAAACAATGACATTACAGTAAAGACCAATACTACATAAAGTAGACTGATAATCTCGCTTGAAAATGTGTGCAGGATTTCCAGCAACAGGGACATGATTTTTAAAGGAATGGGCCAGAAAAGAGAAGACAACTTATGGACAGTGGTTGTCGAGAAAGAGGGACAAGCTACAAATCCTAGTCCTTAAGGGACATGATACTTAGCTATAATGTTATACATTAACAGC
The DNA here is from genome assembly GCF_027409185.1 of Cynocephalus volans. Lineage (NCBI taxonomy): Eukaryota > Metazoa > Chordata > Mammalia > Dermoptera > Cynocephalidae > Cynocephalus > Cynocephalus volans. The sequence goes on along the minus strand of NC_084463.1, from coordinate 141,327,447 downwards.
ACAACTATACTAATAAACAATATTTTTGAAACTCTTTTGCTCCTGTCTTCTTTGACAAGACACATCAGTTTGAGAAAATTAACAGGGACCAGTTCCCTTGCCAGAATCCTGAGTGTTTGAATCAAGATTCTAAGCGTTCCTCATTTAACAATTTCAAGTGTAGGGACAATTCTGCGTGTCTCAGTGGAAAAGTCCAAGGTGTGAGGTCAACAGGAAGCAGAACTTGAAACCGGATCTAAGCATCTCAAATATTAGTTCAGCACTAATGACCAATCTCAAATGTGTCTGGGGCCTGCTCAGGATTTCACCTGAATTACGGGTTACTTCTCTATAGCATATCTTCTTCCTGGCATGACCTACCTGATATACTCATGCGGTCTGGAGAGGCACTATTTTCAAAAGTGGCCCATGGAGTTCAGTGTTTTCCATGTTAAGGAAAACCATTTCACTGTAAGCTACTTTAAGTAGGTGGTGAAAATTGTTGAAATTGTTGGGTTGTCTTGTCAGACTCCAGATCAGTTAAGATATTGAAGAAATCTAATTTGATAACACAATTTTTCTCACTAAAGATTATGGGAAAATTTTCTCCACCCTATTTCTTCATAGCCTCCAAGAATCTCTATTTTGGACCTTTCGTTGTCTTCTGTGGATTGGATTATGTCCCCCAAACCCCATGTATTAGAAACTTAACCCCACTGTGACAGTGTTAAGAGGGTGGGAAATCCTATTATGGTAATTGAAAGGTGGGGCCTTGAAGAGGTAATTAGATTGTGATGCCCTATTAAATAGGTTAATAAATTGATGGTTTAATGGTGGTCATGGGCGTGGTTCTGAGGGCTTTAAAAGGAGAGCACTTGAGGAGGTTAGTCTCTCGCTCTCTCTGCCATTCTTGCCATGTGACATCCTACATTGCTGTAAAGCCACCACCAAAGAAGCCCCTCACCAGATGTGTTCCCTGGGACTTCAGGTTTCCCACCCTCTGAAACTATAAGCAATGAATATTGTTTCTTCACAAATTACCCAGTTTCAGGTATCTTGTTATAAGCAACAGAAGTGGACTATACATTGTCTTTCACCTGGGTCATTGCAATAGCCTCCTAAATGTCCTCCTGATTTTCTGACTCATCTCTATTATTTTTTCAGAACTGCAGCCAGATCAATCTTTCTGAAATGCATATCTAATCATGCTTAAAATACTTCAAGAATCTCCCATGCATATCTTTATATGCAGTTTGGACACTTTGGTGTGACATTCTATAGTAAACACTCTAGCTTCGTTTTTTGATATTTGACTGCTAACAAGTTTTAGGCTTCATCCCTCCCTCTTTCCCTCCTGCCCATATTTGGGAAAGGCCATAAGAAATCCTGGGTTCTCCCTCCTTTGGCATTGTGAGATTTAAACCATGTAAGCCCCTGTTCATGTGCAAGAATCCTCACCCGGCCTGACATACTAACCCCAATAAAAACCTCAAGCCAGTCTCCTCCCTTAGTCTCTCAAGACTTTCCTGTCCTGCCCCAAAAGTCCCATTATGTCATTAATGAATATTTTCATACACTCTTGATGTGTGTGGCATCATCATTTTTAACATTGACCAAATTGTGGTTGGAGGTCCATCATATTTATCAGTATGGCCTCAACATATCCCAGGCTTTTCTATCAAGTGCTTACATACTTCTACATTCTCGTTTAACCAGCAAATATTTGTTGACGACCTACTGTATGCCATGTGCTGTCTAAGCATTTGAGAAATGATGGTGAACAACATGGGGAAAGTACCTGTACTTACAGCTTATATTCTAGCACAGTGAAACAAAAAGGAAGTAAGAAAATTAATAAATAAATTCACATGGTAATAATTGTTTTAAAGAAAGAACAGTATGACATGGCATAATTTGGGCAGGTGGGATCAGAGTAGATTGTTAGAGAAGGGTTCATTAAGAAGGTGACACGTTACTTGAACACTAAGCAAAAAGTTCTCACTCATGCAAATATTTAGGATAAAGTCATTCTGGACAAGGAGAATTATAAGTATCAAGTTCCTATGGTGGGAAAGATGGGACTTACGTTTTAGAAATAGAATAAAGGTCATTAATGCTGAGCACAGGAAATAAGGGAGAGAAAAGTCAGAGGTAAGGATTGGAGGGGTAGACAGGTACTACATCACGGGACCTCGTCATTTTTAGAAATATAAATTTTATTCTAAGTAGTTCAGTGGAAAGCCAATGAAGGGTTTAAGCTTAATCTGATTTGCTTTATAAAAAAAATAATCCTGGCTGCTGGTAGAAAAGTGAACTGCAGTGAGCAGGAATGTAAGGAAGTACTATAATTAGTGGGCTAAGGAAAATAATTTAGGTGAGAAATCGTGGCAGCTTGGATGGCAGTAGTAACACTGGAGAAGAGAAGTGGATGAATTTTGAGTATATATTGGAAGTATGATAAAGATTTACTATTTGATAGACTGAAGGTGACATGCACCCTTTCTCTGTGTACATGGAACATTATACAGATCCTGAGGACTACTCTATGATTTACACTTGATGTGCCATATAAATGTAACTCTCCTCTGCCAAGAATCTTTCCTTGTCTGACCCTATGGTGTTGAGCTCACATAGAAACCTGTGAATACTTTTATCACAGCACTTATCAGAACATATTGTGACTGTTGTTTCTCTCCCTAAGTAGGAAGTTAACCCAGCAATGAACACAGTGCATGACACAGTGCTGGCATTTAATAAATCTCTGTCAAATGAATAAGTGAAAGTGTGCCTTAAGAGACACTGCAATGGAGGAGTATAAATAAAGACTTTGAGCTTTGCAGCAGTACTAGCATTCGACGAGGTGCTGCCAAAAGTCAGGGACCCATCCAGAGGACTCCTTTTAATTACTCCAGGAACTCACAAAGAGAATGATCAGAACACCTTAAATGGTAATGATCTGGAAAATAGAAAGGGACTTACAAATTGGAAAGTGAAAATAGTAACCTCAGATGCTACAAAATTAGCTTAAATGGCAAGCTAACTGGAGGGAGGGAAAACAAGTCATCCCTAGAGGAAAGATTAGATTCACCTGAATACAGGTCAAGTCCTATCACTTAATACATTAATCTCACAGGACATTTTTTCACTTCCAAAAATTACTTTTTAAGACCTGATTGATGTCCTATTTTTTCAAGGTATATTTCATACTATCAAAGCTGCATAGAAGAGAAAACCAAAAGATTTTTTTTTTTTTTGTCTTTTTCATGACTGGTACTCAGCCAGTGAGTGCAATGGCCATTCCTATATAGGATCCGAACCCGCGGTGGGAGCGTCGCTGCGCTCCCAGCGCTGCACTCTCCCTAGTGTGCCACAGGCTCGGCCCAAGATTTTTGAATAGTATAGTAGTGGAAAGTTGCATACACCTGGGATTTCTGATTCAGGTCTTGTCTTTCCCTTGCTCTGTTGAGTAAGTGGGTCTCTGGGTCTCAGTTTCCTCATACATTAAAAAAATAACATTATAAAAATAGTACTTTGCATTCTTTCCAACTCTAATATTCCATAAGTTCTATGACATTTACTGTTACAGAATTTGTCTTACTAGTTTAGTAATGATGTGATAAAGAACAGAGAAACATAATTGCACTTAAAATACACAAAATTTTGGTGTTAATATGTTAAATGTAGAGCTGTGGTAATTGGAATGCTGGTGAGAACATATGTATAGAGGTGCGTGCCATCTGAATAGTCACTGTGACTTGCATGAATAAATTTCCTTGAATTTATGGTTAACACTTTTATAGATTACAAAGTGCTTTCACATCCATCACATAATTACAGCATCAAACCCATTGGCTACTCTACAAGGTTGGTGCAGTCAGTTCCACTTTAAAAAGGAGTACATTGAGGCTAACAAATGTCATAACAGTAAAGCTACATAAATTGCATAAAGCATAACCAACGCCTGAACCTAGATCATCTGGCTCCTAGTCTAGAGCTCTTTTCCTACCTCTATAAAATCTCCATAGTTAAGATTTTACAACATAAAATCTCCAAGCAGTACTATGATGTAGGTGTTAATAGTTCTCATTGTCAATCGAAAAAACAAAAAATCTAAGAAATTAAGTAAAAGTGACTTGCTCAAGGTCTCAGGCATGTGGAGTGACTGATTTGAGATCCCATCTAAGACCTAATCCCAAAGACTGTCTTAAAAAACTATCTTCCCTATTGCTGTGGAAAATATGTGCCTCACTCCGTTAAGGAATTATATACAACACTAAGCAGAGTTGGCCAGGTAGAGACAGTGGAGTAAAACATCATAAGGTAAATTGTAAACTCACAATTATTCTTGAGATGATTTGGATGAGGCCATTTTGGGCATGCATTTGACATGGAATTCCATCTATTGATCTCTGCATGTCTATAGAGAACAGATGTATAAACCTAATTTAGTGATACATAAAGGTAATGGCTGTGACATAAGGATCCATAATATTTTATATTTAGAGAATGCATCATTTCTCCCAGGAAAAATCTGTAGGTATGTGTAATTATGAAATATATTGATGTTCCCCAGTCTAATGTCTTTTGTATCCTACTGTTTCATTGCTAATGGTCTATCATATTCTTATGCAGAGTCCATGAGCTATATCTCTCAACTCTGTAAGTATTGGTGTTATATCCTATTTCCCTCTTTTGCTATGTATCAAGATACCATATTAAAATTAATTGCTACTGATTCATTAAGCTCATTAAGTTCTGTAAAGTTCAGAATCATCTTTAGACCAAATGGCTTCTAAATTCTATACCATTTAGTTTTGATATTCCCAAGCCTACTCTTTATCAGTACTAGCATTTTTGTTTGAAGGTTTATAATTCCAAAATATCTGCACCATTATTCCTTTCCTTTTAAAAAGGCACTTTAAAAAAAAGAAAGACAGTTTAGAAACAGCTTTCATCTGCTGGCAATCCTTCCTTTTTGCTTGTGGCAAGAGACTCCTTTATCTTTTTATGTTTTAGTTCCTTCTTCTGTTCTTCCACTCATATTGCCTCTTTTTGCTGATTTCCTAGGTCTTTTGTCTTCCCTTTAGGCTCTAATGGATTCAGATTATAGAGCCACTTCCTGGTATACTTACTTGCCCTCTCTCATATCTCAAAATATTCTTGAACTAAAAGAAGGTATTGCATAGAGAGAAAAAGGATTTTCTACTTTTGCTTTTGGATTAGATATATACATCTGTTTTATTCCTGAAGCAATCGTTTAAAGAATAAACAACATTAATTAAGCAAATAGTATATACCCTGAACTTTAGATAATCAGAAGGATGCCAATGGGGTAGCTTTTATCCCCTTCCAAGAAAAAATAATAATAATCTAATGGAAAATATAGGTCCCATATATGGAATTCAGAAAAACATACCTCACCTATGGGATTTTAGGAAGATTATAGACTTTGGAGTCAAAGCTATCTGGATTCAAATCATGGGCTGATCAAATGATAGCTGTAATTTTGGACAAATTTCTTTTTTTGCAACTCAGTTTCCTCCTGACCTTGTCGATCACAAAGTGTTGCTATGATGATAACATGAAATATATATGAGAAAATTTCAACTAGCATAATTCTTATGAAGGACTTCTCAGGTTTTCTTCTTGACTGTTTAGCATATAATGCTAGGACTATTAGCTAACTGGTTTTCCTTCTGGAGAACTTTGTCTTAATGTGCTGCCTTGATAGGGAGGGGCACCCTATTGCCTGCTTCCTCCTCATAACTCATCGATGGAAATGAAGGGGAGCTTGATCTGTCCTCTACACATTCTACTGAGGAAATAAGCAGGGGACCTAAACTTGGCCAAAAAGACTTTTGCCTATAGGACATTAAAAACTGAGTTAGTGAAATCAATGGGGAAAATGTTTGGAGTTGAGATTGATAACAGAGGTAATACTGCTCTATAAAACTCTATGGCATAATGACAGTCGAATGTCTTGTTCTAAAAAAAAAAAAATCAATGTTATGAAAATATCTCAATAGATCAAAGTTAAATATCTTCCAATAGCTTGAATGAAAAAGTTTAATTTTTAATTTGCATAAAGGACCTGTAGAGCAAGGAGTGGTTCTAATAACTTGGCAAATCACTTTACTTCTATTTTCTCTTTAAAGGGGAAACTAATAATACACGTCATGTTGATGTGAAATTCAACTGAGAAAATGGGGATAAATGTGTTCTGTATAGGCCCACACAGAATACGACCCATGCTCATTTTGGTGATATGGAAATGAAGGTTTAAGAGTTGAAAGGAGTAATAGTTGTATCCTGTACAGTTGTCGTAGGCTTATTGACATGGCAGACCTAAGGATAGTCCCTGAAATAATAGCAAAGTGTAGTTGTTTTTTGTTTTGGGCTATGGGAAATGCATGAAGAAAGAGTGAAAGTACAATGTAATATTTCTCCAGATAAATATTAATAACGGACAATTAAGAAAAAAGTAGCTTTGGGGTTTTAATGACACAAAATAATATCATGTGGTTGGTATGATTAATTTCAACATTTATCCTTTCTTCCTAGATGAAATAACCACCTGTCTTTTTTCCAGTGCCTTAGCCCATTTCCCCAAGCCTACCTCATGCTTTGTTCCTAGTCGGATTTCCTTACTAGATGTATTTTTGCATACTGATTATGGCTATGATGAGTTTTCTCTCAGTATATTTGTTTACCAGTGAAATGCCACATTTGCACTAAACTAGAAATAAACAACAACAAAAATGGGTTTCCATCTGGTTTTCTTCCCAAGAACTAGGAGAGATGCTAATGAGGTATTTTTCAAGGGTAGCAATGGACTGATTAAAAAATCTGCTCTGTGTCTTTAGCTACCCATCTTGAGAAGAATGAGAAGATGTGTGTAGATATTGGGGTCTGAAATCACAAATGTTCAAAATTTGGGGGAAATTAGAAGCTTCTGAGCAGATTTTATTTTGCAATACCTAAATGTAAGCTGAATGGGAGATGGTGAATGGAACCTGTCAAGGTGGCAAAGGTGTATCATAGACCGTGGTGAGGTTAGCAACCTATACCTGTTTAACAAGTCACTTTCATCTCCACCATTAGATATATGTACAAAAATAAATTTATATTCCTATAGTAATCAGTGATGGCACTCACAAATACAACCTATTCTGGTGAATGTTTCTGCAAGATTAACTGCATGTGTGTTTTGTGTGAGCACACACTTATACACCTTATACATATACATTATGTATAGGAATATGCACTTTTTTCTTTGGTGAGCAGATTTATAGCCCCTGTTATGTTCTCAAAGGTGTGTCACCCATGTAAGTTAAGAGCTATTGCTCTTTCTTATTTTTCTCCCACTTAATAAAATATGCAAGAACTCAAGTAAATGGTAGTTGACATTTGAATGGGAAAATCTTGATAAATTCTAAGTATTTTAAAGATTCAGATGATGCTTTAACTATTCTTAATAAAATATCTCAAAATTGATTGTCAGTTACCAGTATGTAGCTACCAAGGTCTGGTAAACTACACAGAATCAGAGCAGCACAGACTTTCAGAGTTGGCTTTCACAGTTTGCTTGGAACAGTGATTCTCTAGTTTCTTTTTTGTATGAAGCACAATGCAAAACTTTTCTCAAACAAGATAACGTGCAAAAAATTCCAGTATACAAACCACACACAAAAGAAGCTGCTTTGATTAAAGTCGGGTGTGACTGTGACTTGTTCCTTTTCCTCCTCATGTCCCTCACACAACAGATATAGAGCCACCCGGTTTCATTCCACTTATCATCAGTTATTTTTCGCATCTTCTGTTGTGATTATTTCAGTGTTTTGTTAGCAGCTTATCAAAGTATAAATTATATCATGTAACTTATGAGAGAGTTAGAAACTAGAGGTCTTGGCTGACTGTCTCCTAAATTTTGCTCATGTTGATCTAAGAGCTTTCAGTATTGCTTTGGAGTCAGATTTGGGGTGAAATTGTAACTTTGTCATTTATTAGCTGTGTGATCTTAGGCAAGTCCAAGAACTACTTTATGCTTCAGTTTCCTTATTTGGGAATTAGGGTTAAAATTAAAGTAATTATGGTGATGATGGTAATGATACCAATGATGATGATGACCTATACATACCCACAGGGCTGCTGTGATGGTTAAAAGAGCTCTCCTGAAAGGTCATTTTCTTAATGACCTTAATTCATTCCTGATAATTTAACTGAAAAGCTATTAAATATAACTATAGTTCTATTAATTTTAATGAGAAAATCATGATGCTTTTGATCTCAATGTAAGGAAGACAATTTTCAAAGACAGAAAAAAATCAATTTCATAATGAAAACAAGTTTTTATTAGTAATAAACAGCTACTTTAATGTAAATTAATACAGCTTGTTTATAAAATTTAATGTAACAAAGGTTTACTTATTCACTGAAGGAGTAAGGGAAAGATGAATTAACATGAACGAGAGTGTAAAGAGGCATTCTTTAGAAGTGCATTATATTTAAACCATTTTCTTCGACAAGTTTTCAGCTTTATGAGGATTATGGTTATCTGGCTCTCAAACTAAACTAAATAAATTTATAGCACAGTAAAACTTTTACTTCTAAATAAAAGCTACAATAATAGTACTTAGAAACATGTTGAAACAGCACACATGCAAAGCAAACTGAAGAGCCTTGGACAGTGCTACCTTGTCATATCACTTGGCATCTATATGTAAAGCAAAACTACCTAAATCCATTCAAAATGTAACTCAGCTCCGTTTATTCCTTATGATATTCTGTAACTGGAAATTTTGGTGTCAAGTAAATCAGTGAATACATCTTTGCCCAAAACTATTATGTGAAAATGTTACTTTTTATATTATGTTTGTTTAATGTGTTTTGAGAAGAAAAAATCATCGTACTGAAAACAAGATAGTCATTGTCCAAAATGAAGTGTGAATTTTCAAGATGGGGCTTGTTTTTTTATTTAACAGTCATTATATGTGTGAGGTCTGTATGCAGTTTAGGAAATTAAAAAATCTAATTGCCTTTCTTCTTTTTAGCATCCTTTCTCTTTTTCTTCATACTTTCCTTTCATCTCCAGATACTACTTTAAAACTTAACTTCACAGAATACATCAAAAAGGTATTTCTACCAGCTACAATTTCTACCAGTTACAAAACAATGCCTCAAAACCAGGCAAAACAATGTCTCTACAGAAACTCAACTCACTTCAAATTTGCATCTCAGCTATGCAATTTTCTTGAGAAAACTGAAATATTTCATAGTCACGCTATGCTGTTTTTCAACATCCCTGTGAGGAGCAGTGATCAATACGTACTATTTTTCAGATGAAGAAACCCAGTGAGGCAAAACGAGCTGTTTGGATTTACAGAAGCTGGATGCCAACGATGTCATCACCTGTCCTGTGTTACTTTGTTTCCTCATGTATGCTTTTCTCAGAATCAGCACATTAAGTAGCAACAGCAGAAGTTGAAACAAACATATCTTTCTCCATTGGTATTTCCAATCTCAAAAAGTAAGTTAAGCTTACTAGAAGCACCAGTGTGATATTCCCCCATTAGAAACTCACAATTTATTGTTCATTTGACATTTTAGTCATTGCATTCACAGACATGTAAGCAAGTATCCAAAGCTAAGGGCCCCTCACTGGAATTTAAGGGCACACCTATTTCTCAGTGGCTCATTGCTGCTGTTGTGTTGGAGGTAGTGGACAGAGGATTCCTGAAGGGCTAGGGGCTTGCAGTTTGAAACATGTTGTAGCAGCCCTGAGCATATGTTTTACTGATTCTGACTTCAGGGAGCGTAATTGACCAAGGGCCCCCCAGCTGAGCACGCTGATATTCATCAATATGTTTAAGCCAAGAACATGCTTCCCATGCACTGCTCCCAAACAACGGTTTAGCACAGTGTAGATACTAAATCAGCCTTATTCCTGTGAGGCAAGGCCTCCTCTGATGGTAAACTTTGGCTTGACAGCCTCATCAAACCTTCCTTGGACTTTAGGGAAGTCTAGAATGCTTCTACTCATCCTTTTTCCCCTCTCTCTCATTCATTTTGGGGCAGACTTCTGTCCCAGTGAGATGGCTGTCCCAGTCTTAACTTGTGTCAAATAGGAAACAAATCCAGAGTTAGGTAAGGAGAGACTTTATTCAAAAAGACTATTGCAAGAAGAGGAAGGAAATTATTAAAACAGCGAGAATGCTCTGCCTTTGAGAGCTGCAAGGTCAGGCAGAAAAGGGCTTTTCTTTCATAGGGAGGAGTAAATAAGGCTGGGAAGGACCAGGTATGGGGAAGTTTGATACCTGAGTGTTAGGATTAGACAATTAAGAAGGAGTTGCTCTTCATTTCATGCTCAAGAGTGGGCCAAAGTTCAGGGACCTCAGGAAGTAGTGAAGCCTGACTGAAATTGGGTTAAGTGAGAGCATTTGATTTAGATTGACAGTGGTGACACATAGTTCAGCTAATAATTTATTAGACAAAGAATGGGAATTTACAGTCTTCATCTAGCTTTACTATAGATATGTCTTGTCTAAGTCAATGGGAAGGGTAGTTCTTTGCAATAAGTCATTTTTGAGAACACAAAAGGGGGTGGGGCTTGATCATCACTGTTTTATAGGAGCACAGGGGTTTCTATAAATTTTTTTGCGTACTTAATCCTTTTTTGCTGTCTGCTGTTTGGAGGACCTACACTAACACACAATTCTTATATGCTTTTCCTTGCTTTCCTCACTAGTATAGCTCTTTATGTTAACAGTTCTCATTTTATTACGCATAAAAATGATATGTAGAGCTTGCTACAATGCAGACCTCGGAGGACCAGAACAAAAAGATCTCATAGATTTGGGGTGAGCCAGGAATTAAGCATTCCAGGGGAGTTAGTTGTGGGAAATCTTCAAACTACACATTGAGTAACACTGCTGAAGTCAGTCTATGCAATATAAACTGATATAGATAGAAAAGTTCATATAATTGTATGAATATATAAGTTGATAAAGGTTTACATCACTTTATTTTATGGAATGTCCGTTTGATACAAAAATCCTCTGATTTTTCTTGTCTGTGGCTATTCTGGCTTTGCTACTATCAGAAGTATAACATAATGTTTTGAAGCTCAGACTCTGGATTTGAGTGTCTGAATCTGAATCCAGCTTCATCCTTTCTAAGTTTATAACCTTGGGGAAATTGCTTAACTTCTGTGTAAAACACCTACCTCAAGTAATTTCTGTGAAGATTAAATTAGTTACTCTATGTAAAAGTACTTATTATTATGTCTAGCACTGCAGTAAAGTCTCAATAAAAGTTTATCATATCTGCTACAAATTTCACTAGGTAGCAAAAATTTCACTTGGTAGTATTATTAACCACAAATTTCATTAGGTAGCATTTATTGAGTACTGTCTATCAGTCAGGCACTGTACCAAGTAATTTGCATGAATTGACTCCTTTAATTCTTTCTCTGCATCATAGCACAGAGTTATAGTCTTGGAATGAGGAGGATATTCAAGCAAATTTTTTTTCCTATCCCTAATAATACATGTTACCATGTATTATATTTATTTCTATATGTACCTATAGGACGAATTTATTGTCATATCCACAGATCATCCTATTTTAGTCCACCCAAAATTCTTTCATTTCAAACTGAAAAAAAAGAAAATTACAGTTTACTAAGAATGTTGACAGCTTAGAGAAATGTTTGACAGGAATATAACTTTTAGTCATCTCTCACCTGTCTCTCCAGTTCTCCAATACTTTTTGTGTACTCTTTGGAACTCACGGTCTTTCCTCAGCCTTAAAGTTATCCAAAACTTATTTCCAAGAACTAACGTTAATGGATATTTACCTAGTAATAATGGTTGTTTACCTAAAATGCTCACTCATTTCTCATTTCTTGATTGTAGATGTTTTACCCTGGATATCAAAGAGCTAGGAACTTAATTTTTTTTATTTAATAGTATATAGTATTATGTCTCAGTTTGCCTTAACAGATATGACTAGAAAAATAGCAACATAATTTTATTTTGAAAATATAGGCCTTGATTCAACATATACTCGTACATATGAGATTCCATCTTTGACATTTCTTCTCTCACCACTGCCAAAATAGAGTTTCTGTTTTATAGGACACTGCCCTTAACTTTGGATTTATATTATCGCCTTTTCCAAGAGAATATTAGAACTATGTGAAGCTCTATATTCTTTGTGGCACAGTGAGGAAAAAACTTCAGGAGAAAACCAACTACAGTTAGGAGTTTTCGACTTTTCCACTTTTATCAGTTAATGTTACATAAAAAGGAATAAATGGCACTTTAATTATGCTCTCAGATGATACTAAATTGGGAATGTTGCAAACTACAGGAACGAGAGAGGAATGACACTACTGGGACTGAAGAAATTTAGCTATGTGGGTGGGCAAAACCAGAGAACAAAAATCACCCCAGAAAAAGTTTCGAGTGATTTAAAACTGCCCTGTGCTTATAGAAATATGTACAAACGTGGGTTTCCATGTGTACCTGTTCTGTTACACTGTTTGTGTTTAAACACACATAATTTCATGAAAGGAAAGCAATCCCAGGGTTGACAATAATAATCTAGGGTATCTATTGCTTCCTCCATGCAGTGGTTTCGCCTTGAAAATTGCCAGTATCAAATAAGAATTTCTGTTTTCTTATTTATAAAATGAGAAGATTGCATAAAATGTATAAGGACCCTCCTGCCTTTAAAAGTACATGAATAAATATGTGAGTCATGGTTTTCAGAGCAATTAGAATGTGTAACCTGTAGCCATTTGAAAACAAGTAGAAAATTAAGTGAATTGTCTGCTGATATTCTTCAAGGGAGTGCCCCTATGACTTCTAAACATCATCCCATTTTTCACCAGGAATTAGCTTTGTCTAGGCTCAAGCCATACTGATGGCTTCAGTCAACAGGCTCACATGTATTTGGGATCATAAAATCTGTGGAATGAAGGACATTCTTGAGGATTATTTTGAAGAAATGTGTATCAAAGATGAAATCCACAAGTTGACCTAAGGTTGATCTATCCAATTATAGAAAATGTAGCAAAGCCCTGGGAAAATTGGATTATTATAAAAGTGCGAAGTAGGAAGTACCAGGAGGCCCATTAATTGAAAGTGTTGAGAGCCAAGTGCTTAGAAATAAATAGTTTCTAGGACACTAAGTTCACTGATCGACTGATTCACTTGCCCCAGGTGGGTGCCACCCACAACATACTCAATATTTCCCTCTCTCTCTGAGTCACAGTCTGATGAGGCTAGGAAAGATCAGGCAAGGAATCAGGAGACTAGAGTTCTGGCCCAAATCTGTAGTTACAAACTATAACTCCTTCCCATCACTCCCTTTCCCCTAAGTCTCACTCCACTTCTGGAGAAAAATAAATTAAAAAAGTAGTCTAGAGTAATGAGCTCTAGACTCTTGGGGCTCCTGGTTACAGAAAGGGACCCTTGAATTCATACATAGTATAGATTCTTGAGGTTTTGCCATTGGATGAGTAGGACATGGCAGTGCCTTTAACAGATATAGGGTAGTCAGGAGGAAGAATGAGTTTCTGAATTAATAGTGGCCTGTGTGGTAAAGGAAAGGATAATCAATAGGGAAAAAGTACTTTGGTTTTTATGCTTATTCAGTCATTTACTACCACTTATTAGCACTATGATTTACTTGGACCACTATTGTCTCAATTGCTTCATGAATATTTCACTATTAGTTTTGTAATAAAGTTGAGATTGAAAAAGAGCCATCAGATATCCAGGTACTATATTCCAGGCAGTTGGAAAGCAGGTTAGCAGAGTCCAGTAGTATTGGAAGTAAAGAAAGAAAATGAATAGGAAAAAGCCATTAGAGTGGGTGCTTAGAAGACTGCTGGTGACTGTCGAGTGTACAGCTTTTTTTCCATGCCTCGGAATCTCAGTTAGTTTTAGTTTTAAATTTATCTTTATCACTAATATACAGTGTTATGATGAAGGCATTATCTTTTCTTTTTTTTAATAGGTGTTTATTTTGAGCAACATTAGGTTTATAGAAAAAATGAGCCGAAAGTACTGATAGTTCCAATATAATCCCCTCCCAATTTCTGCTATTGCTAACATCTTGAATTGCACAGTTTTAATTATGTAACATAACTCAGATCTCAAGAAAGCGATCAGTGAGTGGGTATGAAGAGATGTAACGGACAAGAATAGACTACAATCAGAACAAAGAGGAAACAGGAGCCAAACAGAATAACAAGCCGAACAGGTTTCCTGCTGTTGTCTTTTTCTTTTTTCCTGTCTCTCTTTTTTTTTATTATACTTTTGTATTATGGGGTTTGTAAATCTGTTTAAAACTGAAGAGAAATAGCCAGGGCATAGGGCCAGAGCAAAGATGAAAGAGAAAATAAGAAAATGAGAATCAGTGTTGGAGAGATGAGAGGAGTGAATACTGGTGTTATGGGAGAAGAATTTTCCTTGGAGATAAACAGAAATACTTGGAACACTTCCTCTGAGATTGGAGGGAAGGAGGAGAAATGGAATAAAAGTGAAAAGCTGTACAGTCGGGGACAGAAAGATAAAGTGTTTACCTCTGTCAGCCTTGGTTTTGAGGTATTGTATGGCTGAGTCGGTGAGTCTGGGGAAGGGTGGATATGGTTAAGGAGGAAGTGTTTGCCTGAGTATAGAGACCACTTGAAGGGAATATGCTGGGTGGACTGTTGTACTCAAAGGAGGGGTGAGAGGTTCTGGGATACCAGAAAATGGGAGCCTCTAGACTAAGCTGTGTGTGCAAATGGGGCCTTGCCTGCCCATGGCTACCACAAGTCTTCTGTAAAGAAATAGTTTGGGCATTGGCCTTTCTCCTACTGAAGGAAGTGCTTTTTACAAGGGTATAGGGAAAATACAGCCAAAAAGTCAAGTTAAGAAACAAGGGGAACAGAGTCAAACAGGATATCTGTGGTTATGCACCTGGGCCCCGGCCCGAGGCAAAGGGCGGATAGTTCCCAGAAATAGACAAGTCAGTTAAAGTTTCAAGAGTGCCCCTCAGCTGTTTCAAGGACTCCCACTTGACCGAAGTTCACCCCTGGCTTGATTTAAACTAACCAATTAAACTTGCTTCTCGCTTCTGTACCCGCGCTTATTTGAACTGACCAATTAAACTCGCTTCTCGCTTCTGTACCCGCGCTTTTTGCTATAAAAAGGACCCAGGAGCTTCACTCGGCGCGCCAGTCTTCCAAAAGACTGTGTCGCCCGGGTACCCGTGTGTTCAAATAAACCTCTTGCTGTTTGCATCCGTCTTCGTGGTCTCGCTGTTCCTTGGGAGGGTCTCCCTGAACTGACTGACTACCCACTGCGGGAGTCTTTCATTTGGGGGCTCGTCCGGGATCGGAGACCCCCACCCAGGGACCACCGACCCACCAACGGGAGGTAAGCTGGCCAGCAGTCGTTCTGTGTCTCGTTTCTGTGTCTCGTCTCTGTGTCTGACTCAGTGATTTCGACTGTCTTTTCTGAGCGCGCGCATTTTGGTTTCAGTTTGTTCCGGGTTAGTCGCTCTGGGAGCGAAGTGCGGGTAGCGAACAGACGTGTTCGGGGGCTCGCCACCCGGCAATCCTGGGAGACGTCCCAGGATCAGGGGAGGACCAGGGACGCCTGGTGGACCCCTTGGCAGAGGATTATTGTGTTTTGGTCTCACCGCGTCTCGGGAGGCGCGCTCTGCCATCGGACTCTTTCTTCTATTTCTACGGCACTCGGTCTCGTCGCCGTTTCTGGTTTCTTTTTGTCTTAGTTGTGATAGGTCTTTGCGTCGTCGTTCCCCTATTGGAAATTTTCGAGATGGGGCAAAGTGCCCTTACGCCCCTCTCCCTTACTCTAGATCATTGGAAAGATGTCAAAGCCAGGGCTCACAATCTGTCCATGGAGATCAAAAAAGGAAAATGGCAGACTTTCTGTTCGTCTGAGTGGCCCACATTCGGCGTAGGTTGGCCGCCAGAGGGAACCTTTGATCTTACTGTCATTTTTGCAGTTAAAAAGATTGTTTTTCAGGAGACCGGAGGACACCCGGACCAGGTTGCCTGTGTCGTGGTATGGCAAGACCTCGCCCAGAATCCCCCTCCCTGGGTGCCACCCTCCAGCAAAGTCGCTGTTGTTTCGGGATCAGAAAATACTCAAAGGCCACCTACAAGGAAGCCTTCCGCCCCTCCCCAACCCCCCGTCCTCCCGACACCAGATGACCTATTTTCTCTCTCTGAAACCCCACCTTACCCGGCGGCTCCGCTGCCCCCTCTGGCCCCTCAGGGAAACAGATCGGCACCAGGCCGAGCGCCCGGTGATCCTAGCCCTGAGGGACCGGCTGCGGGGACTAGGAGCCGCCAACCTCGCAGTCCGAGAGACGGCTCCGGTCCTGACTCCACCGTAGCTTTGCCCCTCCGAGCCATAGGGCCCCCAGCTGAGCCTAATGGCTTGGTCCCTCTACAGTATTGGCCTTTTTCCTCAGCAGATCTTTACAATTGGAAGTCTAACCACCCGTCTTTTTCTGAAAAACCAGCAGGACTCACGGGACTTCTTGAGTCCCTTATGTTCTCTCACCAGCCCACTTGGGACGATTGCCAACAGCTACTCCAGATCCTCTTCACCACTGAAGAGCGAGAAAGGATTCTTCTGGAGGCCCGCAAGAACGTTCTCGGGGACAACGGGGCCCCTACACAACTCGAGAACCTCATTAATGAGGCCTTCCCCCTCAATCGACCTCAATGGGATTACAACACGGCCGAAGGTAGGGAGCGTCTTCTGGTCTACCGCCGGACTCTAGTGGCAGGTCTCAAAGGGGCAGCCCGGCGCCCCACCAATTTGGCTAAGGTAAGAGAGGTCTTGCAGGGACCGGTAGAACCCCCCTCGGTTTTCTTGGAACGCCTGATGGAGGCATATAGGAGATACACTCCGTTTGACCCCTCTTCTGAGGGACAGCAGGCGGCAGTTGCCATGGCCTTTATCGGCCAGTCAGCCCCAGATATCAAGAAAAAGTTACAAAGACTAGAGGGGCTCCAAGACTTTTCCTTACAAGACTTAGTAAAGGAGGCAGAAAAGGTGTACCACAAGAGAGAAACAGAAGAAGAAAGACAGGAAAGAGAAAAAAAAGAGACAGAAGAGAGAGAGAGGCGGCGTGATAAACGCCAAGAAAAAAATTTAACTAGGATTTTGGCCACAGTAGTAAGTGATAAAGGGTTTACAGATAAGCAGAAAGGGACCCTGAGCAACCGGGCAAGACCGACACCTAGGGACAAAAGGCCTCCTCTCGACAGGGACCAGTGCGCCTACTGCAAAGAGAAAGGCCACTGGGCAAGGGAATGCCCCCGAAAAAAGAAAAACGACAAAAAAGCTAGGGTTCTATCCCTAGACGACTAGGGGAGTCAAGGTTCGGACCCCCTCCCCGAACCTAGGGTAACATTGACAGTGGAGGGGACCCCCATCGAGTTTCTGGTCGATACCGGGGCTGAACATTCGGTACTGACCCAACCCATGGGGAAGGTAGGGTCCAGGCGGACAGTCGTAGTAGGAGCGACCGGCAGCAAAGTCTACCCCTGGACCACACAGAGACTTTTAAGGGTCGGACATAAGCAAGTGACCCATTCCTTTTTGGTCATACCTGAGTGCCCTACTCCTCTGTTGGGCCGGGACATCCTGACCAAACTAAAAGCTCAAATCCAGTTTTCTACAGAGGGCCCACAAGTAACATGGGGAGATCACTCTACCATGTGCCTGGTCCTAAACCTAGAAGAAGAATACCGGCTGTATGAAAAGCCGGCCTCTCCCTCCATCGACCCATCCTGGCTCCAACTTTTTCCCACCGTATGGGCAGAAAAGACAGGTATGGGACTGGCCAATAACGTCCCACCAGTAGTAGTAGAGCTGAAATCGGGTGCCTCACCGGTGGCCGTCCGACAGTATCCAATGACTAAAGAAGCCCGGGAAGGCATCAGACCCCACATCCAAAGGTTCTTAGACCTAGGGGTCTTAGTGCCCTGCCAGTCGCCCTGGAACACCCCTCTGCTACCAGTAAAAAAGCCAGGGACCAATGACTATCGGCCAGTCCAAGACTTGAGAGAAATTAACAAAAGGGTGCAAGACATTCATCCCTCAGTCCCAAACCCATACAGCCTCCTGAGTTCCCTTCCGCCTAGTCACACTTGGTACTCAGTCTTGGATCTCAAGGATGCCTTTTTTTGCCTCAGACTACACCCCAACAGCCAGCCACTGTTCGCGTTCGAGTGGAGAGACCCAGAAAAAGGTAACACAGGTCAGCTGACCTGGACACGGCTGCCACAGGGGTTCAAAAATTCTCCCACTCTCTTCGACGAGGCCCTCCACCGAGATTTAGCTCCTTTTAGGGCTCTCAACCCCCAGGTCATATTACTCCAATATGTGGACGACCTCCTAGTGGCAGCTCCCACATATGAAGGCTGCAAAAGAGGGACACAAAAGCTCTTGCAGGAACTGAGTAAGTTGGGGTACCGGGTATCAGCTAAAAAGGCCCAGTTATGCCAGAAAGAGGTCACCTATTTGGGGTACCTGCTCAAAGGGGGAAAAAGATGGCTGACCCCGGCCCGGAAAGCTACAGTTATGAAGATCCCTACTCCCACAACCCCCAGGCAGGTCCGCGAATTTCTGGGTACTGCCGGATTCTGCAGGCTCTGGATTCCTGGGTTTGCTTCCCTGGCTGCACCCTTGTACCCCCTGACAAGGGAAAACATTCCTTTTACCTGGACTGAGGAGCATCAAAAGGCTTTTGACCACATAAAAAAAGCCTTGCTGTCTGCCCCCGCCTTGGCTCTCCCAGACCTCACCAAATCATTTACTCTGTACGTAGATGAAAGAGCCGGTGTAGCCCGAGGAGTGCTTACTCAGACCCTAGGACCATGGCGACGGCCAGTAGCTTATCTATCAAAAAAACTGGATCCAGTGGCCAGTGGGTGGCCAACCTGCCTAAAAGCGGTTGCTGCAGTGGCACTCCTCCTCAAAGACGCTGATAAGTTAACCTTGGGGCAAAATGTGACTGTGATTGCTTCCCACAGCCTCGAAAGTATCGTGCGGCAGCCCCCCAATCGGTGGATGACCAATGCCAGAATGACTCATTACCAGAGTTTGCTGCTAAACGAAAGAATATCTTTCGCGCCCCCTGCTGTCCTGAACCCAGCTACCCTACTACCAGTCGAGTCAGAATCCACCCCAGTACACCAATGCTCAGAAATCCTTGCTGAAGAAGCTGGGACTCGACGGGACCTGAAGGACCAGCCATTGCCCGGAGTGCCTGCCTGGTATACAGACGGTAGCAGCTTCATTGCGGAAGGTAAGAAGAAAGCAGGGGCCGCCATCGTAGATGGCAAACGGACGGTATGGGCAAGCAGCCTGCCAGAAGGGACATCAGCCCAGAAGGCCGAGCTAATAGCCTTGACGCAGGCATTACGCCTAGCCGAAGGAAAAAACATCAACATCTATACGGACAGCAGGTATGCTTTTGCCACTGCTCACATTCATGGGGCAATATATAAACAGAGGGGACTGCTCACTTCTGCTGGAAAAGACATTAAAAATAAACAAGAAATTCTGGCTCTGCTAGAGGCCATTTACCTCCCTAAGCAGGTCGCCATTATCCACTGCCCGGGCCACCAGAGAGGAAATAACCCTGTGGCGGCCGGGAACCGGAGGGCCGACGAGGCTGCAAAACAAGCCGCCCTGTCGGTCAGGGTGCTAGCAGAAACTATAAAGCTTCAAGAGCCAATCGAGCCTGCTCAAGCTAGGACCAAGCCAAGAGAGCTCACTCCTGACCAGGGAAAAGAATTCATTTAGCGGTTACATCAGCTAACACACTTAGGACCAGAAAAGCTCCTTCAACTAACGAGCCGCACCAGCCTCTCCATCCCGAATCTCCGGTCCACCGTTCAAGAAGTCGCCAATCGGTGTCCGGCTTGTGCCATGACTAATGCGACTACCACCTACCGAGAGACCGGAAAAAGACAACGGGGAGATCGACCCGGCGTATACTGGGAAGTAGACTTTACAGAGGTAAAGCCTGGCCGGTATGGGAACAGGTATCTGCTAGTATTTGTAGATACTTTCTCTGGATGGGTAGAAGCTTTTCCTACCAAAACGGAAACGGCCCTGACTGTATGTAAAAAGATACTAGAAGAAATCCTGCCCCGTTTCGGGATCCCTAAGGTGATCGGGTCAGATAATGGCCCAGCCTTTGTTGCTCAGGTAAGCCAGGGACTGGCCACACAACTGGGAATAAATTGGAAATTACATTGTGCGTATAGGCCCCAGAGCTCAGGTCAAGTAGAGAGAATGAATAGAACCATCAAAGAGACCTTAACTAAATTGGCCTTAGAGACCGGTGGAAAAGACTGGGTGGCCCTCCTTCCCTTAGCGCTGTTCAGAGCCAGGAATACCCCTGGCCAGCTTGGTCTGACCCCTTATGAAATCCTCCACGGGGGACCCCCCCCCATACTTGAGTTGGGAGGAACACTGGGTCCCGATGATAACTTTCTTCCTGTCTTATTTACTCACTTAAAGGCTTTAGAAGTTGTAAAAACCCAGATCTGGGACCAGATCAAGGAGGTATACGAGCCAGGTGCCGTGGCCATCCCTCATCCGTTCCAGGTCGGAGACCAAGTGCTGGTCAGACGCCATCGACCCAGCAACCTTGAGCCTCGGTGGAAAGGCCCGTATCTGGTATTGCTGACCACCCCGACCGCAGTAAAAGTTGATGGCATTGCAGCCTGGGTACATGCTTCTCACCTCAAGCCTGCGCCACCCTCCGTACCAGATGAATCCTGGGAGCTGGAGAGGACTGATAATCCTCTTAAGTTGCGCATTCGGCGGCGGCGGAGCAAGCCTACCAAGTAATAACCCTAACCAGCCCAACACCCTCACCTGGCAGGTACTGTCCCAAACTGGAAAGGTTGTCTGGTTCAAGACAGAAGTCCACCCCCTTTGGACTTGGTGGCCCTCCCTTACCCCTGATATATGTGCCCTGGCGGCGGGTCTCGAGGCTTGGGATATTCCAGAAATTGATGCACCGGCCTCTAAAAGAGTCAGGCCTCCTGACTCAAACTATGAAAATGCTTATAACCAGATCAAATAACTCCCCTTGGTTGACCACCCTACTGTCAACCATCGCCGGGCCCCTATTACTCCTCCTTCTGTTGTTCACCCTTGGGCCCTACGTCATCAATAGACTAGTCCAATTCATCAATGATAGGGTAAGTGCAGTTAAGATTCTGGTCCTTAGGCAAAAATACCAAACCTTAAATGGCGAAGATAACTTTTAATTCCGCTCTAAGATTAGAGCGATCCACAAGAGAAATGGGGGAATGAAGGAAGTGCTTTTTACAAGGGTATAGGGAAAATACAGCCAAAAAGTCAAGTTAAGAAACAAGGGGAACAGAGTCAAACAGGATATCTGTGGTTATGCACCTGGGCCCCGGCCCGAGGCAAAGGGCGGATAGTTCCCAGAAATAGACAAGTCAGTTAAAGTTTCAAGAGTGCCCCTCAGCTGTTTCAAGGACTCCCACTTGACCGAAGTTCACCCCTGGCTTGATTTAAACTAACCAATTAAACTTGCTTCTCGCTTCTGTACCCGCGCTTATTTGAACTGACCAATTAAACTCGCTTCTCGCTTCTGTACCCGCGCTTTTTGCTATAAAAAGGACCCAGGAGCTTCACTCGGCGCGCCAGTCTTCCAAAAGACTGTGTCGCCCGGGTACCCGTGTGTTCAAATAAACCTCTTGCTGTTTGCATCCGTCTTCGTGGTCTCGCTGTTCCTTGGGAGGGTCTCCCTGAACTGACTGACTACCCACTTTGGGAGTCTTTCACTACTAAATGGTCTGGAGAAAAGCCTGCCCAAAAAGGGCTACCAATGGGCTGGCTGCTTATCTCAGCTGGTTAGAGCACAGCCTTTTAAGACCAAGGTCACTGGTCCCTGTACTGGCCAGTGGCAAAAAAAAAAAAAAAACCCAAAACAAAACAAAAACAAAAGGGGCTACCAATTTCTTCTTGGGCAAGGATGACAAGTGACTATTCCTGCCTCTTAGTGGCCAAAGGAACCTTGAATTCTGCCATTCAGAGCTGGCAGGGATCTTCAAGACTGAGAACTTTGCAGGGCTCCAAGCCTGGTGCTTTCTGTAGGTGGCATTTTGTATCTCTCACAGGCTAACAGTCAGAAAAAGGGAACGGATATAAGCAGACTTTGTGTTTTTAACCATTCTCACACAAGAAAGTTCTTGTTGTTGTTAACTCAGTGTGGGTTGAGTCTCTTGTCTCAGGAATTAGTGGCTGTTTTACCATCAGTCCCTCACAAACTGTCACCGGGGCAGCCCGTCTCAAAGTTTCAGCCTCCAAAATCTTTCCGGCATATGAGGCCCTTCTGTTCCTTTTCTTAACATGCCTCTGACTCCTGGTTTTCTGGGTCTGAGTCTACTTGCCTCTTTGTCCTCTCACCACTGTCTGCATGATCCTTTTTCTTTCATAGAACATTGCTATAGAAACTTCCATCTGTCTGTGACCAGGAGAGGAGAGTGAAGAAATATGCCTTTCTTGGCTTATTAATCTGTGACACTTTTCCAAAGCAGGTGTATGATAGGAGGATGTGGCAGTGGTGATGACAATATTGATGATGAATCATTTTTATTGGCTGCATGTTATATGTGAGGTGCATCCTCATTTCATTCCCACAACACCTCTCAATACTATGACGTAACACTATTTTTGTTTCCATTTTCCATATTAGAAAACCTTGGTTCACAGAAGTCAGCTAAATTTTACAAAGTCACATTTTCTTTTTTGCAAGTGATGTTCCCCATCTCAAATTGGCCTAAGCATATGGGAGTTTACTGGCTCGCATTACTGAAATGTCCGTTAGTGGTTCTGTCAACAGTCCAAAACAGATTCAGTGGCTTAAATAATGTAATCAGAATTCATTTTCCCTCCATTTCTTCGTCTGATTTTCTCTGTGTTGGCATCATTTTAAAGTTGACTACACTAATACATTGTCAGTGATGGCCAGTTTAGCTCTAAGCTTATACTGCCCTGTCATCATGCAACCACAAGAAAAAAAGAGAGCTCTTCAATTTCTGTAGCTTCAGAAAAGATCTGGAGAAGGGCTGTAATTGGCCAGGCTTTGGCCCCACATACAACACCCTCATTCATCTGATTGGGCAAATTGTGTCCTTTATCACAGCCTCTCTACAATTGCGTGGGGCCCTGAATGTTGACTTGAGGGAATTCCAGAGCAACCTGGTGCAGTACCTCTGACATTTTCCTCCCCCTGGTTACCTGTGCCCAGGTTATCTCAGCTGAGAAGGCCAACTACAAGCAGCTTTCTGTGGCCGAGATTACCAGTGCCTGCTTCGAGCTGGCCAATCTGATGGTCAAGTATGACTCTCACTGTAGTGGATTGAATTATGTCCCCCCAAAACTCATTTAAGCTTGAATTTTGTCTTTGAAGTTTTATGTATTAGAAACTTGGTCCCCGCTGTGGCTATTAAGAG
Source organism: Cynocephalus volans (assembly GCF_027409185.1). Classification (NCBI taxonomy): domain Eukaryota; kingdom Metazoa; phylum Chordata; class Mammalia; order Dermoptera; family Cynocephalidae; genus Cynocephalus; species Cynocephalus volans. Next base: position 141,303,926 of record NC_084463.1, on the reverse strand, counting down.
GGTGGGAAATCCTACTATGATAATTGAAAGGGGGAGCCTTAAAGAGGTGATTAGATTGTAGGACCATGCTATAGTGAATGGATTAAAGATGGAGGTCAGGGGCGTGGTTCTGAGGGCTGTAAAATGAGAGTGAATGAAGAGGTTAGTCTCTCTCTGCTTCCATCATCTTGCAATGTGAGACCCCTGGGTCACTGTCACCACCACCAAATGGATTTTGGACTTTCCAACCTCAGAAACTCTAAGGAACAAATTTCATTTTCTTTATAGGTCACCCACTTTTGAGTATTTTGTTATAAGCAACAGAAACAGAATAATACATTTACCTTGGTGAGCATATGGCCTGCTGCATGTTGTACAGGGAGCCTGTGGTCCCGAGAGACATCAGTATAGCCATTGCCACCATCAAGATCAAGCACACCATCCAGTTTGTGGTTTGGTGCCCGACTGGATTTAAGGTGAATATTAACTACCAGCCCCTGACTGTGATCCAGCTGGGAGACCTGGCCAAGGTGCAGCAACACCACTGCCATCACTGATGCCTGGGACCACTTGGACTGTAAGTTTGATCTCATGTATGAGAAGTGGGCTTCTGTGCACTGGTATGTGGGAAAAGGCATGGAGGAAGGCAAGCTCTTGGAGGTCTGGGAAGATCTGCAGCTCTGAAGAGGTTATGAAGAGGCGGGTGTGGATTCCATGGAAGCAGAGGCTGAAGAAGAGGAAGAATGCTGAGCTGGAGGGGGCGGCTGGCTGGCATTCCTCTCTTCCGCTGTCCTGCCATTCCTCAGTCTGGCTGCTCTAAAGCTGTTTACAAGTAAAGTTTCTGTATAAAAGCAAAAGAAAACAAAAAAAGAAAAAAGGATCCACTCACTGGCATAGGTGGTACAGGGCTTTGATTTGATAGGTTTTATTTATGCACCTACTTGTGTTGTCCAACACTGGGGAGGAGTCACCTTCCCGTGAACTATATGAAATATGATCCCCACAAAAAAGGACTGTTTACAGAGGAAGAGATAGTGGAAGGGAATGCATGTGACTGTTGAGAAAATTATACATTTCAAAGTTTTCTACATCCAGCCAGATGGTATGAAATCTAAATAATCTGTCCTTCGATCCAGTGCTATTCTGTATAAGACTTGGGTTAGTTTGCAGAATTTATCTCATTTAATATTCATCATAATCCATGGGGACAAATATTATCAGGCTCATATAGGTAAGGAGCAAAAATGAAGCTAGATAAAGTGGCTTGCCTAACTCTACAGTGTTTCTACATGACAAAGTCAGGACATAAACTTCACAACTATTTGACTTTGTTTTTGGATTTTTTTCACCCAACCATGGATCTCATGAAGAGCATCATCTGAACGGTTTGGAATGTTGGCAGAAGATAGAGGATGTGGTATATATTAATCAATTTTTTTTTGTTTAATAAACAGCCACAGTATTTCGGTGGCTTATGAAACAAATAGTTATTTTCATCACTCCTGGTCTGCTGGGCAGCGGCGCAGCTCTGCTTTGGGCTAGGGGTAGAAATCAGGTCTGCTTTCCTGCTGCATTCTTGAACGAGGCTAGAGTAGTTGGAGCTATCCGAGGGAAGCTCTCTTCAAGGTGGATCACGGGAATGTCAGAAGGAAAGCCCAACAATGCAAGCATGTTTCAAGTCTCTGCTTGCCCCTGTCCATTAACATTCCGTGGGTTGAAGCAAGACATGTGGTCCAGCTCTCCATCAATGGGCTGGAGGAGGACTTACATACTGTTGTCTGGTATGGATATGATTATCACAATACTCTTTGGGGTATTTTGGGGGGTAATACAGTAAGTGTTGGGGCAATATTTTAAGCTAAAATTGAAAGAGAGAGGTAACTCTGGAGTGAAATATGGCTGTGACTATTTGACAGCTAGGAAACTAAATGCAACTGTTTGTGTGAAATGATATCTATCAAAGTCATTTTATTCTAGCAACAGTTCAAGACAATACAGCTTCATCAGTAAATTTTACTGGTTTTATTCATGACTGGTAGTTTGAATTCATTCAATTCTAAATTTCTCTCTACTATAGAGCACTACAATCTGGTTTCTGTGTCAGCAGTACTATATTTCCTATCCCACCCCAAAGCCATGCAAGCAAGTGGGGGTGATTCTGGCGTTAGTCGTATTCAAGAAAAGGCAATATTGTTCCTATAACTTAAACTGCAGACACTAGTATTAGGAGAAAAAGGATCAGAATTCTAAGTGGAATTGAAATTGGTGAGTTGGTTTCACTATTGAAAGTGAGAGATGTTGACTGCATTCAGTAGTTTGTTCAGAAAGAACTAAACATTTCAGTCTATGTACAGGGGAAGAGAGAAAATAGACAAAATGGAAATTATGATGGTGTCTAACCACAGTGAAGACAGAATATGACCAAAGCGGAAGAGACCTGGAGTAGGAATCAGAAATCCTGGATTTCACAATCAACTAGCTTTTGGACTTTGAAAGGACAATAAAACCTTTCTAGGATATAATTTCTTTGTCTTGAAAATAATACAGTTTATCTGTGTTTACTCAGTGGCAAACTCTGATTCTAAAGTCATAGAATATTAAGGAATTGGCTACTAACTGGAACAAAACATGTAAACACATCATACATTTAATAAGTATGTGTTGAGTGCCTACTATTTGTAATAGTTTTCGTTCTCAGTGCTGGGAATATACTTGCCAAGGAGGAAAAGCTCCTGGCCCTAAAGAGCTTACATTCTGGTGGGGAGACAGTAAAAAAAACAAGTATACAAATAATTATATGATTTAATTTCAGGTAATAATAAATGTCATGGAAAAATTAAAGACAGATTAAAGGGACAGAGAGTGACTGGATAGGAAAATTTACTTTAGATAAGATAATCAGAAAAGTTCTAACTGAGAAGATAACACTGGAGACCAGAATTAAATTACTGGCTTAATTTTGTAATGATTTGGAAAAATATATGCCTCTAGAAAATGCAGTCTGCCTGAGGTGGGAACGTTTGTGGTATATTTAAGGAACAGAAAAACAATAGTTTAATTTTATAGCAAAATCTATATATTACAGAATAAAATAGTGTAAACTGTATTCTGTAGCATGACATAAAGGTGCATTGAATTAATCAGAGGGGGTGAGCTGAGTAATTCCTGTAATTAGTCTTTGCTTCATTTCTCTTGTCTTGTTAATCACCAAGTTCTGGATATTTTATCTTCACTTCTTGTACCTACCCTTCATTTCAATTCCAACATTAGGTCTTAGGCCCACGTGCACAGTTGCATAGACCATTGGCTTTGAGCCATTCTTTGCCAAAAAGTAAAGCTGATAACATAATTGCATGTATATATGTGCACATGTATAATTTAAATACAGTATATATTAAATGTTACATATTTAAATATATATTAATATTATAATTATATATATATACACATACGTGTGTGTATATATATATGTGTGTGTGTGTTTGTATATACATATATATATATATATTAGATGCTTTCATATCAGCTTCAGAAAAAAGAAAATTCAAACTACTAAGTATAAAAGGACTTTTGTGACTTGGTCCTACTGATTTTATCAGCCCCTATATTTCCAGACTTCCCTCCTTACCTCATAAGTCTACGGCCACACCAAAGTACTTGCTATTTTCCAGAATGTCATGTTCCCCCGTATTTTCACCTATACCCTCTACACTTCTGTCTCACTTCCTTCTTGTGTTTCAGGAACCAGTTAGGGTGTGTCTCTGCCAGGGCTTTTCTCTTAATCTCACATTCTGTCTTCACCGCATTCAGCGTGCTGCAGTGTAGTTGTTTTTTGGATTACCTCTGTGCCCCACTAGATGGTGAGATCCCTGAGGATTGAGACTGTGTTATTAATCTCCATATTTATGACATCCAGTTTAATGCCTGGCACCAGGTTCAATTTGTGTTCCTAAAAATAATGAGTATGGCACATAGTATATGGATTATTTAATTTTAAGAGCCAGGCTGTATCTTTAAATTAGTCAATATGTTGCTCTATTTGTTTTTTTCCTCTCCATTCTGCTTTTCATATCAAACTTCATGTATATACAAAATCTAAGTGGCAATGAAAAACACTAATATTTCATGCTAAAGGGAGAGAACAACATATTGATGCCAGAGGATCTGGGGGTCCTGATAGCAGGCGTCAACCCACCCCATCCTCTTACCAGGTTTTTGACTCAACCACAGGAAAGAATTCAGGAACAAAGTCACAGTAGAGAGTGAGAACAGGTTTACCGTAACAGATAAGAAATGCAGACTTCACAGAGAAAGTGAGGTCTAGCTCCAGAGACTGAGCAGGGCCCACACCAAGTTTGGCACAAAAGTAAGAAATCCACACTTAAAATTTAGTACAGAGTGCAGGCTGGCTCTAGAGATAAGCAGCCACTAGCTAAAAGTGAAGAAAGAACTTTTTAAGCTAGCCGTAGTAACGCCATTTTGCAAGGCACAAAACATTACCCTGGTTAAAAGTCCCTAGCATAGGAAAAGTACAGCCTGAGGTTGAGACCAGATAACGAACAGGATATCTGTGGTTATGCACCTGGGCCCCGGCCCGAGGCAAAGGGCGGATAGTTCCCAGAAATAGACAAGTCAGTTAAAGTTTCAAGAGTGCCCCTCAGCTGTTTCAAGGACTCCCAACAGTTTCCAGGGTGCCCCTCAGCTGTTTCAAGGACTCCCAACAGTTTCCAGGGTGCCCCTCAGCTGTTTCAAGGACTCCCACCAGTTTCCAGGGTGCCCCTCAGCTGTTTCAAGGACTCCCACATAACCGAAGCTCACCCCAGGCCTTATTTGAACTGACCAATTAAACTCGCTTCTCGCTTCTGTACCCGCGCTTATTTGAACTGACCAATTAAACTCGCTTCTCGCTTCTGTACCCGCGCTTTTTGCTATAAAAAGGACCCAGGAGCTTCACTCGGCGCGCCAGTCTTCCAAAAGACTGTGTCGCCCGGGTACCCGTGTGTTCAAATAAACCTCTTGCTGTTTGCATCCGTCTTCGTGGTCTCGCTGTTCCTTGGGAGGGTCTCCCTGAACTGACTGACTACCCACTTTGGGAGTCTTTCATTTGGGGGCTCGTCCGGGATCGGAGACCCCCACCCAGGGACCACCGACCCACCAACGGGAGGTAAGCTGGCCAGCAGTCGTTCTGTGTCTCGTTTCTGTGTCTCGTTTCTGTGTCTAATCCTGTGACTCTGACTGTCTTTCTGAGTGCGCGCATTTTGGTTTCAGTTTGTTCCGGGTTAGTCGCTCTGGGAGCGAAGTGCGGGTAGCGAACAGACGTGTTCGGGGGCTCGCCACCCGGCAATCCTGGGAGACGTCCCAGGATCAGGGGAGGACCAGGGACGCCTGGTGGACCCCTTGGCAGAGGATTATTGTGTTTTGGTCTCACCGCGTCTCGGGAGGCGCGCTCTGCCATCGGACTCTTTCTTCTATTTCTACGGCACTCGGTCTCGTCGCCGTTTCTGGTTTCTTTTTGTCTTAGTTGTGATAGGTCTTTGCGTCGTCGTTCCCCTATTGGAAATTTTCGAGATGGGGCAAGGTGCCCTTACGCCTCTCTCCCTTACTCTAGATCATTGGAAAGATGTCAAAGCCAGGGCTCACAATCTGTCCATGGAGATCAAAAAAGGAAAATGGCAGACTTTCTGTTCGTCTGAGTGGCCCACATTCGGCGTAGGTTGGCCGCCAGAGGGAACCTTTGACCTTTCTGTCATTTTTGCAGTTAAAAAGATTGTTTTTCAGGAGACCGGAGGACACCCGGACCAGGTTGCCTATGTCGTGGTATGGCAAGACCTCGCCCAGAATCCCCCTCCCTGGGTGCCACCCTCCAGCAAAGTCGCTGTTGTTTCGGGATCAGAAAATACTCAAAGGCCACCTACAAGGAAGCCTTCCGCCCCTCCCCAACCCCCCGTCCTCCCGACACCAGATGACCTATTTTCTCTCTCTGAACCCCCACCTTACCCGGCGGCTCCGCTGCCCCCTCTGGCCCCTCAGGGAAACAGATCGGCACCAGGCCGAGCGCCCGGTGATCCTAGCCCTGAGGGACCGGCTGCGGGGACTAGGAGCCGCCAACCTCGCAGTCCGAGAGACGGCTCCGGTCCTGACTCCACCGTAGCTTTGCCCCTCCGAGCCATAGGGCCCCCAGCTGAGCCAAATGGCTTGGTCCCTTTGCAGTATTGGCCTTTTTCCTCAGCAGATCTTTACAATTGGAAGTCTAACCATCCTTCTTTTTCTGAAAAACCAGCAGGTCTCACGGGACTTCTTGAGTCCCTTATGTTCTCTCACCAGCCCACTTGGGACGATTGCCAACAGCTACTCCAGATCCTCTTCACCACTGAAGAGCGAGAAAGGATTCTTCTGGAGGCCCGCAAGAACGTTCTCGGGGATAACGGGGCCCCTACACAACTCGAGAACCTCATTAATGAGGCTTTCCCCCTCAATCGACCTCAATGGGATTACAACACGGCCGAAGGTAGGGAGCGTCTTCTGGTCTACCGCCGGACTCTAGTGGCAGGTCTCAAAGGGGCAGCCCGGCGCCCCACCAATTTGGCCAAGGTAAGAGAGGTCTTGCAGGGACCGGCAGAACCCCCTTCGGTTTTCTTAGAACGCCTAATGGAGGCCTATAGAAGGTACACTCCGTTTGAACCCTCTTCTGAGGGGCAGCAGGCTGCGGTCACAATGGCCTTCATCGGCCAGTCAGCCCCAGACATTAAAAAAAGGTTACAAAGACTAGAGGGGCTCCAAGACCTTTCCTTACAAGACTTAGTAAAGGAGGCAGAAAAGGTGTACCACAAGAGAGAAACAGAAGAAGAAAGACAGGAAAGAGAAAAAAAAGAGACAGAAGAGAGAGAGAGGCGGCGTGATAAACGCCAAGAAAAAAATTTAACTAGGATTTTGGCCGCAGTGGTAGGTGAAAGAGGGTCTAGAGATAGGCAGACAGGGAACCTGAGCAACCGGGCAAAGAAAACACCTAGGGATGGAAGACCCCCTCTAGACAAAGACCAATGCGCGTACTGTAAAGAGAAGGGTCACTGGGCAAGAGAATGTCCCCGGAAAAAGAACATCAGAGAAGCCAAGGTTCTATCCCTAGATGACTAGGGGAGTCGGGGTTCGGACCCCCTCCCCGAACCTAGGGTAACATTGACAGTGGAGGGGACCCCCATCGAGTTTCTGGTCGATACCGGGGCTGAACATTCGGTGCTGACCCAACCCATGGGGAAGGTAGGGTCCAGGCGGACAGTCGTAGTAGGAGCGACCGGCAGCAAAGTCTACCCCTGGACCACTCAGAGACTTTTAAGGGTCGGACATAGGCAAGTGACCCATTCCTTTTTGGTCATACCTGAGTGCCCTGCTCCTCTGTTGGGCCGGGACATCCTGACCAAACTAAAGGCTCAAATCCAGTTTTCCACAGAGGGCCCACAAGTAACATGGGGAGATCACTCTACCATGTGCCTGGTCCTAAACCTAGAAGAAGAATACCGGCTGTATGAAAAGCCGGCCTCTCCCTCCATCGACCCATCCTGGCTCCAACTTTTTCCCACCGTATGGGCAGAAAAGACAGGTATGGGACTGGCCAATAACGTCCCACCAGTAGTAGTAGAGCTGAAATCAGGTGCCTCACCGGTGGCCGTCCGACAGTATCCAATGACTAAAGAAGCCCGGGAAGGCATCAGACCCCACATCCAAAGGTTCTTAGACCTAGGGGTCTTAGTGCCCTGCCAATCGCCCTGGAACACCCCTCTGCTACCAGTAAAAAAGCCAGGGACCAATGACTATCGGCCAGTCCAAGACTTGAGAGAAATTAACAAAAGGGTGCAAGACATTCATCCCACGGTCCCAAATCCATACAGCCTCCTGAGTTCCCTTCCGCCTAGTCACACTTGGTACTCAGTCCTGGATCTCAAGGATGCCTTTTTTTGCCTCAGACTACACCCCAACAGCCAGCCACTGTTCGCGTTCGAGTGGAGAGACCCAGAAAAAGGTAACACAGGTCAGCTGACCTGGACACGGCTGCCACAGGGGTTCAAAAATTCTCCCACTCTCTTCGACGAGGCCCTCCACCGAGATTTAGCTCCTTTTAGGGCTCTCAACCCCCAGGTCATATTACTCCAATATGTGGACGACCTCCTAGTGGCAGCTCCCACATATGAAGGCTGCAAAAGAGGGACACAAAAGCTCTTGCAGGAACTGAGTAAGTTGGGGTACCGGGTATCAGCTAAAAAGGCCCAGTTATGCCAGAAAGAGGTCACCTATTTGGGGTACCTGCTCAAAGGGGGAAAAAGATGGCTGACCCCGGCCCGGAAAGCTACAGTTATGAAGATCCCTACTCCCACAACCCCCAGGCAGGTCCGCGAATTTCTGGGTACTGCCGGATTCTGCAGGCTCTGGATTCCTGGGTTTGCTTCCCTGGCTGCACCCTTGTACCCCCTGACAAGGGAAAACATTCCTTTTACCTGGACTGAGGAGCATCAAAAGGCTTTTGACCACATAAAAAAAGCCTTGCTGTCTGCCCCCGCCTTGGCTCTCCCAGACCTCACCAAATCATTTACTCTGTACGTAGATGAAAGAGCCGGTGTAGCCCGAGGAGTGCTTACTCAGACCCTAGGACCATGGCGACGGCCAGTAGCTTATCTATCAAAAAAACTGGATCCAGTGGCCAGTGGGTGGCCAACCTGCCTAAAAGCGGTTGCTGCAGTGGCACTCCTCCTCAAAGACGCTGATAAGTTAACCTTGGGGCAAAATGTGACTGTGATTGCTTCCCACAGCCTCGAAAGTATCGTGCGGCAGCCCCCCAATCGGTGGATGACCAATGCCAGAATGACTCATTACCAGAGTTTGCTGCTAAACGAAAGAATATCTTTCGCGCCCCCTGCTGTCCTGAACCCAGCTACCCTACTACCAGTCGAGTCAGAATCCACCCCAGTACACCAATGCTCAGAAATCCTTGCTGAAGAAGCTGGGACTCGACGGGACCTGAAGGACCAGCCATTGCCCGGAGTGCCTGCCTGGTATACAGACGGTAGCAGCTTCATTGCGGAAGGTAAGAAGAAAGCAGGGGCCGCCATCGTAGATGGCAAACGGACGGTATGGGCAAGCAGCCTGCCAGAAGGGACATCAGCCCAGAAGGCCGAGCTAATAGCCTTGACGCAGGCATTACGCCTAGCCGAAGGAAAAAACATCAACATCTACACGGACAGCAGGTATGCTTTTGCCACTGCTCACATTCATGGGGCAATATATAAACAGAGGGGACTGCTCACTTCTGCTGGAAAAGACATTAAAAATAAACAAGAAATTCTGGCTCTGCTAGAGGCCATTTACCTCCCTAAGCAGGTCGCCATTATCCACTGCCCAGGCCACCAGAGAGGAAATAACCCTGTGGCGGCCGGGAACCGGAGGGCCGACGAGGCTGCAAAACAAGCCGCCCTGTCGGTCAAGGTGCTAACAAAAACTACAAAGCTTCAAGAGCCAATCGAGCCTGCTCAAGCTAGGACCAAGCCAAGAGAGCTCACTCCTGACCAGGGAAAAGAATTCATTCAGCGGTTACATCAGCTAACACACTTAGGACCAGAAAAGCTCCTTCAACTGGCAAGCCGCACCAGCCTCTCCATCCCGAACCTCCGGTCCACTGTTCAAGAAGTCGCCAATCGGTGTCCAGCTTGCGCCATGACTAATGCGGCTACCACCTACCGAGAGACCGGAAAAAGACAACGGGGAGATCGACCCGGCGTATACTGGGAAGTAGACTTTACAGAGGTAAAGCCTGGCCGGTATAGAAACAAGTATCTGCTAGTATTTGTAGATACTTTCTCTGGATGGGTAGAAGCTTTTCCTACCAAAACGGAAACGGCCCTGACTGTATGTAAAAAGATACTAGAAGAAATCCTGCCCCGTTTCGGGATCCCTAAGGTGATCGGGTCAGATAATGGCCCAGCCTTTGTTGCTCAGGTAAGCCAGGGACTAGCCACACAACTGGGGATAAATTGGAAATTACATTGTGCGTATAGGCCCCAGAGCTCAGGTCAAGTAGAGAGAATGAATAGAACCATCAAAGAGACCTTAACTAAATTGGCCTTAGAGACCGGTGGAAAAGACTGGGTGGCCCTCCTTCCCTTAGCGCTGTTCAGAGCCAGGAATACCCCTGGCCAGTTCGGTCTAACTCCCTATGAAATCCTCTACGGGGGACCCCCCCCCATACTTGAGTTGGGAGAAACACTGGGTCCCGATGATAATTTTCTCCCTGTCTTATTTACCCACTTAAAGGCTCTAGAAGTTGTGAAGACCCAGATTTGGGACCAGATCAAAGAGACATATCAGCCCGGTACCATAGCTGTCCCCCACCCGTTCCAGGTCGGAGACCGAGTGCTGGTCAGACGCCATCGACCCAGCAACCTTGAGCCTCGGTGGAAAGGCCCGTATCTGGTATTGCTGACCACCCCGACCGCAGTAAAAGTTGATGGCATCGCTGCCTGGGTCCATGCTTCCCATCTCAAGCCTGCACCACCCCCGGCACCAAACGAGACCTGGGAGCTGGAAAGGACTGATCATCCTCTTAAGCTGCGTATTCGGCGGCGGAAAAATGAGTCCACCGGGTAAGAACCCCCACCGGCCTGTGATCCTCACCTGGAAGGTACTGTCCCAAACTGGAGAAGTTGTCTGGACCAAACAGGCTACCCAGCCGCCTTGGACTTGGTGGCCCGATCTTAAACCTGATGTATGTGCCCTGGCGGCGGGTATTGAGACCTGGGATATCCCGGGATACATAGCATCGGGCTAGGCCCAGATCAGACCCCCTGATTCAGACTACACAAAAGCTTATAATCAGATCACCTGGGGGGTCCCAGGGTGCAGCTATCCCCGAGCTAGAAACAGGCTTGCCGCTTCCCCCTTCTACGTGTGCCCCCGGGATGGCCGGACCCTTTCAGAAGCTAGAAGGTGCGGAGGGCTGGAATCCCTATATTGCAAAGAATGGGGTTGTGAAACCACGGGGACAGTCTACTGGGGACCTAGTTCCTCATGGGACCTCATAACTGTAGAACGTAACGATAGCAGTAAAAACTGTGACAACACCGGCTGGTGTAACCCCCTTAAAATAAAATTCACAGAGAAAGGAAAAAATTCCAGAGATTGGGCACAAGGAAGAACCTGGGGACTAAGGTTCTATTTGACGGGAAACGATCCAGGTGTACTGTTCACCATTCGCCTAGATATCACCAATATGCCAACTGTGGCAGTGGGCCCCGACCCCGTCCTTGCAGAACAGGGACCTCCTAGCAACAAGCTGTACCCAATGACTAGCAGGCAACCCCCCGCGGCACAAAGGAGCACTGCTACACAGAGCCTCCTATCACCAGGCACTCTACCCCCCACCACGGGTGACAGGCTCTTTGGTCTTGTACAGGGGGCCTTCCTAGCTCTAAATGCCACCAACCCGAACGCCACAGAGCATTGCTGGCTCTGTCTGGCCATAAGCCCCCCCTACTATGAAGGAATAGCCTTTTTGGGAGAGGCCAATTATACCAGCGCCGAGAGTTGCCGTTGGGGGACCCAGGGAAAGCTTACTCTCACAGAGGTCACAGGACAAGGGTTATGTATAGGAACAATACCTTCTACCCATCAACATCTTTGCAACCAGACCCTATCCATCAATTCCTCCGGGGACCATCAGTACCTTCTCCCCTCCAACCATAGCTGGTGGGCTTGCAGCACCGGTCTCACCCCTTGCGTTTCCCTCTCAGTTTTTAATCAGTCTAAGGATTTCTGTGTCCAGGTTCAGCTGATTCCTCGCATCTATTACCATCCTGAAGAAACTTTGTTGCAGGCCTATGACAACCCTCATCCCAGGTTTAAGAGAGAACCTCTCACACTTACCCTAGCTGTCCTACTGGGAATTGTGGCAGGTATAGGTACCGGCTCGGCTGCTCTGATTAAAGGACCTATAGACCTCCAGCGGGGCCTAACCGAGCTCCAGACTGCCATGGACACTGACCTCCGGGCCCTCCAGGATTCAGTCAGCAAGTTAGAGGACTCATTGACTTCTCTATCTGAGGTAGTACTCCAAAATAGGCGAGGCCTTGACTTACTGTTTTTAAGAGAGGGAGGCCTCTGCGCGGCCCTCAGAGAGGAGTGCTGTTTTTATGTAGACCATTCAGGTGTGATACGAGACACCATGGCCAAACTCAAACAAAGACTAGATAAAAGACAGTTAGAGCGCCAAAAAGATCAAAACTGGTTTGAAGGTTGGTTCAATAGCTCCCCTTGGTTCACTACCCTACTATCAACCATCGCCGGGCCCCTAGTACTCCTTCTTCTGTTGCTCATTCTGGGGCCCTGTGTCATCAACAGGTTAGTCCAATTCATCAATGATAGAATAAGTACAATTAAAGTCCTGGTTCTTAGACAAAAATATCAGACTATAGATAATGAAAATAACTTTTAACTCCGCTCTAAGATTAGAGCTATCCACAAAAGAAATGGGGGAATGAAGAAAGAACTTTTTAAGCTAGCCGTAGTAACGCCATTTTGCAAGGCACAAAACATTACCCTGGTTAAAAGTCCCTAGCATAGGAAAAGTACAGCCTGAGGTTGAGACCAGATAACGAACAGGATATCTGTGGTTATGCACCTGGGCCCCGGCCCGAGGCAAAGGGCGGATAGTTCCCAGAAATAGACAAGTCAGTTAAAGTTTCAAGAGTGCCCCTCAGCTGTTTCAAGGACTCCCAACAGTTTCCAGGGTGCCCCTCAGCTGTTTCAAGGACTCCCAACAGTTTCCAGGGTGCCCCTCAGCTGTTTCAAGGACTCCCACCAGTTTCCAGGGTGCCCCTCAGCTGTTTCAAGGACTCCCACATAACCGAAGCTCACCCCAGGCCTTATTTGAACTGACCAATTAAACTCGCTTCTCGCTTCTGTACCCGCGCTTATTTGAACTGACCAATTAAACTCGCTTCTCGCTTCTGTACCCGCGCTTTTTGCTATAAAAAGGACCCAGGAGCTTCACTCGGCGCGCCAGTCTTCCAAAAGACTGTGTCGCCCGGGTACCCGTGTGTTCAAATAAACCTCTTGCTGTTTGCATCCGTCTTCGTGGTCTCGCTGTTCCTTGGGAGGGTCTCCCTGAACTGACTGACTACCCACTTTGGGAGTCTTTCAAAAGTAAACTTAACACAAAAAGTAAAGCTTAGATACCTTAGCCAGTGAAGTGGGGGTTGGCCCCAGGAAAGTTAGCAACAACCTTGGCTTCTGCTGGGATTTGGCTTTTATAGTTTTGCTGTCTAATACATATTCATGCTATCTAATGAATATTCAGTTAAGGGGGTGGTTCCCTGTTATGTAACATAGTCTTGCACATGTTCATTTGATCTCTTTTTGGAGCATGTTCATTGGTCAAATCCTATCACAGGTACTGAACATATTCAAGAATATTCTGTGCTCTTTAGTACCTCTAGTGGAAGGCCATTCAAAGGATAAACTCCCTTCCACTGAGCTTGCTCAGTCACTGGTGTCACATAAGGTGGTATGAATTCCTTTTACTGAGAATGCTCAGCCACTGGATTTGCATAAGTCCACCTCTAGTGGTCTCAATCTCCCTGTGTTGTTGCCAAAAATAGGTCCAACAAGCAACAGTAACTCTCCTCTAGGGGAGGGCCTAGGGGAGGAGACTGAGATTCTGGGGAGTGGCTTGAAACCCAGAGGTACATCCTGAAACCTGAACCCAGGGAAACTGAACACCTCCTATCTCAGTACTATGTGAAAGAGAAATCTTTGTTAAAGACATATCCTTACATGGGTATTCCTTTGGTGCACATTATTATTGCACTAGCAGTTCTTTCAGTTATTAGCCCATTTGCTTCCAAGAACAGTGAACTCTTTGCTTTAGCATTTTCATTGTTAGTCTAGGTCTCATGAAATGTGTCAGAATTATTTTTCTCACTAAAATAAACAGCCATAGATTAAGTGAGATTAAGAAAAATCTCATCATTTATTGGTAGCCTCTTTAGATTTGTTTTTCCTCTCCTTTGATCATTGAGTATTTTTTTTTTTTTTCATTTCCCAAGAAGTGAAAAAGAAAGAAATTAATAGACAGGTTGTAGGCCTTTTCTACTGCACCTCGCAACTGATGAGGTGAACATTATTTTTGTTTTGTAAGTGACAAAAATGAGGTTCAAAATTAAGTGATTTTTATGGGAAGCCAATTATAGAAAGAGGTAGGATTGAACCCAAGTGTGATAGACACTAAAATAATATTCTTTTCACTCTACCATGTCCCCTTATTCAGGTATGAACTAAGAAAAAGATCTCTTGGTTCTGATGTACAGTATCACATGAAAATGATCACAAACACACACACACACACACACACACACACACACACACACACAAAATTAACTACATTTCCTAAATGGCAGAAATAGCTTATATATTTAGAAAACTTATTAAGTGATTAAGCCGTCTTCTCTGAGAAGTCCTCCTTGGACACCCCTATTTCCTCTGACCCACATATGAAATTATATTTACAACAGAAAGCAGATTTAGAAGCATGGTGTAAGCAATATGTACAGGAAGAATGGAATTGATAACTTGTTTTGAAATGCCTTTTCTGATTCTTTCCTCATAATAAGAAAATCACATGGCTACCCTTGTTCCTGGCTCATTAACAGTGGTCAGTGGCATTGTTTTGCCAACATTTCAATTCCTGAATATGAGGTTGTTAATGAATAGCAAATATTTATTGAGCTCTTACAATATTCCAGGCAATGCATTATATTCTTTATATTTACCATCATATTTAAAATTTAGTGTGTTCCTTTAAGATAGGTGCTCTTTTTATAGCTATTTTCTAAAATAACAGAGTTAATAAAAATTAAATAACTGCTTCAAGGTTCAACCTGTTGGAAAATGGCAAAGCAAGATTTGAATCCTCATTATCTGACTATGAAGCTTGTGCTCTAACGTGTCCATTATTTGTCAGGATTCTTGAGAATGCATTTGGCCTGGGAAATCTAGTCAGGGAATCGAGTTTTAGTCCCAGGTTTGGTGTTGACAAGGTCTGTGAGTTCAGGAAAGTCACTTTCTCTCTCTGAGCCTGTTTTCTCATTCGTTTAAGGGAATGGGGGATGAGAAGAATGATTTCTGAAGTATCTTGCAACTGAGAAAATAAATGATTGAAATGTCAGAAATGGAAGCTCATTAACTCACAGTGGGATATGATAATTTCCCAAGACTATCCTGGCATAATACTAGTACCTGCTGCACCACAATACTTTTCAAATTAAATTTTATTTTTGCTTAATATTTAGCCTATGCTTCTTACTATCATTTCCTACATAATTTTGTCGGAGTTCTGATCATGTTTTACTAACTCCAAATTAGGATGCACAGCATAGAGTGTGAAAATGTATTTTCACAGGCCAGGAAGTTTGAAATGAGGACTGTCTTTGTGTATAGCAGGCATTCTATTTAACATTTTGCTGATGAAGAAACCACATCTTCAAAGCTTAAAGGATGATGTATGAAATCTGCAGATGGATAATTTGACGACTTACATTGTTTCCTCAAGGCCTGGTCTTGCCATGTTCTGGGAAGAAGCATGTTTATTTTTCTGGAGCTCTGGATTCAGCAGCATCTTCCTTCGTGTCTTGGAGAGAGGTGATTATTATGTTGTTCGTTGCTAGTGATCATAATGGCTTGGCAGGTGCTGGAGCAGGATGATTTTTTCAAATATCACAATTCCTAGTACTGCTCTAGTTTCTTGAGCATTATTTTTCCTCAGCTCTGCTAAGGTACATTCATACTGTACTTCATTTGTTAGTTATGTTTCCAACTTGGATCAAAATAAATGAAAAACTGAAAAGGCAGTTCTGAAAGTATGGGTACAAATAATAATTTCTCCAGAAACATAGAGTTCACCTAAACATGCTTTTAGATGAACTGCAAAGTGCTCAGTATGTTTATCCTGTTTCTTTTCTTGTTCTTTCCAACCACCTTAAGTAAGGTCAGTAAGGATTGTTTGTACAAACCATAGGCTTTTACTAGTCTTTGTGGAGTTCCTCTATAGATATTATTTTATTAATTTTTCACCATAACACTAAAAGGTTAATATTATTTTTTTCATTTTAGGGATGAGAAAACTGATTGTGGAAGAGATTAAGGAATTTATCTATGAACACATAGCTAGCTAGCTACTAAAAGAGAGACCGAGTTCTTCTTGACTTATAAACTTAACGATCTTGCTATGATGCTGCATGATCTGGTGAACTGAAAACTTCTTACCAACATAAAAATCTTGCTCTCTTAGGTTACATCTTATTTCTTAGGAAATTCCCCTGATTGTGTGTCTGTAACGTATTTAATACATTTTTTATTGGAATAACTATCATCTATCATAATGTAGGTCCATATTACCTGTACAGCTCAATAAAATTTTTTAAAGTGAAGACATTGATTTAACTAACATTCACATCAATATATAGAAAATCACCAGCATCCCTCACAGCTATTCCCCTCTCCAGAGGAAATCACAGTCCTCACCTTTATCGCCAAAGTTTAGTGTTACCTGTTTTCAAACTTGAAATATATGGAAACGTGCAGTGTATATTCTTTTGTGCATGACTGCTTCGTTTCTTTCCTTAGATCCAAGTTTCCTTCTGTTATTATATTGCACCTCCTTAAATAACTCTCTTCAATATTTTCTTTTTGGAAGCACAGGAGTGTTAGGAGTCCCTAAGACCATCTTTAGGTTTAATGATTTGCTAGAAGGACTCACAGGACTCAGAAAAGCTGTTATACTCATAGTTATAGCTTATTACAGTGAAAGGATATATATTAAAATCAGCAAAGGTAGAAGAAGCATAACAGAATCCAGGAGAGAACAAATTTCCAATTGTCCCCTCCCAGTAGAATCATATGGACAGTACTAAATTTTCCCAGCAAGGATGTGAGAAAATATCTGCAGAGTATTGCCAACCAGTGAAGCTCACCTGAGCCTCGCTGGTCCAAGGTTGTTATTGGAGGTGTCAGTAGTTATGGAGTGCCCACGACCTTAGTCTTCAGCCAGGATTTCCAGAGCTCAGACTAATACAGAATGTCCCAAAGCCCTCACCGTAAATCACACTGTCAACATAAACTATCTGGCGTGGCTCGAGGCTCCAAACAGACTCTAATCAAGCAGCAAATTCCAAGGACTCAAAGGTTATTTTCCAGGAGCCAGTCAAGAGCCAGTCCTTTCTTCGGAATGTGAAAGATGTAAACACCCCAAGCCTGCTAAGTTAATCCTTTAGTGTACACCAGGACTCCTAGCAATGAATTTTTCATCTTTTGTTTACCTGAAAACGTCCTACTTTACCTTTATTTTTGAAAGATATTTTCACTGGATATAGAATTCTGGGCTAAAAGTGTTTTCCTTTCTGTACTCTAAAAATATCACCCCTTTACCTTCTGGCTCGTGTAGTTTGTAATGAAAAATCTATTGTGATTTTTATCATTGTCCCTCTGTAGTTAATGTTTCTTCTTCCTATGGATGTCTTTAAGATTTTTTAAAAAATCTTTAGTTCTTAGCCGTGTGACTATGATATATCTAGATGTGCATGTATGTGTTTGTGTGCTATTTATCCTGTTTGTAATTTTCTGAAATCCTTGAAGTAATATTTCCATCCTCAACCTCTCTTCATTCTTGGCTGCTCTTAAGATTTTCTCTTTGTTTTTGATTTTTTAATAATTTTACCCTTTTACTAGATGTATGTATGTCTGGATATGTCTAGATGTCTTTTGTTATGTATATATACTGCTTCTGGTTTACAATGTGTCTTGAGTCTTGTTTTACACTTTTTTTTCTTTTCTTTTTTTAGCAATTCGGTCATGTTATTTCTTATTTTCTTCTTAGTGCTTATCCAGATTGGAGTTTACTGAGCTTCTTGAAATGATAGCTCTGTAAGTTTTATTAAAGATTGAAAATATTGGTACATTAGATTTACAAATATGTTTCTAATCTTTCTCCTCTTTTTTCTCCCCTACCTCTTGGATTTTTCTATTTTAAATCTCTTTACATTGTCCCCAGGCCATTGAGACTCTTCATTTTATTAAGCCTTATATATCTTGTCCTTCAATTAAAATATAATTTCTATTGTCTTATTTTCACTGTTACCGATCTTTTCTTCTGTAGAGTCTAATCTTCCATTAAGCCCATCTAATTAATTTTTAATTTTATATATCATGTATTTTTAGCTTTGTGTGTTCCTTTTGGTTCTTTCGCAGAGTTTGCATTTTTCTGTTTGTTAGACTTCATTTTTACTTTAAATGCATGAACATATTTACAATAGCTGTTTTAAAGTCTTGTCTGCTACTTTAATAATTTTTATTAATTTTGAGACTGTTTTTATTAACAGTCTTTTCTTTTGTATATTGATCACATTTTTCTGATTCTTTGCATGTTTATCTTTTTTATTATTATTATTGAATGCTGGACATTGTGCACATAACATTATTGAAAGTTTGGTTATTTTTTTGGATTCCTTTACAGCTTGTGGGAGTTTGTTTTGCCAAGCAGCTGAATTTAATTGCAGCTCAGCTTTATACTTTCAAATGCTTCTTTTTTGCTCTCAATGCATATATAAAGACCTGCATAATGGCCTACAAGACTCTCACGATCCAGTTTGTAACTACTTCTTTTTTCTCATATCCTGTATTCATCTGCCTTTGCTCCATCTGCTTGAGGCACATTTGTCTTTTTGCTATTCTTAAAGCCTGCCAGTTTTGCTTCAGACTTGGGTCTTTATTCTTGCTTCTCTCTTTACCTAGAATACTCTTGTTCAATTTGCTCATAATACGTGCCCTTACTTTGGTTGTCACCCCTTCAAAGGATACTTCCCTGACTGCCATTTACAAAAGAGGTACTCTTAAATTTCCTCACCTAATCACACCTTCCTTATTCCACATTTCTTTTCTTCATAGCAAATGTTACTATCCGATATGATAAATTTATTTACCTGAAGCACCTGACTGTAATATGCAATCCTGCATTTTATCTTTTTCACAGGCATCCTAAGTGACTGACACATTCAAAAAATATTTGTTGGATGAGTTAATAAATGATTCATAGTTCCTTATGCATCAGATGGTTATGATACTACCTGCCCTAGCAATCTCAGGTTTATTTTTCCTGAGTGTTAACTGAAACATTATCTATTGTAATGTATCACACGTATTTGACATTTTTAAAAATGCTCTGACGATATTTGGGAAAAATTTTGATTTGTGAGTCTCAGTGGTGTAAAAGGACCTACTTACTTCTCTCGAAAGCAAAATGACCAAATATTCATTTTCCCAACCTCCTTAGATGGGGTGACCGCTGTTCAGATTTGATTGGAACTAAGGGGTTCCCTGTGTTGTGGAATTTTTAATGTTTAAGATAGGGATGATTCAGCTAAAACTGGGACAGTTTGTCACCCTGCTGGAAGTTAGGTGTAAACATGAGACAAAAAACTTTTGGTCAATCACGCTACCACCTAAGAATTTGGCTGTAGTGAGTGATGTAAAGAAATTAGTGAATTCATTCCAGCCACAGCAGGGTTATTCAAGGTCCAGGGGTATTGGTGGCATCAACAGTGGTGTTCTGACCAAATGTACCCTATTTCATACTCTGCTATAAACTAAGCTACCGGTTCCCTAATATTCTTCAAAAACCCTTCATTTTTGGTTAAATTAGTAGTCGAGTGTTTCTGTTGCTTAGAGGCAAGAATACTCTGATACATTCTTGATATCCTCTTGAAAAAATTTTGAAGAAGGTAAATTGTTAAAAAATATAAAAGCATTGAGAATCACTTTTTGTTGTTGTTGTTGCAGAGCAGGGCTCAGCTGAACATCTAGGTAGTCAGTGGGAAACACTTACAAGTGTAAAGGGTTTTGCCAAAGTGGGTATTGTATGTGTTTTTAAGAAGTTTGATTATAGCAAGTTTCAAGCTGTGTTGGAAAAATCACATTTTATTCTAGTTGTTATACCTGTTGGGTTGTATTCAAATATGTTTTCATGGTATAATAGGTGGAGATGAGTTTACTTTCCTTAAAACATGAAGGAAGTAGTAGCTTAAGCTGTTTCGTGCACTAATCTTTTGTGTACTCACAGCAGTGAGTAGCCTGTTGTAGCCTGCAATGTATTTTAAATGTCTTATGCTCATATGACATCATTGCTAAACTATGAAATAATACAATTTTATTCTTATCCTTATACACTGGTCATAGCTACTAAATTCCTGTGGTACCTACCATAATGATTCCTCTTTCCTAAAATTTCATGAGTGTACAAAAACTCATCAAGAGGGGATTTTCCAGACTGACTGCAGGGTTTTTGGACTTTCTAATGCCCACACCTAACTTTGATAGCTATTGATGTCAGAACATGATGACAGTTATACAACAATATGAATGTAGTTAACACCATGCAACTATACAGTTAAAAATAGTTCCAACTCTTGGCTATTGTAAGTAGAGCTGTAATAAACATGGTAGTGCAGGTATCCCTTCGACATGATGATTTTCATTTCTTTGGTTATATACCCAGCAGTGGGATTGCTGGGTCATGTGGCAGTTCTATCTGTAGTTCTATCTGTAGTATAGAGGAACCTCCATACTATTTTCCATAATGGCTGCACCAATTTACAGTTCTACCAACAGTGTAAGAAGGTTCCCTCTCTTTGCATCCTCTCCAGCTTTTGCTGTTCTCTGGCTTTTTGATAATAGCCAGTCTAACTGGGGTGAGATGATATCTCAGTGTGGTTTTGATTTGCATTTCCCTGATGCTGAGCGATGCTGAGCATTTTTTCATGTGTCTGTTGGCCATTTGTATGTTTTCCTTTGAGAAATGCCTATTCAGTTCCTTTGCTCATTTTTAATTGGATTATTTGCTTTTCTACTGTTAAGTTGTTTGAATTCCTTATGTATTCTGGATAGTAATCCTTTCTTGGATGCATATTTTACAAATATTTTCTCCCACTCCGTAGGTTGTTTTTTCTCTCTGTTAATGTTGGATGGATGACTGGATAAGGAAAATGTGCTATATTTCTACAATGGAATATTACTCTGCCATAGAAAAGAATGAAATACTGCCATTTGCAGCAATATGGAGAACTTACAGAAAATTATGTTAAGTCAAATAAGCCAGGCACGGAAAGAGAAATACCACGTCGCACTCTTAAGTGGGAGGTACAAAAATAAACAAATAAAAGAAAGAAAGAAAGATACAACAATCACAATAATATGTTGAAATTTCAAAAGGAGAGAAGAGAGCTGAGGTTACCAGAGGTGGAAAATGGGAAGAGGGAAAGGGGCAAGGGAAGAATTGGTAAAGGGCCATGAAAAACAATTACACTGTATAATGTTGAGGGTAATAATTATTGTGATTTGAGCATCACATATGCCACACAGGTATTGATATTCATTCAACTTTGCGTCCCACAGATACGTACAATCAACTATGTTTCAATAAAAAAAAAGTTCTAAAACGTGGTTAAGATGGTAAATTTTATGTAATGTGTATTTTACCACAATAAAATAAATGTTTTTGAAAAATTGGCACTTAAAAGGGACTTCAAAAAGATAGGAGAAATGCATTAACACCATGTTAGAAATGTGGCTCACTATAGACAATATGGAGTTCACCAAAATTGTATTTTTGTGTAAGACAGAAATAACATTGCTAACTTAAAAAACTGACCAAAATGGCAGAGGATTTATTCTGCAGAGCCCCGTGGGTATTAAAAGGGTATATATAAAAAGAGCTAAAAACCAACTACATTTATACTGATAAAATACTAAATCAATCAATAAATAAAATAAAAAGATGCCCATGAAAATCAGAAGCAATAACTGGGATTAGCTTAAGGATGAGCATGTTTCACATGGGTATTTAAAAGTAAAAAAAAAAAAAGAGGTTTTTATGAAATTGAAGAAAGAACTTTTTAAGCTAGCCGTAGTAACGCCATTTTGCAAGGCACAAAACATTACCCTGGTTAAAAGTCCCTAGCATAGGAAAAGTACAGCCTGAGGTTGAGACCAGATAACGAACAGGATATCTGTGGTTATGCACCTGGGCCCCGGCCCGAGGCAAAGGGCGGATAGTTCCCAGAAATAGACAAGTCAGTTAAAGTTTCAAGGGTGCCCCTCAGCTGTTTCAAGGACTCCCAACAGTTTCCAGGGTGCCCCTCAGCTGTTTCAAGGACTCCCAACAGTTTCCAGGGTGCCCCTCAGCTGTTTCAAGGACTCCCAACAGTTTCCAGGGTGCCCCTCAGCTGTTTCAAGGACTCCCACCAGTTTCCAGGGTGCCCCTCAGCTGTTTCAAGGACTCCCACATAACCGAAGCTCACCCGCGCTTATTTGAACTGACCAATTAAACTCGCTTCTCGCTTCTGTACCCGCGCTTTTTGCTATAAAAAGGACCCAGGAGCTTCACTCGGCGCGCCAGTCTTCCAAAAGACTGTGTCGCCCGGGTACCCGTGTGTTCAAATAAACCTCTTGCTGTTTGCATCCGTCTTCGTGGTCTCGCTGTTCCTTGGGAGGGTCTCCCTGAACTGACTGACTACCGACTTTGGGAGTCTTTCATTTGGGGGCTCGTCCGGGATCGGAGACCCCCACCCAGGGACCACCGACCCACCAACGGGAGGTAAGCTGGCCAGCAGTCGTTCTGTGTCTCGTTTCTGTGTCTCGTTTCTGTGTCTAATCCTGTGACTCTGACTGTCTTTCTGAGTGCGCGCATTTTGGTTTCAGTTTGTTCCGGGTTAGTCGCTCTGGGAGCGAAGTGCGGGTAGCGAACAGACGTGTTCGGGGGCTCGCCACCCGGCAATCCTGGGAGACGTCCCAGGATCAGGGGAGGACCAGGGACGCCTGGTGGACCCCTTGGCAGAGGATTATTGTGTTTTGGTCTCACCGCGTCTCGGGAGGCGCGCTCTGCCATCGGACTCTTTCTTCTATTTCTACGGCACTCGGTCTCGTCGCCGTTTCTGGTTTCTTTTTGTCTTAGTTGTGATAGGTCTTTGCGTCGTCGTTCCCCTATTGGAAATTTTCGAGATGGGGCAAGGTGCCCTTACGCCTCTCTCCCTTACTCTAGATCATTGGAAAGATGTCAAAGCCAGGGCTCACAATCTGTCCATGGAGATCAAAAAAGGAAAATGGCAGACTTTCTGTTCGTCTGAGTGGCCCACATTCGGCGTAGGTTGGCCGCCAGAGGGAACCTTTGACCTTTCTGTCATTTTTGCAGTTAAAAAGATTGTTTTTCAGGAGACCGGAGGACACCCGGACCAGGTTGCCTATGTCGTGGTATGGCAAGACCTCGCCCAGAATCCCCCTCCCTGGGTGCCACCCTCCAGCAAAGTCGCTGTTGTTTCGGGATCAGAAAATACTCAAAGGCCACCTACAAGGAAGCCTTCCGCCCCTCCCCAACCCCCCGTCCTCCCGACACCAGATGACCTATTTTCTCTCTCTGAACCCCCACCTTACCCGGCGGCTCCGCTGCCCCCTCTGGCCCCTCAGGGAAACAGATCGGCACCAGGCCGAGCGCCCGGTGATCCTAGCCCTGAGGGACCGGCTGCGGGGACTAGGAGCCGCCAACCTCGCAGTCCGAGAGACGGCTCCGGTCCTGACTCCACCGTAGCTTTGCCCCTCCGAGCCATAGGGCCCCCAGCTGAGCCAAATGGCTTGGTCCCTTTGCAGTATTGGCCTTTTTCCTCAGCAGATCTTTACAATTGGAAGTCTAACCATCCTTCTTTTTCTGAAAAACCAGCAGGTCTCACGGGACTTCTTGAGTCCCTTATGTTCTCTCACCAGCCCACTTGGGACGATTGCCAACAGCTACTCCAGATCCTCTTCACCACTGAAGAGCGAGAAAGGATTCTTCTGGAGGCCCGCAAGAACGTTCTCGGGGATAACGGGGCCCCTACACAACTCGAGAACCTCATTAATGAGGCTTTCCCCCTCAATCGACCTCAATGGGATTACAACACGGCCGAAGGTAGGGAGCGTCTTCTGGTCTACCGCCGGACTCTAGTGGCAGGTCTCAAAGGGGCAGCCCGGCGCCCCACCAATTTGGCCAAGGTAAGAGAGGTCTTGCAGGGACCGGCAGAACCCCCTTCGGTTTTCTTAGAACGCCTAATGGAGGCCTATAGAAGGTACACTCCGTTTGAACCCTCTTCTGAGGGGCAGCAGGCTGCGGTCACAATGGCCTTCATCGGCCAGTCAGCCCCAGACATTAAAAAAAGGTTACAAAGACTAGAGGGGCTCCAAGACCTTTCCTTACAAGACTTAGTAAAGGAGGCAGAAAAGGTGTACCACAAGAGAGAAACAGAAGAAGAAAGACAGGAAAGAGAAAAAAAAGAGACAGAAGAGAGAGAGAGGCGGCGTGATAAACGCCAAGAAAAAAATTTAACTAGGATTTTGGCCGCAGTGGTAGGTGAAAGAGGGTCTAGAGATAGGCAGACAGGGAACCTGAGCAACCGGGCAAAGAAAACACCTAGGGATGGAAGACCCCCTCTAGACAAAGACCAATGCGCGTACTGTAAAGAGAAGGGTCACTGGGCAAGAGAATGTCCCCGGAAAAAGAACATCAGAGAAGCCAAGGTTCTATCCCTAGATGACTAGGGGAGTCGGGGTTCGGACCCCCTCCCCGAACCTAGGGTAACATTGACAGTGGAGGGGACCCCCATCGAGTTTCTGGTCGATACCGGGGCTGAACATTCGGTGCTGACCCAACCCATGGGGAAGGTAGGGTCCAGGCGGACAGTCGTAGTAGGAGCGACCGGCAGCAAAGTCTACCCCTGGACCACTCAGAGACTTTTAAGGGTCGGACATAGGCAAGTGACCCATTCCTTTTTGGTCATACCTGAGTGCCCTGCTCCTCTGTTGGGCCGGGACATCCTGACCAAACTAAAGGCTCAAATCCAGTTTTCCACAGAGGGCCCACAAGTAACATGGGGAGATCACTCTACCATGTGCCTGGTCCTAAACCTAGAAGAAGAATACCGGCTGTATGAAAAGCCGGCCTCTCCCTCCATCGACCCATCCTGGCTCCAACTTTTTCCCACCGTATGGGCAGAAAAGACAGGTATGGGACTGGCCAATAACGTCCCACCAGTAGTAGTAGAGCTGAAATCAGGTGCCTCACCGGTGGCCGTCCGACAGTATCCAATGACTAAAGAAGCCCGGGAAGGCATCAGACCCCACATCCAAAGGTTCTTAGACCTAGGGGTCTTAGTGCCCTGCCAATCGCCCTGGAACACCCCTCTGCTACCAGTAAAAAAGCCAGGGACCAATGACTATCGGCCAGTCCAAGACTTGAGAGAAATTAACAAAAGGGTGCAAGACATTCATCCCACGGTCCCAAATCCATACAGCCTCCTGAGTTCCCTTCCGCCTAGTCACACTTGGTACTCAGTCCTGGATCTCAAGGATGCCTTTTTTTGCCTCAGACTACACCCCAACAGCCAGCCACTGTTCGCGTTCGAGTGGAGAGACCCAGAAAAAGGTAACACAGGTCAGCTGACCTGGACACGGCTGCCACAGGGGTTCAAAAATTCTCCCACTCTCTTCGACGAGGCCCTCCACCGAGATTTAGCTCCTTTTAGGGCTCTCAACCCCCAGGTCATATTACTCCAATATGTGGACGACCTCCTAGTGGCAGCTCCCACATATGAAGGCTGCAAAAGAGGGACACAAAAGCTCTTGCAGGAACTGAGTAAGTTGGGGTACCGGGTATCAGCTAAAAAGGCCCAGTTATGCCAGAAAGAGGTCACCTATTTGGGGTACCTGCTCAAAGGGGGAAAAAGATGGCTGACCCCGGCCCGGAAAGCTACAGTTATGAAGATCCCTACTCCCACAACCCCCAGGCAGGTCCGCGAATTTCTGGGTACTGCCGGATTCTGCAGGCTCTGGATTCCTGGGTTTGCTTCCCTGGCTGCACCCTTGTACCCCCTGACAAGGGA
The DNA here is from genome assembly GCF_027409185.1 of Cynocephalus volans. Taxonomy (NCBI): domain Eukaryota; kingdom Metazoa; phylum Chordata; class Mammalia; order Dermoptera; family Cynocephalidae; genus Cynocephalus; species Cynocephalus volans. The sequence goes on along the minus strand of NC_084463.1, from coordinate 141,277,956 downwards.
AAACATTCCTTTTACCTGGACTGAGGAGCATCAAAAGGCTTTTGACCACATAAAAAAAGCCTTGCTGTCTGCCCCCGCCTTGGCTCTCCCAGACCTCACCAAATCATTTACTCTGTACGTAGATGAAAGAGCCGGTGTAGCCCGAGGAGTGCTTACTCAGACCCTAGGACCATGGCGACGGCCAGTAGCTTATCTATCAAAAAAACTGGATCCAGTGGCCAGTGGGTGGCCAACCTGCCTAAAAGCGGTTGCTGCAGTGGCACTCCTCCTCAAAGACGCTGATAAGTTAACCTTGGGGCAAAATGTGACTGTGATTGCTTCCCACAGCCTCGAAAGTATCGTGCGGCAGCCCCCCAATCGGTGGATGACCAATGCCAGAATGACTCATTACCAGAGTTTGCTGCTAAACGAAAGAATATCTTTCGCGCCCCCTGCTGTCCTGAACCCAGCTACCCTACTACCAGTCGAGTCAGAATCCACCCCAGTACACCAATGCTCAGAAATCCTTGCTGAAGAAGCTGGGACTCGACGGGACCTGAAGGACCAGCCATTGCCCGGAGTGCCTGCCTGGTATACAGACGGTAGCAGCTTCATTGCGGAAGGTAAGAAGAAAGCAGGGGCCGCCATCGTAGATGGCAAACGGACGGTATGGGCAAGCAGCCTGCCAGAAGGGACATCAGCCCAGAAGGCCGAGCTAATAGCCTTGACGCAGGCATTACGCCTAGCCGAAGGAAAAAACATCAACATCTACACGGACAGCAGGTATGCTTTTGCCACTGCTCACATTCATGGGGCAATATATAAACAGAGGGGACTGCTCACTTCTGCTGGAAAAGACATTAAAAATAAACAAGAAATTCTGGCTCTGCTAGAGGCCATTTACCTCCCTAAGCAGGTCGCCATTATCCACTGCCCAGGCCACCAGAGAGGAAATAACCCTGTGGCGGCCGGGAACCGGAGGGCCGACGAGGCTGCAAAACAAGCCGCCCTGTCGGTCAAGGTGCTAACAAAAACTACAAAGCTTCAAGAGCCAATCGAGCCTGCTCAAGCTAGGACCAAGCCAAGAGAGCTCACTCCTGACCAGGGAAAAGAATTCATTCAGCGGTTACATCAGCTAACACACTTAGGACCAGAAAAGCTCCTTCAACTGGCAAGCCGCACCAGCCTCTCCATCCCGAACCTCCGGTCCACTGTTCAAGAAGTCGCCAATCGGTGTCCAGCTTGCGCCATGACTAATGCGGCTACCACCTACCGAGAGACCGGAAAAAGACAACGGGGAGATCGACCCGGCGTATACTGGGAAGTAGACTTTACAGAGGTAAAGCCTGGCCGGTATAGAAACAAGTATCTGCTAGTATTTGTAGATACTTTCTCTGGATGGGTAGAAGCTTTTCCTACCAAAACGGAAACGGCCCTGACTGTATGTAAAAAGATACTAGAAGAAATCCTGCCCCGTTTCGGGATCCCTAAGGTGATCGGGTCAGATAATGGCCCAGCCTTTGTTGCTCAGGTAAGCCAGGGACTAGCCACACAACTGGGGATAAATTGGAAATTACATTGTGCGTATAGGCCCCAGAGCTCAGGTCAAGTAGAGAGAATGAATAGAACCATCAAAGAGACCTTAACTAAATTGGCCTTAGAGACCGGTGGAAAAGACTGGGTGGCCCTCCTTCCCTTAGCGCTGTTCAGAGCCAGGAATACCCCTGGCCAGTTCGGTCTAACTCCCTATGAAATCCTCTACGGGGGACCCCCCCCCATACTTGAGTTGGGAGAAACACTGGGTCCCGATGATAATTTTCTCCCTGTCTTATTTACCCACTTAAAGGCTCTAGAAGTTGTGAAGACCCAGATTTGGGACCAGATCAAAGAGACATATCAGCCCGGTACCATAGCTGTCCCCCACCCGTTCCAGGTCGGAGACCGAGTGCTGGTCAGACGCCATCGACCCAGCAACCTTGAGCCTCGGTGGAAAGGCCCGTATCTGGTATTGCTGACCACCCCGACCGCAGTAAAAGTTGATGGCATCGCTGCCTGGGTCCATGCTTCCCATCTCAAGCCTGCACCACCCCCGGCACCAAACGAGACCTGGGAGCTGGAAAGGACTGATCATCCTCTTAAGCTGCGTATTCGGCGGCGGAAAAATGAGTCCACCGGGTAAGAACCCCCACCGGCCTGTGATCCTCACCTGGAAGGTACTGTCCCAAACTGGAGAAGTTGTCTGGACCAAACAGGCTACCCAGCCGCCTTGGACTTGGTGGCCCGATCTTAAACCTGATGTATGTGCCCTGGCGGCGGGTATTGAGACCTGGGATATCCCGGGATACATAGCATCGGGCTAGGCCCAGATCAGACCCCCTGATTCAGACTACACAAAAGCTTATAATCAGATCACCTGGGGGGTCCCAGGGTGCAGCTATCCCCGAGCTAGAAACAGGCTTGCCGCTTCCCCCTTCTACGTGTGCCCCCGGGATGGCCGGACCCTTTCAGAAGCTAGAAGGTGCGGAGGGCTGGAATCCCTATATTGCAAAGAATGGGGTTGTGAAACCACGGGGACAGTCTACTGGGGACCTAGTTCCTCATGGGACCTCATAACTGTAGAACGTAACGATAGCAGTAAAAACTGTGACAACACCGGCTGGTGTAACCCCCTTAAAATAAAATTCACAGAGAAAGGAAAAAATTCCAGAGATTGGGCACAAGGAAGAACCTGGGGACTAAGGTTCTATTTGACGGGAAACGATCCAGGTGTACTGTTCACCATTCGCCTAGATATCACCAATATGCCAACTGTGGCAGTGGGCCCCGACCCCGTCCTTGCAGAACAGGGACCTCCTAGCAACAAGCTGTACCCAATGACTAGCAGGCAACCCCCCGCGGCACAAAGGAGCACTGCTACACAGAGCCTCCTATCACCAGGCACTCTACCCCCCACCACGGGTGACAGGCTCTTTGGTCTTGTACAGGGGGCCTTCCTAGCTCTAAATGCCACCAACCCGAACGCCACAGAGCATTGCTGGCTCTGTCTGGCCATAAGCCCCCCCTACTATGAAGGAATAGCCTTTTTGGGAGAGGCCAATTATACCAGCGCCGAGAGTTGCCGTTGGGGGACCCAGGGAAAGCTTACTCTCACAGAGGTCACAGGACAAGGGTTATGTATAGGAACAATACCTTCTACCCATCAACATCTTTGCAACCAGACCCTATCCATCAATTCCTCCGGGGACCATCAGTACCTTCTCCCCTCCAACCATAGCTGGTGGGCTTGCAGCACCGGTCTCACCCCTTGCGTTTCCCTCTCAGTTTTTAATCAGTCTAAGGATTTCTGTGTCCAGGTTCAGCTGATTCCTCGCATCTATTACCATCCTGAAGAAACTTTGTTGCAGGCCTATGACAACCCTCATCCCAGGTTTAAGAGAGAACCTCTCACACTTACCCTAGCTGTCCTACTGGGAATTGTGGCAGGTATAGGTACCGGCTCGGCTGCTCTGATTAAAGGACCTATAGACCTCCAGCGGGGCCTAACCGAGCTCCAGACTGCCATGGACACTGACCTCCGGGCCCTCCAGGATTCAGTCAGCAAGTTAGAGGACTCATTGACTTCTCTATCTGAGGTAGTACTCCAAAATAGGCGAGGCCTTGACTTACTGTTTTTAAGAGAGGGAGGCCTCTGCGCGGCCCTCAGAGAGGAGTGCTGTTTTTATGTAGACCATTCAGGTGTGATACGAGACACCATGGCCAAACTCAAACAAAGACTAGATAAAAGACAGTTAGAGCGCCAAAAAGATCAAAACTGGTTTGAAGGTTGGTTCAATAGCTCCCCTTGGTTCACTACCCTACTATCAACCATCGCCGGGCCCCTAGTACTCCTTCTTCTGTTGCTCATTCTGGGGCCCTGTGTCATCAACAGGTTAGTCCAATTCATCAATGATAGAATAAGTACAATTAAAGTCCTGGTTCTTAGACAAAAATATCAGACTATAGATAATGAAAATAACTTTTAACTCCGCTCTAAGATTAGAGCTATCCACAAAAGAAATGGGGGAATGAAGAAAGAACTTTTTAAGCTAGCCGTAGTAACGCCATTTTGCAAGGCACAAAACATTACCCTGGTTAAAAGTCCCTAGCATAGGAAAAGTACAGCCTGAGGTTGAGACCAGATAACGAACAGGATATCTGTGGTTATGCACCTGGGCCCCGGCCCGAGGCAAAGGGCGGATAGTTCCCAGAAATAGACAAGTCAGTTAAAGTTTCAAGGGTGCCCCTCAGCTGTTTCAAGGACTCCCAACAGTTTCCAGGGTGCCCCTCAGCTGTTTCAAGGACTCCCAACAGTTTCCAGGGTGCCCCTCAGCTGTTTCAAGGACTCCCAACAGTTTCCAGGGTGCCCCTCAGCTGTTTCAAGGACTCCCACCAGTTTCCAGGGTGCCCCTCAGCTGTTTCAAGGACTCCCACATAACCGAAGCTCACCCGCGCTTATTTGAACTGACCAATTAAACTCGCTTCTCGCTTCTGTACCCGCGCTTTTTGCTATAAAAAGGACCCAGGAGCTTCACTCGGCGCGCCAGTCTTCCAAAAGACTGTGTCGCCCGGGTACCCGTGTGTTCAAATAAACCTCTTGCTGTTTGCATCCGTCTTCGTGGTCTCGCTGTTCCTTGGGAGGGTCTCCCTGAACTGACTGACTACCGACTTTGGGAGTCTTTCAAAATTATGAAAGCAATAAATGCATATTATAGAAAGTTTAGAAAATTCATCATATTTCTTCATGTTAATAATTCAGAACACTCAATATAAAATGGTTAACTCTGCTTACCAATCCATGCTGTTTACATGCATTATCTTTTTAATACAACAATCCTGTGACGTTGGTGCAATTAGTACTTGAAAGCATATGAAACTAAGATGCAAAATAATGAAGTCACCTGGCCAAATTCACAGTGAGAAAAAGTGAGAGGACTGGAATTCATACTAGGCAGCTGGGCTCCCTGTCTTACTCCCACACCCTCTTGCTTCTGTGATCCTTCCCATCAGGGACGGCAGGAAGTAGGTACCATCATCATCACTGAGACCTTGTCCAAAGGGAGAAATCAATGCAGAGGGGCAGGAGCTGCTCTGAACAAACGTGTTATTTAGAGTCAGGCAGACCTAGACTCCCACTGTGATTCTGTTACTGTCTAATTGCATTGACTTAAACACTTAATTTGTCTTGGCCTCAACTGCATATTCTATAAAATGTGCATAGTAGTCCTTATTTAGCACTATTTGGGGGAAAATTAAACAAGACATTGAACAAGATCACATAACTGAAAGTGATTTGTGTAATATAAAGACAAATGCAGGTTTGGTGAGGTTTAATAGATTGCCAATACATAGATTATGTAGGTCTCTACACTGTCCTTACCCAATATGGCGCGTTGAGGTAACGTGACTTGTTTTTCAGTGTTCATATCTATCCATGGTACTCACCAAATATGTGGCTGCCAATCCCCATTTGCTCTCTCTGACACTGAGCTCAGCCTTAACAGTTTTACACTATTTTCTACTTTTTGTGGAATTTCCACCTCCCGGTTTATGTTATGTTTCACTATCTTCTAATTATCATCTGGAGGCAAAAGGCAGGCAAGTGCTGGTATCTAGAAATGAGAAAATTAAGAAAATGTTTAAATCAGGGAAGTTTGATTCAGCAGCCTGGGAGAGAGGGCTTTGGTTGGGGTCAAAATGCAGCCTTGAAGATGGTGCTAGGCTGAAAGAACAGAAGGGCAGGCATGTGGGAGCTATGGACCGATGATGAGCAGTAACATGCAAGGTATCAGGGTTCTAGGCAGTGAAGGAGGTGAAGGCAACAACCTGGAGAGCCATATCCTCTTTTATCATGATGTCTGGTGGTGTGAGGATGGAAGGATTATGTTCAGGGTAGCTTTAAATGAACTTTGCCGGGACTGACTGGTACCTGACAGCAACTTTTAAAAGGGGCCAGTTGAATTTTGAGAGAAAACAAGCCCCAAGGTAACGCAATGAACTGTGAGGGTTTCTCTTCAGCAAGAGGAAGTACATGTCACTAGAGGCCTGTCTTCCCAACAACGCTGAAATTCCACCCAAGGGGGTTTGGCTGCTCCGCCTGTAGGTGCCAGCTCTTAGAGTTGCAGGGGCTCTCTGAAGTTCTGAGCAAACATCAGTGTGCCTGGATGCTCAAGCAGAAAATTGAAATCCCTTTGGGTCCAGTTAGAGCCTTTCCTACTTTTCAGCTGCCTTACTTTTGCTAAAACAAACTCAGGATCTTAGAGAGTTTGTCCATGTGCACAGCTCTATTCAGGCTAAATAGCTTTGAATCTCTCTCCAAAACAACCGGAATGCAAGAGCTGAGAACGTCCTGGAATGTGAACAGCTTCCTCACTTTTACTGTTTTCATGAGAAGGTTCTGTATGTCACTGGGGTATCCAAATAAGCTTTTAATGCTGAACTCTACTAAAAAAACCTAAAAAGGTGGGTGGAAGAGGAATGAAATGAAACCACAGAATTCCGGCCTGACATCTCCACATAGTCAATTACTTATAGATATCTGAAGAATGATCTATGTGGAATCAAAATGCAGCTGGGTGGGTATGGGGTGCAGTTAGGAGTACAAATGTGAAGTCAGAAAGATTTGGTTTGCACCCGTGTGCCCAATCTATGTAACTCTGGGGAAGTACTTAACTTTCTATAACTGTTTCTTTAGGTATAAAATGGGCATTATAACATCACAGCATTTTTGAGAGAATTAATTGTGCTAAATGTACATAAAGTATTTAGCACATTTTCTGTCACTTAATATGTGCATAATGCACGTTACTCATTATTGCTATTCCTGACTTCTGTTTTTTGTTTTTTTTTACTTTTATATTTTTCAAGTTTAAAATAATTCATTAACTTGATTCTCCCTCTTTTCTCCCCTCCTCTTTCCTACCCCCACCCCCACCGTAATCATACCAAATGCGAACTGGCTCCTTCTCCATCATGTGATATATTTCAGTACCGGGGGAACAAATCAGCATATTTTAGCATATCTATAAATGTTAATTAATTCCTCAGTCTGATTAAGACTCATTTTCTTGGACTATATGTTAGGACAGGAAGTCTGACCTACATCTGCAAAATGTGGATCATGGCTTTCAGCAGCGGAAGGAATTTGTATGAATTGTGCCAAGGAAGAGATTCTTCATCACCCAAACTGTGTGACTGGGAGATGATACACCTTCTTTTCTCAAGACATGTTCTTCTCTGAGAAATTAAGGCAAAAATAATTTGTTTGTTTTTTTTTTTACATTTTTTTCTTTCTTTTCAATAACAACTATATTTTCTGGTTATCATTATTTTAGTTTCACTCTTTGGTAACATGAGATTAAACTGTCAGAAAGATGAAGGTCAATTTAACATTTTTCAAGGTGCCACACAAAAGTCCTGAAAGATAATAGCCATTCAAAAATATCTGCCCATCCCTCTTTCTCTTCGGTGAGTCACTGTGGGATTCGTAGGGAGAGTGTCGGTCTTTAATGTTGGAGAGAACTAGATTCCAGTCTTAACACTTAGAAGTCATGTGGCCTTGACCAAATTGTGCAACGTTTTATGTTTAGTGCTCTCATCTGTAAACCCAAAATAGTAATAGCTGTGTCTGAGAGCTGAGCTGAGGAGGGACTGGAACAGAATAAACCAATAATTCTCAATCTTCCGTGAGCCCAAAATTTGCATTTTCTAAAAGCTCTATATGTGGTTCTGCTGTCCACCCACGATTGAGAACACGTGTGTTAATGTAAATAACATTAATTTTTTTTTTACTTTTCTTCCATGTAAACTAAAAAGGATCAAATGTTCTATTTTGTTCTATTTTACACTAAGGGCTAATTTATTTATATAGAATCATATTATTTCAGAATTAGAACATACCTTAAATGTCAGGGTTTCAACATCCTCCTTGATGTGTGATTTACTTTTACAACTTTCTGACAAGTGGTCATTCAACTTTTCTTTTTTTTTAATGTATTTTTTTTTAACATTGTAGTTGATTTTCATGCCCCTTTACCCATTTCTCTCCACACCCTTGCCCCCCCTACATTGTATCTGTTCACTTGACTTAAATAGTTCAAGGAATTTTTGTGATTATTCTGTCTTCTTCTCCCCCAACATCATTGATTTGTTTGTGTGTTTATTTATTTATTTATTTTTAGCTCCCAGAAATAAGTGAGAAAATGTGGTATTTCTCTTTCTGTGCCTGACTTGTTTCACTTAATATAATTTCCTCTAAGTCCATCCATGTTGTTGCAAATGGTAGTATTTAGTTCTTTTTTATAGCAAAGTAGAATTCCATTGTGCAGATATACCATACTTCCCTTATCCAGTCATGAGATGATGGACATTTGGGCTGGTTCCAACTCCTGGCTATTGTAAATAGTGCTGAAATAAACATTGGAGTACAGTTATCCCTTTAGCATGATGATTTCCATTCCTCTGGGTATATTCCCAACAGTGGGATTGCTGGGTCATATGGTAGTTCTATCTGTAATTGTTTGAGGAACCTCCATATCATTTTCCATAAAGGCTGCATCATTTTAGAGCCCCACCAACAGTGTATGAGAGTTCCTTTTTCTCTGCAACCTCTCCAGCACTTATCGTTCTCAGTCTTTTGGATATTAGCCATCCTAACTGGGGTGAGATGGTATCTCAAAGAGGTCTTGATTTGCATTTTCTGGATGCCAAGTGAGGTTGAGCATGTTTTCATGTGTCTGTTGGCCATTCGTATATCTTCCTTTGAGAAATGCCTGTTCAGCTCCTTTGCCCATTTTTTGATTGGGTTATTTGCTTTTTAGCTGTAAAGTTGTTTGAGTTCCTTATATATTCAGGATATTAATCCATACACCTACAGCCCTCTGATCTTTGACAAAGAGAGCAAATCTACATACTGGGGAAGAGACTGCCTTTTCAACAAGTGGTGCTGGGAAAATTGGATACTCATATGTAGGAGAATGAAACTAGACCCGTACCTTTCATTGTATACCAAAATAAACTCAAAATGGATTAAAGAATTAAATGAACTTCCTGAAACAATAAAACTCCTTAAAGAAAACATAGGAAAAACACTCCAGGAAGTAGGACTGGACACAGACTTCATGAATAGGATCCCCAAAGCACAGGCAATTATAGGAAAAATAAACAAATGGGATTATATCAAACTAAAAAGTTTCTGCACAGCAAAAGAAACAATTAACAGAGTAAAAAGACAACCAACAGAGTGGGAGAAAATATTTGCAAAATATGCATCTGACAAAGGATTAATATCAACTTTTCTTTAAATGCCTACCGTGATTAAAAATCTACTATTCTGTTAGATTTATTTTTACTTTTCTCTTTTTTGTAATTTGACCAGAACTCCCTTTTCAGTTACTTGGAAAAGTTGAATCTCATTTCTGCAGGTAAATTTTACATACTTGAAAATGGCTGTGAGACTCCTTTGAGTCATTTCTTATTCATGGTTAGTAACCCAAAAGTAATTTCCAAACTGGCTGAACATCAGACCTCTGAGAAACATTTAAAACATATAACTTTTTGTTTTTGTTGACCCAGAATCACCACAGTGGGTTCCTGGAGTCAGTACTTTTAAAGACTTTCTTCAGCTGATTCTGTGAGTATGGGAGTCTTTACTCTTGAGTGGCTCTCAACAGGGGGTGATTTTGCACCCCAGGGGGCATTTGGCAGTGTCTGGAGACATTTTTGGTATTACAGCTGGAGAGGGGGTGCTACTGGCATTTATTGAATGAAGGCCAAAGATGCTGCTAAACCTTCACAAACACACAGTCCCTACAACAACAACAACAAAAAATCCAGTCCAAAATGTCAGTGGTGCTAAGATCGAGAAGTCTTTATTTCATTTACTTAAAGCTGTGGTTTTGAGTCTCTCTACCATCTTTTCGACCTCTTACCCACTGTATAAATGCCCCTAAATATAATGTACAGAAAAGACTGAACACAATAAAGACCTGACATTTTTAAAAGAGGAGGTGAGGAAGCAACACATCCCATTACAGGATAATTCATTCATAATAGAATTTCAGGCATTCTTGGGGACAATATTGGGAACTGAAATTCCTGTAGGTGCCATTAAATATCATATGATTTCAGTTCAGCAAACAAGTTCATGACCCCAGGATGCCCATGGAAACTGGAAGAGCTCACTGAATCACCTTGGTACAAAGCTTCTTTGTTTTGTTTCGTTGGCTTCCCCCCAGGGAAGAAAGGACTTTTCACACTTGAGTATAAAGATTTTTTTGATCTAAGTAATTTGGCATTACTCCCTGATGTGAAGAGATCTTTTGGAATTTGAAACCCCTTTTCTCTCTTTGCAGAAATGAACACTCTGGAGACTATTGTCTGTCTATAGACTTACAAAGGAATTAATTTAAAAACAAAAATTGAGCAGTTTTTCATCGTTTCTGTCTATATTCATCTTCCCCCTGAAACGTTGAAACTCATTTTGAGATTTAGTATGGAAGATACAAGTAATTATTTACTTAAGAGAAATGAAAACTATAGGAGAGAGACTCAATATACAAATGGACAATGGACAGACCAAGTGTAAAAATAGACTCAGACCTACAGTCTGCAGCAACTAGCCCAGGAAATAAACCCATTACTACAGTAGCCAGCATAGAAAGACAGCCTGCTATAAGTCAGACTTGTAGGAAGTCAGTCAACCATCTCTAGCAGTAAACCCAGGAAATTAAATAATACACCTATAAAATTGGGGTTAAAATGATCAGTGCTTGGTTAACAACTGAAGGGTTCCCTTACTTTGTCCTCACTTCTAATTTAGGACCAGCTAGAGAAGGCAAAATATAAGCTTCTAACCAATCATACAGGAGGCTCCACTTATAGTTAGCCTGACTACAGCTTCCCCATGCCAACAGCCTCCAATGACAAAATACACTAAGTCATCCCTTTTCTCCACTACAACACTTTCCCATTCTTATGCCTGCCTTTGAGTCTCTGCTAAACACAATGGTGACTGACTCCCTTGTTGTAGCAAACTCTGAATAAAAAGCTTTTTCTTGTTCTCATTTGGTTTGTCTTCATCTATTTCATAAGAGTTTAATATTTTAAATAATTAATATTCTTCCCAATAAATACCCATTGTTTTATTTAGTCCTCATCACAACATTAGAGAAAGGTAACATTGAACCCAGTTAAAATATAAAGAAATGAAGGCTTATAGTATTTATAAAAATTACCCAAAGTCCTATATTTAGTCAATAGCTGTGCTTGGATTTGAATACAGGAAATATGACCTCCTAATTTCCTTCAATACATGTCACCCATACTTGATTCCTTGACCTCTAACTTATTATTTTGTGTAATGTTTGTGCCTCTTTATACTTATTCCTTAGATTTGAGGCTTGGCTTTACTTTCTCCTTAATGATCTTGGATTCTTTACCTTACTCAATTCCCCCCATGCCGTGGTCATGCTACAGCATAAGATTGCTTCTGGCAAAATTGGATAGCAACCATCTATATGCAGCTTGGTCTCTTAGGATGGGTAAGGCAGGTATGTGTTCTTTACAGGTTTGCCATCACCCCAGGGGAGAGATGGAACTTCTTAAATCTAAACAGCCATACACTGAAGCATTGGTCACACACACAGCTGTATGTGTGTGTGTGTGTGTGTGTGTGTGTTCATTCTTTGCATACTTGAGGCCATCTGGAAAAGGTGGCTTCTTCAGTAAAACTAGTGCCCTGCTGCCTGAAGTTAAGGTGTAAGCTGTGCAGAGTACATATTTCACAATTTCATTTCAATCACTATTCATCCACCACAGTTTTGTTGAGCTCTTTTTCCTGTCACATTAAAATTCCTCAATGAAATGTGCAGCTGGGAAGCTTAATACAGGACAGAGCAGAAATGAGCAGAATTGAGTGTCAGAAACCAAGGGTAGCAGCCAGCAATGAGAGTGAATCAAAGTGGAAATCAAAATTGAGGTGTCCTGGAATGTCAAAGAAACAGGCAATAGGGCCCAAAAAGATGAAAAAGACTATAAGAGAGTGACTCCAAGCTGTGGCTCTTTAGAAGAAATGTCCTTTTCATGCTCTGTAATGATATGGAAATGGAACTGTTTAGTGAGGTTCATGCTGAGGCAGAGAAGCAAAATGGGGATCATTCTAAAAGATCACAATTCCTTCAGCATATAGTCAGCCTGAAGGTGCTCCCCAAATTCATTACAATGCAGCAATCTTGCCCTTTAAGATTTTTTTCAGTGCTGATGGCTAAACTTGACATTTCATGTAAGCGTATGTGAAACAGCCAGGACTCTGCTGTTGTTGACTATAGGAATGGCAGAGATGGGATTAAAAAAAATAGATATGCCTTTAATCATTTTGCATTTTACAAGCTCACACAATGAAAACTGTTATCAATCTTCAGAGAAAGCATACCCTGGAAAGAAGGACTACATTATGGAGTAAATATCAATGGTTTTATTGGACTCCAACTCTCCTTACAGCCTGGTTCTAGAATCAGCCTCAAAGACAAGGCTTTGTTCAGTACCAATTAGAAGGGTCTGCAAAAGAAACTCAGCCACTCTGATAGGAATTCAGATACTGCATTGCTGTCTAGAGGAATGTTTTTTCTTTCATACCAGATCAGCAGAATTGGGAGGGATAGGCCGCCTCATAACATTTGAAAGAGTTCAAAGACATAGTGACTGCCTTGCTGTTACAGGTTTGCCCTCTCTGTTTTGACCCTAGCTCCATCTCTCTTATTATTTAGTGAATGTGTATGTCAAGGCTTACTTCCATTTATAGGAAAGCTATAATGTTGAGATCTCATCCAGAAGAGCATTTTGAGACTAGTGAATGATTTGAATACTACAAGTAACCATCTTGGAACACAAGACAAAGGAAAATAAACTTAGAAATAATTTCAACATAGAAAAAAATGGAAGTATCACATGCTATTCAGTATTAGTAATAGCTGTCATTTATTTAACACTCACTCTAGGACAGGTATTCAGCTAAACACTTTTACTCATTATTTCAATTGATTTTTTTTGTTCATTTTTCTAGTTAATCATTATCAAGGATCATGTGTCTACTTCTTTGAAATCTTAGGTCATGAGTAGGGACTAGTGAGCTTGCTGATATCAGCAAGAAAATAAGCTATATAAGCAGGAGAAGAGTGAAAAGTATATGAGTTTATTTTATCCTGCTATAACAATACCACAGACTAGTTAATTTATTAAGAACAGATATTTATTCTCTCATAGCTCTGGAGGCTGAAAAGTCCAAGGTCAAGACACCAGCACCTGATGAGAGCCTTCTTGCTGGGTCCTCACATGGCAGAAGGTGGATGGGCAAGAGGGAGCAAATCCACACCCTTGGCCCTTTTTATAGTGGGATTAATCCATTCTCTAGGGTGCTGCACTCATGACCTGAACACCTCCCATGAGACCTCGCCTCCCAACACTGTTGCATTGGGATTAAGTTCTCAACACGTGAATTTTAGGGCACACATTTAGACTATAGCAAAAATAATATAATTTCAAACTTGGAGATTTGAATTTTAAGCAGCTCCAAGTCTTCCACTAATCAAATTCTACTTTGTTCACTTGGTTTCCTTTAGAGAGATAAGGAGACAATCATAAGAATATGTGTATGTGAAAATGCTTTGAAAGCGTGAAAAACTAAAGAAATGTCTGGGTAGATATTAAGTAATTAGATATTTATTTATGACATTCTTTTCTCTTTGTATATTGATTACCGAGAGGTATGTATGTCTGACTCTGACTGTGGATTTGCTGTTTTCTTCTTGAATTTCTATCAGTTTTTGTTTGATATGTTTTGATATATATTTTGTTTGATATATTTTTCATAGATTTTAAAATTTATTTTTATTAGCATATTCATTATTACAAATTGTAATTATTCTTTATGCCCATTACCTGACCAATCACTCCCCACCCCCTTCCTCCTCCTCTCCCCTCCAGCTCTAGTATCCTTAAGTTTATTCTCTCCTTTTGAAAGTTCAACATATTATTATGGTTTCTTTCTTCCTTCCCAAAATTCTTACCCCCCAAATCGTGAGTTAAACAATTTTTTTTTAAGCTACTAAGCTCCGGGATAGTTTGTTATGTGACAAGAAGTAAACAAAATAGGCACCAACAGGTTAAGAAAACTATCTATGTTGGGCCGACCCCGTGGCGCACTCGGGAGAGTGTGGCTCTGGGAGCGCGGCAGTACTCCCGCCACGGGTTCGGATCCTATATAGGGATGGCCAGTTCGCTCGCTGGCTGAACGCAGTGCGGCCGGTCACGAAAAGACAAATAAATAAATAAATAAATAAAAATAATAAAAAATAATAAAATAAATTCCAGCTCCACTTCTTAAAAAAAGAAAAAGAAAAAGAAAACTATCTATGTGAAAAAAATTTTAATTGTTAATATCCAATTCCTAATTTTATTTATTTTTTAAGAAAGATCAGATGAAGTCTAGAAGAGCTCTTACAGAAATGTGTCATGATAGAATCTCATTTGGGAACTATTAGGTGTTCATTATTTTTAAAGTCTTTTATGTTTATGACTGAGCAGAAAAATTGGGGAAATTTTCCCAAGGGTATCCAATGACATAGAGTAATGAACAGCCAATAGCCTATGATTGATTAGATAATTGCCTTGAGAGAGAGAGCTTTTATGTTCATATGAGTAGAACAAGAATGGAAAGAAATTGGAGAAAAAAAAAATAGAGCAATTCAGTACTCTCTTGATATCCAAAAGCTGTTTCTTTCCTTTTTTAATGATGAATTTCTTCAGAGAGGTGAAACATAAACGGTACCTCTTAGATCTTATTAATGAAAGCTCCTCCTGGAATCTGAATGTAAAGAAATTCTTCTATGGAACTACAGCTACCATGAATCTACATTTGGCATGACAACATAGTTAAAAGTTAAAAGTTCCACTTTATTAGAAGTAAGTAGAAATTACCACTGCCCTTCAAAACGGGATAACAAACGCATTTGCTTCAAACTGCAGAAAATACAGGAGCTATAAACGTTCTTTTTATTAGGCTTTGCAAATGGAATATTTTGAAGAAAACAAACAGCAATTGTAAGATTGTAAAGAGAAATTACCATTTTGCTTGAAAGAAATGGCAATTAACAATGATGACAATGTGATTTATACTAATTGAGATTAAGTCAGACAAAATGGCAACATTAGTAATCATTTGAAGTGCTGTATCACTCATTATACTGTGCTTTGTAAACATCTCTCTTGAAATTAAAAAGTAATTAGTAGCATTTTAGTCATTTAATTCAGTCTAATTAGGATTTTCAAAAATCGACAGACCTGCTGTTGAAAGCCTTTCTCATTCTGAATTGAGAAAACACATTCCTTTTATTAAAATCAACTTACAGTGCTTTCTTTCTTGATTCCTAGTCTCCATTAAAAAAAAAAAAAGAATAGTATAATTAGAAGCAATACGTAGAAATTTACTTGAATTGGGCTAAATTAAAAAATTCATCCATCGTTAATTCAAGGAAGATGTGCTTTAATCTAATTTTTTCTTTTATTTTTTTTGGCATGAAAGTAGAAAGCATGTTTTGTTAGTTACTAAAAGGAAGGTCATACTTTTTTTTTTTTATATTGGTCTAAAAATAAAAAAAGCTCTAGCTGGTGTTGTTATTTGGATGGCATTTTGGAATACAGAAAATTAACTTTATTACCAGGGCTTTATGACGGCTGATAAAATTTGCTCTTATGAACTTGATGAAAGGAAGTACTCAAACCACAAAATGTTGCCCTCCATTCTACCAAATGCTGTAGCAGGACTGCACACTTTTAGGCTGGATTTTCTTTTGTATTTTGATGATAATGCTAATAATAAAGGTGTTTTTAAAAAAATTATGGTAGGCACATTAGTTTCTTATTGCACTATTAAAAATAAGTACCAATTTGGTGGTATAAAAAAACACAAATTTATTATCTTAAAACTCTGTTGGTGTTCTAAATGGGTCTTACTGGGTTAAAATCGAAGTATGTTTTTTTATGAAGAGTCTAGTGAAGAATCCATTTTCTTTTCTTTTCTGACTTGTAGAGGTTTATCACAGTCCTCGGCTTCAGGCCTCTTTTCTTCTTCAAAGCAAGCAATTACATCACTCTGATCTCTACTTCTATTGTCATATCTCCTTTTCTGATTCCGGCTATCCTTTCCTCCTTCATTTATAAGGACTCTTATAATACCATGGGCTCACCTGGATAGTCTCTGACCTCAGGATGACTGTCAACCTTAATTCCATCTGCAACCTTAATTTCCTCTTGCCATGTATCATAACATACTCACAGGTTTCAAGGATTTGGATGTGAACAGCTTTGGAAGGGGCATTGTTCTGCCTACAACAGTAGGACATGAGAACTATTAGATAGCATTGAGGCTAAGGAAAGAAAGAATTCCTAGATTCTGCTCAAATCTAAGCCCATACATCTCAGACTTTTCCAAGGATGCTGCATATATGCTTTAAGAAAATGACAAATGAAAAACAATAAACAATTTTAATAGATGGACTTAAACTTCAACAACCAACATTGCAATAAGGTGGGCTGAGTCACAGGGACACATTCCCTTTACCTTGGCTAACTAGTCCAAAGTAGCTTCAAATTAAAGCATTCCTCTAGGTCTTCAATTATCTGCCACCTAATCTGTGTCTAAACATACATCCAGTATTACCACACCCATGTATTCATTCATTTCTTCCACAAATACTCATTGAGCTGCTGTTATGTATCAGGCACTGCTCGAGATCCTGTAGTGGTGAATAAAATACACAAAATAGATCTTGTTCTTGAAAGCTTTTATTCTAGTGTGTACATAAGGATGACAGAAGATACAGAATAAACAAATGGATAATGTAAATGTAAAATTTGTAGGATGGCAGTAAATGCTACGGAGATAAAAGAATTAGAAAATAGGCTAAAATCTACAGAGAGAGGGTGTTTACAATTTTCAATGATGTGTTCAGGAAAGTCCTCACTGAGAAGCTGACTTGTGAGTGAAAACCACAAGGCAGTGCTAGAGTTGGTCATGTTGATACACAGGGAAGGAACAGTCTGGCAGAGAGAAGAGCAAATGAAAGGACTCTAAGAATGTCTCTTCATGGAATACCCAATAGAGAAGCTAGCATGGATTGAGTAGAGTGAGCCAGGGGGAAACTTAGAGAAGATGAGGTCAAAGAGGTGTCTAGATCATGTCAGACATTGTAAAGACTTTGACTTTGACTCCAAGTGCAATGGGAATCAGAAGGTCGAGGAGTAAAACATCACTTTTCCTAGGTTTCAAAAGTCTCACTCTGGCTGGTGTGTGGAGAAAAGGCTGTGGGATATGAGAACAAAAGCACAGACATAAGTTAGAGACATGGTGACTGTGACCAGTTGGAGAGAAGAGGAGGTGGCGAGAAGTGATCATAAAGGAAGCACCAGACACAAAAGCGCCCATGGTGAGGGCTGCCACATGGGCTGAAAAGAAAGGACTGAGCCGGAGTGTACTTACTCATCCACTTGAAGAAGATGCCAGACAAATCAATGCTCTGGGATCTGACCAATTTTGATCAGTACTTTTCTTCATCCCTGAAGGTTGATTAAAAGAAAAGAAGAGGAGCACAGCATGAGGAAGGAAGACTAACATGAAATAAATTTTCATTACAAGTTTGTAAAATTTACTTGGATGTTTTCCCAGTGCAACCTGCTTGCCCTCAGTTGCATCCCTGCAGGGCCAAACCTTCAGATGTACTTGCCAGTGAATGTACAAGATTAATTGACATTATTTACAAATAAGAGGAAGGTCTGATAGATCATGAAAAGAACTTTAAAAATTAAAAGCTGTGTATCCTTATTCTGGGATAGTCATTTATATATATATATATATATATATATATATATATATATATATATATATATATATTTAGTTGCAACCATATCTGGAAAATACAGGATTCCACATAGAAAAAGATGGGATTTGCCAGAAATTTTATATATATGTGTGTGTATGTATATATGTATGTATGTATATATATGTGTATATATGTATGTGTATATATGTATGTATGTATATATTTTATTTTTGGTAAGAAAAATTGGTAACATTTGGCAAATCTTATCTTTCTCTTCGTGGAATCTTGTATTTTCCAGAGATGGGTTGCAACAACACCTGCCATGCTCATGCTTTTCTGAAGCCTTGTTTCTCCTCCATCAAGAGGTGAAGTCTAATTTCCCTCTCCTTGAATATGGGCAGTCTTGTGACTCGCTGCAGCTACCAGAATGTGGCTGAAATGATGCTATGTGACTTTCAACGGTAGGTCATAAAAGGTGACACAGCTTCCACTTGGATCCCTGGATCTCTGAATTGCCATGTGAGAAGTCCCATTGTCTTGAAGCTGCCATCCTGTGGAAGAAACCCAGGTCACATAAAGAGGACACATGTAGGTATTCCAGACCATAGCCCAGCTCAAGTTCTTGCTGACAGCCAGCATCAACCAACAGACATGCTAATGAACATGCCACCAGATGATTCCAGCCTCCAACCTTCAAGTCATTCTCAGCCTTCGAGTCTTCTCAATTGAAGCTCTAGAAAATGTGTGGCACGGACAAGATTTACTTTCTGTACTCTGTCCAGAACCCTGATTCTAACAATCTGTAAGCGTAATAAAATTACTGTTTTATGTCACTACTTTTTGGGATGGTTAATGCAGAAATAGTAACTGGCATATTCAATTCTCTCACATAAAAAATGAGGATTTTACTCACTTTCTAATTGTCGATTAAAGGTTATATGAATATGTTAGATTACTTTATGCTAGTAAAGTTGAAAAAAAGGAAAATTTAAGGCTTATTGAGTGCTCATAAGGAACACATTACAAACACTTTAAAGCCTTTTGCATGTATTAACTCTTTTCATACTCACCACAGTCCTGTGAGAGAGGTACTGTTATTAAGCCTATTTTACAGATGAATAAACTGAGACATAAATAAAATAAGTAACTTGCTTGAGATCTTACACTTATTAAGTAGGTATACATGGATTTGAACCCAGGCAATGTGGCCCCAGTGTCTGCACCCTTAAGATCTGAGGTATTAGAGGTTAAAAATGTTTTTAATAGCAGTAGATTGAGTTATAGTTCTGCCCATGCTCTTAGCATTTTGCCTACAGTCACTACACTTCTCAGAGTCTTAGTTTCTACATTCGTTGAGTTGGGAATATGATGTCTGAATCTCAGATCTCACTGGGTATTGGTAAGAATCAAACAAAGCAAGGCATGTGACACTTCTCCAAAACATGTGTAACTATAAGGTGGTGCTCTTCTTGTCACTACTGTTAGAGAACCTGATATATGATGTACCTGGAAACAGGACTCAAAACTTTGAAATGCAGCTTTCAATCTTTAACAATGTTATCCTCTGCTATGGTTTGAATGTCCCCTCCAAAACTGATGTGAAAACCTAACTGCTTTTGTAACAAATGTTAGGAGGTGGAACCTTTAAGAAGTGATTAATGCCATTATCATGGGAGTGGGCTCCTGATAAAAGGATAAATTCAACCCCTATCTTCTCTCTGTCTCTTGTGTGTTCAGTCATTGTGTGATGTTTTCCACTACAGGACAACCCTCGCCAGATGCTGGCACAATGATCTTGAACTTCCTAGCCTCCAGAACTGTGAGCCAAATAAACTTCTGTTCTTTGTACATTTTTCCCAGTCAGTGGTATTCTGTTATAGCAGCAGAAAACAAAGGCATCCTTCCTGCTCTTCTGATGAATAAACCATGTCTTGATGAAAATCCAGGATCTCACAGTTTTTTTGTACCAGTGATGACTTCAGTAACTTACCCTCCTGGATGTGGAGGGAAGAAGTGGACCTCTTCTAATTTCTGCCTGCAGTTAAGATGGTGTAGCCTAATCTTGCCAACAACACCAATTGTAGAGCTAGGGCTAGGGTCTGGTGCTCATAGACCCCTCGAGCCTGTTCACAAACCCTTCACACGCAGGTCTATGAGCTAGGTAACTGGCAAAAAGGTCCTTGGAGCCTTGGCTGAAGTGGGAATAGTCTTTATTCAGGACACACAACACTATAAGCCAAGCAGTCCACAAAGAAACTCAGAAACTCAACTGCTACTGGCAAAGTCCAAAGACAAACTGAAACTGAGCAGCTGCCAGCAGAGTAAACATGCTCTATTGTTAGAGGCAAGCTCTCTGCTGCCATCTTGCTTCGCAAACTGCAGAACATACAATAGCAATAACTAGAAAGATACATGGGTGCACATGCACACTAACTCCACCCATACAACTTCTTTACAAGAAATGTGCTACTCAGTCCCTCAGCTGGACCTGAGCAGAGGGAGCCTGACTAAATTATCCAATTTTCCCCACAGGTGGGTCTCTGTTTCTCAGAACTTATGCTTTTAACAGAAGGCAAGACACCCATTAAAACTTAGATTGTGAGACAGAGACCTGAGCCAGCCACACGAGCCTGCTCACAGCACAAGCTCTGATTCTTCTCAACTACTTCTCACTTTTTGCCCCATGCATTCTGCTTGACTCTTGTATTTCTCTCCCTTTTGTTCTCCAGTGCCACCACTTTTACAGGGGTTGTTCCTCCATTGTTTCTTGATACTGAAAATATCCCCAGTTTCTCTGGTTTTATCCCAAGTACTCTTTTTAAAAATATTATCTTTTTTTTAAATTTAGTATTTTTAATTCAAAATATTTTAACATTTACTTGTACATATTTGTGTACATACTCTTCTTTTAGCACAATATAAGCGTTTTAGCCATTCAGTGAAGCTCTATGTATCTTTTTTGTCCATTCGAGCCCACCTGAAAACTAACAGATTGTCAGAATGTAGTCAGGATCCTTATGTAGGGGCGTTGATAACTAGGAGTTCCTAAAGGAGAGGTCATAGGATGGGTAACACAATCTTCACTGCTTTCTTTATTGCTTTAGTTTTAATAAGACTGTGCTTGTTAGTTCTAATTAGATGTCAATTTTATTAACTTCACTATTATAACAGTATAGCTAAAGATGAATATATTCTGTAAATGCTAACTTCTATGAGTGTTTTATTTGGATTCCAAAATAAATTAAGACTAATATTTTGAGTTCAGTTAGTGAGTAGTAGAAATAAGAAAAGGGGCAGAGGTCGAGAGAGAGAATTAGAGGGATTAGCAAGTACAGAGGTATGGAGGAGTAAAAGGCAATTTAACCTAGTTAAGTTGGATTTTAAAGAACATAAGGAGAGAGACTGGGGCCTCAGGAAGGGAAGGGATATAGTCATTGCAATGTAAAGAACATGGAAATTTTAGATGTGGCTGATATTGCCAGGAAGGAAAAGGGCTTAGAAGTTCTTAGGCAAAAAAGTGATGTGATTTAAATGGAAAACTGGAGACATGCAAATAAGAGGTCTTGTGGTGTTTGAGAAAGGACTTTAGGATGGCTGTGAAGCAAGAGCAGGAGGCAAACTGCTATTCACAGAGAGATTTGGGAGCACTGGAGTGAATCGCCCCTTCCTTTTTTTACTATCTCTGTTATCTAAGGATTAACTGCAGTAAAGAGTTTATGCATTCTTCCCCTCTCCTGAATATACTGGCAGCATGCAATAGAAAAAAAATCCTGGATTTACTGTCAAAAGGATATGGGTTCAAATTCTGCCCCAACTGTTAGTATCTACATGACTTGGGGAGAGATATAAACTTCTTTGAGCTCAGTTTTTCCATTTGTAAAAAGAAGACAGTACTACTCTATTCCATATAGCATTGTTGTTAAATGATGCATTACACTTAAACCATCACAGGATCTAAAATATACACCATGCTCATTCCCTTGGCCATCAAGTATTTGATTATATCAACATATTACATTTTTTAGATTGTCTTTATATCTGTATGTGCTGTGAGAATGTGCTCCTTAAGTTTCTCTGAACTGTCTTACACTATGAGATACCAGATTTTAGGAACTAGGGAATAAATAAGGGGTTTTCAATCTTGGCATTATTGACATTTGGGGCCAGATAGTTCTTGTTGTTGAGAGGAGGTCCTGTGCATTGTATGATGTTCATCACATTCCTGACACTTACCCATTAGATTCCAGTAGTAGGTACCCTTCCAGTTGTGATAACCCAAAATGTCTCCTGATATTACCTGGAGGACAAAATTACCCCTGGTTGAGAACACTGGAATAATTAAATAAATACTACTGTTGTTAATATTTTGGGGTGTCTACTTTGTGTTAGTCACTGCACCAGGCACTTCCCCTA
Source organism: Cynocephalus volans (assembly GCF_027409185.1). Lineage (NCBI taxonomy): Eukaryota > Metazoa > Chordata > Mammalia > Dermoptera > Cynocephalidae > Cynocephalus > Cynocephalus volans. The sequence continues at coordinate 141,255,655 of NC_084463.1, read as the reverse complement.
GGCTAAATTATTTAATTCTTAAATGGGAGGTAGGTATTATTGTCACCATGCTTGAGATGAGAAAATACAGTGTGAGGAGTTAAGCAGTTCACTCAAAGCTACACAAATTGTGAAGTGAGCAGTCATGATTTGTGCTCAGGTCTGCGGGACTCCCAATCTCAGGCTCTTCCCATAATGCTGTCTGCCTTTACATGTCTCATTCTACCGCAGCCTCAAAGAGCTGGACCTGGGTGGGCTGGTACTCTATTTCACTTACCTTGAGAGGGTAGGGTTCTGGCTTTAAATTTCTCTGGATTCACCTGAGTATAAAACAAAATACTTTTGCTTACAGTAGATGCTTTGTAAACAGCTGCAGAAGAGAAAGGGGGGCCAAATTGTGATGTAGGTGTCCATTTGGATTTCTTTTTACTCCTACCTTGTATATGTATCACTGCAACATACTATGCAGAATCTTAGTCATGAGTCTCCTGATGCTTTTGAATTATCTGTTGGCTAAAGAATTTCAGCATTCCTAAACCAAAGAACATGGATCCGGACATAAAGATAAGTAAAATATTTTCTTAGAGGGACTCATGCATCCATTTCTGTGGATTCACTCTGTGTCTTCCCCGCTGTCCCCCTAAGGAAGATGGTCTGTCATTATCTAGCACTCATAGAGAAGTTTTATGATGGACCTGTGACATTTCTCAAGATTATTAATTTTGTAGTCATCATTTTAATGGCAGTTTGAAGTTAACAGAAGCATACACACTGTTTTAACTGACATCATTTATTTAAGTATCCATAGAAGATGTGATGGTTTGGATCCTAACCTCTTCTCAAACTCAGTTAGACTTTTGACATTCTACTACTAAGATATGTTTTCTTATCAATTTAGAATACAGTAGCCACTGACAACTTAATTTTGAAATAATAACTAATGTGAATAAGGAGAGGGACTTGATTTGAGGCATCAGAGATTCCTATTACAAATGGATCACTAGTCTACATAGCTAAAACGGCGATTACTCTGTGGCCCAATCAATGTTCAGATTAATGGGCCAGCATGAAATATAAAGAAAAAGAAATTCTGATCAATTCCGTTTAGTTAAAAAGACAGAAACTGAGTGTTTACAGTGGGTCAAGGATACCACAGTGCTAAAGAAGCAAGGCCAAAAGACACAGTTTCTGACTTCTAGGAGCTTCCAATTTAGTGGAAGAGATATTCACAATAAGGTACAATAAGGTAGTTAGCGTCTTTGTTCTGCAATTTTGTTGAGCCGTCTAGCTTTCCTTCACATGTAGGGCTCTCGCTTTAAATTTCTCTTTAAGTTTCTCATTAAATTTGATTTTTTCTTTAAATTTAATATGTATCATTGTTTATAAATGTGCATGTTTTTCTATTACCGGCCCCTCCCAGTAGACTGTAAGCTTCCAGAGGACAGGGGCCTCTCCAATTACTCTCCACCGTGTTTCAAGATCCTACATAGCAGTGCTCAGTGAAAACGTGTTGAAGGAATGAAAGTCTACCTAAAAAAATGAATAAATGAATAGGAAAGGGCTATACAGAGTTTGGAAAGTGCATGTAAGGGACATCTAACCCAGCTGAGGTGAGGTGGTTGGGTGAGTTGGAGAAAAACCAGGGAAGCTTACCATAGGTAGAGACAACTCATCAAAGTCTTGGTAAGTGAAAAAAAATCAGTGATGCATTAAAATAAATCACAATTATTTTTATAAGTTAACATTCAATCCTGAAGAATTGGGAACTTCAGATAGGCCAGGAAGATTGATTGGACAGCTTTACTGGATCTTCTGTTCAGTTGCAAGTTGCTTTAATATTTTTATAGTACTTACTTTTGGGACAAATTAAGGCATTCTTTCCAATTTACCCTTAAATTACACAATGCAGTGAGAGACTGACATCATCACTATGATCTTGAAAAGGAGACTTGGTCCTGGAGAGGTGAGGACATGCCCCTAGTCACCTAAAACTCTTCAGTCATTGTAGCCATCACAGTGCTGAGATTGGTCTATGGCACAATATTTACGTTAACATTTTATTGTATTTTCTGATGTTGAATGATACTGTAAAATAAAAATCAGACAATATACTGTACAAAAACTACAACAATATGGTAAAACCTCACCATAATCCCACTTTCAAAGTTAACTGTCAAAAATAGATTTTGATAAATATTTTCAAATTATTTAATTATTTTCAATATCTAATATGCTATTTCAAATATTATCATATTCAAATATTATCATGTTAACATATTCCATAACCCAATCACATCATTTTTGCTTTAATTTTATCTTGTATCTTTTGTTGATTTTAGAAAAATCTACATCCTTTTAATAAAAATTTTGAACAAAAAGAATTCTAAAAAGCACACAGTGAAAGAATGCTGCTATCCCATGTCCCAAAGGTAACAACTGGTAACATTTTGGTTTATATATTTTCAAATATTTTTATGTACACATATACCACACACACACAGACAGAGACATATACATATATGTGCATATGTATTTTTTTTCCAGAAATGAGATTGTACTGATAGACCTCTCCAACTTGCTTGTTTCACATTTTCAAGTGATTTATGTACATGTATTTCTGAATCACTTCTTAACAGGTAATAATGAACATTAAAAAGATTTCCATTTTTTCTCTGTTTTGAACATTGCTTCAATAAGTAATGTTTTCTCAATTGTAAGTATACCTTTAGAATATATTACTGGAACTGAAATTGCTGTGTCAAAGGATATACCTATGCAAAATTTGATATTGGAAAATTACCTTGAAAAATATTGTACCAATTGTGTCCTTGTAAGAGCCTGCAACAACACATAGTCATAGACAATTAGCCTTAGAAGAACCATTTTGTAGGATATAGATTGAAGCAGAATGCCAGCCATAAATAAGCCTTTTTGTAACCTTAGCTCACAGCACAGCTTGTGGGAAAACGCTATAGGACTTAGTGCTCAGGAAGAGCAAGATAGTAAGGCAAATCAGGAACTTGGTAAACTAACTGTTCTACCTTTGGAGTCATAGCTGCTAAGAACAAGACAGCATCCAGCTTGTGGGATCCAGATAATGCCCATGTCCCAAGGTTGAGATGAAGAATTATGGAACTGATCATGAGATAACAAAGTCCTGGAGTCTCCAAGATTGCATGCAGCAGCTCCTCGATGGGAATAACCTCCTCCACTTGTTTCCACACTTTTCCCTTTAAAAACCCTGCTGAGATTCCTGAGCCTCTGAGATAGTTTCTAGTCTGACTGTCCCCCGGGCCAGATAATAAAGCTTCCAAACCTTGCATCAACATTGGACTCTCAAGTCCCTTATTCCTGGTGAGAGGGTAGCCAAACTTGGAGAGCCCATAACATCCTCACCAACTCTTTCTATGAAAGCCTTTCCCCTTTCAAAAATGGCACCTACTTTTTGTTTTAATTTACATACAGTTTACTTGTTAATGAGGTTAAGGATCTTATATTTCTGTTGTATTTCATCTTCTGCAAATTTATTCTACATGACTTTTGTCCATTTTCTGCTTGGGTTTTATGATTTGTCTTGTTATCTTCTAGGAATGCTTCATCTTTAATGAGGCTAACCTTTTGTCTTTCATATAAATTGCAAAAAAATTTACATATTTTTAAATTTTACTCTCACATTTTAATGGTCTCTGGTTTTATTACTTTATGTAATAACATTTAAAATTGTTTTCTATATGGTCTCTAGACTTAATATCACACTAAGATTGATTATATTCATCTTGAGATTATGAAAAAAAATTCAGCAGTATTTTATTCTAGTATTTTTAAGGATTTTTTTCCTTTTAAATCTTATATCTCTATGGATTTATCTTTGGTGTAGCATGTAAGACAAATATCTGAATAATTTCTCCTCAGATATTAAGTTATGTCCACTAATTCCATTTGTTATTTTTTTATTCTGTTTTATTTTCAAACTTTAAAAATTACTCTACTTTAATAGATTATTTTTAAAAGTGGTAGAGGGAATACTAGTTCATTTTGCTTCTCTTACAACATTTTTAGGGCATTTCCAAAAATTCTTTGTGCTGTAGGTATGAGAAAGCAGATTTAATGAGCTAGATAGAATCAGAGCCTAAGCTAAAAGTTTAATATTTTTCTTAAAATGATTCTGTTGATTGTGAAGGAAAGATATAATACCTCTGGCTGCAAATATTTGGCTTACTTCCACTTGATATTTGTGGAGTATTCGAGTCATATGACGCAGGGGTATTTGTGTATGGTAGTTAATAATAGAAGCCTTACCTGCAGGTCACAGGGAAGAGAGGTGAGTACAAACCAGCAACTCAACAATTGGCTGAGGGTTGACTTACAGTGACTGCCTGTCAGTGGTCAGTGACGTCGACTTGATGGAGGACCAAATTGCAGAGTCGTCTCATCAGGCTGAAATGAGATGAGAAGTGTAGCCAAGGTTTAGTTACTAGGATAGCTTAGGTATGATTCTTTGCATTGCACAAGGCAGAATTAGTGGGCACAGTAAGAGTTCAAGCCAGAACAACGTAGACAGTCCAGGTGGAGAAGCTCGGATTCAAAGTTAGGTTACTTTAGTTTAATTGGTTTCCAAAATAAAGCTGTGCTGTGGCAGGATTCATTTTGAAGGACAGGAGGAGTATTTACAAGCATTTTAAAGAAAAAAATTTGGAATATCTTAAAGGCACAGCTTGTTTTGCCAAGGGTAGACTTTCAATATACGATTACAAGAATATGGACCAGGAAATCACAAGGGAATCCCATTTCAAGCCATGCCCCATCCTTGTCCAGTTTGAAAATTGTCCTGCTAGATTTCTTCATTTACTTGTGATTTTCCACATAATTTTGAGTGTCTGAACCAGTGACTGCCCCCTGATCTGCTCAAAGGACTGACTCCTGAGTACTTTATATCTCAAAGCTCTCTTTGAATCAATTTCAAGTGATTTTTATGCCCCTGATGGAACCAGTGGGTTTAGATAGCTAGAGGCTCTGAAGAATCAATGACTATATGTGCACTGACTGCCTCATCTCAGCTGTTGTTGAATGATTCTTATTTGTGCTTCAAGTTTTGCAAACCATTTCAGGATCCCTTTAGGCTGAGAAGGACTAGAGTAATGTAAGATATCACTGGCAATAATAGTAACCTTTTATTTATCAAACACCTTGCTTCCAGGGAGCTCAAAGTGCTTTATGGATGTTATCTCATGAATCCTTCTGATATCCCTGGGAGATCGGGAGCAAATACTCTGCCATCCTGGAGTGTTAGCTGGAGAAAATGGTAAGGGGGAAAGGTAAAATACACAGCAGTCTTCAGTGAGGGATGAGGGTAACTCCTAATTGATTATGTTTTGATAGACAGCGTAAAAGCTCTTTCCAGCAACATAGTTTCTATCGATGATGATGATGATAGCTGATATTGATTGAATATTTACAAAGTGCCAAGAACTGCTTTAAGCACTTTGCTTTTGTTAACAAACTGAATCCTGCTAACACTGTAATGGGATTGCTACCATTATTCTACCCATTTTATAGATAAGGAACATGATGTAAAGAGGAGTTAAATGACTTGCTCAGCCTCACAGAACTAGGAAGTTGTGAACCAAGGTAGTTTAGCTTTAAATCTCAAACTCTTTACTGCTTATTATATTATGGAAGTTATGCCATATTAAGACCTGAGATAAATACAGTTATTGATACATTTCTTCATGCTATGTATGTCCTCACCTATAAGACTTCTGCCAAAACACCAGCAGGGGGCTTAAGAGTTAGCTCAATCAGTTGGAGAGTGGTGTGATAACACCAAGGTCAAGGGTTCAGATCCCCTTACCGGCCAGCTGCCGAAACATACACACAGAAAACAAAACAAAACAAAACAAAACAAAAATCCACAGGTGGTCTCAAGACATAGCATTTTCATTAAACACTGAAACATGTTTTTTCTTGGAATACTCAAGTAGAAGAGTCAGTAGCTATGATTTTGAGTACTTTCCACATCAAGTGATGGTACTTGCAGAAGATTTTCAAGGCAGGTATGAACAGAAGAGAGAACTAAAATGTATTGCATGCTTTTGTGTTCTAAGCACGGTGCTAGGCCCTGCATGTAGATTTTCTTAATTAATATTTCCAACAAGTCTTTGAGGTAGGTAGTAATATTTTGATAATGAAGAAATGGTGATTTAGGCCACATAGTAGTAAGCAGTAGTGGGCAGATCAAGACCAAGGACTCTCTGACTTTGAAATGTCTGCTCTTACCAACAGTACATGTCTCATAGGGGAGAGGTGCAGACAGAATAGAGTCCAGATTGGAATCTTAGGTGAGGTCAGCACTAAGTGGGTGGGGAAAAAAAAAAAAAAAAAAGAACAAGAATCGGGAGGAGAGCTGCTGGTGAGGTAGAAAGCACAGCATCATACAGCAGAGCTTTGAAAGGGGAGGAAAGAATTTCAGCGTGGGGGTGGTCAGTGATGGTGAGTGATAAGAAGGCTAAGAAATAAGGAGTGTCCTTTTTCCAGCTAAGTGGTTTCTCTGTCCTTAAAGAATTCAGCAGAATGATGGGAAAAGTGAGATTGCAATAGATTTTATATAGAAACAGAAGGGAGGAAATAGATCATGCAATTCAAGAGAAAACCTAAAACGAATTGAACAATTCTATGGATTAGATGTCATGCTTTACAAACATTGTCTCTGTGGTCCTTTGAGACTCTATTATTATCTCTATTATTATGTACCACTATATTTTTGATGAGGAAAGAAAGAGCCAACAATTAGAAGTCATTAGAATGAGATTATATAGTTACTATATAACAAATCCAGGTCTCACTGATTCCAAATCCTATGTCCTTTTACAGCTTCTCCCTCCAGAAAGTGCAGACTGTTCTTTGGTGAAGACTGCCTGCACTGTATTCTTTTATTGCTCACTGATATTCACTACCCCTCCTTGTAAGAAGAGGTACTGCCCCAGTGATGTTAAGCCTGTCCGTGTACTTTGCTTTGGCCAACTAGTACAAGTGAGAGTGACATATCCTTTGAGAGCCAAGTCATAGATCACTGTGCTCTTTTTCCCTCTGCCACAAGACCAGCATTGTTCCAGATGGAGGCTGCTTAGTCAACTTGGATTACAGGGTGAAACTCCTGGGAAGCAGAGTGTAGCCCTCCTGTGATGGACTAAGAAGTAAACTATTGAGCCAATATTAAAAATATTTATATTTTGGGGTTATTTGATACTATAGAAAAATATTTATATGTTGGGGTTATTTGTTACTATATCATAACCTTGTTTATCCTGACTGATTTATTGTCCATGACTGCAAAAAAGAGAAAGAATAGAAGCCAGAGGTGAAAGCAATTATAATGCAATGACTGTACATCTGTCACTCAACATTGTCAAATCAACTAGGCAGAATATCATGAGTTCAAACCTAACATCTCAAGGAAAAACAAAAACAAAAAAAGCCCCAAAACCAGAAAAACACACTAGCTCGATAAAATACCCAACAACAGAAGAATATAGCTGAGAATACCCCCAGGATAATTCTTGACTTTAAAAAAATTATTACTCTGATGAGTAGGACAGATACTCTCATCTTATATTAAATATGCTGTTGAAAGTGATTTATTATGAAAAGAAACAGTCCCTAAGCAATCTCAGAACTGAACAGCAAATGCATATTTAATGTGCTCATTTTTAAACAGTATACTTGGCAGAAGAAGGCACCTGCAGCCCAGATCTCAGAGGGTGAGGATAGGAGGGAAGCATTTCATCCTGATTATAAAACAAAGCAGAATAAAACAAATGAAAAAAAGATGCAGCAAAGATAAAACCCTTACCTCTGCATGTCTGTGTGTTAGAAGAGGCTAAGTTTGTGAGATCTTAACTTGAGCATTATATATAACCCCTCTGCCAGGATTTTTTTTTTTTTTTAATGGCTATCTTTAACTAGAAAGGTCACTAGTCACTTTGGCTATATTCAGTTCTCTAGAGACCTCAATAAGCTAAGATTTTCTCTGGTTAGAGACCAAGCCACCTCTTCAGAGGATTGTGTCAATTCTATTTCGTTATCTATTTGCTGTCTCCTTGGGATTATTGTTGAAGAGATTGTGTGACCCTAATAACGTCCATTTATGGAGCACTACCCATGTGACAGCTCACTCTGTGAAGTGCTTTTACATACATTTTCTTCCTTGACTTCATGATATTCTTAGCAGGCAGCCCACAAAGTTCTGCATAATTGAGCCCCTGTATCTGTCCAAACTCATTTTATGCTACACTCTCACACTCATTACATTGCAGTCTTTTTCCAGCTCCTTGAAATTTTTTTCCATGCTCAAGAAATTTGCCAATATTATTTCCTCTATCTAGAATTCTTTCTCCCACAAAATGCTTCTCAACTTTTAGGTTTCAGCTTTAAAATCTATTTACCAGAGATTTTATTCTTCACCACTCTGTTTAATGTAGTCCCCCACCCCACCCCTGCTAGGCTCTATCTTGGCCCCTTGTGTATGTACTTTATAGCTAGCATACTTACCACAGTTGTAACTATTGTTATTTGTCTACTTACATCAATCTTGTCTGTTTTCCTGGTAAGAACATAAGATCAAGAAGGAAATAAATTATCCTGACTTTTAACCACTGAATCTCCAGCTCCTAACACAGTTTTGGGAATATGAAATTATTTAATTATTATTTGTTGTGTAAATGGATTGACAGTTGTTATCTCTGCTTTATGTATGAAGAAACTGAGACTCAGAGAGGAAAGGTGAATTGTCCAAGTGACTCAGCCAATTAGTGGTAGAGAAAGGACTTGAATTCAGGTCTGTCCAAGTCTAAATCCCATACCCTTGATGCTGTGCCATACTTACATTTAGTTATTCTTTCATCACTTACCAAATATTTATTCATTGCCAGGCATTGCTGCTGGGTGCTAAGAGTGTAATGATAAGCAAAAACTTCCAAGTAAAAAAAATAAGGTTTCTGTCTGCAGAGAGCTTGTATTCTAGTGATGTAGACCAACAGTAATCAACAAATCAGAGAAATAAATTTAAAAAATCAAACTCTAATAAATACTATAAGAAGGAAGAATATGGAAAGGCCTTGAGGAATTTGACCTGGTCTGGGGAGGGGTTCACTCAGCGAAGTGTCTGCTGAGAATCATGAATAAGTGAGAATTTGAAGAAGCAGCAGGTGTTTAGCATCAGAAGGGAAGAAAGAGTATTCAGAGAAAAAGGAAGAGAATTTGCAAAGCCCCAAGATGAGAAGCAGCCAACATCCAAAGAATTAAAATAAGGCAGTAATATTGCTGGAACCAAGAAAGCAAGCTAAGAAGAGAGAGGGAAGTACAGGACAGTTATGCCTTGCTTTGTGACTCTCTTAAAGAATTAAGGTCATTTACTGGAGGATTTTAAGAAGAGAGGATATTAAAATCAGATATTCTAAAAGGAAAGAATATTCTGGCAACTATGTGGAAGAACAGATTGACAGGAGGCAAGAACATATACAGGTAGAATCAGGGATAATAGATGATGGTAGTTTGGACTATTGGAAATGGAGCCCCCTGTGTTTTTCAATACAAGCTGGCAAGTTGTTTTCTGCCTTTTCTAGTTTGGTTGTATAAATTTGGTTGCATAAATTGGTGCACCATTGTTGCCATAATCATCACAACCCCCAATAAACAGGAACTTTAGGTAGCAGGAGCCTTGCGTAGAAAGTGACCCTCCGTGTTTCAAACAGAAATAGTCATAACCTTTCTAGACTTAGTATCTAAAACAGGGGTTCTCAAAGTGTCCTTTAGGGATCCTACAACTTTTCTAAGGGCGGATCCACAAGATCAAAAAGATTTTTGTAATAATATTGAGGTATTATTTTCCTTTTCACTCTTATTCTCTTACAAATATACAGTGGTGTTTTCCAGAGGCAACATGATATGTGTCAGTGCAACAGATCCTACAAAGAGGCAGATAAGAAAATCAGAGTGGCTTCTGTTAATCTGGATCCTAAAGGGGTATGAAAAACTAAAACAAAAATGTCACTTTTCTTACTAATTACTTTTTTATTTTGGAAAATATATTAATTTCATAAATATATTATTTATAGGAACATGGGTGTATTATTGCTATTTTAAATAAATGCATAAATAAGGGCTTTTAAAATTTCCCAGCTTTAATTTTTTCCCTATTTTTCTTCTTTCAAGCTTTAATTTTTAATATAGTAAATATAGATAGATAAAATTCACACATAAAATATGTTTTTTGGATCCTCAATTTTTAGGAATATGAAGAGTTCCAAGGGAACAAAGTTTGAAAACTGCAGACATAAAAGTTATTACACTGATGTGAGACCAAGTATAACATCTAACTTTCCTAACAGCTAAAAGTAGTGAATATCTAATCATATACCATTAAGAGTTACTTAGGGGTGTTTGATTAATCTAGGGCATGTCTTTAGCCAACATGTATTCTTGAAGAAACAAATAATATACGGTAGATACTAACTGAATATATTTATTAAAACCCTGTCTTATTACTCAAAAGTTGAGTTGGAGATGCTGAATGCATTTTTGGTACATGAAATTGTACCATGGCAGTACCTGAATTCATGTTGAAAGACTCCCGCAGTGGGTAGTCAGTCAGTTCAGGGAGACCCTCCCAAGGAACAGCGAGACCACGGCTTCGGATGCAAAAACAAGAGGTTTATTGAACACACAGGTACCCGGGCGACTCAGTCTTTCGAAAGACTGGCGCGCCGAGTAGAGCTCCTGGGTCCTTTTTATAGCAAAAAGCGCGGGTACAGAAGCGAGAAGCAAGTTTAATTGGTCAGTTCAAATAAGCGCGGGTACAGAAGCGAGAAGCAAGTTTAATTGGTTAGTTTAAATCAAGCCAGGGGTGAACTTCGGTCAAGTGGGAGTCCTTGAAACAGCTGAGGGGCACTCTTGAAACTTTAACTGACTTGTCTATTTCTGGGAACTATCCGCCCTTGGCTCCGGGCTGGGGCCCAGGTGCATAACTGCAGATATCTCAGACCTGCCCTCTTGGCTGTACTTTCCCTATACCCTTGTAAAAAGCACTTCCTTCATTCCCCCATTTCTCTTGTGGATCGCTCTAATCTTAGAGCGGAGTTAAAAGTTATTTTCATTATCTATAGTCTGATATTTTTGTCTAAGAACCAGGACTTTAATTGTACTTATTCTATCATTGATGAATTGGACTAACCTGTTGATGACACAGGGCCCCAGAATGAGCAACAGAAGAAGGAGTACTAGGGGCCCGGCGATGGTTGATAGTAGGGTAGTGAACCAAGGGGAGCTATTGAACCAACCTTCAAACCAGTTTTGATCTTTTTGGCGCTCTAACTGTCTTTTATCTAGTCTTTGTTTGAGTTTGGCCATGGTGTCTCGTATCACACCTGAATGGTCTACATAAAAACAGCACTCCTCTCTGAGGGCCGCGCAGAGGCCTCCCTCTCTTAAAAACAGTAAGTCAAGGCCTCGCCTATTTTGGAGTACTACCTCAGATAGAGAAGTCAATGAGTCCTCTAACTTGCTGACTGAATCCTGGAGGGCCCGGAGGTCAGTGTCCATGGCAGTCTGGAGCTCGGTTAGGCCCCGCTGGAGGTCTATAGGTCCTTTAATCAGAGCAGCCGAGCCGGTACCTATACCTGCCACAATTCCCAGTAGGACAGCTAGGGTAAGTGTGAGAGGTTCTCTCTTAAACCTGGGATGAGGGTTGTCATAGGCCTGCAACAAAGTTTCTTCAGGATGGTAATAGATGCGAGGAATCAGCTGAACCTGGACACAGAAATCCTTAGACTGATTAAAAACTGAGAGGGAAACGCAAGGGGTGAGACCGGTGCTGCAAGCCCACCAGCTATGGTTGGAGGGGAGAAGGTACTGATGGTCCCCGGAGGAATTGATGGATAGGGTCTGGTTGCAAAGATGTTGATGGGTAGAAGGTATTGTTCCTATACATAACCCTTGTCCTGTGACCTCTGTGAGAGTAAGCTTTCCCTGGGTCCCCCAACGGCAACTCTCGGCGCTGGTATAATTGGCCTCTCCCAAAAAGGCTATTCCTTCATAGTAGGGGGGGCTTATGGCCAGACAGAGCCAGCAATGCTCTGTGGCGTTCGGGTTGGTGGCATTTAGAGCTAGGAAGGCCCCCTGTACAAGACCAAAGAGCCTGTCACCCGTGGTGGGGGGTAGAGTGCCTGGTGATAGGAGGCTCTGTGTAGCAGTGCTCCTTTGTGCCGCGGGGGGTTGCCTGCTAGTCATTGGGAACAGCTTGTTGCTAGGAGGTCCCTGTTCTGCAAGGACGGGGTCGGGGCCCACTGCCACAGTTGGCATATTGGTGATATCTAGGCGAATGGTGAACAGTACACCTGGATCGTTTCCCGTCAAATAGAACCTTAGTCCCCAGGTTCTTCCTTGTGCCCAATCTCTGGAATTTTTTCCTTTCTCTGTGAATTTTATTTTAAGGGGGTTACACCAGCCGGAGTTGTCACAGCTTTTACTGCTACCGTTACGTTCTACAGTTATGAGGTCCCATGAGGAACTAGGTCCCCAGTAGACTGTCCCCGTGGTTTCACAACCCCATTCTTTGCAATATAGGGATTCCAGCCCTCCGCACCTTCTAGCTTCTGAAAGGGTCCGGCCATCCCGGGGGCACACGTAGAAGGGGGAAGCGGCAAGCCTGTTTCTAGCTCGGGGATAGCTGCACCCTGGGACCCCCCAGGTGATCTGATTATAAGCTTTTGTATAGTCTGAGTCAGGGGGTCTGATCTGGGCCTTGGAGGCCGATACACTGGATCCCGGGATATCCCAGGTTTCAATACCCGCCGCCAGGGCACATACATCAGGTTTAAGATCGGGCCACCAAGTCCAAGGAGGCTGGGCAGCCTGTTTGACCCAGACAACGTCTCCAGTTTGGGACAGTACCTTCCAGGTGAGGGTCACAGGCCGGTGAGGGTTCTTACCCGGTGGACTCATTTTTCCGCCGCCGAATACGCAGCTTAAGAGGATGATCAGTCCTTTCCAGCTCCCAGGTCTCGTTTGGTGCCGGGGGTGGTGCAGGCTTGAGATGGGAAGCATGGACCCAGGCAGCGATGCCATCAACTTTTACTGCGGTCGGGGTGGTCAGCAATACCAGATACGGGCCTTTCCACCGAGGCTCAAGGTTGCTGGGTCGATGGCGTCTGACCAGCACTCGGTCTCCGACCTGGAACGGGTGGGGGACAGCTATGGTACCGGGCTGATATGCCTCTTTGATCTGGTCCCAAATCTGGGTCTTCACAACTTCTAGAGCCTTTAAATGGGTAAATAAGACAGGGAGAAAATTATCATCGGGACCCAGTGTTTCTCCCATCTCAAGTATGGGGGGGGTCCCCCGTAGAGGATTTCATAGGGAGTTAGACCGTACTGGCCAGGGGTATTCCTGGCTCTGAACAGCGCTAAGGGAAGGAGGGCCACCCAGTCTTTTCCACCGGTCTCTAAGGCCAATTTAGTTAAGGTCTCTTTGATGGTTCTATTCATTCTCTCTACTTGACCTGAGCTCTGGGGCCTATACGCACAATGTAACTTCCAATTTATCCCCAGTTGTGTGGCCAGTCCCTGGCTTTTTTACTGGTAGCAGAGGGGTGTTCCAGGGCGACTGGCAGGGCACTAAGACCCCTAGGTCTAAGAACCTTTGGATGTGGGGTCTGATGCCTTCCCGGGCTTCTTTAGTCATTGGATACTGTCGGACGGCCACCGGTGAGGCACCCGATTTCAGCTCTACTACCACTGGTGGGACTTGATTGGCTAGCCCCATGCCTGCCCTTTCTGCCCATACAGTGGGAAAAAGCTGGAGCCAGGACGGGTCGATAGAGGAGGGAACTGGCTTTTCATGTAGCCGGTATTCTTCTTCTAGGTTTAGGACCAGGCACATGGTAGAGTGATCTCCCCATGTTACTTGTGGGCCCTCTGTAGAAAACTGGATTTGAGCTTTTAGTTTGGCCAGGATGTCCCGGCCCAACAGAGGAGTAGGGCACTCAGGTATGACCAAAAAGGAATGGGTCACTTGCTTATGTCCGACCCTTAAAAGTCTCTGTGTGGTCCAGGGGTAGACTTTGCTGCCGGTCGCTCCTACTACGACTGTCCGCCTGGACCCTACCTTCCCCATGGGTTGGGTCAGTACCGAATGTTCAGCCCCGGTATCGACCAGAAACTCGATGGGGGTCCCCTCCACAGTCAGTGTTACCCTAGGTTCGGGGAGGGGGTCCGAACCCCGACTTCCCTAGTCATCTAGGGATAGAACCTTGGCTTCTCTGATATTCTTTTTCCGGGGACATTCTCTTGCCCAGTGACCCTTCTCTTTACAGTACGCGCATTGGTCTTTGTCTAGAGGGGGTCTTCCATCCCTAGGTGTTTTCTTTGCCCGGTTGCTCAGGTTCCCTGTCTGCCTATCTCTAGACCCTCTTTCACCTACCACTGCGGCCAAAATCCTAGTCAAGTTTTTTTTTTTTTTTTTTTTTTCTTTTTTTCTTGGCGCCTATCGCGCCGTCTCTCTCTCTCTTCTGTCTCTCTTTTTTCTCTTTCTTGTTTTTCCTCTTCTGTCTCTCTCTTGTGGTACACCTTTTCTGCCTCTCTCACTAAATCTTGTAAGGAAAAGTCTTGGAGCCCCTCTAGTCTTTGTAACTTTTTCTTGATATCTGGGGCTGACTGGCCGATAAAAGCCATGGCAACTGCCGCCTGCTGTCCCTCAGAAGAGGGGTCAAACGGAGTGTATCTCCTATATGCCTCCATCAGGCGTTCCAAGAAAACCGAGGGGGGTTCTACCGGTCCCTGCAAGACCTCTCTTACCTTAGCCAAATTGGTGGGGCGCCGGGCTGCCCCTTTGAGACCTGCCACTAGAGTCCGGCGGTAGACCAGGAGACGCTCCCTACCTGCAGCTGTGTTGTAATCCCACTGAGGTCGGTTGAGGGGAAAGGCGTCATTAATGAGGTTCTCGAGTTGAGTGGGGGCCCCGTTGTCCCCAAGGACATTTTTGCGGGCCTCTAGGAGAATCCTTTCTCGCTCCTCAGTGGTGAAAAGAATCTGTAGGAGCTGTTGGCAATCGTCCCAAGTGGGCTGATGAGAAAACATAAGAGACTCAAGGAGTCCCGTGAGTCCTGCTGGATTTTCAGAAAAAGAAGGATGGTTAGATTTCCAATTATAAAGATCTGCTGAGGAAAAAGGCCAATACTGCAAAGGGACCAAGCCACTTGGCTCGGCTGGGGGCCCTATGGCTCGGAGGGGCAAAGCTACGGTGGAGTCAGGACCCGAGTCGCCTTTCGGACTGCGAGGTTGGCGGCTCCTAGTCCCTGCAGCCGGTCCTTCAGGGTTGGGGTCACTGGGTGCTCGTCCTGGTGCCGATCTGTTTGGTTGAGGGGCCAGAGGGGGCAGCGGAGCCGCCGGGTAAGGTGGGGTTTCAGAGAGAGAAAATAGGTCATCTGGTGTCGGGAGGACGGGGGGTTGGGGAGGGGCGGAAGGCTTCCTTGTAGGTGGCCTTTGAGTATTTTCTGATCCCGAAACAACAGCGACTTTGCTGGAGGGTGGCACCCAGGGAGGGGGATTCTGGGCGAGGTCTTGCCATACCACGACATAGGCAACCTGGTCCGGGTGTCCTCCGGTCTCCTGAAAAACAATCTTTTTAACTGCAAAAATGACAGTAAGATCAAAGGTTCCCTCTGGCGGCCAACCTACGCCGAATGTGGGCCACTCAGACGAACAGAAAGTCCGCCATTTTCCTTTTTTGATCTCCACGGACAGATTGTGAGCCCTGGTTTTGACATCTTTCCAATGATCTAGAGTAAGGGAGAGAGGCGTAAGGGCACCTTGCCCCATCTCGAAAATTTCCAATAGGGGAACGACGACGCAAAGACCTATCACAACTAAGACAAAAAGAAACCAGAAACGGCGACGAGACCGAGTGCCGTAGAAATAGAAGAAAGAGTCCGATGGCAGAGCGCGCCTCCCGAGACGCGGTGAGACCAAAACACAATAATCCTCTGCCAAGGGGTCCACCAGGCGTCCCTGGTCCTCCCCTGATCCTGGGACGTCTCCCAGGATTGCCGGGTGGTGAGCCCCCGAACACGTCTGTTCGCTACTCACACATCAACCCGGAACAAACCCGAAACCAAAATGTGCGCACCCTGAGGGACAGTCGAAATCACTGAGTCAGACACAGAGACGAGACACAGAAACGAGACACAGAAACGAGACACAGAAACGAGACACAGAACGACTGCTGGCCAGCTTACCTCCCGTTGGTGGGTCGGTGGTCCCTGGGTGGGGGTCTCCGATCCCGGACGAGCCCCCAAATGAAAGACTCCCGCAGTGGGTAGTCAGTCAGTTCAGGGAGACCCTCCCAAGGAACAGCGAGACCACGGCTTCGGATGCAAAAACAAGAGGTTTATTGAACACACAGGTACCCGGGCGACTCAGTCTTTCGAAAGACTGGCGCGCCGAGTAGAGCTCCTGGGTCCTTTTTATAGCAAAAAGCGCGGGTACAGAAGCGAGAAGCAAGTTTAATTGGTCAGTTCAAATAAGCGCGGGTACAGAAGCGAGAAGCAAGTTTAATTGGTTAGTTTAAATCAAGCCAGGGGTGAACTTCGGTCAAGTGGGAGTCCTTGAAACAGCTGAGGGGCACTCATGAAACTTTAACTGACTTGTCTATTTCTGGGAACTATCCGCCCTTGGCTCCGGGCTGGGGCCCAGGTGCATAACTGCAGATATCTCAGACCTGCCCTCTTGGCTGTACTTTCCCTATACCCTTGTAAAAAGCACTTCCTTCAATGTCTTATACGTAAAATGTTCTCAAGACTTAATTCTTGATTGAATAATAAAACGTCATGAATACTATAAAATATATGGTTTAAAAAGGTGTGGTATTGGGTTAATCCAAGACAGTATATGAAGCATGATGACAGGAGGCTTTATAAAAAGTTGTATCAGTTCCTCCTGTCCACATAGTGCAAATAGGGAGCTCACTCAGTCCTCAGTCTTTAAAAACAAAATGTATATCATGTTTAATATTTACAATTAAAGAAGGGGTTTATCTTGATGTCAGTTTTTGGTACTTCATTAGCAAAGAAAAATAATGTTTATATTTATGCACAGATATACACAAACATACCCTCTTTGGGGCTATTTACTTTTTTTTCTCCAGGCCTCTAGAATTATTGGGATACTGTTATATAGGTTTTTAATGAGTAGTTTCGGAGTTAGGGTGGAGTTTTCACACTCTTGAAGCCAGAGATAAATAAATGGAAATGAAAATTTATAAAAGAGATATGGGGGAAATTGATGTTTAAGGATCAAAGTAAAGATTTCTGATGTTTAGGGACAGAATCATAGTATTAAGTAAAGGAGGTAAACTATGTCCTTGAAATCAGTAGCCTGTCTTTGATTCCTCATGTGCCCTCACCCGCATCATCTCATAGATCCTCCATGAATGTCTGATGAGTTCATATACAAGGTTACTTCAAAAACTTCATAGAAAAGTAGAGTTAAAAGATCATGTGAATCTTTCCATGAACTTCATGAGATACCCTTGTATGTCTTCCATGCTTCTCCTCACACTATCCCCTTTTACCATTAGGATCTATTATTCACTGGCACACCCACTCTACTGATATTTCAAGGTGTGGCTCACATGTCATCTGTTCTGGGAAGCCTTTTGATTTTTAATTCTCCAACTTCTACCAGGCACAATTGGCCATTTGTCCCTTAGGATTTCTGCTGTGCTCTGTAGCGTACTTGTTTATGAGTCTGTTGCTTCTGGTGTTCTTTTATAGTGTTACACGTGGTGTATTCCAACATACTGTTAGGCAATTCTCAACCTGTTGATTTTTCCCTTTCTTCTTGCACTCAAAAAATTAAATCAGAATGTAAGTTGGTATAGGTGATATAATTTTAGATAGAACTTGTATCTCCAGCACCTAAGCAGTAGCAAAGACTTAATAGGTGGTTAGTCATGGATTGTCAAATAAATGAACACATATGTACTTTCTGGAGATGTACACTTGAAGCCTGGCTGTGTTACTTAACTGCTGTATGACTTGAGGAAGTAAAGTACAGCAGACACCTCTATATTTGGTTTCTATGCCCATAAAATGGATACAACAATATCTTTCTTCCTATCTCCCAGAGCTGTACTGAGGTTTAATATTCCCGAAAATCCTTTTTAAGTCCTAAAGTATGATGTGATTATAAGGTTTTTTTAAGGGTTCTTTTCTCCTTCTTGTCACATAAACAACAAATAACCAGGTACTTTCTTTAAGGAACTGATTACTGCTTCAACACTTTTCCACTGTAGGGACTCTGTTGAGAGAACCCATTCTGTGAACCATCTGCTGGGATATGAAAATAGTTGTGTTACCCTGAAACTCTCATAGTAAGGAGACTTTGCTTGTAACATGGTGTTACTCTCCTTTCCCTAAAGAAACAAGCATCACAGATTACATATCCTCTGCTCCAGAGTCAGTGACCAAGAGATACTTTGTTGACTGGCTGCTGGTCTTGTCCCAAAGCAACAGGACATAATTGAAGGGAGATGATTTCCATAAATTGCCTCATGGAGAGTTTCCAGGACACAGGCAGGTAAGGGATGTGCTAGAATTCTTGCTCCTCTCCTTATGTAATAATGATTAAAACAGCAGCAACAAACGGCGGGCACAGCCCCTGCAGACAATGAACACCGAGCCTGATAATAACTTGAAATGTACGCAGTGCCATCCAATAAGGGAAACGCTGAGGGCAAGTGGAGAAAATTATATTTAGTATTGCGTTATGGAGAGCAGGTTCCTCTCTCCTTCGTCCCTTTTCTTTCATCTCCTTGGAATTGTCAGCCTTTGTAGGATCCTGACTATCCAGCATTCCACAAACTTCCATTGTTTCCCTCGAACACATATACAGTGCAAACTGAGATCATTTACTCCTTCTGATTGAGTTAATCATTTTTTATTCTATGTTGCAGTGTTGTCAGATACTATTTTTTCCTGTATCTTTTGTGTGCATTTTGTTTTTGTTTCTGATCTTTTTCTGAGACATTTCTCTCTTGTATGGATTCTTACACTCTCTTGTGTAGCCATTTCAAAGGCTTGCTGGGAGTGCTGTGTAGGTTCCCTTGAGATATACCTTGAGTTTTGTAAGTTCAGGGAATGATACAGTCATTTCTTGATCAAGCAGGTTAGTGCTTGCAGGATAGATGGGGTGGGCCCAATATCCTAAAACCACAAATAATTGTTATAAGAGATTGAAACAGTTGAAACTGCATCAGGTATTAAAGGGGATTTATTTGCTCACATATCTAGAAAGTCTACTGGTACGTAAGCTTCAGCCGGAAGTGGATCCAGGGACTTAAATGACATCATCAGGGCACCCTCTCTCCCTCCATATCTTATAAAAGCACTCTTACAAACAATGGGCAAAATGGCTCCAGATGCTTCAGACTCACGTCTTACCAGGTCAGTAAACCACTGGAAAAGGACAGTTTTTCTCGGTAAATACTGCAGAGAACTCCTGAGGACTTGCTTCATATGGGTTGCATCATATATTTACTCCTGAACCAGTTAGGGTTATGGCATACTCTGATCGGACAAGCCTGGGGTTTTCCTCATTCCTGTGGGGTTCATCTCCAGTCCAACGTGAACTTCCCAATGGAAGTAAGAGGATCTACTACCAGAAAACAGGATGAATTCTGAACGGATAAAAATAACAGGTGTCCTTAACATATGGTCAAAGCAAAATGTGGTACAAACATATGTGGCAAAATTATACCCAGTATTTAAAAACACATTTACAGGCCTTTACTCAAACATCATCTTCCAAACACGTCATGATGTCAGAATAATAATTTGGAAGTACAAAACACCAAATAAATTTATTGCAAAACTATGGCAAAGGAGTATATCTTTTTTTTTTTTTTTTCAACAGTAATCAGTGCCCACTGCTGATGAAGCACTGTGCTGGAGGCTGAGGACACAGTAGTAACCGGGACACGTTTCCTGTTCTCCGGGGGCTTACAGTTCAGAGTTGAGAGATGGGTGAGTATAATATCTTTAAAATAATATCTTTAAAATTTTCCTGAGTTAGGTGAGATTTTGCTTCTGTATTTTAGAACAGAGTCTGAATGGGGCAGAAATTCAGTGCATGTTACACTAGCCTTCCCCCTTTTGCTTCTCATCTCCCAATATTTTCATTCTTTTAGCCCTCGCTCCCTGGTATTGGTAACAAACTAGTCCCGTGGGATTCCCCTTCATTGGGGGAATCCCTGACCCATGTAGGTTCCAGTGCTCACCATCATGGCATCGCCAAGCACACCTGCCAAAGAGAACTTAAAGGAAAAGCTTTTTATTTCTGAAGATGCTGTGTAAGACAGGATGTCTGCTTTCAATACAATCTAAGTTAATCATTAAGGGCTAGCTATAAAGGGAAAACAAAGTTAGTTCTACAGTGCATATGCCAGTGTGGGGGTTATTCTACGTTTACAGTATTATCATCTCTAGATACATAATTTTTCCCGCTCTTGTCCCTCTGAAAAGACCATTAGCAGAGGTGATGACTGGTCTAGGATGGTTTGGCTGGGTTAACTTTCCTGCTCTCTATGGGTTTGTCATTTTCCAGCAAACTAGCTTAGGCGGAGTTGCAGAAAGTGGACTGTGTAAGTCCTCTTGGAGTCAGGTCTCAGAACTGGCATGCCTTTACTTTTGTCACATCTGATTGGCCAAAGAAAGCCACAAGTCTAACCCAAATTTAAGGAAAAAAGAAATGCAACCACGTTTTGTATGGGAGGAGCTTCAAGGTCACATATAAAGGTTGAGGATACACGGAGGGATAGATAATTACCACAGGTCCCCCCAGATGGATGCCTTCCCCATGCAGTTTCTTCATGGCAGCTTGTTCCAATAAACGAACCTTTATTTTTTGTTAAAAGTTCATTATTACATTTGTGATTTTACCACTGTTACCATAAAAATGAGGGCTTAAAAAAACTAGATATTCAAGAGTAGATTCTATTTTAATTTTTCCATAACATAAATGCCTTAAGGGGAGAAATCAATTTTTCAATATCCAATCAGTTCATTTGCAAGCAACTGATATACAGTGGCTTGTTTTATTGAATCCCTTCAGCTATTTATAAAATTATAGTTGTTTAAGTTCAATCCTTCTTTCATCTGATTTCTTCGTAAACACACATTGATAATCTATGTCAAGTCAGCATTTTTCCCCAGCATTTTTCCACTGCAGTGTCATCTGTGAAACAGTAACTGGCCCAACCCAGCTGTCTCTCTACTCAGTGCTCATCCCCCTCTGGCTGACCAAACACTGCTGGGAAAAATAACAAACAATGCAGATAGCTACCTCTGGGACATCATGGCCTCCAATCTCTCCTGCACATGAGTGTTACTGTGTTATCCCTCTAGGTTTTCTTAATCACTTATTCAATATGTTTATTCCTGAGGGGCTACTGTCTGGCAAGCACTCTGCTGGAATACTATGAGGAACACAAAAGTTAGCAAAAATAGTCTCTCTTTTTAGAAAGATAGTCTTTGAGCCTAGCAGGTGAGAAAGATGTAAAACAAATAATCACATGGACGTATGTAAAGCAATGACAGTTACACACACTATGAAAAAATGGTAGAAGGTGATATGGAAAACTTATCATAGGAGGGTTTGTCATAAGCATAGAAAATCACAGAAGATTACCCTAGAGAAACAGCACCATTGTTTCCATTATCCATAATGGCTATCTCAAACATCTTCCTATATTTTCCATGGTCTCCCTTAGCAGAGAGTTTTTTAAACGTAGAACTGCCCACCTCCCACACTCATCTATACACTGTAGAACTGACTTTGTTTTCCTTTTACACCTAGCCCTTAATGATTAACTAAGATCATACTGGAAGCAGCTGTCTGTCACACTTGAAGACCCTATATCCTGTCTCACCTGATACACCTCTCAAAGCGGAAAGCAGCTGTCTGTCATGCTTGAAGACTTTACATCCTGTCTCTCCAACTTATTTGCCTAAATAACACCTAGCCCTCAGTTGACTGGGGAGGCAAACGGGACTTTACCCTCTGTCTTTTGGTTGGCGTCTTCTGGATAAAAAACCTTTCCTAAAGTTCTGTCTGGTGGGTGTGATTGGGGATCCTATAGTGAGGAGCACTCAGACCCACATGGGTCAGGGATTTCCTTGACTAAGTTGGCCTCTAACATGTTGACTGTCAGTAAAGGGGAATCCCACGAGACTTGTTCATTACCAGTTTCATCTCATACTTTACAGAAAAAACATAAACCATACGAAGGTAACTATTAGCTAGTGGCTACAAAACCCATATTCTATTAGCTAGGCACTTCAAAATCTACAAACTTACCTGCATTTGCATGCAGAAAATTCTCAATTCCTCCTGTGATACTGAAAAGAAAATAGTCCTTTTCTTAAATAAAACATATCCAGTCTTATATATCCAATCTTATTCAGTTCCCCCACCAATCTTATACTTCTATCACAACCTTTTCCTTCTTCTTTTTAAATTAATTTTAATCGACATACAATAAACCACACATTTAAAGATTATAATGTGGTGTTTTAACCTATAAAGTCTTTACCACAATAAAAGTAGAGAACATATCTATCACTCTCAGAAGTTTCCTTAAGTCCCTTTGTAATCTCTCTTTTTCTCCTCTGGATTTCACCTTTTCTACACTGATGTTCTATCACTTTAGATTAGTTTTCATTTATTTGAATTTTATGTACATGGAAATATATGGTGTGATGGTATGAGCTCTTATAAGTCGATTTCTTGTACTTAGCAGGAGATTCATCTTTGTTGCTAGAAACATTAATGTACAAGTTTTTGTGTACATTATATATTTCTCTTGGGAAATACCTAGGAATGGAATGGCCTATATAGTATGTGCATGTGTAATTTTTTAAAAAGCTGCCAAACTGTCTTCCAAAGCAGGTACCATGTTGTTTTCCCATCAGTAATATATGAGTTCAAATTTCTCTACATCCTTGACCACACTTGATATTGTCATGTCTTTAATTTTATGTCTTTCTGATAGGTTTATAATAGTATCTCATGTTGGCTTTAATTTTTATATCCGTAACTATTAATGATGTTGAGCATCTTTTCTTAAGCTTTTTTGCCATCTATGTATCTTTTTTGATGAAAGAAATGTCTGTTCAAATATTTTACCCAGTTTTTTATTAGGATTTTTTATTACGTACGGCTAAGTTTTGAATGTTCTTTATATATTATAGACATAAGTCCCTTATCATATTTATTCTTTACAAAAATTTTCTCCCAGTCTATGATTTATTCGTCTTCTCATTCTCTTAGTGTGTTTTGTGTGGTGGGAGTTTTTAATTTCGATGAAGACCAATTTATCATTTTTCTTTTTGAACCAGGCTTTGGTGTTCTATTCTAGAAGTTTTTGCCTAACACAAGGTCGTGCACATATTTGCTTATGTTCTCTTCTAGAAGCTTTAAAGTTTCAGGTACTACATTTAAAGTCTGTAATCCATTTGAGTTAATTTTTGCATAAAGTAAGAGGTATAGATCAATAGTTATCCAATTGTTTTTAAACACAATTTATTGAAAACACTAGCCTTTCTCCCCTGAACTTCTTTGCATTAAATTTTGTACATGCTCAGTTTGTGATGTCTTACAATATTCGAAGGATTATGACCAGTCACTAGCTGAGTTTAGAATTTAAAATAAGTAAATAAATTCACACACACACACACACACACACAAAACCGGGGGCGGGGGAGAAGACATTAACAACTACAATTCCTTGAAGTTGACACGACAAGCAAACAGAAAGGACATTGTTAGGTGGGAGGGGGGAGAGGGAGGAGGGAAGGAGGTTTCTGTGATGGGCCACAATAATCAACCACATTATATATTGACAAAATAAAATTTAAAAAAAAAGAATTTCAAGAGGAGAGTACACGTTTGGGAAACTTTATCATACAAGCAGTAATTGAATCTTTGAGAACAAATGCTATAATCAAAGAGAAATATGTGCAATGAGAAAAGAAGAAGCAAGAAGAGAGTGAGAAGAGCAGCCAGGGGAAAGAAGAGGAATTAAGAAACCACTTTTTTTTTCAACTTGCAATTTATTTATTATTGTGCAGTAGATAAATTATTGGGATCTTTTTTCTACCGTTTAAACTTTTTATTTTGAGATAATTGTAGATTCTCAGGCAGTTTTAAGAAATAGTGTAGAGAGACCCCATGTACCTTTTATCTAGTTTCTGCCCATAAAAACATGTTACAAATCCTTAGTGCAACATTACAACCAGGATATTGATATTGATGCAGTCAAGATACATAATACTTCCATCATCACAGGGATCCCTCATGTTTTCCCCCTTCCCCACCTATTCCTTAACTTCTGGAAACCACTGATCTGCTTGTATTTCTATAATATTTTTATTTCTGGAATAAAACATTAGCGTGGAAATTTTGGAATTGGCTTTTTTTCACTCAGCATAATTCTCTGGAGATTCATTCAGATTGTTGCATGTCAACAGTTTCTTCATTTTTATTGCTGAATAATATTCCATGATAGGGATATATCACAGTTGGTTTATCCATTCATCTGTTGGAGGACACCTGGGTTGTTTTCAAATTTGGGCTATTAGGAATAAAGCTGTTATAAACGTTCATGTACAGGTTTTTGTGTGAATATAAGTTTTCATTTATCTGGGATAGATGTGTAGGATTGCAACTGCTAGATCGATTGTGTGGTAGTTGCATGTTTAGTTTTTAAAGAATCAGGAAACCTTGCTTTTTTTAAAGTGAAAGGAAGAAAAGAAGTTTTTAAGAGTTAGATGGTGATTATTGCAATAAAACTGATTAAAAAAGCTTTCTCAAATTTTTTTGCTATTTGCAATATATTGTTTATAAACAGGACATCATTTAAGATTAATTTTTAAGTGACATTTTTCATCACTTTTTTAGGTCTAGATAATCAATAAAATAATAAATCAAGCCCTGATTTGTAGCATTTGCCAGTCTTCATGGTGTGAATACTCTTGCTATATCCTATTTCAGGCTACAGATTTCATATTATTGGACATGGAGTTAGGAAGAGATGCTCAGCAATACACTGTTATCTAGTATCTCCACCATACTAATACAATAGACATATCCTCAAGAACACAGATGATAGTAAAATACAGTAAAATAGTTAGGAAGTGATGATTTTGAGTATTTGTTGCCTTTACTTATTGGACTGTAACTTTGTATATAAATTTAATTTTTAGTAAGAGTTGTGCTTGACAACTGACTTGCAAAATTCCGGAAGCTTCAGCAATCAGCCCTCAAGAACTGATATGAATTGGCTTCAGAAAACCAATTAATGTTTCTTTACTCTTGAGGCTCTAATGATTTTTCATATTTTCTATGTGTTCTGGTGCAATTACCTAAATATGCTATCCTTAATTTATCCACTTATCACTTAAAATGGTCAACTTCTCTTCCCCAGGCAATCATTTTATTGAAAACTACTTTTTTAATATTTAATTTTTTTCTTGATTATATAACTAATAAATATTCACTACAAAAATTTTGAAAATGAGTAAGAATATAAAAATCACCAATAATTTTATTAACACTATAATAATAATTTCTAAAGTACATTGGGATTTTATCCTATACCTAGTCTGAGCTACAGAGAGCTCTATAATAATCTGAGATTTTATCATTTATTCCTTAATCTACAACTGTGTGTGTGTGTGATTTTTGTTTTTTTGGTTGAGGCAGACACTGTGATATATTCCCACATATTTCTTTCCAACAGTACTGAGATTAAATTTGAAGCAGCAATGTGCCTGTCTCTACATGTTGGAATACTTAGTCTAAACCAGTTATGACAGTCCTGGCCTTAGTTGTCCCATCTCCCTGGTGACTGGGGATGGCCAAGTGATCCATATTAGTTCAATGAGTCAAATGGGCAGGGAGGAAAACGTTTTTCAAGGAAAGCTTTTACTTTCCTGATATAAGCTGATAGATATATAAAGTAAATGCAATTTTTCCATCTTCCTGCCTTAAACATGGATGTCTGGAGCTGCCCCAGGCACTTAGTGAGGATGAGGTGAAAAGCATGAAGGAAAAGGCACAGAGAATTTCAGAGATGCCCACGCTGACATTTTTGAACTACTGAATTTAAAGCCAGAGCTTCCTACCTCCAGAATTCTTTTTAACAGAGAAGAGAAAGCCTATGTGTGTAACTCACTGTTAGTAAGATATTCCTACCTTATATACATGCCTTCCCCATTGCCTGCCTCCCCTTTCATAGCCTAAATTCCAGATATACTGAGCTGGGCTCTTTCAGACTTCTGTGCTCTGCTTACATCGGCCCCTCTGACTAGGATGTGCTTTTTCTCCTTCATCCTCTAGCTTTTGGGATAAAGTAAGGTACAATTTTCTGTGTAACTATTTTGACTCTTTATTCAATCTTCTGTCTCCATAGGATTGAAAATACTTTCTCTTTTGGTCCTTATTGTACCTGGTACATCTCTCTGTCACAATGCCTATAGCACCCACATTTGTTTGTAACTTCATCTCTCTGAACTTTCTCTAGACAATACTTTTTAGACCTTTTTTTTGTTTTATTATTGCCCTCCTAAGAAGACTTTTTGGACAGTTTTTCCTTCTAATTGCCCCCTACACCCACTAAATTTTAATACCACAGATATACTCTGTATCTGTTTATGCATTTTGCTTATATGCATATCTAAGTTTGTTTATACAAAACAATAAGATTTTTCCATCCCCATAAAAACTAATTTTTGTCCACTTTGGGCAGTATCATCCCTGTTGAGAATGCATGCTCTAGCACAATGCTTTGTGCATAGTAAGCATTTAATAGACATTTGTTGAATTAATAATTTTGACTTTTAGTAGAAACTTAACAGAAAAGCTCTTTCTGCAGAAGGTGAACAGATAAAAGCATAAGAAAGATTTTCTAATTTATTCTGGCAGCCTATTCCTGAGCTCCACATGTCCCTTTCATCTATGTGAGACTGTTGTCCTAGTTAAGATTCTTTCTGCTGAGAATTACAGGTAGCCAGACTCCAAATGGCTAATGCAAAAGGGATATTATCAACTTATGTGATGGGAAAGATTGGGTAAAATTTTGGCCTCACACATAACTTGATGCATATCCTGAAAAAGTATCACTGACATCCTATTTTCTCTTTCTCTGTTCTACAACTTTATTCTCAGATTTACCCTTCCTGGCTATAAAATAGCCTCCATTGACCCTGGGTTACACCTCTGTAGCTTTCTCCTCAAAAGACAAGAGAATAGGGCTTTGTCCTACCAGGAGTAATTATGCTGAATTTCATTTCATTGCTTAGGGCATGTGCTAATCCCTGGGCAAACCCCCATTGCCTGGGAATGCAAAACTGCACTAATCTTCATCACTAGATCTGGGGCAGGAGTGGAGGTTGAGGATTGGAGAGAAGGACTACTGAATGGCAAATACAGGTGGTAAAGTAAGGGAACTAGAACTTGCAGAGACACTGGAATAGAAAAATACCAAACTTGGATTATTTCAGTTGGGCGGTATTATGGGCTGAACTGTGTTCTCCAAAATTCATATGTTGAAGCCCTAACTTCCAGTACCTCAGAATGTGACTATATTTGGAGATAGGGTCTTTAAAGCAGTAATTAATGCAAAATGAGGTCATTTTACATCATTATGACTGGGTGTCTTTATAAGAAGAGGAGATTAGAACATAGACACACACACTGAAGGTTGACCCTTTGAAGACAGAGGGAAGACAGCCACCTATAAGCCAAGGAGAGAGGACTCACAAGAAATCAACTCTGCCGACACTTTGATATTGGAGCTGTAGCCTTCAGGATTATGAGAAAGTAAATTTCTGTTATTTAAGGCACCCAGTCAGTTGTACTTTTTATGGAGTCCTTGCAGACTAGTGCAGGCTGAGTGCCTTTGAAGAGTGCAGAGAACATGCTCACCGATGGCAGAATTAATTCTGTTCTCTAGTACCTGTGGAATGAGGAGACATTAACAGTGGTTCAGAGGAGCTCTTGGCTAAGGGAAGCTATTGCACCGGGCTATGTTCTCTCACTTTTTGCTCCAAGGTACTCTAACTGCAAAGATAAATAGACATTTAATGGATTTTCTGAGGTGAATTGTTATGATAAATTTTGACACCTCAATCCACTTAAATTGGGCCCCTAATGCAGCTGGAGAAGTAGAGATTATTTTTGGTCAGCTTTCTTTTATAATTCCCCAAAGGTTGAACTGAGTGCTTTGAAGCACAACTGCCAGGCTTAAGGGCAAGGCCAATAGTCCACTGGCTGAGAAGAGATGAAGAGATTCTCTCTTCCTTAAAACTGAGAGCAGAGATGGAGCACTGAGCCTGTCCCAAAATGCTAGAAATTGTCTTTCCTGGTGTTTTTCTTTATTGTGCATGTTTCATTGAAATCTGTATTTGTAAGCTTCTCTTTTAAATATTTTCTTTAGGAAGTGTGACTAGTAGTTAAAGCCACTGCCTTTGGCATGAAAAAGATCTTGGTTTATGTCCTCTTTTTATATTAGTCAGTTGCACAACTGTCAAATAAGTTGTACCTCTGTATTCCTCTTTTATTCATATGTAGAATTGAGATCATATGACTCACCTCACAGAACTTCTGTCAAAATTAAATTGGATGATACTCACAAAGTATCCATCATAGTATTGGGTTTGTATAAAGAGCTCTATGGTGCTTGTGTGTTGGGCTAGTATTAAATGGTAACTAATAAAAGTAGCATAGAAATACCATAGACCATTTTGATCACAGTGATGAAAGAACATGACTTTTTAAATTTAGCAAGCACCATTCAGGAAGGAACAGGGAGACAGATGCTTACCAAGCATGCATTAAAGCCAGCAGTATGTCTAATTGTCTTAAGTGTAAAGCCATCAACAATTATTATTTCAAGGAACAAGTAAAATTATGCTAAAATAGCCCCATACATGACATATGTTCGACTGGTTTAGGTTTGTTTGCTCTCCTAATTAGTAGATGGTTATGTTTTTCAGAAATGCAATTTTCTTAATTAGTTTGCCTGAAATTCAGGAAGGATTCCTTCTGGGCTCTCTGACCTGCCCTACCACCGTATCCAGTCTCTTCTGTGGTGGAGCGTTGTGTTGAAGGTTTTAGCCATCTTTCCTGCCAGTTTTCAGGTCTGCAGCATCTTGCCTTACTTTATGGCTATTTTTTTTTCTTTTTTTGCTTTTGCTTTTCAGTACTCACAAGGAAACCCAATTTAATGTCATTGTCTTTGGCCCTGAATAATAAATAACAGCAAGATAAAATGTTTATCTAGTAACTGTAGCCTAAGTCAGTAAACTGTCAGGAATATGTAAAATATTTTTTATTTGGACAAATTTTTCTAAGATTTTACATAATCATAAATATGTTTTGTCAGCTATTTCAATTGAGACTTTTTACATATTAAATTTGTGTAGCAATTTTAAATAAAGGGATCACATACGGCCATATAATGAGATATATTTTCATTTCTTAATTAAATATTACACAGGCGTACATCTCTCTCTAAGTGTGTGTGTACATATGTATAAGTATATAAATGTATACACCATACACACATATGTATACACATATATACAATATACCAAGTACACAGCGAGTACTCAGTGCATGTTTAGTAAATGTGGTATACGTCTTGAGGTACACATCACTAGGTAGCCAATAGATATTGAATAGCAGATTATACTAAGATTGAGCAGAATCTTTCTGGAACCAATAAATCTAACCAAGAATACTTTTGGTACTGAAGATGAGAGAGCGAGCCATGGCAGAATGGAAAAACACTAAGTTAGAAGCCTTTAGATCTGGGTTTTAACAATCACAAATTGTGAAAAATAAGCATAAAATGTTTTTCAAGTGTAGTTTTGAGTATTTGATGTGAAAATCTAAGGTGAGGAATTACCAGATAGCATCTAGTCCATGACATTGCTGATAAACAGTGTACCACATGTAAAAGTGAATATCTGGGATAATGTTTTATACACTCGGGAAAATAAAGTAGGAAGTGGGAGAAATTAACTTCCAATGAGCTTCCACGTGGGATTGAGTGTGTGACAATTCTTCCTTTTTTAGACCTCAGCCTCCTTATCTACATAAAACAAGCCTAGGGAGCAAGAAGGTTTGCTGGGCCATATATAAGGACCTTTCTCCTCTCATGTTCACATATTCTATTTTTGGATAGTAGTGTACATGTCGATGTACAATGGCAGGTCACGTGGCTGGGAGATAGGGAGGGGATGGGGGAGATTAAGGGGGCATCAGGTGTGTAAATTGGTGTGGTTATATGGGGAGCACACAGGTCTTAGAGTCTAGGATAGCTAGGTTTGAAACCTAGCTTTGCAAATTAGGAGAAATCACTCAATTTCTCCAGCTTCACTTTCCTTACCTATAATTGGACCACTTCCAATGACAGGATTCCCACCTCATTCCAACTCCAGTAGTCACGGTGCCCTCAGTAGTTGAGGTTACCAGTTAATGTGGTAAAGACACCTAGTCTCTAAGGCTGTCTGGAGGAAAACAAACAAACAAAAAACCAATAGAAACCACAACTGACTACACAGCTGATTTTATATTATTTTGGCGAATCCATTATATTTCTGTGAAGCACTTATTTTTCCTGAGGAAGTTAATGGGGGAAGGCTTGCTCCTCTCACCGTTTCTCTTGATGCTATAATTTTGTGATTTATTCCATCAAATTTTGTGTTATGGACATGGAGAAACATGTTATATAACATTATCTGCTCTACTCTACTCTTAGTTTACAGAAGGTCAAATGCATGAGGGTATTTCAAAAAGTTCATGGTAAAATAGAATTCAGAGATAATACAAATCTTTTCAGGAAATTCTGAAGTATCCTCATGTGTCTTACCCTTTGCATATTCTTAAAAATCTCTAGCATACTGCCATGTACATAAAAATGCTCAATAGACATGTATGAGTAATCTGCTGGACAAAAATTATATAAAAGCACAATAAAACCCTACATAAGATTAAGTACAGATTATTTTCCATTTTTGTCATTTCCATAGTGTCAAACTGTCAAACATTCAGAAGTCTATGTTTTAAGTGGATTTTTTTTCTTTTTTTTTTTGCATTTATGCAACAGACATAATAGATTCCCTGCTTCTGTTTTCTAATAGAAATTTTCAAAGTATTCTAATAATAAATCCTGCAAAAGGTTTTGGTTATAATGGCTTTTCAAAGCTTCCACACAAATAAACTCAGTAAAGACCAGGCCATAAATAAGACCTCAGAGCTGAAGCAGGGCAAGGCCCTGTATATCTAAACCCATTAAATGAATCATTTATTTCACTACTCATCTGTCATGTTTTGAAGGTCACATAACAATGCTTATTTCTTACGGCCCATTGGCAAACTGTAGAATTGGAAACTGAACCGAGTCCTTGAGTCAAATACCTGAGATGGGTAATTGTATTTCCAGGACTAATACCTGCAGTTATGTTCACTGGGTAAAATTGAATCTCATGCGCTGGGAGGGCACACCATGCCTGCAAGGGCAAGAAATGGAGGATTTCTCCACATTCTGTCCTGCCTCTAAATAGTTATGTCATATTGAAATATTTCTGGGACATGGTCAGCTTTTTTGTACCCCCAAATACATGATTAGGAGATTTTTACAAGTTGAGTTGGCATGCATAATAGTGTGGCAGGATGTATCTGTGAAGCAGATGGATCTGAATTTGAAACTGCATTTGACCAACCACTCACGCTGTTTATCATTAGACAAGTTGTTTAACCTCTCTGAACTTTCTTTTCCTTGTCTATATATTGAAGCTAATGATATCTATCTTGTAAGGTTGATGTGAAGATTTAATAATTTAGCAAATGTAAAGTGATTTCCACAGTACCTGACAAAGTAGATATACCCAGTGTTTGTTAATATTTATAATTTCCTTGCTCTTCCTTAGAGCTGGAGTCACTTACGGTTACAACTACTTCCCAGGCTGTGCAAAAGAGCCTCTATATTAAGTGAAACAAGTCAGGCACAGAAAGAGAAATACCACATGTTCTCACTTATTGGTGGGAGCTAAAAATAAATATATAAATTCACACAAACACACACACACACACACACACACACACACACACACACACACACACACACACACACACACACACACACACACACACACACACACACACACACACACACACACACACACACACACACACACACACACACACACACACACACACACAAATAAAACAAACCGGGAACGGGGGGGAAGAAGATAAAACAACCAAAATTACTTGAAGTCGATACGACAAGCAAACAGAAAGGACATTGTTGGGGGGGAGGGGGGGAGGGAGGAGGGAGGGAGGTTTTGGTGATGGGGAGCAATAATCAACCACAATGTATATCGACAAAATAAAATTAAAAAAAAAAAAAAGAGCCTCTGGCAATTCTGGTAAGACTGGCTCTTTGCATTGCTATGTGTTCCATTTGTTCTTTCACATTTTTGTTAAGCTTTAATTTCTTATTATAACTTGCATATAGTAAAGAGCACACATCTTATGCATATAACTCAATGGATTTTTAACACATACATATACCTGTGTAATCAACATTCCAATCAAGATATAGAATTTTCTCAACCCCCAGGAGGTTTCTTTATGCCTTTTTTCTAGTCAATTATATTCAAAACCAGCTGCATAACTGGCAACTCACAATCCCAAAAGAAAACATGAGGCCCTAATTCAGAAAGTTCAGAATTCCTAGACATGGACAGCAGAGCTTTCAACCAAGCACAGGGCCTTTCTAAGTGTGGGGCACCCACGAAGCCTACCCTGATTGCATTTTCCTACCACCAGAGTCAACTACTATTCTGATTTCTTTAGCCATCAGTTATGTTCATGAAATTTATGTAAATGAAATCGTACAGTACAAACTCATTTGTGTCTGGCTTTTTTATCCTTCAACATAATATCTGTAAGATTCATTTGTGATGACACATGTTTTAGTAGTTTCCATTTTTCTTGCTGTGTATATTCCATTGTGTAAATATATAGTCCAATTTATTTATTTTCCTGTTGATGGATATTTGAATTGTTTCCAGTTTTTGGCAGTTTAAAGCTACTTATGTATGTCTTTTGATGGACATAGGCACTTATCTCTTTTAAGAGCATACTTTGGAATGAAATTGATGATTTGTGGGCAAAATACTGTAATAGGCACCTCATGTGAAATGATTACTTATCAGGGAAATGGAAATTAAAGCCACAATGAGATTCCACTGAACGCTCATAAGCATCACTAAAATTAAAGAGACTGAAAATTCCATATGTTGGTGAGGATATGGAAGAACAGCAGTTCTCACGTGTGCTGCAGGGAATGTAGGCTGGCTCAGTTGCTTTAATTCAACATATTCCTGTCTTGTTATTCAGCATTTCTACTCCTAGAAATGTTTATTTTTCTACCTTCTAAAGCCACTTTGAGGAAACAAATCGAGGACATATCTAACATGGATTTCAACCTGATTCTTGATTTCATTTTGTTTTTTGTGAAGTGAAGGTTAACGGGCCTCAGGTAAAGCCTATAAGACATGAATACTTATTTCTAGCCAATTTCCAGAATGTGTTCAGAAAGGCCCCCATCATAAAGTGACATTCTAGAGCACCAGGCTCAATTTTACCAGCTTTCTCAGTTCCTTGGGTTCCAAACACCAGCTCCCAGAATGTATCCTAATGTCCTGAGGAAATTTAGAGTGCATATTCCCTGTCATTACCCCTTGGAGATTCTGATTCAGCAGATCTGGATTACAGACTAGAATCGGTTTTGAGAAGCTCTTCTGATGATTCAGTAGCAGAGCATGTCATGGCAGCAACTGTTAGAACTATAGACCTTCACTGTGCCTCAGTCTATTCAGCTGGAGCACAGATATTCAGCCGATCTTTGGCCAACTCCCTCCCCAGATGGCTTTACCACTTTCTTAATCTCTGTGAAAGCCCAAAATTAAAGTCCTAAGAATTAATTGATGTCACCACTCACCTAACAAAAATATGATCCGTGGCCTTGGCCATCTTCTTTGGCAGGACCTGCTTGTTGGATGGATCCTTCTTGAATAATGAATGTCTAAACTCTTAACCTAATCACTATGCACTTGTTCCTCTCAGGTGCCCTTAACAGAGTCAGCCTCTGTAGCTGAGCCAGGTAACGATTAAGACCATCTATTGAGCATGTACTGTGGGCTAGTCTCTTGCACATATATTATCTTATTTAATCCCCACAACAACTTTTGTGAGCTTGATACTACAATTATGCTTATTTTATAAGTGAGAAAACAAGACTCAGAACAAATTAGGTGACTTGCCTAGTTAAAGTAATACTAAATAATGAGAAGGTCATAGCACCACAAAATTCTTACAGCCTAGGGTGAGTATATTTGGGCTCACTAGGGAGAAACCAGGATGTGAACATAAGTCTTTCTGATTTTCTAGATGATAGTTCATGTCTAGTCCCAGCCACCTTTGCTTCCTTGCCCAAACACACAGTTTAGGTAACAACATGCATTGTATTAGAACATGGTTTTATTGATCAATTATGAATGCTTGTTTTGGGAGATCTAGGATTCCCAAAAAAAGAGCCTTCACTCCCTGCTACCTAGCTGATCTGTTTTTCACCAGGCATGTAGAAGTGAAGGGATCAGGGCATCAGTGGTTGTTTCATAATGAAGCCCCATTGCAGGGTACACATAAATCGGATCGCTCTCCTTAGTTATGTTTTCCTGATGCCCACAGCAGGTTAACCTAAATGAATAGATAATTATTCAGGCTGTTCCAAACATTCCGATCCATTTGGCAATCCTCTTTGTTAAATGAAACAGGTCATTTTATTTCTTTTCTAATACTGCCTGTTAATAGAATAATCTCAAAGCTATTAGCATTTAAAAAGGAATTAGACAAAGATGTCCTGAATTGTCCCTTCTCCTGGCTCTTTGTGCTCATGGGATCCTTGCTTTAGCTAATTAGACTGAAATGAATATTAAATGCATTGATCTCTATCAGGTACATCATGGAAAGAAAGCTTTTGTGAAAGTCATTTCAGTTGCAGACTTAGGTTGCCTAAGTATCCAACTAAAAACAATAGGCACTGAGAACATTCCAGAAATTAAACACATACACTCACACACACATACACAAAATAACATAAGAAGGGCTCTTACAGTTCTTGAAACGCCCTTGCTTAAGCCCCACGATTTATCCTTCATGGTTTAGCTTTATTTTCATGAAAACCAAGCAGAGAAAAAGTGTAACATCTCTTTTTGTTTGTTTGGTTCCCCCCCCCCCCCCGAGAAAGCTTGTATGAACTGTTCCTCATGATATAGCAAAGCGAGTCAAGAACTGTTCCTCATGACATAGTAAAGCTCTGGAAACAGACAGACTTGGATCCAAATCCTGACTCAGACCTATATAAATGGTGGGACCTTAGGTAAATAATCTCCTTAAGCCTAAATCTGCATACGTTTAATATGAAAAAAATCGTTAACATATTGTCTGTGTTATAAGGTTGTGAAACTCAGTGCATGCTCCCTAGGACAGAGTAAAATCATTCAACAAATATTGGCTATTATTAATAACAATGAAGACTAGAAAAAGAATCCCAGGGAATGGCATCCAAAAAAAAGCAAGATTCTGCCTTTCTTGCCAGTTAAATGCCAAAATTACCAGACGCGAGAAGAGGGTTTTTTTTGGTTTGATTCATTTTTGAGGGACAGTGTGATATAGCAATGCAGTAGGAAAAAGTTGAGATGTGGTAACAATGAAGACCTAAATTGGAGTCCATGTCCTGTCTCTGATCTAGGGCTGCAGCTCTTTGAAGCTCAGCATCCTTATCTATAAAACTCCAATTATTATATTGTGTGGATTCAATGAGAACACAAGGACCAAATGCCAAGCACACCAATCACGTTCAGTATTTTGTGGTTCTGGTTTACTTTTCCTTTTCTGAGATCAGGTATTGGTGTTCCTCCTGCTGATACAGTTGAAGAGAGGACGGACAATGGAATGGTGAAGGGCAAACAGTCAATGGAGCTGGATGGGGAAGAGGACGGCAGAAAAGCAGCCTATGCAGGACGTAAAGGCTGCATCTAACTCTATAATTCTGCTTTCTCTTACTCCTGCAAACCACGCTGCAATCCTGAGAGGATAGCTCCCCAAGACTTGAGAAACACTACACTGATTTTTGAGGAACCCTCCCCCACACATACATGAAAATATAGATGCTCTTTTCTATATATATTTTACATGAAAATAGATACTTCACTTTGATTCGTAGAACAAGACTGTGAATTCTGTTCTGCCTTCTAACTCCCTCCTGTGCTTTTCCTTCAAATGGAAGAGTTGGAAGGGGAGTCAGGGAGAGATCAGAACAGCATGTAGTTTTCCTGAGGTCAGGAAAGCATCTTTTCTAATGACCGACAACAAATCTAGGCTCAGCACCTACAGACGATGTCTCTCAAAGCTTCCAGCCAGGCAAAGCCACATGGAGGGGATGTTCACTCTAGATATTCTGCCTCGGATTCCTGCACTTGCCCAGCATTCTCAGTTCTCTAACCACTGCGTAGAGCACCACAGGATTCAGAGCCCTCCTGCTGGAGCTTCAGGGCTGGCTGCAGTTCCTCTTTAATTCCGATCATCATTTGAGTCACACGTGTCTCAGCCACAATAAGGCACCTGCACAAGCAGTGCCCTTGTCACCATGACAACCTGCACAGGATGGGGATTAGGCAGCAGCTCAGAAGGAGCTCCTTGTTTCCACACCCCTGCTGGTGGTGCTGATCCTTCCTACGGCCCCTATGCCTCTGCCTTGGTGGCCTTTCACTTCCACTTCTGGGTTGAGGGTGGTGGAGTGGGAGTGGGGCTGGGGCTGAAAGCTAAATTCCAGAAACAACTCAGGTGTTGGAAAGAGAGGTTCCCGGGCTCCAGGGAGCGGAGGGTGGCCTTACTTTTCCCATTAACACTGTCTGAGCTGTATTCTTCTAACAGATGAGATGCTTTCTTCATGAGCAGGAAGAAAAGAGGAAAAAGGAAATTTAATCAATTATTTATTGAGGTTTCCTGATACTTAACAAGTTACTTGTCTCACAGGCCTCTACCTCCCAGCTACCACCAACAAATGAAAAGACCTCAACAGTAAAG
The DNA here is from genome assembly GCF_027409185.1 of Cynocephalus volans. Taxonomy (NCBI): domain Eukaryota; kingdom Metazoa; phylum Chordata; class Mammalia; order Dermoptera; family Cynocephalidae; genus Cynocephalus; species Cynocephalus volans. The sequence goes on along the minus strand of NC_084463.1, from coordinate 141,218,404 downwards.
CAGAGTGAAAAATGCAGAAACTGTGGAGTAACAGGGACAGGTTCAAATCCCAGCTCTGTCGCTAGCTATGTGAGATTTGTCAACCGCTGACCTCTCTGAGGCTCTCAAATCAGGCACTAATTATGGATAAACAAATTTATTGCTACCTCATTGTGAGGGTGAAAAGGTGATAAATGCTCATCATATCTATGGCCTGGATGGAAAATTAATTTTGACTCTTATTATATTCCACGGGCACAGAAGTACCAATATGTTAAGATCAATATTTTGAATATCTTTCATCTGAAGGTATTGGTAATTGATAGAAAGCATTTTTGCAGGACGCTGAAGCAGCTACTCTTTGAATACTCTAACACAGTACTTCTTTAAGTGTGCCCCCCAGACGTGTAGCATCATCATCCTCCAGGAGCTTGTTAGAGATGCAGATTCTCTGGCACCACCCCAGATCTACTGAATCAGACCTCCTGGGAGGGGGCCCAGCAATTTGTGTTTTTAACAAGCCCCAGTTTAAGTTTGAGAACTGACTGCTCTAATGGAAGTAGAGAACACTTGATTCAGATCCTGAGGACAGAGATTGTGGCATGCCTATTTTTATGTGTTTGGTGCTTAGGCAGGAGATGGGAAGACTCAGATATACTCTGCAAATGGTACCATAGGAAAATAGAGTAGTAATGTCTAAGGAGGGTCCCTGAGTGTATGGATTTAAGATCAGCCTCTTATTTTTCCTCCCATTCCAGCTAGCTCTGGAGAGAGTGGTCCAGATTTCTTGTTCCTTTTGGGGAATAGAGAAGTGCTTGGAACACAGAGAGGTCAAGACAGGATCACAGAGAGTGTTAAGGACCCAAGGCCTGAGACAGTGGTAGGGACTGTCATCGGTATCACCATCATCACCATCATCCTTATCCAAATCATAATCATCTAGGGTCAGCATCATGCCCACAAGACCAAGCAGAACACACTTCAGTAGATACCAGTGCAGAATGCCTATTGACCTATACCTATTGAACTATACCCCAGGCCGACCAGCTGAACAGAGACATATACCCAGGAAAACAAACGAACAAAAAAATTCGCATGTCACCGTTAATGAAGACCATTTAGAACAAGAGATCACCTTCCCTAAACTAAGACAATGTGAAAACATGCTGGGAACATTAAGTCTTTTTCTTTGGATCCATTCTAGATCTATTTTAATGAGCAAAATCACACTGAGATACCATCTAACCCCAGTTAGGATGGCTAAAATCCAAAAGACTCTGAACGATAAATGCTGGCGAGGTTGCAGAGAAAAAGGAACTCTCATACATTGTTGGTGGGACTGCAAAATGGTGCAGCCTCTATGGAAAATGGTATGGAGGTTCCTCAAACAATTGCAGATAGATCTACCATATGACCCAGCTTTCCCACTGTGGGAATATACCCAGATGAATGGAAATCATCAAGTCGAAGGTATACCTGTTCCCCAATGTTCACTGCAGCACTCTTTACAATAGCCAAGAGTTGGAACCAGCCCAAATGTCCATCATTGGATGAGTGGATACGGAAAATGTGGTACATCTACACAATGGAATACTACTCAGCTATAAAAACGAATGAAATACTGCCATTTGCAACAACATGGATGGACCTTGAGAGAATTATATTAAGTGAAACGAGTCAGGCACAGAAAGAGAAATACCACATGTTCTCACTTATTGGTGGGAGCTAAAAATTAATATATAAATTCACACACACACACACACACACACACACACACACACACACACACACACACACACACACACACACACACACACACACACAAAACCGGGGGTGGGGGAAGAAGATATAACAACCAGAATTACTTGAAGTTGATATGACAAGCAAACAGAAAGGACATTGTTGTGGGGGAGGGAGGAGAGGGAGGAGGGAGGGAGGTTTCGGTAAGGGGCAACTATAATCAACCACAATGTATATCGACAAAATAAAAGTTTTAAAAAAATAAATAAATAGAGAGAAGGAAGTGGAGAAAGAAACACTAAACACCAGAATATTTATTCAAAGTGATCAGACTGTAAAAATGAAATGACAACACCTGAATTTGGTGCAAACAAAAATAAAACAAGCAAACAGTAAACACTTAGGTTGAAATTAGGTGGAATAATTTGTCTTCTCTAAGCAGATTATTGAGTTTGGTCAAGTTTCAGTTAGAGACAATTAAGATGTTCTTTTTCCATATATAAGTCATGAAATATAATAATCACACCCCCTATTTTCTGAGCATAGAATGTTTGACTCAACTTGTCTTTGGAGGGAGAAGGTGAGATCCTGTGTCATCAAAAGACCCCTATTAAAGAGCTTTTTTTCTTAAATAGAAAGGACTTCTGAATTCTGGGGAGTCCAAATATGACAAGATCTTATCCATGTCTGTATTTTCTGCTCCTATGAGAGTGCCGATGCTCAGTAAATGTGCTTGAATGAGTACATGAATGTGTTAGAAGTATGCTCATGAGGCAGCTCCTTTGAGATGGCAGTATCAGGTATCATCCCACCCAGAGTGATCCTTTTAACAAGTAAGTCACATAACATCACTCCTCTGCCCCAAAGTCTTCTTTGGCTCCCTACTTTCTCAGAATAAAAAAAACAAAATCCTGACCGTGGCCTTGTGGCTCCACTGATCTGTTTGACCCCATGTCCTGCTACTTTCCTCTTCATTCACTTGGCTTCAGACACACTAGCTTTCTTGCTACTTTCATAACAGATCAGACATGGTTTTGTGCTCTCTGCTTGAGTATTCTTCTCCCAAAAACATGCATGCTAGCTCTCCCATCTCTTTCAAACCTTTGTACAAAGGCAGACATTTCAGACAGGCTAGCACTTCCCACCATAATTAAAACTAGACAGACCACCCACTTTACCCCAGAATTCTTGACCTCTCTTACTGGCTCTATTTTATTTTTTTCCTATAGCACTTATCAACTTCTAACATACTATATTATCTATATTCTTATGTTTATTGTTTGCGTTGTTTCCACCTTTTGGAATGAATGCTTCACAAAGGAAGGGATTATTTTTGCCTGTTTTGTTAAAAAAGGTTTCAATTCATGAGAATACTACTTGGAACATAGTAGATAAATACATATTGAAGGAATGAATGAGTGTACAGATAGAGCATGGGTAGGGTAACCACTCAATGAATCTCTTTTAGGCATTTTTTGAAATGGAGGTAGTAATTAGTTCATATAGACTGTGAATATTTTAAAAATGAATTCTTCATTGAAGATATGTAATTTAGTCAGTGGATATTTTGACTCATTGTTCCTAAAGAAAAGATGAAATTCCCTTTGTGGAAAAAGTCATATACACAAATTACTAACAATAGTAATTGGATAGAGGAAATTCTGCTTTTGAGTTCACATGCACCTCTCAAAGATGTCACGAGCTTTTATTGGGATTAGGGAGAGGACTTACCCATAAAAGCTATCTAATAAAGAAATTTCCCAATGAAATGCTCACTGGAGACCACGAAGTTTCCAACATCTCATTAAACTTTTATGCATGCAATATGCTTTTTAACTGCCTGGGTCACTTGGCTGCTAAGGTACATCATGAAGGGAAGGTGATAAATCTCACTGATTTTTTTTTTTTTTCTGTCTGTCCTCAGGTGTCAAGTTAGAAAGATCATCCTTCATCCAGTGCTGATCCAGGTGGGCTGAGGGGCATGATGGGAAGTTCAAAAGAAACTACAGTGGCTCTTCTCACATGGAGTCTTTCTGAGATGTGAACACTGAGGACTGTGGGTCCTCGGGATACTTTTGTTGCTAAAGAAACTGAATTCCTTTCAAGTGTGGTTATATTGAAAAGAGGAACAATGTTGGGGAGCCATTGCTGACCAAACGTGCACAGCTTTCAAGTTAAAACTATGCATTTGAAAATCTAAAAGCTGTCTCTATGGACCTTTGTATTAGAAACTCTCTATAGCACATGGACCAGTGGGATCCTTTGGAACCTATGTCTATTGTGTCGGCTTGAAATAGGCCAGACCACACTGGGAAGAAAAGAAGAGTAAACTGCTCATGCATTTGGAGAGGCTGCGTAGGGAATGGAGAGAGGGAGGGTTAATACTTTCAGAAGAGGAATGAGATACAGACATAGGGATTTAAGATATGAGGTAGGGGAGAGAAGAAAAGCTGTTGGTAATTAATATGTCAGCTATTCAGATATTTGATTCCTTATAGAAAAACATATTTGATGTATTTTTTAGCGTATGTATTTAAATGTACAAATAGAAGATTAATTTTATAAAGTGTTTGAGTTGCAATAACCTTGTGTACTGCGAAATTCAAAGTATCTGAAAGAAAATGGGGAAAAGTTGCTATCATAAAAATATGTCGTCTTGGTAACGCCCAAAATGGAATGGTTTTATCAGATACACGCTTCACAGGGGTTTTTTTGTTTGTTTTTTACTTTTTAATTGGGCATTCTGGGTTTAAAGAGACTTATTAGGTGATATTTTTGTGACCTAAAATTAGTTGCTGCCAAAATAAAAAAAAAACCAAAGGCACAAAACTGTTCCTCCTTGAACATTTATTATATGTCAAAATCTTTGCTTAGTGATAAAGACTCTATTTCACCAAATCTCCAAGTCTCTGAGAAACAGTTACCTCAGTTTTCCAGAAGAGGAAACTGACACTTAGAGGGTATAAATTATTTTTTCAGAGTCTCACAGTTTCCCAGGGAAGAGGCAATCATGAACTCAATCCATCTTCTGACTTCTAAACCCGTGCCCCTTAACTCTGGCATGCACACCCTATCCAATGAGAAAACAATTTTATTTCCTACCAGTAGAATTTGGCTCAGTCTATTTTTCCCCTTTTAATTGGGAAAATAACATAATATCAAAAATTAAAAAGAAAATGTATTTATGCCAGCAGTTTAAAATAGTAAAGTCATGTATATTTAGGCAAATATATTTTTGCATATTTGTAATTAGTATGAACACAAAGTTTTATATTCTACCTTTTCAATTTCATGTTGCACATATTTCACGTAATGTTTCAAATTTTTAGAATGGTTTTAAATATAATATCTGTATAACATTCCAATAAGTGAGCACACTGTTATACAGTACTGGACATCTTAATTATTTCTCATGTTTAGGCATTATAGCTAACATTGTAGTCAACATCTTACCTGAAAGGAAAAAAATAGCCTAAACAAGTGGTTTCTCCAGGACAACTTCTGAGAATAACATTACTGAGATATATTTATTTCTCTTGATGTACATTGATATATTGCTTTTCAAAACAGAAGACACACATTGCAAATGCACCAAAAATTGGTTGAGTTTATAAATTTTATCACAACCTCACCATCATTGGCAATTATTATTTATTAAAAAAGTTTATCTATGCAATAGTGATGGAATCTAACCTCATTGTTTTAATTTGCATTTATTTGATTATTTGCAAGATTGGACATTCCCCTACGCATTCATTTAGAATTTTCACTTTATTTTTATCATGCAAATCAGTGGCATTGCTTAAGTACTTTATTTCATCATTTCTAGTATTCACAAAAGGTATATACATATATCTCAATCTGCTATATATCAACTTACTATCTATGTTTATATACAAATACGTGTGTATTTATAAATATGTGTGTGTGTGTGTGTGTGTGTGTGTGTGTATTTCACTTTCATGTTAGATAAAATTACTGCAGGGTACATAAAAATTCAAATGATTCTATTCTCTGAAGGGATACCAAAAAGTCTATTATTTTTGACATGTTTTCCTGCAAACTTAAATTTTTTACTTATTTAACTGTGATAATCCATTTTACCTTCCCTTAACTCTTAAGCTTCTAATAACTCAGTGAAACAGTCACCCCAGTCTAATTCAGGAATGTGGTTTGGATTCCACTGATCTTGGCTGGTGTTGACTCTGGATATGAAGGATGTGGCCCAGGAATGCAGATGATAGATTTAGTAATGCCTTATGCACTCGTAGTGCCTTCATCTTGTGCCATGCTTTGGCCCCTGAGAGAGGGAGCCAGAATTAAGTTCAAGATCTCAATGCTGGCGTTTGTCCCTATGTGCAATATGAAGAGCATGTTCTGAGTGATGCCCAAAGCAGCTGCCATCCAGAGACCCTTTATTTAGTTGTAGGCATTTTTTTGATGTCATAAATTTACATGAAACTGTGACTAGAGAAAGAATTTATAAAACTTAAACTATAAAACTTATCCTCAAAGTAAAAACAATAGAGCCTGTCTACTCGTTTGAAGTGTTTTAACAATAGAAACAGGTATGAATGATTCCAGAGGGCATGAAGGGCTCATACCAAAACATACTAAATTCAGTCTTTTATGTTGCTTGGTTAGTACAACTATATGCTCTGCAGTACTTCAGAGACTCTTTGTCCAACAAATGGGTAACAAAAGGTCATGATGTTTGGTGAAGTCAAGAGAGCATCTGGCACTCATTTTTCCTTCATGGATAAAATCATCTTTGTTATTAATCAGGAACAGAATACCTACACAGCACTAGGCATTCCCCCAAAGTTAGATGGTCTGTGTATTAGTCTGTTTCCTGTTGTTTTTTTTTTTTTGCCAAAAATATTTTTTATTGGTTATGAATATTCATGAGATAGAAAGCTGATTGTCACCCCTCATGCCCATGATGTGGGGGCCAGATTCATACTGGCTGTATACCCATTACCACAAATTGCATTTGTACCACCCAATTATCCCCAACCTCCCACCCCCTCCCCCTACCCCCCCCACTCCACTTTGCAGTCTAAGGAATATTCTCTCCCTCTGCAAGTTCAACTAATAGAATATCTGAGAGTGGGTTATTTATAAAGAAATGAAATTTATTTCTTGCAGTTTTGGAAGCTGGAAAATCATTGGTCCAGGGAACACATCTAATGAGGTCCTTCTTGGTAGTGACTCTCTACAGGGTCCCATGGTGATGCTAGCATGGCTGGAGTGAGAGAACTAACCCTCTCACTCACACTCCTTATACAGCCATCAGAACCATGCCCATGATAATTTATTACTTCATGAATGGAATAATCCATTTATAAGGGCACAGTCCTCATGATTTCCTCACCTCTTAAAGGCCCCACCTTTTAAATGCCATAATTGGATTTCACACCCTCTTAACACTGTTACAGTGGGAATCAAGATTCCAACACATAAACTTTTGAGGACACATGTAACCCATAGCATCCCGAGAACTGACATCATCCATTTTTATAAATAGGTTTTCATCTTATCATTCGTTTGCTAATCACACAGGCAGGGTACAACATGGCACAACAGAAAATTTAAACTTTAGTGGTATAAATCCTAAGTTCTCTGCCACTTCTTAAGTTGGTGTCCTTGGGCTAGATATATAACATATTTAAGAACAGGTTTCTTTTTTTTTTTTTTTTCCAAAATATTTTAATATGTATTTGTACATATTTGAGGAGTACAGTGTGTTGTTTCAGTACATGCATATGCATAATGATTCACTTAGGGTAGGGTAGATAGCATAGTTTCGTACCCATTAGTCCACCATTTTTTCTCTTCCTCTCCTGCCCCCACCTCTGGTAACCATTATTCTATTCTCTACTTCTGTAGGAAACGCCTTTTTTTTTTTTTTTCATTTTTGCATTCTACATCTGAGTGATATCATGTAGTATTTGTCTTTTTGTGCCTGACTTACTTCACTTAACATCATGGTTTCCAGTTCTCTCCATGTTGCTGCAAATGATACGATATAATTAAAAAAAAATAGCTGAATGGTGTTCCATTGTGTATATGAGATCAGGTTTCTTATTTCAGAAGTAAGGGGCTGGACCAGATCACGAGGTTTTCTTCCTGATGTCACATTTTATGATTCTTCAGTAACATGCATCAAGCACCTACTTATGGCATGTTGACTTTTTGGCTATTTGAGGAAAATATGGATATTCCCTACTCTGCTGGAAGTTTTAACCTTGTGACTATCACCCACCCAAAAAAATAAAAATAAAAAAGGCAAGTGATAGTGCAGGCACCCAAAGGAGTAGTTTATACAATAGGAGTTCTCTGAGGGTGTTGATAATGGGTGGAGACTATGCAGTGTATGGAGATTGCAGAAAGAATGCAAGAATGACAGGCTGGAAACCATGCAGACCTATGTACCAGACTCTACCTCAAAAACTGCTCTCTGTGCTGCTTCCACGAAGGGATTAGAATTCCAAGGTTTGGTTTGCTAATCTGTTAAATAGAAAAATTAATAATTAACTTGAGTGATTTATTCTAAGAATTAGAGATGATGTGTGCAGGGTGTCACTACTTCCTTTCTATGTAGTAGACACTAGTAAAAAATGGCAGACAAGATAGATGGAGGAAGAGGAGAAGCATGGGCAGCATAAACAAGGGATTAGTGCTGGAAATTAGAGAATACTTTTTGTTGCATGTATAGTTGACTAGATGAATTAGTAAAATGTGGCATATTTATATACCATTTGCATAATGCATATTAATGTTCTAGTGGAAAAAGAAAAGGAAAATGTAAATATATAATTACTGTGATGAATGCTTTTAAAATCCAGTGTACACTGAGAATTTATAGCAGGATGATCTGATGTAGTCTGATGTGTGTGACGATGATTCCCTAAGGAAGTGATTTCTATTTTGAAATCTGAAAAATAAGTGGAAACTGATTAATTGAAGGAAACGGAGCACATAAAAGTCCTGAGATGGGAAGGATGGCATATCTGAGCAACTGAAGGGTTATTATAACTGGAACTGTTTATTTTATTTATTTATTTATTTATTTATTTATTTATTTATTTATTTATTTATTTATTTATTTATTTATTTATTTATTTTGAGAAACATGGTTGACCAGAGGTGGCCAGTCCCACCTCTAAGGCAAAAAAAAAAAAAAAAAAAAAAAAAAGTCCAAAGCAATAAATAGTCATCTGTAGAGTGAAGTGTCTAGGAGAAAACAATGGAATCCAGTTAAACAATGAGGAAAATCCCCCGAGATCTAGAAACTGGAGACAGCAACATAGAAAGAGAGGGCAAACACCCAACCAGGACAGACACAGAGATTCGAGAAATCCTACACTGTTGGGACAAGATAGGCAGGGGGCCAGTGGCTGGTTCCACGACCATAGACGCCTGCAAATCAGACTGTAAAGTAACAGTGCAGCCCTTGAGGACGGTGAGCCTGCTGTGTGGAGTAGCTAAGAGCCCACGAAACTGTATTTTTCCAGAGGGAATGACACATGAAGTCAACAGTACCACCCTCAGTCATGGGCCACTACTGGATGTTGCCATTTTAGGAGAGGAGCTGGGGGAGCTCAGAGTCCCACACATTGGCCACATATACCCTGGTGGAGAGTGTGTGGGGGAGCACACTGCTGCCTGGATCCTTCTTCCCCAGAGCTCAGAGTCCTGTCTGAAATTGGGGAACCACCCATGCCAATGGATAGTGGTGGACAGGATGTGTACAGGCCACTTTCATCCATGCCCTCCTTCCCTAGAAGCTCAGAGATCTGACTGATGCATTGAACCCTCCAGCACCACAGGATAGTGTGGAGGGGGCAAGGGGTGAAATTCACTGAGATCTGTGCCCATCTTCTTTGGGAACCCAGAGTCCCCCCTGACACAGCAGCCTTCTCACACCAGTGAAGGTACGGGTAGTGAGATGGCACTTACTACCAGGCTCACTTACAATGCCCAACCCTACTATTAATATAGAACACTTCTACAGATAAGAGTGTCTCCCTTCAAAAAGTACTCCAAAAATTAACAGAAATGACCACACCACCAGATGCTTAGACATCAATGCAGAGATACAAGAAGCATGAAAATAAAAACCAAACAAACAGGAAAACAGGATTCCCCCAAAAGAACACTACAATTCTCCAATACCAGACCCCAAACAATAGTGAATTGCCTGAAGAGGAATCCCAAATGGTAATATTAAGGAAACTCAACATGATACAAGAAAAAATAGGTAAAAATCACAATGAAGACAAAAAAAAAAAAAAAAAAAAAAAGCCCATCCAGGACATGTATAAGAAATTGAACCAAGAGATAGAACCAATATAAAAGAATCAAGAAGAAATCCTAGAACTGAAGAATTCATTCAATGAAATAAAAAAATGCAATGGAGAGCATAAGCAGCAGGCTAGAATTTCCTAAACTAGAAGACAGGCTTTTTGAATTAACACAGTTGGAATAAATAAAGAAAAAGAATTTTTTAAAAATGAAGAAAGCCTAAAAGATCTATCTGACAACCTTAAGCATATAAGCATACATATTACGGGTACAAGAGAAGGGAAGAGAAAGGAAAAGGCATTGAAAGCCTATTTAATGAAATAATAGCCAAACAGTTACTAAGTATTGGGAGAGATATGATCTCCTAGATCTGAGAAGCTCAAAGATCCCCAAACAGATTCAACTCAAAACATATTATAGTAAATAATGTATCTCCCCAAGATATAGTAAAATTGTCAAAAGTCAAAGACAAAGAAATGATTCTAAAAACAAGAGAAAAAGAGAAAAGAATTCTAAATGCAAGAGAAAAGCATCAAATCGCCTGTAAGGGAATCCCCATAAAGGTAACAGCAGACTTCTCAACAGAAACTTTATAGGCCAGTAGAAAGTGGGATAATATATTCAATGCGCTGAAAGAAAATAACTGCCAACCAAGAATACTATACCCAAAAAAGCTTTCCTTCAGAAATGAAGGAGAAATAGTATCTTTCCCAGACAAACAAAAACTGTGGGGATTTACCACCACAACAAAACTGGCCCTTCAGTAAATCCTCAAGGCAGTCCTACATCTGGAATCAAAAAACAATATATATCATAATAAATACATGAGAAAGAATAAAAACTGCTAGTAGAAAAGATACAGAAATGAAAAAGATAAAATACAACTTATCACTACCCCCCCCAAAAAAATCAAACAATAAAGGGGAAAGAAAGGAACAAAAGAAATATAAGACAACTATAAAAAATAATAAAATGGCAGGATCAAGGCAATACCTTTTAATAACAACCCAGAAAACAACCACTTAAAAGATGTAGACTGGCTGAATGGATTAAAAAACTAGACCCAACTATACGCTGCCTGCAAGAAACTCATTTCAATAAAGACACACGTAGACTAATAGTGAAGGGATGGAAAAAAAATATTCATGCAAAAGGAACCCCAAAACAAGCAGGACTTGTCATACTTATATCAGATAAAACAGAGTTCAAAACAAGAACTAATAATTCTAAATCATTTTGAAAGAAAATTATGTTAAGCAAAATAGACCAGGCACAGAAAGAAAGATACCACATGTCGTCACTCAGAGATGGGAGCTAAAAAATAAACAGATTAAAAAGAAAGATACAAAAATCACAATAACATGTTGAACTTTCAGAAGGAGAGAACAGAGCTGTGGTTACTAGAGGTGGGAAAAGGGACCGGAAGGAGAATTAACAAGAATTTGGTTAATGGACACAAAGAATGATTACATTTTGTCATGAGGAATTTGCGAATTATCCTGATTTGATCATCAGGCGTCGCACACAGGTATTGATATTCACCTCTGTGCCCCACAAATACGTATAATCAATTGTGTTCCAATAAAAAAAAGAAATGCAAAATAAAATTAAATAAGATACAAAAAAATATATAACTGGAATAAGGAAAGAAGCAAGAATGCTCAAAATAGTCCAGAGAAGTCGGCAGGGCCGTTTGTAGGCCATGGTAAGCATTTAGCTTTTATCCTTAGATTGATGGAAAACCATTTTTGGTTTTAGACATGATAGAGAGATGTGATTATGTAGTTTCGTATATAATTATAATGTATTTACAATTAATATATGTGATTAAATAAAGGAGCACTAAATAACTTCCTTCTAGATGTATCTGTTACTTATGTGTGTCAAGCTATAACATCTCTAAAATGATTTTTTTCTTCTACTTTTCACCATACTGTGCTAAGTTCAAAATCATCTACGTTTATGAAGGAGTTTGTTTAAAGTGGAGGTTGTTTTTTCTGTGTGTGTGCTAAACCTGTAAGGATAATGATGTCACCTTTTTTTTTTTCTTTGTCTTTTTTGTGACCTGTAAGGGGATCGCAACCCTTGGCATGGTGTCGCCCGCACCACTCTCAGCCAGTGAGCGCACCGGCCATCCCTATATAGGATCCGAACCCGCGGTGGGAGTGCCACTGCGCTCCCAGTGCCGCACTCTTCCGAGTGAGCCACGGGGTCAGCCCTTGATGTTACCACCTTTAAAAGGCTTAGACTTGAAATAATGTCAACTATGTTCTTTCTTCTAATAGGTGTTTGGTTGTGTGCCGTTCTTTTTGCAAATATGTATAATAAGCCAGCATTATGCGTTATGGAGCTAGGGATACAGCAATGAACAAAAGAAATATCTTTTCTACTCTAATGGAGCTCCTATTATTCTTCACATCACTACCAAAAGCCCTTACTTCTGGTTGTAAAGTCCCATCTCTCTCCTCACAGGCTTTCAATTTTATATTTATACTGACCTTCAAACTTTTATTCTTATATTCATATGTGATCCTCTTGACAATTCTCTGTGAAACTAATGGCAACAGCAGGTAAACATGAATGCGGGTCTTGTAGTCAGATCGACTGGGGTTCAAAGCCTGGCTGTGGTATTTATTAGCCCTTTTTGATAAGTACTTGACATCTGTCATTTTAAGCAAAACAAAACAAAACAAAACACCTGTATGTGATAAGTGTTATTTTTATTTGTAGAGGAGTATATTAAGACCCAGAGAGGTGGAGATATTTTCCTAAGGTCACACACCTAGCTCTAAAATGTAAGACAATGCTACTTACTTTAGGTTAGCAACATATTCTTCTATAATAATCAAACATATTTCATATTTTCCTGACTTGAAAATTCCTCAGACCTCTTGAGGTGGGCCAATGCTAAGCCTCTAAATATTTTGCCTTATTAAAAATCAACCAACTCTCCTGTTGAAAGAGTTGCCTGGCCAGAGAAAACGTTTTCTCTTGTTTCTTAATGGAAAATCAAGCCTGCTGATTAAAACAGAGTAATAGTTTCAAAAGCTTCCTCTTGACAGAGCAGTTGCTTTCTCATTTCCTAATGAATTACTCCCCAAAGAAACTCATTAAATTTCAAGGCAGAAGGCTCCCTGGAGACCTTCCCACCCCCACAATTCACTTGCTAAAATGTTCATCATTTAGAAACCTATAAACCTTGCCAAATTCACTGAGTTGGTCCCTTTCAATCTTTTGCTTACCAATAGCATTTTGTTCTATGTTATGATCAAAAGAGGCTTTGACCTCAGATAAATAGGAAAGGAAGCTTTTTCTCATTTTCAGAAACATTTTGCTGATGAGATGAGAGATGCAATAATAACAATTATTATTACTATATTATTTTTATTACCATTATTAATATTATTATAATTACAGTGTAGTTAGGGCTTATCGCTCGTTGGGGTATAAACACAAAAGTTTAATTTTTTATTTTTTTGGTAAGAACTTCTAGCAATGCTCAATTGATTTCTCTCTTTCCTGTAGGGGAGCAGGTGCCTTTCGTGATATCTTTATTTTCATAACATTTTAAACTCTTTATATTATTAAAATAATATTAGTCCTTAAGTTTCAGACCTTTTACTTTTGAAATTTCAAACTCCCATCTGAGTGAAAGCTCTCCTTTTCATTTTCTAGCCTGCAGCAGCTCCACCTTCTTATTTTATTGCACATATGTAACATGGCTAATCTGTTGAGGATGAGGGATGGGGGTCTGACCGTGCCCCTCCTTCATTAGGGTAATCTCTTGGGCATTGGAGTGATGAATGAGGAGAAAATATGTAACTCATTTGTTTGTTTGTTTCCCTGGGCAGCTTGGGACTGCTTTCTTTCTTGTTAATTACGGACTTTTAATGGGGCCTGGTGGTGGTCTTAAAAAGCCTGATGATGATGGGGACTCAAATCCAAGCAGCCCCACTAAATACTGGGTTCCCTGTGAGGCTCAGCCCCTAAGTCCCACTGATGGTGTCATGCTGTCTTCCTTTCATGTGCTTCTCTCCTTGCCCCTCACTCTATGGTCTTCTAAAAGGCTGGGGTCCCAATCTCACCTCTCCCTGTGTTCTCACTTCTGCTAATGTGGACACTAGTAGAATACATTCATATCTGTATGTTCCACCATGCCATTCTTCCTTAAGCTTCTTCCTGTATCCTGGGAGTACCAGGCAGCTTAGTCAGATTAGTAGCCTCCTACACATTTGCCTGGGATGTAAATATTAACCCCCGCCTCCTTTGTATTAGTTTCCTAGGGTCACCATAACCAAGTACCACAAACTGGGTGGCTTAAAACAACAGAAATGTGTTCTCTCACATTTCTCAATACTGAAAGTTCAAAATCAAGATGTTGGTAGGGTTATGCTCTTTGAGACTCTTTGTCTTCCCTGCTTCTTCCTAGATTCTGCTGGCAGCCTTTGATTCTTGGCATTCCTTTTCTTGCAGCTGCATGATTTCATCCTCTACTTCTGCAGTCCATATCGTTCTCCCTGTGTGGCTCTCCATCATCTTCCTATACATTCATATTAGATTTATGGCTCACCCTACTTCAGTATGACCTCATCCACTGCAACTAATTACATTTGCAACCACTCATTTCCAAATGAAATTATCTTCTGAAGCATGGGGGTTAGGACTTCATTGTATCTTTTGGGTGGACACAATTCAACCCAGACCACCCTTCCTTCCAGGCACTCCTAAACTTGATGAGTGATTCCATTGACTTTGAGGAGAAGAACTAGTCACATGATCCCCTTCTCTCCCAACTGGAATGTAGGAGAAGAGGTAAAATTTTCTTATGAATATTGTATTATTTGAAAACAGTAACCTTTCTCCCATTCAAGTGTTCTCTCTCTCTCTCTTTCTCTCTCTCTCTCCTCCTTGCTCTCTCTCTATCTGTCTTTTAAGCTGTCTTGGGGTAAGGGGAGGTGAGGTGTTAGCTAGGTCTGCTGAAATGCTGTTTTTCTGCAAGACATGAGGTGATGTGGTCAGCTCAAGAGCTGGCAGGTATGAATTTATAATGTTTTGTCTTTATCACTTTTTCCCTCAGGTGTGGACTTTGGTTGTCAATCCAGGTAAACAGAAAAATTCTATTTACTACCTCATACTATCTCAAAACATTTTAAATTTTGATTTAATAATAATGATGATGGTTATGATGCTCACTAACTTTTCCATGTGCAATTATGCCAGGCACTACCATTAATGCTGTTTATATACTGTTACATTTAATTTTTTAATGAGTGCATTTGCTTCTTTATATTTTAACTTTTTTATTTTTAACTAGTTTTAGCTTTATAGAAAAGTTGAAAAAATACAATTTTAATCTATCCCTAATCCCACTTCCCTTAATATTAATATCTTACATAACATTAAGACATGTAATTATGTATTATTATTTAATATGTGCATAATTTATGTACAATTATAAAGATTGGAAATTAACCTTTTTCAATACTCCTGTATTAACTAAATTATAAAATTTATTCATATTTCACTAGTTTTTTCACTTATGTCCTTTTCCCCATCCAGATTCCTGTCCAGAATCCCTCATTACATTTGGTTGATATTTGTTCTTTAGTCTCCTGCAGTTTGTAACATTTTCATAGTCTTTCCTTGCTTTTCTCATGTTCTTGGCACTTTTGAAGAATATCCATCAGTTATTTTGTCAAATGTCCCTCAATCTGTGTTTGTCTGATGTGTTCTCATGATTTGGAAGACTGAGGTTGTGCATTTTGGCAAAAACACTTCAGAAATGATGCCGTATCCTTTACAGTGCATCCTATCATAGGGTTCCTGATGTTGATATGTGTTATTACTGGTGACGTTGACCCTCATCATTTCATAAAGGTGTTTTTGCCAAGTTTCTCCATTGTGAAGTTATTATCTTTTATAGTTAATAAATGCAGTGGGTGAGATACTTTGAATCTATGCTGACCCTGTTTCTCCTTCAACTTTTGCTTACAAATTTTGGCATCCAATATGAATCTTGTCTGCCACAATTATTACTGTAGTGTCTACCTACTGATTCCTTTCCATTTTCCTCTTTACTTCTACATTTCTGGATTGGAATTAAAAGGAAGTATTGTGGGCCGGCCCCATGGCTCACTCAGGAGAGTGCTGAGGCCGTGGGTTCGGATCCTATATAGGGCTGGCTGGTGTGCTCACTGGCTGAGCGCGGTGCAGGCAACACCAAGCCACGGGTTAAATCAGTATGGACTTAGAAATAGTTGTTTTTAATTTATAAGTTACAATTCAATACCATTATTATTTATTTTGTTGCTCAAATATATGACAAATAGATATATATTTTTATGTGTGACTTAGTATTTGTGCATATATTTCCTAGCTATTTCTAGTGAGAAGACCTAGAGTCAATGACACTCCAGTACCAAAGAGCACATCTAACTCCCAGTTCTTGGTTTCTAAACACCATTTTCTAATAAAAGAAATGAGGGCTCCTTGGAGAAGTCATGGATAACAAAACTAGAACAAAGAAAATACAAGATAAATCCGAGGAAAACGTGTTCACGGAAAGGTGGTGGGGGGGAGGGGGAGGGTTGTTGAAAGAACACATGAGCCAAATTGACAGAGCTCCTAATTGACCACATTTAATTTTTTAATGAAACTGTGAAGCAGCCCTAATTACCCCATATGCAGGTAAGGAAAATATGGTACAGAACTACTAAGTAGCTTTCTCAAGGTCACACAATTAATAAGCACCAAGACAAGTACCCAAACTGAGGAGTATTTGTTTATGTTCTTGTTGTTTTCACCCCAAAGCCCATCCTCTTAACCAATCTGAAATAATTTATCCCAAGCAGAGACAATCAGGTAAAATCAAGTCAGCAGCTCCAATCAGCCTTAATAAGGAATGGCCGTAATTCTCTCTTCATATCAAAGGGAAGTTTCTGCCTACACTAATGAAGTTGAATTTTAAATTAATTGCATTTTTCTTACATTTAAACTTGTAGACAGTTTAAATAAGTCTAGTGCTACTTTTGAGATGAAAATATTTATTTATTTTAAAAAAATTATTAACGTGTATTTCCTAGAAGTCAAAACAGTAAGTATTTAATAAATGAGGGTAGCTTTGTGCCTAACATGAATGACTTCGCACATACTGCTAGTCTTATTTTTCCAGCTGTCCTTCATTGTTTCCTGTTTTCACCCTTTTTAAAAGTTTTATTTCATTATTAATTGACACAGTAATAATTGTGCATATTTATGGGGTACAATGTGATGTTTCAATACATGTATACATTGTGTAGTTATGAAAACAAGGTAATTAGCAAATCCATTACCTCAAACATTGATTGCTTCTTTGTGATGAGAACATTGAAAATCCTCTCTTCCGGGGCCGGCCCGTGGCTCACTCGGGAGAGTGCGGTGCTGAGAACACCAAGGCCCCGGGTTCGGATCCCATATACGGATGGCCGGTTCGCTCACTGGCTGAGCGTGGTGCTCACAAAATCCTCTCTTCCAACTATTTTAAAACATGTAACACATTATTGCTAAGTATATTTATCTTACTGTGCAATAGAACACCAGAACTTATTCCTCCTATTTACCTGTAATTTTGTACACATTGACCAACCTCTCTTCATTTCCCCCCCACTGCCCCCCACCCACTTCAGCCTCTGGTAACCACTATTCTACTTTCTATTTCTATGAGATCAATTTATAACTAGATATACCATAAATTCAGGTCATACTCCTGAGCAGTGCCCTCAGATATAAAAGTAGATTCTCTTACTTTGATTTTACTTTCAATACTGTTTTCTATAGGCCTGAAACTTGAAAGACAGATTAGCTTAGTACTATTCCTGGTTTGCACTTTTCAAAACTGCAAATTGCCTCGATACATACACACATGTGTGTATATATCTATCTATATATTTTAAAATGTGAATTATCTGTATAATTCTGTTGTCTTGTTATTTTACTATCTCTTTTGCAGATGAGGGCTTTTTCTCTATGTGTGAAATCTAATAGTTTTATTATTTATGTCTCAGAATTGATAATTCTGGGTCAGTTTTACCCAATATGTAGTAAACTCCTTTGAATATGTAGATTTAGATCTTCTTTTATTTTAAGAAAGTTTTCTTGGGTTATAGTTTTATTTTTATTTATTTACTGAAGCATAATTGATTATAATGATACATATCGATTGATTAATTGATACATATTTGTGGGATACAGAGTTGACCATCAATCCTGGTGTACTATATGTGATGATCAAATTAGGATAATTAGCATATTCATCATTACAAAATAATATCATTCTTTGTGTCTATTAACCAATTTCTTGCTACTCCCTCCCCCTCCCCCTTTCCCACATCTAGTAACCAGTCTGTTCTCTCCTTCTGAAAGTTCAATGTATTATTGTGGTTCTTCTTTCTTTCTTTTGCTCCCACTTATGAGTGAGGACATGTAGTATTTCTCTCTCTGTGCCTGGCATATGTCACTTAACATAATTTTCCAACTAGGGAAATTCAGAGAGTAAGATGTGACTGCACACACTTCCTTCATCCAATAAGTGGTTGTATTGGGCTGTTATAGGAAAGAATCTTCCATCTCTCCCAACCCTGTGTGAGCCTTGACCGCAGAGCTGTGGCTGCCCTGTGAATGCCCACACTCCAGACCCAGTCTCTGTGACTAAATGGAGCCCACCCATGTCTCAGACATCTCTCATTTGCACTCCAAACCCTGGAACCAAGCTCTCACTGTTTGTCCCTGTTCTCTGGGAATTGGTTCAGACATCATAGAGATCTAGGGCATACTTTGACCCTGGAGACACTGAAACTCTGAATATGCCTGTAGTCTCATTCTCAGCTCCATGGCTGCTTCACAAACATACATGACTCACCTACTGTTCTTGATTTAGCAGCAGTGGTGCCTGCTCCCAAGGCACCAGTGTCATTGCTGCTCCAGCTCCCAGAGGTATAGTCCCTCTAGGCATGTTCCTATTTCAGTCCTCACCTCTTTGGCATCTCCATGGGTGCAACTCATCATACAATGGTTCCACTGCCACTGTGAAGCAGACCTGCAAGCCAGATCCAGTGCTGAGAGGATCCTTTCAGTCACAGCTTCCCCAGTGGGAGAAAAAGAGATCAGGAAAACCTTAGCAGCATCACTACTTAAGATCTCAATGACCTTCACCACCACTATGAACATATACAGCATTGATAGGTGAGGATATCTGCATTCTTTGTCAACCCTCCTCAGCTGATAGAGCTGCACAGAGGTTACACAGCTGAATGCTCATGGGTACTAGAACCACTGCACCCCACTTAGTAAGTGTCCTCTCATACTTTCCACAGCAACACTAACCTGTAATATCTTGGAGATGTGACTCCTCCATCAAATGCACACACATCAGTATATGACAATGAGAAGCATGAAATACCAAGGAATCATAGTACCACCAAAAGAACACAATTTCCCAGTAGCTGACCACAAAGAAATAGAAATATACACAGTGCCTGACAAAGAATTCAAAATAATAATTGCTTTAAGGAAGCTTAGCAAACTTCAAGAAAATACAGAGAAACAATTCAGCAAAATTAGCAAAACAATAAGTAATCGAAATGACAAATTTAAAAAGGAGATTGAAATTGTATTAAAAAAACATCAAACAGAAGTTTTGGAGCTGAAACAATTAAGAAGATAAAAAATGTAATAGAAATGTCCATACCAGAATTGATTGAGCATAAGAAAGAATATGAACTCAAAGACAGCTTATTTAAAAATGTGTAATTATACATAAGGAAAAGATTGAAGTGGAATAAAGAAAACTTGTCAGATTTATAGAATAGCATCAAAAGAATAATATTTTGGATTATAGAAGCTCAAGAAAGAGAATAAAGAGAAAAAATGGTAGAAAGCTTGTTCAAAGAAATAATAGAAGAAACCTTACCAAATCTGAGGAAAAGATATAGATGTCCAGATACAGCAATGTCAAAGATCTCCAATTGGATTTAATTCAAATGAGACCAAAAAATATTATAATCAAACTGTCAAAAATCAAAGTAAAAGAGAGGGTCGGATCCTAAAAGCACTGAGAGAAAAGAAGCAAATCACATATAAGGTAATTTCAATAAGACTGTCACCAAATTTCTCAACATAAACCTTACAGCCAGGAAAGAATGAAATGATATAGTCAAAAGGTGGAAGAAAAAAAAAATGAACTGCCAATAAAGAATACTGTATCCAGGCCGAGCCCGTGGCGCACTCGGTAGAGTGCTGCGCTGGGAGCGCGGCAACGCTCCCGCCGCGGGTTCGGATCCTATATAGGAATGACCAGTGCACTCACTGGCTGAGTGCCGGTCACGGGAAAAAAAAAAAAAAAAAAAGAATACTGTATCCATCATAGTTGTCCTTCAGAAATAAAGGAGTCCTAAAGACATTCCTGAACAAACAAAAGTTGAGGGAGTTTTCCCCACCAGACCTATCTAACAAGAAATGCCAAAGGGACTTCTTTAAGCTGGAAGGAAAGAGTGCTAATTAGCAAAATAAAAATATACAAAGTTATAAAGCTAACTGATAAAAGTAAGTACACAGTGAAATTCAGAATACTCTAGCATTGTAATGGTAACATGTAAATCACTTCTTTAGTATGAAGGATAAAAGGCAAAACTATTAAAATAATAATAGCTACATCAAAAACACAATATGTGGAGGGGGGGTGTAGTAAAACTGTAGTTTTTATAAGAACAAATTTATCATGAGCTTAAAATGGCCTGCTATAAGTTGTTACATGTAAGATTCCTAATATCAATAAAAAGCAAAATCTTATAGTAGATACTCAGAAGATAAAAAGTAAGAAACCAAAGCATACTACTAGTGAAAATCATCTAGTCTCTCTAGAGAAAGTAGCAAAAGAGGAAAAAGTGAACAAAGAATTCACAAAACAATTAAAAAATGGCAGTAGTAATTTCTTACCTATCAATAATTACCTTGAATATAAATGGATTAAATTCTTCAATCAAAAGATAGAGTGGCTGAATGATTTTTTAAAAGTTATCCAACTATATGCTGCCTAAAAGTGACTTGCTTCACCTTTAAGGACATGCAGAGATTGACAGCAAAATGATGGAAAAAGTTATGTTATGCAAATGGAAACCAAATGAAAGCAGAGATGGCTATACTTATATCAGATGAAATAGACTTTAAGTCAAAATCTGTAAAATGAGTTAAAGAAGGTTTTTATATAATGATAAAAAAATTGATTCATCAAAATTTGTAAATATATCTACACCCAACATTGAGCACCTAAATATGTAAAACAAATGTCAATAGATCCAATGAGAAAGATGGATTACAATACAATAATAGTAGGGAACTTTAATACCCCACTCACAGCAATAAATAAATCATCCATATATAAAATAAATAAGAAAACATTGGACTTGAACTACACTTTAAACCAAAAGGACCTAACATAAATATACAGAGCATGCCATCCAACAGCAAAAAAATACATATTCTTCTCAAATATGCATGGAACATACTCTGAATTAGATAGTATTTTAGGCCATAAAATAAGTCTTAGCAAATTTAAGAAGACTGAAATCACATCAAGTATCTTTTCCAAATAAAAGGTATAAAACTAGAAATCAAATGCATGGAAATTAAACAACTTATTTCTAAACAACTAATCTATCAAAGGAAAAATTAAAAGTGAAATGAAAAAATATCTTGAGACAAATGAAAATGGAAACACAACATACCAAAACTTATGAGATGCAGCAAAAGCAGTCCTAAGAGGAAAGTATATACCAGTAAATGCACCCCCCAAAAAGAATAAGATGTTGAGTAAAAACCTAATGTTACACCTCAAGGAACTAGAAAAAGATCAAACTAAATGCAAACTTAGTAGAAGGAAGAAAATAATAAAATAAGAGCAAAATGAATAAAACAGAGGCTACAAAAATAGTAGAAAAGATCAACAAAACTGAGTAGTTTTCTGAAAATATAAAACAATCATAAACTTTTGGCTAGGCTAATAAAAAGAGAGAGAAGACTCAAATAAATACAATCAGAAATTAAAGAGGAGACATTACAACTGACACCACAGAAATGCAATAGATCATGAGAGACTACTATGAATAATTATACTCCAACAAATTGGATAACCTAGAAGAAATGAATAAATTCCTAGATATATGCAACCTACCAAGTCTAAATTATGAAGAAGTAGAAAATCCAAACAGGCCAATAATAAGTAAGAAGATTGAAACAGTAATAAAGATATTCTCATTTAAAAAAAGAAAAGTCCAGGATCTGATGTTTTCACTGCTGAATTCTACCAAATATTTTAAGAAGAATTAATACCAATCCTTCTCAAACTCTTCCAACCAGTTGAAGAGAAGGGAACATTTTCAAACTCATGCTACAAGGTTAGCATTACCCTGATACCAAAGCCAGACAAGATGCTACAAGGAAAGAAAATTACAGGCCAATATCCCCGATGAACATAGATGCAAAAGTCCTCAACAAAATACAAACAAACAGAATTCAACAGCACACTAAAAGGATCATTCACCATAGTCTCAATGTTGGGGAGCTACTCAAAGAGAAGCTTCTAGTAACCCTTCAATAATCCAAATATGTGTTCCACAAGATTCTGGTATTTGTACACTAGCAGCTTAGAGGGAGTCAGCAGACAGCTAACTCTAGATGAGAAATTACAGGAGGGAAAAAAAGGATAAAGAAGCAGATAACAAGCTTGTCAACAAGTCTGGGTAGTTACTGTAAAGAGCAGACATTGTCCCCCATATGGAGAGTGGAATGGGTACAGGACCATACCATTTTATTCTCTTCTTTGCCACCTGCTTTACACACACACACACACTCTCTCTCTCTCTCTCTCTCTCTCTCTCTCTCTCTCTCTCTACTGCTGACAAGTCTTCCAAGAAGTTCTGGTCACTACCTCTGTGACCAGTTCTGGTCACAACTGATTGGGAGTATAAAAGGTAATAACAAAATGTAGAACTGATGAAACAACTACCCCTAATGAGACCACTTTAAGTAAGAAGGGAAGGGTTTGGCATTGATATTTATCGAAGAGAATGATATCCAATTAATTGCCTTTCTTCCCCACTCTCTGCCCTCGTAGTTTGCAGAAAGTAGAAGTAAAAAAGTAAATGCCTATTATAAATAAATACATAAATAAATGAAATGAAATATTTCATGGATGTTGTGTCCATAGTTGACTGTTCCATTTATTGTTGCTAAGCCTAAAACTCTGCCACCAGAGAGTCATTCCCTTTAGATTATAAAAATGACTAAAACCTTTCCTGTCTACCCTCACAGATTGGTTGAAAAGAGTGAAAAAACTATGTGATTACCATTGTAAGTTGTAAAGCAATTGTGTTGTTATCAAATAGCAATGGCAATGATAAAAAGAATAAATGATACTCTGTAGCTATCAATTAAACCCTGAGACAAGAGATGTCTTTTATCTATTTTTATAAGCAACTTTCCTCTCTGTTTTAGCTACTTTGCTTCTAGCCAACTTTGTGATTTAGTAAGGAAGACTCAAAGAGCCAAAGAAAAAGAGACCAAGAAAAAGTTGATTAATAATGGATAAAAGGTAGAAGAGCATTTCAGAGAATGTTTGGTGGATAAGAAAAGAGTAATTCTTTACATCATTTTAATAAACAAAACAAGACAAATAAGAACAATAAACTGCTTGATCTCTGTCCATTCCTATCAATCCAGCAAGAAACAACTGTTTTCCTTACTATAGGGAGGAGAAACTGAGAAACAGAGGAATTAAATAACTTGCTTATCACACAGTCATAAGTGATAGAGTAACATTTAAACTAAAGAAATCTGGTTCCAGACCACATTCTTGATTATTAACTTGAACTGGTAACTTTTGTGGTCTACTCTCCTGTTTCCAAGCCGAGGCATTTGTAAACCATCCAGTTTAGGTGATAATCCGACTGCTTCTAAAATGAAAAGTTGTTCCTGCTCTTTCTTACCTGTTTAAATGCGCGCGCGCGCGCGCGCGCACACGCACACGCACACGCACACACACACACACACACACGTACACATACACATTATCAACTTCTTTTAACTTTGGGAATGATGACTTGGTCTCTTGGTACTTAATCCTTCTGTGCTCAATGAATTATTTGTCTTTTAACCCTGGATTTATTTTATCTTTTAAAATGGCACAGCTTAAAGGTACTGACTACCATCCATTTAAGAGCACTGGAGCAAGAATTACTTCATCCAAGGCCACAATTTATTAGATCTGTGTGTCCTTGGGTAATTCTCTTAAAATTTCTGAGCTTCAGTTTCCTCTGCCATAAGGAGAGATAATTCTGCCCACCTCGTAGGTGGTTGTGAAGGTTATATAAGATTCTGTATATGAACTCTTAAGAATTTTGTAAATGGATGGTGCTCCAGTAGCTCATTTTTCTTTTATTCTTTGTATCACCTCTTCATCTCTCCTTGAAAAATGAGATTTCCTTTGGTCTTACATTCTCTGGCAATACTCTAGAGTTTAAGTAGATAACCTAAGTTTCACACAGTGTTACTTCATCAAAGAAGTAAGAAATATGCATTTGAAAGTGGGGGAAAAGGAGGCCAAAGAGTCACACACAGGGGAATTGGAACTAGGAGCAGTTCATTCTAACTCATAGTCTAAATTCACTTTCTTAAGATTATAGTGGTCACTTTTTCTCCCTCTGTGCTTTTTCTTTCATTTCATCACCACAGTATTTCCAGCTCTATTCAGGACTAAAGAATGAAAAAACAAAACCAAAATTAATTTAACTCTCAATTCAATGAGGTCTTTTCTCATCAGCTTTCAGGTCCTAGTTCTATGTTTATATATAAAGAATATAAATTGGTAAGAACTTAAATTTCTATAGGTTTTTATATTGTTTTAAAACACTCATTATGTTCACTATTCAATATAATTTCTCTCAGTAATTTGTTCTGAAATAGATCAAGTAGATGAAATCATTCCTGTTTTGCAGACAAGGAAACAGAGGTTTAACGAAACTTAAGAGAATAAACCACTAGCTTAGGGTTCATAGCTGGTTAAAGAAGAGATAGAGTGAAAGTAAAATCAAAATGAAACTCCATTTCATCTCAAATGTAACTGCAGTATTTACTGCTTGAGTTTCCAAACTTTGACGACAGAATTGATAACATATGAAACATGCCTGCTTGTTTATGTACTGGAGAACATGGCACTAAAGAGATCTGTCTTTTTGACCCTGGCTGGCTAGGACTTTAAAGACCAATTTGAAATATCTGAGATGATGAATATGTCAATTACTGTATTTTATTATTGCATATTATATACATGTATTGCTACGTCACACTGTACCCCATAATATATACAATCATTATGTGTTAATTAAACATAAAGAAATAAATTTGACTAAAAAATAAAGGCCAATCTAAGATGATATTCTGTTTGATAAATGGTAGGTGTAAGCTCAAAGCATCTGCTGGAAATACTCTGGAGAGAAGAGAATTCTGTAGAAAGGAAGCAATTTTCAGTATGCGATGAATAATCATCATACTCATGCATTTGGGTATTTGCATACATTATTTGGCAATTAGCATATTTAATTGCTTTCTGACATTAGAAATTAGCTTGCCTGTTTGCACTGCTTCTCCACTTTGTGCCACTACCAAATGTGTCACTGGATTCCACTGGTCCCTGTAGAACTATGACTGTGGTCTGAGTCTCCCTGAACCCTCAAAGGGCTCTTTCTATAGCAAATGTGATTTCAGGATGTTAGAATCATCACTGACCTGTGAAATCCTCGCACAGTGATCACATTCTATTTTGCTAATATCTGGAGAGATTGCAAATCATGGTGATTATAGTGCATGGCAATAGTCAAAATAATTAGAGTTTACAATGAATGATTATTCCATGTTGATATTACATAGCCCCCAAAATCATCCTTATTTTACACAGCAACAAATCACTATGTTGTACTCTTTTGCTCATATATATGAACAGTGCTGTAGCTCAAAATGCTCATGAGCCACAAAATAAGGTGTTATGCCATATGGGCTAGGGTCTGTTACAAAACAGTCCATGGGGATGATGCATTTTATATAACTCTGTTAGAAGGAAAATGTAGAGATTAAGAGGTTGAGGTATTTCCAGGGAAAGGTGCTTGACTGGCCTTCAAGAAATCTAATAACTCGATGTGACCTTAGAAAGTAGAAGTCTCACTAAGTAGAAAAAGCCTTACCAGGGAACCTCAGCTTTCCAGATCCAGAAACTTGAACTTGTCGGTGTAGCTGAGTTCGATTGATTCAGGAAGACTGATTCATACTGAATAAGTTCACGAGAGACAAGTATGCATAACAAAATGAAAACAACTAATTAATTTTTTGGATACATAAGACTTGGTTCATCTCCTTGTTGGAAAATAATAATTAAAAGTTAGCTTAATGAATATGATTCATAATAAAAATTGGTGATAAGATTAGAAAATTCAATGATATGATTGTTTTCTGTGATATACTTTCCATGAGGATCAGGTTATTAGTTAACTTAAAACTTTTCCTTTTGATCGGAGTTTAGTGGATATTGTTAAAACATGGCTGAAATATTTTCTCCCAACATCTGATACTTAGTATATACTCAATACCTTTAGGATGATTTAACATCAAGTCTTAACCTGGTCTGGAAATTTTTCTTTCCATTTAGGTCATTGTATATCACCATTATGCTGCATCCTAGGTTGATTCTTCTTATTTTTGACAAGTTATACTTCTTTTGTCTCTTTTTTATTTTTGTTTTTATTTATTGAAGCGTAATTGATTATATGTATTTTGAGGGTACAGCATTGACTACCATCACCTGTGTACAGCATATGATGATCAAATCAATATTATTAACATATTTATCATTACAAATAGTAATTATTCTTTCTGTCCCTTACTCAGTCGCTTTCCAATCCCTCTCTCTCTCCTCACCTCCCACCTGTAGTAGCCATAGATCTGTTCTTTCCTTCTGAATGTTAAACGTATTATTATGATACTTTCTTTCTTTCTTTCTAAGCACACACTTATGAATAAGAATACATGTCGTGTTTTTATTTCTTTTTCTGGCTTATTTCACTTAACATATTTTTCTCCAGGTTCATCCATGTTGTTGCAAATGGCAGAATTTCATTCTTCTTTATGGCTGTGTAATATTCTATAGAGAGAGTGGTGTGTGTGTGTGTGTGTGTGTGTGTGTGTGTGTGTATGTATGTATATATATATATATGTATATGTGTATATATGTATATCATCATACTATATGACATATACATACATATATATACACACACACACACACACACACACATATATATATACACACACACACATATATGTATACACACACACGCACACACACACATATTTTCCCTATCCAGCCATCGGTTGATGGGCATTTAGGTTGGTTCCATATTTTGGCTATTGTAAATAGAGCTGGGATGAACATTGGAGTGGAGGTACCCATCAACATGATGATTTCCATTTCTTTAGGTATATACCCAGTAGTGGGATTGCAAGATCATATGGTAGTTCTATCTGCAGTTGTTTCAGAAAACTTCATACTGTTTTCCATAATGGTTGTGCTATTTTACAGATATACCAACAGTATGGAAGAGTTCCCCTCTCTTCACTTCTTCACCAGCATTTGTTATTCTTGATCTTTTTAATAATGGCCAGTCTAACTGGGGTGAGATGATATCTCAATTGGTTTTTGATTTGCATTTCCCTGATGATTAATGATGCTGAGCATTATTTCTTGTACCTGTTGGCCACTGGCATGTCTTTCTTTGAAAAACGTCTATTCAACTCCTTTGTCCATTTTTAAATTGGATTATTATTATTATTTTTATACTATGAAGTTGTTCGAGTTCATTATATATTTTGGATATTAATCCTTTGTCAGATGTATAGTTTGCAAATATTTTCTCCTATTCTGTAGGTTGTTCTTCCACTCTGTTGATTGTTCCCTTTGCTGTGTGCGCAGAAACTTTTTAGTTTGATGTAATCCCATTTGTTTATTTTTTCTTTTGTTGCTTTTGCTTTTGGGTCTTACTTATAGTCTTTGCCCAGTCTTACGTCCTAAAGTGTTCCCCCTACCTTTTTTAAAAATAATTTTGTGATTTAAAGACTCATACTTAAGTCTTCAATCCATTTTGAGTTGATTTTGGTATACAGTGAGATGTGCAGCTCTCGTTTCATTCTTCTGCATATGGATGTCCAATTTTATTGAAGAGGCAGTCTTTTCTGCAATGAATGCTCTTGTCAAACAATGTATGCCTTTGATAAATATTAGTTAGCTGTAAATATGTGATCAGTTTCTGGGTTCTCTATTCTGTTTGATTGGTCCATGTGTCTGTTTTTATGCCAGTGTCATGCTGTTTTGGTTACTATAGCTTTGTCATATAATTTGAAGTCAGGTAGTGTTATGCTTCCAGCTATTTTTTTTTCCCTTTTTTTTGACTCAGGATTGCTTTGGCTATTTGTGGTCTTTTGTTGTTCCATATAAATGTTAGGATTGTTTTTTCTATGTCTGTGAAGAATGTCATTGGTATTTTTGATGAGGATTTCATCCAATCTGTAGATTGCTTTGGGTAGTATGGACATTTTCACAATGTTAATTCTTCCAATCCAAGAGTGTGGAATGTCTTTCCACCTTTTTTCATCCTCCTTAATTTCTTTCAGTAGTATTTTGTATTTCTTGTTGTAGAGATCTTTCATGCTTACATCAAAGAATAGAAGGGCTTCAAATAAACGACCTAACACTACACCACAAAGAACTAGAAAAACAAGAGCAATCCAGTCCTAAAAGTAGTATATGGAAAGAAATAATAAGTTCAGAGCAGAACTAAATGAAATAGAGACCCAAACAATGACACAAAATATCATTGAAACAAAAAGTCGTTTTTTTGAAAAGATAAATAAAATAGGCAAACCTTTAGCTTGGTTAACAAAAAAAGAAGAGAGAAGACCAAAATAAAAAATATCAGAAATGAAAAAGGAGACATTACAACTGATAATACAGAAATACAAAGAATCTTAAGAGACTGTTATTATTATTATTATTTTAGGCATTTCATTCTATGTTGTAAAGTAGCTATGATGTGCTTGAAAGGGCCCTTTGTGCTCGCAGATATTTGTGCACAAAAGATGAATGAGAGAAAGATCAGGAGGAATATTCAGCATTCATATCTGGGTAGTTAAATTTTTTTTCTCTGACCTTTTTTTTGGAACAAGAAATACCACATGTTCTCACTTATACCTGGGTACTAAGAAAGAAGGAAAAAAAGAAAGAAAAAGAGAAAGAAACAAAGAAAAGACCACAACAATTTATTGAACTTTCAGAAGGAGAGAACAAATCTAAAGTTACTAGAGGTGGGGGAGGGAAGGAAAGAGAAGGAGGGGGCTTGGGGAGGAACAGGTCTGGTAAAGGGAATAAAGAAAAATCATGATTTGTAATAATGAATATGCTAATAAAAATTTTTTAAAAACTTAGAGATTATTATAAACAACTATACACCAACAAATTTGAAAACCTGCTGGAAATGGATAAATTTCTGGACACATACAAACTGCTAAGACTGAACCATGAAGAAATAGAAAAACTGAACAGACCAATAATAAGTAAAGAGATCAAAGCAGTGATCAATAGTCTTCCAGCAAAGAAAAGCACAGGACTGGATGGCTTTACTGCTGAATTCTTTAAAGAGAAATTAATACCAATTCTGTTCAAACTATTCTGAAAACTTGAAACAGAGGCCATTTTCCCAAACTCATTCTGTGTGGCCAGCATCACTCTGATACCAAAACCAGACAAAGACACAACAAAAAAAGAAAACTACAGGCCAGTATCCCTGATGAACACAG
Source organism: Cynocephalus volans (assembly GCF_027409185.1). Lineage (NCBI taxonomy): Eukaryota > Metazoa > Chordata > Mammalia > Dermoptera > Cynocephalidae > Cynocephalus > Cynocephalus volans. The sequence continues at coordinate 141,188,449 of NC_084463.1, read as the reverse complement.
ATGCAAAAATCCTCAACACAATAATATCAATCAGAATATAGCAACACATAAAAAAATTATAAACCATGATCAAATGGGATTCATCCAAGGGGTGCAAGGATGGTTCAACATACACAATTCAAAAAATGTGATATACCACATCAGCAAAATCAAGGACAAAAACAATTTGATTATCTCAATAGACACAGAAAAAGCACTTCGCAAAATTCAATGTCACTTCATGATAAAGGTTCTCAGCAAATTATGTATACAGGTGCTGTAGACTGGATGCTCCCTCAACCTCACTGAATCTTAATCCTCATTGTAACAGTTGAGAATGGGAAATCCTATTATAGTAATTGAAAGGTGGGACCTTGAAGAAATGGTTAGATTTTAGGACCATGCTGTAATGAATGAATTAAATGTGGTCCTGAGGGCTTTAATAGGACAGTGCATGAGGAACTGTCTCTCTGCTATACCATGTTTGCGATGTGATACCCTTCCATCACTGAAGTCACCACCAAAGAAAGCCCTCACTAGATGTATTCCCTGGACTTTGGGCTTCCTAGGCTCAGAAGCTGTAAGCAATAAATTTCATTTTCTTTATAAAATACTCAATTCCATGTATTTTTTCCCCAACCAACAGAAACGGACTAATTCAGAAAATTGGTACCAGAGAAGAGAGGTGTTGCTTATAACAGATACTTGAAAATGTGGAAGCAGCTTTGAAACTGAGTAATGGGCAAAGGCTGGAGGAATTTGGAGGAGCAGGCTAGAAAAAGCCTAGATACTTGTGAAAGTTTAGAAGGCTGGAAAACCAGGGAAAATTTGGAATGTTTTAGAGACTGGTTAAATGGTAGTGACCAGAATGCTTATGGATATATGGACTGTAAAGACCATTCTAAGGACGTCTCAGATAAAAATAAGAAGGAATTTATTGGAAACGGAAGGAAAGATCAACCTTGCTATGAACTGGCAAGAAACTTGGCTAAATTGTGTCCATGCCCTAGGACTTAGTGGAAGTTGGAACTTAAGAACTGTGAACCAGAATATTTGGCAGAAGAAATTTCTAAGCAGCAAATCATTCAGGAAGCTGCATGCTTACTTCTAACAGCCTACTCTGAGTTGTGGCAGCAAAGGCACGACATAAAGCCAGAATTTAAAAGGGAAGGAGAGTGTAAAAATTTAGAAAATTTGCAGCCTGGCCATGGTAGAGAAACAGAGAGCATTTTCAGAAGAAAAAAGCAATGGTGCTAAGAAGATTAGTACAAAAGAAAGGGACTATCAAGAGAAGGGGAAAAGGCTCTAAAGGCATTGCAGAAGCTTCTGGAGCCAACCCTTCCATTTCAGACCCAAAGACCTAGGGAGACAGAATGGTCTTGGAGAATAGACTTGAGGTACCCTTCATGGGCTCATTGTCCAGGGCCACCTTGGGAATCTGCTTTCAGCACAAGCACCTTCACTCCAGCTGTTTTGGCTGCTCCAGCCATGGCTAAATTGGTCCTTGGTGTGGCTGGACCTGCAGCTTTAGAAACTACAAGCTGGAAGCCTTGGCTGCATCCATGTGATGTTAAGTTTGCAGGCTCACAGAATGCCAGAGCTATGAAGGCTTGGGAGCCTACACCAAGATTTCAAAGGATGTATGGAAAAGTCTGGGGGCCCAGGGAGAGATCTATTACAGGGGCAGAGTCACTGCAGACAGCCTTTCCTAGAGAAATGCCGAGCAGAAATGTGAGATAAGAGTTGCAGCAAAGAAACCCCAACAGTGCCATGCCTAGTAGAGCCATGAGAGCGGGATCACCATGTAATCCAGACCTGTGGAGCTATCAGAGTGGAACACCAGCCTGGAGAGCTGAATTGTGGACTGAGACCAGGAAAGCCATAGGAACAGAGCCACCCAAGGATTTGGGGACCCAACCCCAACACCAGTGTGCAGAAGACATGGAACATGGAGTCAAGGCTCATGATTTGCCAGCATTGGAATTTAATTCCTACCCTCCTGGGTTTTGGACTTGCATAGGACTTGTTACATCTTTCTTCTGGCCTATTCCTTTCGGAATGGGAATATATACCCTATGCTTGTCCCACCATTGTATCATGGCAGTGGGTAACTTATTTTGATTTCAGAGATGGAAATTTGAACTTTGGACTTTTGAGTTGAAACAAGTTAAGACTTTGGGTACAAAATGAATGTATTCATATGTGAAAAGGACATGAGTTTTGGGGGATCCAGGGTGAAATGCTGTAGACTGGATGCCCCTTCCCAACCTCAATGAAGTTTAATCCTCACTGTAACTGTTGAGGGTAGGAAATCCTATTATGGTAAGTGAAAGGTGGGGACTTGAAGGGGTGATTAGATTATAAGACCATGATGTAGTGAATGGATTAAAAATGGTGGTCATGGGCATGGTTCTGAGGCTTAAAAGGACAGTGCAGGAGGAACTGTCTCTCTGTTCTTTCTGCAACACCATTTATTCAATGTGATACCCTGCAATCACTGAAGTCATCACCAAAGAAAACCTTCACTAGATGTACTCCCTGGACTTTGGAGTTCCCAGGCTCAGAAACCATTAGCAATAAATTTCATTTTCTTTATAAAATACACAATTCTATGTATTTTATTATAAGCAACAGAAGTGGACTAATTAAGAAGGAAAGTATCTGGACCCAATAAAAGCTATATATGACAGACCAGTGGCCAACATCATCCTGAACAGGGAAAAGCTGAAAGCTTTTCCTTTAAGAACGAGAACAATACAAGGATGCCCACTCTCACCACTCCTATTTTAACCTAGTATTGGAAGTACTAGCCAGAGCAATTAGGCAACAGAAAGAAACAAAGAGCATCCAGATTTGAAAAGACAAAGTTAAACTGTCCCTGTTTGCAGATAACATGATCCTATGTGTAGATAATTTCTATATATAGAAAACCCTAAAGACTCTATCAAAAACTCTTAGAGCTGATTAACAATTTCAGTAATGTTGTGGGATACAAAATCAACACTTTTTTTCTCTTAAAAAATATTTTAGGAACATCTCATTATTGTTTCCATGCAAAGCCCCCAAATCTTTAGGAATGCTTAAAATCAACATAAGCAATTGGAAAAGCTGGGAGCATTTCCATAGTTCCCTAATAAGCCTAATAGTAAGCCTAAAGAGTCAGGACTTACAAGTGATAATACACAATGTGGGTGAAGAGTTTAAGAAGTCTGACTTGGCCTGAAAAAAAATATATGATCAAGAGTTATGAATATGAATTGGATGAATGTTGGGAAATTATTTGGCGCCTGTCTTTCCCTCTATGTTGTATGGCAGGAAGCATTCTTTCATCATTCAGCTCTGTGTCCCCGGGACCCAGACGACAGCCGACAACAGAGTAACACTCGATCATTTCATGTTCCATGACTAACTAAGGGTGCCTCATCTCTCCCTATGCAAGGGCTTATCATGGTTTTGTTATCCAGACTGAGTTTTTCAATCTAGAATGTCTGCCACCCTGTCGTTGGCACTCATCTGGTACCTGGGGACACAGAGCTGAATGACAAAAGGGTATTTCCTGCCATACACTACAGAGGGAAATGTAGACATCAGATAATGACAAAAAAATTATTAAATAATCATAAGTGACAAAGTGCTATAAAATAGAAATTTTGGATTCTATGGAAGTGGATCACAGTGGAATTAAACAGAATCTGTTGGGCATTGGATTCAAAAACAACTTTCTAGGATAATAGAATAATAAATTCCTTTGCTTGTAGTTATGAATCTGCAATTATCATCCGGGGATTAGAATGTCTACAACACAAAGTAAGATTCTAGTTGCTTATTGTGGGCACAGGGAATCTGAGAGTCTTCCTTTCATTTATTGATTGATTTTAATATCAGTAGCATAAGCCGATGTCCTTGGGCAAACGTTTTTGAGACGTGGTGAATGTTTAGAGGTGTCTGAATGATAACTGCTCTCCTTGGGATTCCAAACTATGTCTAACTTGAGAGCATTTACTCAGTGATCTTGTGCATGTCACAAATTCCAAATGCTTATTTTGAGATTTCCCTACTTTTATAAGTGCAGGTGTGTGTGATAGGAATGTGAAGGACTGAGCACTAAGGAACTGTATCTAGAAACTGATTAAAACTGAGGGGGAGCACACAGCAGGTGCGACCCATGTCCTTGGTCCTCATTCGTTTGTTCTGAAAATTGTTATCCAATCAAAATGTGCAGCCAAGGTTGCAGTGGGATTCTAGAGAGAGTGGTGTTAACAAACCATTTCCTCTCTCTTCCCCTGGGGTTTGAAAGGTCACCAGGCCTTGAGATGCAATAGAGGATTTTAGTGTACATTCAGGTGTATGATTCGTTCTATTATCATTCTGATTATTATTATCACTATTCACACTGTTAGCTTTTCACCTTGAGCTAACGTGACATTTTAGTGCTATGGAAAATCAATGAGGCAAAAATTTCTTATGCTACCACAAACAATTACTGTTGATTTAAGTACAAAGATTAAATACCACATGGACAATATGGATAAAGAGATTAAAATGCACATGCATATATACCATCCATTATTGAGAAACTTTTAAGTGGTTTTCAAAATTAGTGTTTTCTGCTGGGAAGAAAAGATTCCCTTATTGAATGACCATAACCTGAACTGAAACTTGCTTTCAGCATAATTAGCTATGTCCTCACTTCTGATAATGATACCAAACTTTGAATTTAATTAGACTTTAATTGCTGTTTTAAATTGTCTCCTGCCTCTGACTTTGCTATCTCTGCCATCTCATTCTACTTTTTTCCATGTTCTATTTTCATTGTGGTGTTAAGACCACATTACCTAACAAGTTAGCCACAAAACTTTTAACAAACAGGGTGGTCTTAATAAGAAAACACGATGTTTTCCAAGAAGCTTCTTTTAACACTGATGTGATGTGACAGAGAATGCCTTAACTGTTTTTCATGTGCATTTTCAGCTTCTGGGGAACAGTCAGCCCATGATTCCTTGCAGTTAGGTGTGGACATGGGACTGAGTCCTGGCCAATGGAATGTGGGTAGAAGTAATCTTGGCCCATAAATCCTTTCACAGAATCATCTATTCTATTTGTCCTCCTTTCTGCTGACTGGATGTCGATGTCCAGGTGACTTTGAAGGTCATGTGCACTTGTCAAGCCTCTGTTAAGCTGAGTGTCTTCCCCGCATTCCCACCTACTGAGTTTTCATTATGTGAGTGAAAAACAATATTCTAACAGGTCAAGCTGCAGAAATTCATGGTCCATCTATTACAGCACCTTGTTTTGCCTTATTTAAAACATTTGACCATCTCTCCCATGGCCATTGGCTAATATTTTGGTATGCTTCTGTATGTTAGTCAGTTTTCTGTTGCTTATAGCAGAATACCTGAAACTGGATAATTTAAAAAGAAAAAAAATTATTTCAAAAACTTTTGGAGGCTGAGAAGTCTATGATCCAGGGGCATACCTGGTGAGGGCCTTCTTCTGTGTGGTGACTCTCTACATGGTCCTATGGTGACCAGGGTGTCACGTGGCAAGAATGGGCTAAACAAGAGAGCTGACCTTTCAGTTGCCCTCCTTATAAAGTCATTAGAACCATGACCATTACATGAATGGACTAATCCATTCACTAGGGCACAGTCCACACAATGAATAACCTCTTAAAGACCCTACATTTCAAATACCATAATTGGATTCTCTACCTTCTTAACACTGTTACAACGGGGGTTGAGTTTCCAATACATTTAGCCCATAGCATGCTGTGTCAATCAGGGTTCTCCAGAAAAAGAAACACCCCTCTCCCCGTAGGATACACACAAATACACACACACATTTATTCAATAAATTGACAAACAATTCTGGAAGCTGGCAAGACCAAAATCCATAGGGCAATCCTGCAGACTGGAAATTCTCAGGCAGGAGCTGATGCCACAGTTTTGAGACAGAATTTCTTCTTCCTCAGGAAAACCTCAGTTTTGCTCTTAAGGCCTTTCAACTGATTGGATGAGGCCCTCCCACATAATTGAACTAATATCCTTTACTTAAAGTCAGCTGATTGCAGATGTTAGTAACATCTACAAAATACTTTTTCACAATTATTCTTTGTGCCCCTTACCCAATCTCTCTTCAACTCCTCTCTCCCTCCCCACCTCCCACCTCTAGTACCCATAGATTTGTTCTCTCTTTCTGAAAGTTCGCCATATTATGATAGACTCTTCCTTCCTTCCTTCCTTCCTTCCTTCCTTCCTTCCTTCCTTCCTTCCTTCCTTCCTTCCTTCCTTCCTTCCTTCCTTCCTTCCTTCCTTCCTTCCTTCCTTCGCACTCACTTGTGAGTGAGGACATGAAGTATTTCTGTGTCTGGCTTATTTCACTTAACAGAATTTTCTCCAGCTCTCCCATGTTGCTGCAAATGGCAGAATTTCATTCTTTTTTATGGCTAAGTAGTATTCCATTGTGTATGCATATCACATTTCCCTTATCCAGCTGTCCATCGATGGACATTTAGGTTGTTTCCACATTTTGGCTATTGTAAATAGAGCTGTGATGAACATGGGAGTGCAGATATCTCTTTGATGTGATCATTTGTATTCCAAAGGACACAATGAACAGAGTGAAAAGACAATCTACGGAATGGGAGAAAATATTTGCAAACTGATATGTATTTTTAAAGGATGGCTAAATTAGAAATCACTTTTAAATACTTTGCTACAGCCAGGAAGTGACAGAAACTTGCACCTCTACCCAGAGAAGATACATCTTAGAATCAACAAGTGTTAGAGATGCAGAGTACTTTAGGAATCCTGGACTCCAATCCCTTTAATTGACAGGGAAGTGAAGTGAAGTTCAAACTGTTCTGTGATTTGTTCAAGATTACACAGCAAATAAGGGACTAGGCAGACACTTAAAGGTTGTCTTGTCTCACTCTCATTCTATGACTGTCTAGTCAAACAATGTTTGTTGGTTTGTATACTTGATTTGTAGTTTTTACCTTCTATTGTCCATAAGACCGAGACCATGGGAATCGCATACATGTTCCCAGTTCCCACCATCTCACACTGCATTTTTTTCCCCATACAAATTACAACTTCTATGTGGAAAAGACTCTGAAGGCTACCATGGATCTCCTGAGTCACTAATTCCAGTGGAATCATTAGATTCCAATAGTCTCAATATTATTAGGGAGAAAAAAAAAGAAATGTTACTATTTAGAGGTTACCAAGAAACTTCAGATGATCCACAGATAGTTCTGTGAATTTTTTTCTACTTAATTCTGTAAAATTTTCTAATTTGAATACCTATTCCAATTTTTCATAAGTTCCACCATTCCTATTTTTAGCTCACCTTTATTCACACATTTATTGTGTCTGGCTGGATACTGTAGGTTTTATTTAGTGACTCCTGGTACATACTTGTATGGGCTTTCTCCACTAGAAAATTGATGCATTTCAAGAGAGTTTTCTGTTTTGATATTTCTATTATATAACAAGAAGCTCTTAATATAATTCCTAAGAGTTTACATATCTGGATTTAAGTAAAGACGGTTTTCTTAACCAGGGCATGATGATCACTTTAATGTGTCATGTGGCCAAACAATACAGTACCTAGTTATTCAATCAAACACTAATCTATGATAAGGGAAATGTGATATGCATACACAATGGAATACTATTTAGCCATAAAAAAGAAAGAAATTCTGCCATTTGCAGCAACATGGAAGAGCTGGAGAAAATTCTGTTAAGTGAAATAAACCAGACACAGAAATACCTCATGTCCTCACTCACAAGTGAGTGCGAAGGAAGGAAGGAAGGAAGGAAGGAAAGAAGGAAGGAAGGAAGGAAGGAAGGAAGGAAGGAAGGAAGGAAGGAAGGAAGGAAGGAAGGAAGGAAGGAAGGAAGGAAGGAAGGAAGAGTCTACCATAATATGGTGAACTTTCAGAAGGAGAGAACAAATCTATGGGTACTAGACGTGGGAGGTTGGGAGGGAGAGAGGAGTTGAGGAGAGATTGGGTAAGGGGCACAAAGAATAAACGTGAATTGTAATGATGAGTATACTAACAGTATTGATTTGATCATCACATGTATACAGATGATGGTAGTCATTGCTGCACCCCAAAAATATGTATAATCAATTAAGCTCAATTTAAAAAAAAAAAAAAATTCACATCAGGAATGGTAACAGCCACTGATAACATTTAATGAGTGCTCTTCAGTACCTGGCACATTATATACAATGTCATGTAATCATGACAATACCCCAATAAGGTGCAGAAAACAAGAGCTAAGATGTGGTAGGTTACATTAACCATTGAGGACACAGCTGATGAACAGAAGTGCCAGCATTTGCAACCAGGCTTCATGACTCCAGCACCCCATGCTGTCCCAGGTGGTCTTGTCAGCCTTTGCACCAGGCAGTGTGGACAGCATTGCTGCCTGCATTTTTATCTAGCCATGACAGCTTCCTCTTTAACGGTGTCCACACGGGTCTCCACTTTCTCCTTATTTCCTTCCCTATGCCCCTCCACATGTCCCGTCTGCCTTTGCCACCAGTTAATAATGATGGCCACATTACTTCCTGCTTGGAAATAGCTTTTCTCTTTGGCCATTTCCCAGTGGGCCGATGTGAAGTTTGTAGTTTGCAAAAGCAGCAAAGGGGCAGCGAACGGGTGGAAGCTAGGGCCCAGGCTGACATCCATTCTCCCCTGTTACTGGGACTTGTTTGTAGTTGGTTAGGCAATTTAGAGAAAAAAGAGAAGAATTGAAATGAAACACATGAAACATAGTAAAATAGAAAAGCAGAGAGAATGCTTCTGAAAGGTGTTTAAATTGCCTGGGTCAGTGTCCCCTGTGGAAGAGTTAATGACATCTTCCCTGAGAAGGGCTGTTCTTGTTCTTTCAATAAGAAAAGCTCATTTGGGATCATAATCAGCCCTCTTCTGTTCTACCAGGGCCACCCATCCCCTGTCCTCTCTTCATTTATTGTCTGCCCTACTGGGGCTCACACAGCAGTGTTGCTAGGCTGATGGAGTGATGCCTCCATTCATTTCCTTTTATTAAATGTTTCTGCAAATGGACATTTCAGGCTGGTTCCTTATTATTGCTAACATCTCTACCTCAGAACTCCAGTGCTTGCCATATGTCTGAGAGGCTCTCTGTGATTCCAGGTGTAAATATTCATACTATAAAACTCAATTATCCAGATTTCACAAGTTTGCAAGGTAATTCTTTTTTTTTTTCCTCTAAATCTTTACCCACTTGATTGTGTACCATTAGATGCTTTACCAAGTTTCTTTCTTTAAATACTTCTAAAAATTCTGGGGAGCTTTTGTCTACATATTGCAAAAACCCGTCCTCTTTATCACCGTCCACTTCAGTCGCACTGGGGCCGGTGCATTCCTGTTCCCAGTCTGGAATACAGTCTCTTCTCATCTTTGCACATTCATTAGTTTTCTGTTGCTGCTGTAACAAATTACCACGGATTTCATGGCTTAAAACAGCACACATTTATGATCTTACAATTCTGCAGGCCAGAACTCTAGTAAAGATCTGAAATTAGGTTGTCAGCAGGGCTAAATATCTCTCTGGAGACTCTAGATGTAAGTCCATTTCTTGCTCATCAGGGGTGTTGGCAGAGTTCAGTTTCTTGCCATTGTAGAACCAAAGTCCCCATTTTCTTGCTGGCTGTCAGCCAAGGGCTGTTCCCAGTTTCTAGAGGTCACCACACTCCTTGGCTCATGGTCTCCCTCCTCCATCCATCATCTTCAAAGCTGACAGTGGTGGCTACAGTCCTCACATCCCACCCGTCTGACCTTCTTCTATCTTCCTCTTTCATTTTTAAAGACTCAGTGATTAGATTGGGTCCAAATGGATCATTCAGGATGATCTTCCCATCTCAAGATCCTTAACCTTAACCACATTTGCACATTCCCTTTTGCCATATAAGGTAACATATTCACAGGTTCCAGGGTGAGAATGTGACATCTTTGTTAGGGCCATTATTCTGCCTTTCACAGCATGGCAAGCTTCTTTGTATTATTCAGCCATCAACTCAAAAGTCACCCTCTGCTGTGGTTTGAATGTTCCCCCAAACTCATTGAAGCTTGATTCCCCTTTTAGCAGTGTTGAGAGGGTGGGAAATCAGCCTATGGTATTTGAAAGGTGGACACTTTGGGAGGTGATTGGATCCTGAGAACTCTGTTCTTGTAAATGGATTAGTCCATTCATGAATTAATAGGTTAAGAGTTAAATGAATTATCAGGGAGTAGAATGGGGGCTATATAAAGAGAGGAAGAAAGCATGTGGAAATGTGCTGCTGCTCAGCTCTCGCCAGGTGATATTCTGCACTGCCTTGGAACTCCGCTGAGAGCCCCCATCAAGAAGGCCTTCCCCAGATGTGTCCCCTGAACCTTGGACTTCTCAGCCTCCAAAATTACAAGATGTAGTTTTCTTTTCTGTAAGAATTACCAAGTTTCAGGTGTTCTGTTATTAGTGACAGAAAATACTCTCTCAGAGGGGCGTTCTTTAATCATAGAACATATTGTTTTCACGGTAATGATCATTATGTCCATTTATTTTGCTTTTTATTGTTTTTATTTGTTGTTCATATTTCCAGTTAGAGTAAAAACTCCTTGAGAGGAGGTTTTCTTCACTGCTGTGGCCCAAACATCTGAGTAGTGATTCGTACGTAGTAGCTACTCAACAAATGTTTATTGAATGGACAGAAGGTGGAATGAGTAGAAATGCTCTTGAACCCACCTGACGTGGAGGGTTTCAGTTTGACCCTTCACAGTCTTCCTAAATGTCCCCCCTTTTTTATGGTGGTTGACAGAATGCTCACTGTCTTTATCAAAACAATTTAGTCTATCCAAACAACATGTCTTTAGCCAGGATATTAGACTATCGTGTTGTAAATGTAGGGCACTTTCTAAAATCTGGGTTATTCATTCTGGGAAAATAACACAGAGGAGACTTTAGTGTAACATATAGATTGGGTTTCATTTTTCCCCACCAGTTTCTCCGTAGATCATGAGGTGAGGATGTGTCTCTGAGCACTTTCTGCCATCAGTGTCTCTGTGCTCAGTCTCCTGTGGGTAACAGCAGCCAGCTCATGCACATCTCCCAAGAATCAATATGTTTGTGGTGGGACAGAACAGTTTAATCCATATTTAGGAAAGAGGGATTTTTCTTTCTTTCTAAGAAAGACATTATGCTGTATAGTTTAGCTGTCCATTATCTCAGATTTCTTTTTAAATTTATTTTTGCCTTGCTTTATTATTGCCAAAACAAAATCTTTCCTTTTCCCAGAACAAAAAGAAAGTGTTGCCCCAAAGTTGATTGATTAAATCACTGGCCGTTGCTAACTGAGTTTAATCTTGAGCCCCTTTCTCTTCCCTGGAGGTCAGGGATGGAGCTGAAAGTTCCAACCTTCTGTTCAGATGGTTGCTTCCTCTGGCATTCAGCCCCCATCTAAAAACTATCTAGGGGCCCACCAAGAGCCACCTTATTAGCATAAACCTGGGTATAGTTGACAGGAGCTTATTATAAGTAACATAAGATGCTCCTTTCACCCCTATCTCTCAGAAAATTCTAAGAGTTTTAGGAGCACTTGTGCCAGAAACTGGAGATGAAGACTAAATTATATATCTCTTATTATATCGCCGTACCCCAGACCCCTATTATCTTCTTTATACCCACACATATTACCCTTATGTTGTCCATGGATGCACCTTTTTCTGGGTCTACTCTTCTGGAGAAATATAGATGGTCCCTGATTTATGATGGTTCAACTTATGATTTTCCAACTTTACCAAAGTACAAAAGCAATACTCATTCAGTAGAAACTGTACTTCAATTACCTGTACGACCATTCTGGTTTTCGCATTCGTTACAGTGTATGATAAATTATGTGAGATTTTCAGTGCTTTATTATATAATAGGCTTTGTATTAGATAATTTTGCTCAACTGTGGGCCAATGTAAATGTTTTGAGTAGATTTAAGGTATCCTAGGCTAAGCTATGATGTTTGGTAGGTTAGGTGTATTAAATGTATTTTAGACAACGATATTTTCAACTCATGATGGGTTTATCAAGATGTAACCCCACAGTAAGTTGAGAAGCATCTCTATTCCAATGTTCAAAAAATGTTTCTTTTCCTTGTCTCAAAGTACTATATTCCTCAAATGCTTAGTCTTTAACAAAGAATCCCGGGGGCAAATGTCAACTATAAAGCACTGTAGCCTAGTGGGGACAAGACAGAACTTGAATTTGAGGTCTGACTCTATGAATTCTTGGTAGTAAGCTTTTGAGTATGTTGTAGTAAGGCCATTAGGCAAAGGGGGTTTCTTCCTGAAACCAACATTTATCAAACCTCTGCTATGAGTTCTGAACCGTGTCTGACATACCATTCAATTCATTATCTCATTTTGCTTTATTTTGCTCTCTAAACCTCTGTTTCTTTATCTTTAGAATAGGACTGAGAATTGGGCCGACCCCATGGCTCACTCAGGAGAGTGCGGTGCTGGGAGCGCAGCGGCGCTCCTGCTGCGGGTTCAGATCCTATATAGGGATGGCCGGTGAGCTCACTGGCTGAGCGCGATGCGGACGACACCAAGCCGAGGGTTGCGATCCCCATACCGGTCACGAAAAAAAAAAAAAAAAAAAAAAAAGGAATAGGGCTGAGAATTATAGCACCAACCTCACTGGTAATCAGCAGATGAGGTGGCATCATTGTTATATATCATGGGTATGAAAATCATTTCTAAATTCAAATGTCTGTACAAGTAATTGCAAAATCTAAAGTTAAGTGATAAAATTAATCTTTTTTTTTTTTTTTGTCTTTTTCGTGACCAGCACTCAGCCAGTGAGCGCACTGGCCATTCCTATATGGGATCCGAACCCGCAGCGGGAGCGTCACCGCACTCCCAGCGCAGCACTCTACCAAGTGCACCACGGGCTCGGCCCAGATAAAATTAATCTTAACCTGGTTTAAGTAATGAGGATATTTAAATCTTGCATAACTGGCAATCCATCAGCACAAGCTTCAGGGATGGAATGGAATAGAGGCTTTAGAATGTCATCAAAGAGCCAGGTTCTTGTGGTCTTTCCAATCTCCTATCTTCAGTGCAGACTTGAGGTAAGGTTGGTTTCCTTTATGAAATTAAAGTAATTTGCAGAATAAATTGTGACCAAAGGGATTTTTCTGTGTGTGTCCAACTGGGGAAAAACAGAAACCTCTCTGCCAAGAATTGCATGTTCACACTTTTCTTTAGTTTGATGGAGCCAACTTATATTTCAAAAGCACCACTGGATGAGAAGGAGTCACTACTGTATAAGAATACCATTCACTGATGAACTCAGAATAACTAGAGTTGGAGTCACTTTACCTGAGTCCACACAAAATTGAAACTCTCTTTGTAAGAACGCAGACTATTTCTGGGTAGGCAGCAAAAAAGTCTATTCTTATGGAGAACCTCTGTATCCTTCCCACAACTCTTCTGTGTTTCTTCCTCAAAAAGGCAAACCAGTCACTAATATGATTGACTGAAGTGCAGAACATTTATTGCTGCCCTTTAATAATAAGTTGCTTTCCCATAACTTTTTCATAGGTAGGAAGTCTGATCTTGAGAACAGATCAGATAGTCACAACTATTTTTTGTTGGTTGAATTTCTGCCTCGACTCTGTTAGATTATCTGTAAAGATGGAGACACATTTCTTCCTGGCATTGTATGCATGTTCCTTACAATGAGCTTTTGCTGCTTGTCCCATAAAGGGGTAGAATTTATTTCTCCACCCTGTGAATATGGGCTTGCCTTGAAGATTGCTTAAACCAATCAACTGCAGTATAAGTGGTGTTGTGTGGTTTTTGAACCTAACTCCCAAAAGGCATTATAGCTTCTGCTCTTGCTTGCTACCTCGAGACCACCATGTAAAAAAGTCTGGGCTAACCTCCTTGAGGATGAGACACATGGAAAGAGATTTCAAACTACTATGTTTGGAGTGGTTTGTTACAGAGAAACAGAAAATTGTTATAAAATCGATGGGTCTTGTTATCTAAGAAAGAGTATTAATACACATACTTATATTACAGTATAAAGTATATTATACTTAATACTTGTTTATACTTTAAAAAGAGATAAACAATAATATTTTTAAAAAACTGTTTATTTGTAGGGATAGAAAGGGAATGAAGTGAAGGAGATGGGGATAGAATCTAGACTTCTTTATTTGCTGATTTGAATGTGGAATTGTGTAAATATTATATGTAAAGAGACAACAAAATAAATATTTTTCAAGTATTTCAAAAAATCTAAACTAAAAACAAATTAGCTTAAATTTCTATCTAGTCATAGAATTATTCAAAGTATCTTAAAGATACAGTGACCTGACTGTACATCTCTTCAGGAAAAAAAATAAGTGCAGAACAACAGTAACAACAAATAAAAAACACCTTAGACATGGTATTACAAGAAAAATATTCATTTCCATCTTCCATTTGGATATACTGTACCCTTTTTAGTCATTATATTTTTAAGTAATTTTACAAATAATTTGCAGAAGAATAACAGGATAGTAGGAAGTAACAATATTAGAAGTTTTAATAAGAATTTAAATTTAGCAAATCACTTTGTTTAAGTAAATTTTGGCACATAAATGTCATGAACGCTATGAGAATGCTGTAACATGGCCTTTTAAAAAGAAGGGATAATATGGATCCTTTTCACAAAGTATTACAAGAAGTACTGTTGAATGACTTACTGATATGTATTTTTACCTTTAAAAATATATTGTTTACTCATTGATTTATGAATTTTAAAAATTTGTCTGGAATACTGTCGTGTAGACTCATAGTCTGGAATTTCACTTATGTAATTAATTTCACTAGCATAATTAGATTCTGCAGTAATGATGTTCCTTTGTATTCATCTGATTTATCCAATAATTGTGAAACTTTAAAAATAAATTTTCTTTTCCATTATGGAGAAAAAAATAGGAGATTCAGTGTTCTCCACTGTGTTTATTGAAAGCTAAAAGCAGACCATAAAAATGGGGTCTGTGGCCTTCTTTCAAAATGTTTTGAAAGATAATGCAATACCTTGGACAATCATTAAGAAAACGGAAGAACGATGTAATATCAATGATTTATTTATTATTACATCATCTTTCTAGTCAATTCCATTATATTTTTTAGTCTTTTATTGTATAATTAAGAATAATTGATAATCAATGTGAGTGAAGATGAAATAATTACTAGGATGATGAAATAGCAAAATGTTTTAAGATATTGGAAAGATAAGATTGCTAGGATATGACAATGCATCTTAGATTTATAAAAAACAGTCCAGTGAATCTATATGGTAATTGCAAGATCAAATTAGTTTCATATTATTTTTTAAGTAAATTTTCTCTCTCTTTTCTCCCTAGAAGATTATTTCAAGGAACCTGTTGATTAAATGAATTCCTGAATGAACAATAAATGTCTGGGTCTTTTTTCCTCCATTTAACATCTATTTCCCCCTTTGTTTATAACTATCTTTTACAAAGGGGACATTTAACAAAGAGAGAAATAGGTTAAGATTTTATAGGATCCAAGTGTCCAGCAAAGGGCTTTTTCTTAGACTGTGCATCTGCCTTTAAAACAGAATGACTTCATGGGAAGCAATTCAGAATCCTAATATTAAACATTCTATTTGAAGTAGTCCCATTATTTTCCTTTAAAAAAATGTAACCTTCATTCTTATTAGGAGAGTGGATTAGGAACTGAGAGCTCCCTTTCCTTTTATTCAAGTACTGAGGTGGTGCAGCCATGCATTCAGCAGTGACCAACTCAGCTATGTGGGACTAATTAGGAAGAGTAATTATTTATTTTTCTTCATTAGAAAAGCACATATGTATGTGAATAGCTCCTTGAAGGCTGGATAGTTTCTAATTTTTTTTTTCATTTGAATGAGAAGAGGTAGAGTTTAATTTCTTAGAGCTGCTATTCTAGATTGGTTTTGTGTTTAATGGAATGAGCTGAGCGGGTGCAAGTGGAGAATTGAATATCTCTAGCCCAAGAGTCATTATGGACATATTTGAGTGGAGACCTTGGTAAATTAGCTATCAAGCTAAAAGAAAACTTAAAATCAATTCTAATCCCATTCAACATAGAAAAGATACTCATGTTGGGCCAGGCTACAGATGCAGGGAAAACCACGAAACAAAAATTTCTTTTCTTGAGAGATTACTTCCCAATGAGGAAACAGTCATTTATGAAAATAAAATTGACGTGATGTGACAATGGTTGATGTGCACACCAAATTCTATGCTATTCCAAATATTGAATGAATCAGCTTGAACTAGTGGAATAGAGCATAGTTTCAGAGAAGAGTTAATATTTGTTCTGGGAATTTAAGGACAAGAAGGAGTTTGCCAGGCAAATCAAAATATTTCCACATAGAGGAAATGAAGTGATGAAAAACACAAAGATCTGAAGTGTACCATGCATTTGAGTAAAGATAGGACCTCTAGAATGTTTTGAGCACTAGATGTGGGAAGCAAATGTCACCATTTAGTAGAAGCATGGGTTATTTGGGTTAGTATTCTTGGGTCTATGCCTCTTGTCAATTCCCTATAACTATTCTGGACCAATTCATTTTGGGAGGCAGCAGAGGGCAAAATTGGTAAATATCACTGTGAGCTAGGTGTTGGGGGACAAATAGAAAGCATGGGTGGTTTAGGTCATTAATAGCATCCAATTAGCACTCATTCCATTATTTGAAAGAGAACCCAGTCACTTCCTGTTTTGCTTGATTTTTCACATGCAAACTAATGAGTAGTTCATTCTAAAAAGTCTCTAATTACTAATAAGATATTTAGCAGAATAATGGCACAAGGATTCCTTGGATGAGCGTGCCACTGTGTGAAATCCTCATAAGAAGAATGGACATAGGAGAACATGGTACTCTCTTGTTGATAGTGCCAAATTGCCCAAATAAACCTATGCAAGCAAATGTAAGTAAGAGGGCACAAAAGCATGGTCCCAACATAAACTTTTCAGATATGCAGAAGCATAGAATTTTTTAAGTTAAGGTTTTTTACATTAGCAGTCACATTAACAGCAGAAAGGAGGGAGATATAATTATATATTATCAGATATGTATCTTGCCAGAGGTAAAGTGTGGACCTTTGAATTTTGGCAGTAAGGAGTTTTCTTTCTGACTGATGATTTTTGACCACAACTGCAGATAAAGGGGTAGGTTAGTAATGAGCATTTTTATTCATTTTTATTGTGATTAACTAATATGGTTTGATGTGTTCCAAGATCCCAGTGTCTTGTTCTCAATATAATTTTGTTAAATGAATGAAATAACTGTGCACCTTATTCAGGAATTTTTCACAGGAGTAATTCCAGCCAGGATCAGCTGAAAAACTCCCCAGACGTATCAAGCCCGAATTGCTCACCCACAGATTGATAAGTAAATAAAACAGTCGTTTTAAGCTGTGAAATTTTAGGAGTGGTTTGTTACATAGCAATATGTAGCTGATATAACTTGTCTTTGCTATCCACTTTTGTATTTCTATAGCCTAGTTAATTGCCTGACACGTAATTAGTCCTTGTCAATTTTTTGTTTATGGACTGCAATTTTTGCTTCTTACAACAGTCACACAAGAAAAATATTATTATTCCCATTTTGTAGATGTAGAAAAAGAAGTTGAGAGAGATAAAGTAACTGGCCTATCTTAGAATGCTAACAGAAAACAGATGACACACACAAATTAGGTTAAATTGAGAAAAATTTAGTGTAAGGGCTATTTACACAGGCATGAATAGGGTATTAAATTATCTGGAGGGGTTGTTACGTAAAATCCTGTTGTTACATCAAATCCTTTTGTTACTACCCCTAGGCATGAAGGGCAGAGGAAAAGAGGAAAAAACAGCAGGGAGGGGAGAGAGGGAGAGAGGAAGAGAGGGGGAGAGAGAGAGAGAGAGAGAGAGAGAGAGAGAGAGAGAGAGAGAGAGAGAGAGAGAGAGAGAGAGAGAGAGAGAGAGAGAGAGAGAGAGAGAAAATGGAAGATATGCAGCATGGTGCCCCAAATCCTTGTCTACTGGGAATCTGGGTCTGGAGACTTCAAAGACTCTATGAAGCATGCATTTTACTACTTGAGTTTAAAAGATGTGGCAACTTATCTCTTACACCTCTCTCCTAAATGTTTATAAGAATAACATGTCTGTATTATACAGAGGTAATTCCCTTTCTCATTAGCAATTAAATCAGTCCTAGAGTGGGGCAGAAGGGTGGAAGATGCTTATCAAGATGAGAAAGTCATCCTATTCGTAATACACCTCTTTTATGGTATTTGCATGCCTGGTATCCTTAGGAAGACTATTCCTCATGGTTGGCGAATATTTTCCTTGATAATTTTATCTGATTTTGAGTAAGGCAAATGCTGTTTGTTTCATTATGTAAAAGAAGATGGAAGGGTAGTTGCTACAAGTTTGCAGAGAGAAGCAACAGGAGAGAAACAGTTTTGACAGTTTACTTCCATCTTGATTGTCAATTTTATTTTATAAATGAAAGTGGATGTACGAGGGATTTCAACCAAGAAAAAAACTTGGTCCTACAAGCACACAGAGAATTTCCAAATTTCTGGTAGGCAATGTGGGCAGTGTGGTGTAGTGAAGAGTGCTGGGTTTAGGGATCTACTCCCAGCCTCCCTGCTAAGAGGTATGTCATCATTATCCATTTCTTTAAACTTTTAATGATTCAATTTTCTCGTCTGTCAAATTATCAAAATTATGCCAGACCCACTTACTTAGAGGGTAGAGTACTATAGTATAACAACCACAGAATAACATTTTTTATCTATAGTACACTGAAAAATACAGAACTCTTATTTTTGTTGTTTGTAAGGTATTTTTCTTCTCAATAAATGCAAATATTTTGCAACCTCCCAAGAAAAATCAAATGAGCAAACATGTGGCTTTGTTTGTCTGAACAAATCCAGTTACCCTTGACAGCCTCCTTTCTGAAGTCTTTCTTTGAAAGCTGTGTTTTGTGGGGAAAGGTGACAAGTTGGCCACGAAGAGCCTTCACCTTGTGTGGCATTCTTTTGTGATTGCTGTCCTGGAAAGGAAAGAGCTTAGTCATAGGCCGCCCTCAGGGATCCAACCCACAGCAAGTGATGTTTGATTCATAGAGTTCCTCCACTGGAGTAATTAGAGGGAGCAAGAGGAGCCTGGCCTAAGTTACAAGATTTATGCAATGAAAAATTCACCAGTGGCCTCTGTTTCTTCTTTCCTTTTTGGTGATAGGTTAAGAGCTCAAGTTAGAGGAAATAGAAAAAGAAGAGAGCAGTAGGCAAGTTAGACAGTGATTCATCATTCATCTGGCCTGAATCCAGAGAGATATTTGTACACAGCTTAATGTTTGCAGGAAGAAGAGAAGCCATATGGGAGTAAAGAGAAGTTTTAAAGTAGGGCCAGTCACCATGGTGGAGACCGCACAATGGCGATGTCCCCAAGAGGAATTTTGTTGGGAAAAAGTGACTTTGATTTTTTTGTGCACTCTGTCTTAGTGCTTCTTATACTATTTGGATAAATGGATAGAAGTTCAACTGCCCTTAATCCTATTATACATTGTCATAGTAGAAAGATTTTTTTTTTTTTGTAGTGATTTGTCATCAAATATATTGAGGGAATCTTTTATTTTGGTTGAATAAGCTGCCTAAACTCACTACACAAGCCCCAAACAACACAATGAAATACGCTCTAGCACTTATTTATGTTCTAGACACAGTCTTCTATTATTTGCTGTTTAACTATTTTTGCTCCTATATCTTGTCCCATCTTGATTCAAAATGCCTTATGATGGTTTGACTTAATCTTTTCACTTTTAAGATAGTGCAGAAGTGATGCACATTCGATAGAAACCATACTTGAGTATCCACACAACCACTCTGTTTTTCACTTTCCATACAGTATTCAATAAATTACACGAGATATTCAGCCTTTTATTATAAAGTAGACTTTGTGTTAGAGGATTTTGCCTAACTGTAGGCTAACATAAGTGTTCTGAACACGTTTAAGGTAGGCTAGGCTAAGCTATCATGTTTGGTAGGTTGAGTATATTAAATCCATTTTCAACTTAATATTTTCCACTTATGTTAGGTTGATCAGGACATAGCCCACTGTAAGTATAGGAGCACTTGTGTGTGTGTGTGCGAGTGTGTGTGTATATGGTGCTGGCAGGTGGCTTTGTGGTATTTGGAGGCTGGCTTCCTCATATGAACATGAAATTATGTCATCCTCCGATCTTCTGCTTCCTTTGTAGCTTCAGAATAGATCCCAACTTTAGCTTTGGTTCCGTGAATGGCAGTTTCTGATAGTGGTTAATTCAATGGCTTGGCACAATTCCGATTCCACTTAGGCAACATATAAGACACATTCAACTTCTCAAACTATGATGACTTGTTTATTTATGGACGTTTTATATTTATTTATCTTATTTGGAAGACCAATTCAGAGCACATGTCTTAATCCATTTAGTCTGCTGTTTAGAATGTAATAAAATACCATAATTGGGTAGCTTCAACAACAGAAACTGAATTGTCACAGTTCTGAAGTCTGCAAGTCTGAGATCAAAGTGCAGGGGATCTCGTTCTGGTGAGGTCCCACTTCCTGGTTTGCAGCTGGACATCTTCTTGTTGTGTTCTCACATGGTGGAGAGCAGAGTGATAGGAATCAAGCTCTCTTGTGTCTTTTTACAAGGACACTAACCTTATTCATGAAGGTCTCCATTGTCATGATCTAATTACCTCCCAAAAGCTCTACCTCCTAATACCATCACATTGGGGGTTAGGATTTCAACATATGAATTTTGGAGGGACTCAAACATTCAGTTTATAGCAGCACGTAACCTTCACTTTTATGATAAGAAAAATGTAGCTGTGATGTACATGTTTGGGATATTGCTGTAATGTGATTCCACCAAATTGACCTTCTCGCGATTTTGTTTAAGACTTCCAAGACCTCAGCCTTGGGAAGATACTTGCTGTTTCTTCAGTGAAAGGATTACAGAGGGATCACAAAAGATCAGCAGCAGCAACAGCTACTTGTTCGATCAGCACCTACTGGGTGAGCCAGGGACTTAGCGTGTGTGTGTGTGTGTGTGTGTGTGTGTATACATGTATGTGTATATATGTATGTATACGTGTATGTGTGTACTTTGTGTAATTCTTCCACAGAATAACTCAGACATTTATTTAGAACATAGTAAAAAATTGATGCAAATAATAGGGAGATCAATTATGTATAGGTTTTCTCCACAATCAAAGGCAAAGACAGGGTTTATAAATATTTCAGCTGTGAAATGTACATCATGTGTTTGTGTCTGTGCAGTGCTGACCAGTAGATAGCCGAGTTTTATGCCGTTTTCTTCATTAAAATTTTTGTTCTCTCTTTGGTTAACCTTAGTTATGGGAGGAGTTAAGCTGTCAAGAGGACTTCGGTTTCTTTTTGGCAGTGTCATCAGCTGAATGTCAACTCAAATAAATGAATGGCGAAGAAGGCCTCATGCACCATTTCCCATCCAGGATGGAGTGGTTTCTTTGTATTTGTTCAATTAAGAAATATTTGCTGATTGCCAAGACTATTCAAGGTCATTGAAGACGAGACATAAGGGACAAAATCTTCCTTTGAAGAATGTGTAGGAAAACGTGGTTGGGCTAAGTGCCCAAAATGTCTAATTTCCTAAATGGAGATTATTTTTTGGCCCCAGCCACCAACATGGGACATCAGCATTTTTTTTACTTATCGAAGTAGTTATGGTAAATTATCCAATGACCAACTTTTACAAAAATTTCATTTCTGAGAAAGAATAAGAATTAGAGAAAAAGAGTGAGAGAGAGAGAGAAAGGAAAGAAGAAAGAAAGGAAAGGAGAAAGGAAAGAAAGAAGGAGGAAGAAAGGAAAAATGGGGAAAGGAGGAAAGAAAGAAGAAAAAGGATAAAGGAATAGATTATACATTATCTTCTACATCTACATTCTATCATTTCTCAAATGAGTCCACATTATCTTAAACACTCAATAACTTGTCATTATGGAACTGTGCTTAAACAGCACCCTCTTGGCTGTTTTGGTGGATCTTCACAATAAAGAGCCATAGCTATATCATGCCCATATGTTTCTGTAAATCATCCCTTATATAAAAGTACATATAAGAAAAAGTACATATGAAACATAACATTTAAATTTTTCACTAAAAATTTTATTTTTCTGCCTCTGAAAGTGGCAGAAATAACAATTTTATTATATAGTTCTTTTTCTTGTTGGGAAAATCTGAGATACAGTTGATGATGCTATTCTGGCCTTTATGATTGGCATATTTACTTTCTTATTCTTTCCAGAATTTTTGTTTTTCTATTCTTATATTTTTAAAAAACCTTGTCCTTTACGTTGTGTGTTGTGAGCCACCTCTGGTTATTTATGTAAAGATGAGATGAATAGGTGATGGGTGGATATGTAGATAGATACCCGATTAAGGTCATCAATAATCCATTTCTGAAAACCAGACATTCTTCATGTAAACAGCAACTGGGACCCAATTTTTCCTTATTTTAAATAGGAAAAATTATAATGTGTTACACATCAACCACAAATCTACAACGACTTTCTTAAAATGTAGCTAAAACAAACTACCTGTATGTAAGTCTCAGACTGTATGGTTAGGATATAAAATGCTTAATACATCACTTTCTGATCACCAATGAATTGATAATCTCAAACGTTGCTTCTTAATACAATAACATTTTTCTTCTATTGTAATTATTTTTCTCTTTCATTTGATTCTTTCTCTAAAATTTTCATTCACAAAATGTTAAGTTTCGGGGTAAGCCATTGAACAGCACTAGGCAAAAACAGGTGCTAAACATAAAAGGCACTGTTGAAATTCATTCAGGACAAGCTCACCATGGCAGAAAATGGCTCATGCTATGTATGGCACTGTGATTTCTCTCTTAACACCCACAAGATTGAGACAGACACCTCTGTGTTTGATGGCCAGAGTGCCTTTCAAAAAGTCTGCCTGTGATTCTGAATTTCAGTCAATTGTATCTGGAATGTAACTCATAACTGTTACTCCACATTATCTTTTTATTGCACATTGTTTTTTCAAATATATTAAGAACTGGGAAAGTAGATATAAATTATTATAGGAAAAATGTGTCTAGAGATAAGTACATTCTCTAAAGTTAGGCATTAAAAATTAACAATTGTTCTAGAAGAAAAAAAAGTCAATGGGGAGAGTTTCACACACTACCTTTATAATGTAATGCGGTTTGCAGAATTGTGGCAAAGATTATTTTAATGGAATGTTCTGTGGTGGGGATGGAGAAGGTGAAAGAACGTTGTGCTTAGTTTTGAGCAACTCAGATCTGGCAAAACCAAAGAAGGGGAAAGGGAAGAACCTAATGTCAGGATTAAGAAGAAAAGTCTTTTTAGAACTACCTTATATCATTAGTGTAGATGACATTGGCTTTTAGATGTATTAGAGACTAATTTGCTCACTGTACATATATTTGTAATCACCCTCCATTTATAGCAAGTGCTGGTAGTTTGCCATTTGCTGCAGTGGTGACATTTCTATATACACACACACACACACACACACATACATATATTTAAATTAGGTAAAATAATCTAAATAGCATGTAAATGAGGCACAAATATGAAGGACTAAAATTTGGTAGCTATAACTAACTACAGTGTCATCTTGACCAGGCTATTTAAACTTTTGGAGTCTTATTTTTCCATCCATAAAATGTGTATAATTACCTTGAAATAGTGTTTAAAGATAAAGGTATTAATTGAGTTTTCTCCAAAAGCAGACAATGAGACAAGGACTTGAGTATGATCATTTAGAATGCAAATGAGAGAGTGTCAAAGTGAGCTAGGGAATTAAAAACAAAAGAGAAATGTGTAGGTTAGACTACGGGGCACAGTTGCTCTGGGAAGAAACAAGATGAACATATTTAAGAAATGTCCCAACAGAGGATGGGAGGTTGGAGGACTTTTTTGCATTCTTCTATTCCCCAGGAATTTTAACTGTCCCTCCACTCTGAGTTTGCACCTGCACACATCTGAGCAAACTTCTCAGGATGCCTTTAAACTGTCTTGCAAGAGATGCAGAGAAGCATTCACTTGAGGTAGGGCACTGTCATCAGCCTTGAAATTGTTTATCACAGATGCTAGTAAACTCAGAGATGGGGCAAGAGGATAAGGCAGTGCACCAATAGTGTCTGATATAGGCACTTACATCACTCCTAAATTCTTGCAGCCTGTAATGAGTCTACTGTTTCACTGAAGCTTTAATGGAGTGGGCAAACACAGAATATAGGTTACTAAAGAGGGAGAGCTGTGATAAAGGATAAATTCCTCACTACTGTACCTGATCCTAAGGCCATAATTCATATTCTTCAATCTCTCCATTACCAACTGTTCTACATTCTTTTCCCTCATAGCAAGTGTTTCCACTGGTCTGATTTGTTTCCCAGTGGGGTGGCCTAAACCTTCACCTTTGAACATCTGATCCCCTGCTTGCAATATTTTTAACAGGATATGGTTGCCACATTGTCATTTACAGCTATCACTGGATAAAAAAAAAAAAAATCAAGAAGCACTCAAGAGAATGCCCTGAGATACAGTCATATTCCTCCATGCTCTCATTATGTAGTAGTGGTTACTTATTTGTAAATATAAAATTTAATCATCTTTTGGAAGTATAATATCTCCTATCTTTTCTGCTCTGTTGACATGAGTGATCTAAAACAACCAGAACGCAGTTCAGTAAAATTTTAATTTATCTCCTGATGAAGATATCTATGACTTCGTTAAATGACATTTAATCTAGTAAAGACTACCTTTGTGGGTGTATTAGTTTCCTAGTGCTGCCATAGCAAAGTACCACAAACTGGATGGCTTATAACGGAAATTTATTCTGTCACAGTACTTGAGACTAGAAGTCCAAAGTCAGGGTTTTGGCAGGGCCAGTTTCTCTGGAATGCTGTAGAAAAGAATCTGTTTCCTGCCTTTCTCTCAGCTTCTGGTATTGCTAGCAACCCTTGGAATTTCATAGCTTGCAGCAGCATAATACAAATCTCTGCCTCCCTTATCATAGGGTGTTCTCCCCTAGTGTGTTTGTCTTCTATTCCTGTAAGGAAACTAGTCATATTGGGCTCATTCTAATGACTTCATCTTAGCTTGATTACATCTGCAAAGACCATATTTCCAAATAAGGTCACATTCACAGGTACTGGGGATTAGGACGTCAACATATCTTTTTTGTGAGACACAATTTAACCTGTAAGGGAGTCACATTTTGTCCAAGTTGGTTACTGAGCATGACAGTCAAAGAGGCCAATAGTAGTTCTACCTCTTAATGGTTGTGGATCCAAAGTCAACCCTTCAGGATATTATCCTCAAGATGGTTCCTTAGTCAAGTCTTCATGAGGCCATTCAGAAGCTTAATCAGAATAAGAGCATTTGAGCAATGCTATATATTCCAGAACCAATTAATTTTATTGTCATGTGCCCATTATTGCATTTTCTTAACCATAAATTTTTTCTTTAGTATGAGGCAATATTAGGTGGTATTTTATGTCAGAAATTCAAGCAGTCTTTGAGTATTTCAGTCTTTGGATGGTGATACTGGCCCAGGAAATGTGGTCAAGGAAGAAAAGTTCACATCCAAAACAAATAACAATCCCTGTAGGGATGAATGGCAGCAATTCCAGGATTGATGTAGTCCAAAGTAAACAATTTTGCCTCAAGGTCTCCTCAAAGGATCCTATCTTATAAAAGATCAGTATATAACCCTTCCTTACAAAGGATCAGCTTTTGCTGCTGACACACCAACAGTGGCAGTTGCCAGATCAGCCTCACTGGGAGGAAGTTCATGCTAATGGGTCCCAAAATAGTCTGCATTCTTGTCACCACCATGGCTACTTTGTTTACGGGCCCATTGTACAGCATTAGAGTGTTCGTGGAAAGAGCTGGATAATCACCTCAACTCTGGATGAACCATTCTATCCATCTCTTATTTAATGCTTCATCTGAGGTAGATGCCTTCTGATGGGCTTTGAAACAAGATATCACAATCTGTACAATCTGTGCTCTTTCTCAAAAGCCCATATACATATCTCTTCCTAAAACCTTCTTATCTCCCCGTGGTCTTGTCTTCTTTTTTTTTTTTTTTTTTAATTTTATTTTGTCGATATACATTGTGGCTGATTATTGCTCCCCATCACCAAAACCTCCCTCCCTTCTCCCTGCCACCCTCCCCCCCAACAATGTCTTTTCTGTTTGCTTGTCGTATCAACTTCAAATAATTGTGGTTGTTATATCTTCTCCCCCCCCCCGGTTTGTGTGTGTGTGTGTGTGTGTGTGTGTGTGTGTGTGAATTTATATATTAATTTTTAGCTCCCACCAATAAGTGAGAACATGTGGTATTTCTCTTTCTGTGCCTGACTTGTTTCACTTAATATAATTCTCTCAAGGTCCATCCATGTTGTTGCAAATGGCAGTATTTCATTCGTTTTTATAGCTGAGTAGTATTCCATTGTGTAGATGTACCACATTTTCCGTATCCACTCATCTGATGATGGGCATTTGGGCTGGTTCCAACTCTTGGCTATTGTAAAGAGTGCTGCGATAAACATTAGGGAACAGGTATACCTTCGACTTGATAATTTCCATTCCTCTGGGTATATTCCCAACAGTGGGATAGCTGGGTCGTATGGTAGATCTATCTGCAATTGTTTGAGGCACCTCCATACCATTTTCCATAGAGGCTGCACCATTTTGCAGTCCCACCAACAATGTATGAGAGTTCCTTTTTCTCCGCAGCCTCGCCAGCATTTATCGTTCATAGTCTTTTGGATTTTAGCCATCCTAACTGGGGTTAGATGGTATCTCAATGTGGTTTTGATTTGCATTTCCTGGATGCTGAGTGATGTTGAGCATTTTTTCATATGTCTGTTGGCCATTTGGATATCTTCCTTAGAGAAATGCCTATTTAGCTCTTTTGCCCATTTTTTAATTGGGTTGCTTGTTTTCTTCTTGTAAAGTTGTTTGAGTTCCTTATATATTCTGGATATTAATCCTTTGTCAGATATGTATTTTGCTAATATTTTCTCCCACTCTGTTGGTTGTCTTTTAACTCTGTTAATTGTTTCTTTTGCTGTGCAGAAGCTTTTTAGTTTGATATAATCCCATTTGTTTATTTTTCCTTTGGTTGCCCGTGCTTTTGGGGTCATATTCATGAAGTCTGTGCCCAGTCCTATTTCCTGAAGTGTTTCTCCTATGTTTTCTTTAAGAAGTTTTATTGTTTCAGGGTGTATATTTAAATCCTTAATCCATTTTGAGTTGATTTTAGTATACGGTGAGAGGTATGGATCTAGTTTCATTCTCCTGCATATGGATATCCAGTTATCCCAGCACCATTTGCTGAAGAGGCAGTCCCTTCACCAGTGAATAGGCTTGGTGCCTTTGTCAAAGATCAGCTGGCAGTAAGTGTGTTGGTTGATGTCTGGATTCTCTATTCTATTCCATTGGTCAGTGTGTCTGTTTTTATGCCAGTACCATACTGTTTTGGTTATTATAGCTTTGTAGTATAGCTTAAAGTTAGGTAGTGTTATGCCTCCAGCTTTATTTTTTTTGCTCAGCATTGCTTTGGCTATGCGTGGTCTTTTATTGTTCCATATAAATGTCTGGATAGTTTTTTCCATTTCTGAGAAAAATGTCTTTGGAATTTTGATGGGGATTGCATTGAATTTGTATATCACTTTGCGTAGTATGGATATTTTCACTATGTTGATTCTTCCAATCCAAGAGCATGGGATATCTTTCCATCTTCTTGTATCCTCTCTAATTTCTCTCAGCAGTGGTTTGTAGTTCTCATTATAGAGATTTTTCACCTCCTTGGTTAACTCAATTCCTAAGTATTTTATTTTTTTGGTGGCTATTGTAAATGGGCAGGCTTTCTTGATTTCTCTTTCTGCATGTTCACTATTGGAGAAAAGAAATGCTACTGATTTTTGTGTGTTGATTTTGTATCCTGCTACTGTGCTGAAATCATTTATCAATTCCAACAGTTTTTTTGTAGAGGTTTTAGGCTGTTCGATATATAGGATCATGTAATCTGCAAACAGGGACAGTTTGACTTCATCTTTTCCAATCTGGATGCCCTTTATTTCTTTCTCTTCTCTGATTGCTCTGGCTAGTACTTCCAACACTTGCTCTTTCCAGACCCTTCATTATCTGAGCTATTCTCCACTATCTAATAGTGCATGCATACCCATAACTTAGACTACTTCTTCCTCTATGTCAAGGTTCAGGGTAGATAATACATATTTTACATTTTGCAGTCCATATAGTTTTTATTGTAACTACTTAACTCTGTCATTGTAGTGTGAAAGCAGCTATAGACAATATAAAAGCAAATGGGTATGGCTATGTTCCAATAACATTTTATTTACAAGATTGAGTAGATGGCTAATTTTTCCTATGGGTTATTGTTTGCTGATCCCTGCTCTATATGAAGGAGTTGATAAAATGTACATCTTAACACTCTCCTTATTGGGAGGATTTTCCATCATCTGAGCCCTTGAGTGGGGCTATAAAGTGACTGCAGTCCATTTTTGCTCACAGCAGTATTTCAAGCTGGCACATTTGTGAACCAAGCCTGGTTTTCTTCCTCTTGTGTCACCTGGTCTTAGGAGACTCCCACGAGTTTATAGTGTGAGCCGAGGCTAAGAGAGAGGTGCTGATATAGCATAAGTAGGTGATTATGGCATGTAGGATATCTGTCATGTAACGTCTTTTTGCCTCTGGACCTGCTCAATCTTTATGACAAATTTACTATTTCTATTTTATGATGGGTTGCTTCTGCACTCACTAAACTTTATGAATTGCTGATTCTGACAATACCGAACACATGGCAGAGAGTTGCATTTTCATAGCTATTTTATTTTCCATGGTATAGTGCTTAGTCTCTACCAAGGCCCAGTATCATTCCAGCAGCAGGTTTTCAAATGATGAGTAATGATCTGCTGAGGAAGGCACAGCCTTTTGCCAGAACACTGGGGAACTTCACTGTTATTTTCCTGTTGTACTTATGAGGGACTCCACATGCTGTCCTCATCTACCACAGACACTCTAGCATCAATGGATCTCCTGTGGCCTATGTTGAAGGACAAGGTAGTTGTACTACAGCCTAGATCTAATGCAGAATTCTTTTTTCGCTTTGGAAATCATTCTCTGTCTCCATAATCCAAAGGGGCCCAGTAAGCACTATGCATCTTCCTTAATGGTAGAAGACACAAAGTGCAGTAACTTTTGTACTGCTTTGGAAGCAATATTCTAGCATATTTTAGACAGTATTATCCCTTAAACCTCACTAATGTGTCAGTTTCTTGAATCTTTGTAGTGTTTATATTCAACACTCTTACATGCATGTGTCTTAACAGAGCATCTAAAGTATATGCCATTTTTTTCTTTACTAGGTTCAAATACTATGATATTTTGGACTGAGTTATCAAGGAAGGAGATTCTGAGACTGAAATTAGTGTGCAGGAGGTTTATTAAGGAGTGCTTTTGGGAAAAAAAACACTACAGAAATAAAATGGAGAAGGCTGATGGGTCAGCAGATAAGGAGCTGTGATGCTCTTTGAGATGTGATAAGATTACGGAGCAGGAATGACTTTCTCAAGTGGGGTGACTCAGTCAGGGTTTTACACTCCAATATCTGTCAGTCATTGGAGACTGGACACCCCAGGAGGTGAGCACAAGTCAGGCTTAGGTGACTGTCTTCAGCAGGGGCAATCCCCAAAGAGACTTAAGAGCTGAGTGCTGTTGGTTGGCAGTACTACTAGGAACCAGGAGAATAAGTCCTTCACTCCTGCAGGGAGATTTGGCCCATTCTTTACAGTATTCACCTTATTAATATGGAAGACCCAGAAGATGCTCTTCAGACTACCAAGGAAATCTGATTTCTTTTGGACATTACTATAAAAAGGGAGCCAGAAAGTTAACACAGCCATTGTTTAAGTGAATAAATGTGAAATACTGATTTTTTCCAGGTGAATGAAAGCTGATTTTGATCCTATTTCCTGTTGGGGATTGAAAATCACACATTTGTCAGACCCATGACTCCATACTTACTGCTGGAGCTTATGTCAGTCTGTTTTATTAAGGATATTATATCCAGAAGAGTAGATGTAGTTGGGGCTACCTTTCAGTTTTAAAAGATGGAGGCCTTCATCTTCCATGATACATTTATTTTTTGCAGAGTCCATTCCAGTAAATCAAATGGAGATATGCTGAGGGTCTCCAGTTCCTGTTCAAATATTTTAGGGTAGCACTAATCTCTGCAAGTCCACCTGGGGTACATATAGCTTCTGATTTACTCACTTGGCCAATAGGGCAGTTTCAGAGGCTTTCACTTGGTTTCTCCCACAAATTTATGTACTCAGGTACTAGATAAAAAACATAGGGAAGTCTCTTGGCCCATTAATCCCACTATGAGATAGACCTGAGGCAGGGTTTTATGTGTCACCTGGGACCTTCACTCGAACAGGGAGTCATGCTAGCATTGCAGATCTCCTGGTTGTCACTCGTCAGATCAGCCTTGTTTCTGACAACTCTAGAATGATAAAAATATTCCCTTATTCCAGTGTACGTTTACACTGAAGAATGACAATAGGACCATTTGGGTAAGGTTTGGAAGAATATTTAATATGTACATTTGTAGTATCATTGTAAAGTCCTCCCTCAAGAAACCCACCCCTCCTTCAATATCTGGGCTTTGGGTTTCAGAATGGTACAGATCTGGAAACTGGGTGGGAAGTCATGATTTTTTATTCTGTGACTGACATCACACTTCTATTCACCTGCTCTTGATATAAGTCCGGCACTTCTTTGTTGGCTGTCCATCAATGTCATCTCTAGGAATACCATTGCTCATTAACTACTGCCAAATTTCCTTGAGTCTCAAGGCCGTCTTGTTTCCACTCCAGCCTTACTGACTATTCCAGTAATTATCACCTTGCCTCTGCTTTCCCAGAGTCCTCTCATCCCCACTCATACTAGTGAACCCAGATCCATAGCAGCATCTTCTATTATTAGTCCTTATCTATAAAGGATAGTCATCACTGTGCTTGTAAATGAACCCATTATGGTCCTCCCCACTAGTGTATTCTTACTGTTTTAAGAAATGGAGTTATCTCTGGACCCTCCCAGGGGATACAATCATCGAGTAGGTGTATTGTTCTGTGTAATAAATTTATTCTAATGATGACCTCTCTGATCCCTTCCTAAATTCTATACCAAGGTATTTCTGGCATCTAAACCTCATTTACTGTGGGTCACTGTCCTATTCAAACTGTGGGAGCCACCCTATTTTAATGTTTGAACCAGCTTCAAGCGTCCTTGCCAGGATATTGAGTCATGGTCACGGTCCTCCATCCAGACCCATATTCCACACTTCCAAGTCTGACATCTTAAAGATCCACTCCCACAAATGTCTCACTGGTCATTGTTGGTAATATTATCCAAATAATGTACTCCTTTGGGTAAATACAAAATTTACTACCAATGAAAGACCTTAATTCTCTGTTTGTGTCGTTCTGAGATCTTACTCTAGTTATTAGTCTGGAGGCTATGAGGGGAAACATGAATGGATATTGAGGAAGTCAAGACATACACCTCATAAGAGGCTGTTACCTGCTAAGGGGCTTTCCCTTTAGCATAGAAGAGTTGCCAGTGTATTGTCTTCTTTTTAGCTCTATTACCCTTATGATTAAATTCTTGATCTGACACTCTAGCTACTGGGAATGGAAGGTGGGGGGTGGCCCTCTTGGTCTCTTTAAATTCTGCTGTGAATATCTCCTGGTTTTCACAGAGTACTGGAGTTAATAGTTGGGATTGACTTATGCTTGCCATTAGCTTTCTTCAAGTGCTCTGAGACGGCTAAGAAAACCCAGTTAACTCTACGATATATATAATTATTATTTTTCCCAATATTATTTAAGAACTAGAGCTATTGTGTAAGGCAGTGCATTCCTTTCTACCTTAATCAACCAAAAGTGGGAGTTTTAGTAATTATGACACCACATCTTTCTGCATATCACCACCCCATTACCACCATAAGTGGGTTTATTGACCAGTGAGTGATTCAGTTCTAGGATCCCTTCCTAAAATTTACTTTTAATGGCTTCGTTAGTAATGAGTCAAAGTTTGAGCTCCCTTGGAAGCAGACACTGAAATAAGGAAATGGGCATGTATAGTTCATTTTTAGATAATCTTATGAAGCATACATGCAAGAGTAAGGAAAGTGAGAGAGCAGAAGGAGTAAAGCCAATAATATAAGTATTAGTGGGCCGACCCCGTGGCTCACTCAGGAGAGTGCGGCGCTGGGAGTGCCAAGGCCGCAGGTTCGGATCCTATATAGGGATGGCCGGTGTGCTCACTGGCTGAGCATGGTGTGGACTGTACCGAGGGTTGTGATCCCCTTACCGGTCAAAAAAAAAAATGTATTAGTGTTTGGGTATATTAGTTATCTACTGCTGTATAAGAAATTACCCCAACACTTAATGACTCAAAACAGCAATTAATGTTTATCCTGTCATTTTGGTTTCTGTTGGTTTGGAATTTGAGAGTTGGGTGGTTCTGGTTCAGGGGTTATCATGAGTTTAAATAAAATGTTGGTCAGGATTAAAGTCATCTGAAGGACTGACCGGGGATGGTGGATCTGCTTCCAGGACAGCTTACTCACGTGGCTGGTATGTCAATCCCAGCTGTTGGAAGGAGGTCTCATTTCCTCATTATATGTACTTCTCCATAGGGCTTGTTGAGTATTTTCATTACATGGCAGCTGACTTTCCGCAGAGCAAGTGATCCAAGTCAGCCAAATCTGAAGCCCTAATGTCTTTCATGACATATCCTCAGAAGTCACACAATATCACTTCTTTAGTATCCTGTTGATTTCATAGGCCAGCCCTAAGTAGCATAATAATAAAATATAGAGGGCATACTTACCGGAAGCTAAGGGTCATTGGTGGGTCATATTGAATTCTAGCCACCATAGTAGGTTATCCTTGCAAGAAACTCTTGATTTTCACCATTTTGGGTAGCTTCACTCTATAAAGTCACCAAGAACACTGAATTAGCAAATTCTGAATCATTGCTCCTAGATGATATATAGGATCAAGGTCCTGTAAGACTTGGCTCATATTTTTGTCAACTGATCAATACATAACCTTGTTTTGTGTATGTGTCTGTTGAAAGACAACCTATTTAATATTATTGTCGATTCACTAAAATAGGACTCATGGCCAACAGCTCTATAACTCATGCCTGGATGAAGCTTGTGTAATGTACATATTTTCTCTGTAAGGCATTAAACAGCCTTTTGCATGTAGGGGCACTAGATGCTTCTTTGGCACTATACGTGGGAGCCATTTTAAATAACAAAATCACCAACAAAAGGCATAAAAATGTGAAAACATGGAACTTAGTAGACCATGCAAATGACACTTGTTTACAGTATAAATGCTGAAACAAGATGACAGAACATCACCTTGTTGGACCTTCGCTGGGAATGCATGCATTGGGCTACTCTATACATTTTTGCTACTCTATACATATCTATGAATGACTGCCAAAACACTGTGAGTATTGATTTGGGGGTTACAAATAAAATTTAGCAAGTAGGTAAATTCACAAATACAGAATCTACAAATTATGTGGGTCAACTGTATTATTTGATAATTTCCCATGTTGGTTAAATTTCCCGTGTTAGCCATGTTTAGAAGGCCTCAACTATAAAGATCAATAACAACTGATATTTATTAATTGCTTACTATATGCTAGTCACCATTCTAATTACCTTATCTGTATTTTATTTTTGAAGCTTTGAGAAGTAGATACTGTTTTTTTTTTTCATTTTCAGATGTGGTAACTGAGGCAGAGAGCAGTTAAGCAATTTGTACTAACTCACACAGAGAATGAATGGAAAGCTGGATTTTAAATATGCACACTAAAGCATCCCATTGGTGTTCTGAGTGCTTAGTGTGTTGCTCTGTGTTGCCAGCTGGTAACCCACAGCTGAGTAGTCCCATTCCAGGAAATACTATACTCCAAAAGCAGATGACTTGCCCAAGGGTATGCATCCTTTCGGAGGCTGTTTGCCTCCAGTGACTGGTCAAAGGGGGGATACAAAGACCTAGCCCTCTTACCTCTATAGAGAATATCACTAAAATTTCCAGAACCCTCACCCCCACCCCATGTGATCGGCTAAGGCCTCTGTTGTGGCCACATCAGTGTTCAACTTCTCCCTCTGCCCAATCCTGCTTCCCTCACTTCCTTGCAGGTGTTGTTCTTGAGAACAATCCCTAAGAAATGACCCGTGCACACAGATCTTCATTTCAATGTTTGTTTATAGAAATCCAGTCTACCACAGTTCAAATGGCTAACATATCCTTTTCTGCTTACTCTCTAATGGATAGATTATTTGCTAATTTTATAATAATGAAGTTTACCGCTATCCTAGAAATTGGCATGTCCATTTCTGTCTGGACACATTCAAATGGTTTGGTGCATCTACAGAATTCAAATGATGCTCTGGAATGCTTTGTATGTTCCAGTCACTTTTATAATTCTATGTGTCAGGTTTCCCAAATCTGGCATATCATCAATGCTTGAGTCAGGCAATTAAGGTTGACTAGTAGAAAGTGAATGACTGTTCTGCTGGGCAGCCTGTGAATGATAAGTGCAACGTCATCTCCTCATATTGTCACAAGAGGCAGTCAGTTTCTGCATTTTAACTTGTTTCTGTTTATTCAGTAAGTTTATGTCTTTTGTTGAACCATTGCTGTACTTTTTCTTGGGAGAAAATTCTTCAATATACTTCTCCACCATGGCTTCAGTAGTGAAAAACCAAGCTCAATACCTCAGATGAAAACCCTTTGAATAAAAAACCTTCCCCTGCCCTGCCACTGGTAAGAGCTGTCCCATCACTGAGAGAATTTGGTCAAAACCTGGGGAATGAAGTATCAGATATACACTTAAAAGAAATGTTAGTTAAGAGAAGTCCATGACTACCACTGTCTTCGTTTGCGTAACTCCCAGCAGGATATCATAGAGACTGTTTTACTTTCCTCTTGGAGGCCTGATTTGTGGACATTTTTTGATCATCTTTTCAGCTCCTATCCCCAAAGAGTTAGACTTATCTACCAGAATATGATGGATGAGAGATTTTACTTACCGCCACCAGAAGATGAGAACTATTCTTGGCCTTGAGTAAATTGAAACTTAAAAATGGGCATCTAGTACAGGAAGATTTCTGCTCTCTGCTCCCTTTCCTTTTTGGTCATTAAACAGCAGTTGTTCTCTTTAGCAAATCTTCCCATTTTCATACACCCTAATGTATCTTTATGAGCTTCAGCAATCCTGCTTTATTATCCCAAGTTTTATGACCCACCCAAGGTATTCCTTTTTCATGTTTTAGCCCTGTTAGCAGCTGCTGTTTTAAGGAAGCTCTCTGGTCAATATAAGCAGCTATTTTTAGAGATAAATAGTTCCCAATCTCTATGAACAATTTCTATCTTTCACCTGTATTTCATTTTACCTCTCATAACCTTTTTGCTTCATTGTTTTGGGATAATATCCAAACCCATCAAAGGGTCAAAGGATAAGTTGTATTTTCACACCATCCACATGAATGCCAAACATTGTAGAAAATAATTGCAAACCAATGGGAAAATTAGCATATCCATACTAATTCTTTACAAAAGCCTAAAATTTGAGTAAGGTATATCTCTTTAGAGTATCAAGCAATAGCAGAACAAAGTGGGTTAAGAACAAGGAGCCACTGAAGAGTTTAATATCTTATTTGTTTTCTATTTGTGTGTGGGTGTTTGTGTGTTTTCTCTGTTGTAGAGTTTATATTTGACCTGGGATGCTTGATTAACCCCATTTCTGGGTGAATTCTGAATTCCCCATCATGGTTATTATTTAAATATCACAAAGATGCTGAATAAAGATATTTAGAAGCTCAGATGTGAAAAAAAATTATAAATTCATTTTCACATTATAAAAGAGTACAAAACTCAGTTTCAAAGACCTTAAGCAATCTACAAAATGTCACACTGTGGCAAAGCCAGGACTGAAAACTTCAAGGACGTGATTTAATCTTCAATCAAGGGTTTGTCCTGCTATGTCATCATTTTGC
The DNA here is from genome assembly GCF_027409185.1 of Cynocephalus volans. Lineage (NCBI taxonomy): Eukaryota > Metazoa > Chordata > Mammalia > Dermoptera > Cynocephalidae > Cynocephalus > Cynocephalus volans. The sequence goes on along the minus strand of NC_084463.1, from coordinate 141,152,205 downwards.
GCAAAGAGACAGATACAAAGTCCCAACTCTTCCATTATATGAACCCTCTGAAACATACTGGGAAAAGAGGATTCTAGAACAACATGTTCTAGCAAAATCATGAAACCCCCTAAACTGGAGTTCTTTAAATGTAGTACTGGTTTCACTTGGGGTTTTCTCAGAAGGCTTATCTGATAATGTAAATTGTTTTTGCATGGTTATGTCTGTACTTATCTTCCCAGTAGGTATAATACACTAATTAACCAGCCTGGAAGGATCTTAATAAAGGATATTTTCAAATTCTCATTCTAGTAATTTTTTAGAAAAGATTACCTTGAACTATCTTTTATTAACTCTTTAACAAAAGTAAGCTAAAAGAAATATTAGAGAGGATTGAGTAATGCATTATGTGTTTATTCTTCATCCATTTTTCTGTAGCACATTTCTGATTAAGATAACTGCATACCGGGGGCACCTGTTTTTCTTTTTATCTTGCCATCCTGATATTAATTAATATATTTTATTCAACAATTATTTACTAAACAACCTCTATATCCTTCTATTTTGCTAGGTCATAAAAATAGCTATTAGAGAGTTAAGCATAATCCTTTTAGGAAGAGAATGAGACAGATTCCAATAAAATAACAGTACAAATAATATTAAATCATACATTTTTTAAGGAAAATGAACCACATGCAATGTTTGTATTAAAAAAATGACAGGTTTTTGACCTAGTCTTGTTACGGAAAGGTGTCACCAAGAAAACGCAGTCACTCTGAGAGGACGGAGAACACAGGTTTATTAAGCTGGCTGACCCAGAGGGATTAGGATTCCAAATCCCTGAGTCCCAGTTGTAGTGGGGACTAGGCTTTTATTTTTTTCTTGGGTAGGTAGGAAGCAAACATTTTTATTGGCTCTTTTGCTTGTCTCCAGGCAGAGTCCCTCAATTGGGGGTCTTCTAATAGGTGGTTAACTAGTTTACTGTGGTTATGAGTTAAAACTAGGTAAAGAAGATTTTTGGGTAAGGGTCTTTATCAAACCTGGGTGTAAGGGCAGGAAGTGTGGTTACATGAGGAGGGGTCTGCTTTAGAGAGCAACTCTGTCTCTTATCTACATGGGAAAGAGCTGGCTGTATGTGGTTTCTTGATAGCACAAGAACAGGCTTGTGACCACAGAGATACAGAGTGCAGAAATGCATTTAGCTGTTTAACCCTTAACACACTCCATATAAAGCTAACACAATTAAAACAAAGATAAAAACAAATTTAAACTAGGGAAGGACAAGGAATCTGGCCGTCACAGTCTGACATGTCAGGGAAGATTTTCCTGAGAGAACAGAATTTGATTTCAGAACAAAAATTATAAAAAAGAATTAAATAGGTGAGAAACGGTCATAAGAGTTAGTATTCCAAAATAGGGCCCTATATATAATGCTCTGTGGTGAGAGAGTGTGTGTTTTGTTAAGAGGGTAAATGTAGCTAGAGCTTTGAGAGCTCTGCAGGGAGAGGTGTCGTACTGTGAGATGAAACTGGAGCAGTATTTAGGAGCCAGGTTATGCTGAGCCATATTAATTATTTCAATTGTACCTCAAGAGCAAAGAGCAAAGAGAATTCATTGAAGAATTTTAGGCAGACTTGTAATGTATCACCAGATTTGCATTTAGAAATTACCACTCTGGTTGCAGGAAAGAGAATGGATTAAAGGAGATTAAATAGGAATGCAAAAACATGAAAGAAGAAGGGGGATGCTATGATAGCCCAGAAAGATATGAGGTTATGTGGACAGAGTGGTGGTGCTGATGGAAATAGAAGTGGATATGTTCAACATGTATTTAGGAGATGTGGCATTCAGAATTTGTTAATTTAGGTGAAAAAAGAGAAGGAGTTGTCAAAGATGTCTTCCAGGCATTTGACATGAAGCGAAAGATTACCAGTAATGTCATTCATTGAGAGAGGTGCAAACAGAAAAACATTTTGGAGTATGGGATAGCCAGTGATTCCAGTGTGAATGTGTTCAGCTGAAGCTGTTTATAATGTATTAGGAGGGTAGCTGGAGCTATGCTTTTTAACTCTCTCTATGGAGAGTTAACAGCCATCAACGTTAAGATGGGGATGGAAACTATGGGTGTAAATGATAATGTTTTACTTTACTGTATTTTCAGATGAAACAGGCTTAAGAGGATTTAAATTCTATTGAGAAAAAGTGCAGTGTTGAGGATTAGGCTAAAAATACAGGGAGAAGAATACATTCATTTCCTATGAAGTCAGATGAGAATGGGCACTATGCTAGAAAGGATACCTCTTCGATTATAATAAGAGAGAAGTTAAGGGGCTCAAAGAAAGAAGAAAGTGGGCTTGTCAGATGACAGTGAGATGATAAAGGACTCCTTGTCTTATGACTTAACATTTTCTCTTCATATTAGGCAATGAGAGAGAGGTTAGGAACTGGAAAGTCAGAATTTTATGGGGAGCACAAAAGTTTAAAATAATTGTGGAAAGTGAACAAGATCTATGGCCATGGAAATGTCTGATTGCAGCCAGATGTTAGGGCATTTTTTAATTTGAAGATCATGAATAAATTGTAGCATCAATTTGCTCTTTTGAATGCTTTTCTCAAGCAATATTCAGCTGCTTGTATGAAAGAAGGAGGAAAGGGAATAGTTGGTTTTATTCAGGAATGGTATTTTTCAAAATGAGTTTAATAAAAAATATATATAGTGGAAAAGAAGTGTTTGGCAAGAGTGTTTTTGAAGTTGCTGAAAGAACCTAAACTGGATAATGAGAGAATTACTGGAAAAGGAAGGTTATTGAATTGGGAAAAAGTAAAGGGGGTTACTAGTCTAGGTGTAAAGAGGTCAAAGAACTATAAGAGAAAGGGATTGACTGAGCAGGCTGGAATAAGAGGGGGTTATGAGAATAGAGACTAGAATTAAAATGGTGAAGAGTGGATTTTAAAAGAAAAATTAGAAGGGAACTTTTGTAATAAGCAAAGAAAAAAATGATGCTATTTGGATCACAGAGAAAATTGGGATTAGTGATTTTGGAAGTGGAGCTGTTTCAGGTTCTAAGTTCAAGTTCTAGGACTTGACTCAGAGTGGGTGGCTGAGGAGCATGTTAGAGAAGATCATTGGAGTTGAGGAGATCAATAAAGTTGTGGCTAGTGGTCTGGATGGGTTTATCCATGAATGTCAATAAAGGCAGAAAGAAAGAATTTTTGAAGTGCCAAAGTCTTTGATGCAAGAGAGAAAATAGGGCTACTAAGAATGACGGTACTAAGAGAGGAAAAATGTTAGAGTCAAATGGCAATAACTTTCAAGGAAAAGATTTTTTATAAGAGGGTGGGGGAAGAGTGTCAATCCATTTTCTTCTTGGTTACAAAGGAGGACATAGTTCTCATCCTCCCTTACAGTTAGATTAGAGCTATATGACTGAGATCTGGCCATTGCTGTACAAAAACAAGTGATGTTGTCAGTCTTTTAACAAGATGGGCAAGTAGCCAGTGTATTTTCCCCTGGCTTTCTTCCCTCCAACTCAGCAGGTGGCTTTCAGAATGAGCTTAAAACTGTGAAATGTAAGGACCATAAGATAGAAATAAACTGGTCTTTGAGTCACTTCTTAGGGAAGAAATTCAAAAACCGCACTTATTGGAAGGGGCGGTGATGTAAGAATAAAGAGCTTCTCAAAGGGAGGAGCCCAGGGTCCATAGACAAGATCTTTCTCCTGGAAATCCAGAATCATAAACCCTAGACGAGGGACTTTCACTGTGTCTGCCCAGCAACATTTCAGAATGTTTGGACCAGTGGCTGTGGTGGGTTTTTCATCGCCCTTCCAAATGGGAGTAATTACTGCTGATATCTTGTCCCTGTTTCACTACCACATGTGGTGTGTGCATTTGTGTGGATGGGGAAGAAGGTAGCTTGTCATTTTAGTCCAGAGGCTGAAGATGAAAGAGATGACTGGATATCATCCCTTGATCCCAGAAATTTATCCAGAGGCAGTGGCTAAATGGAAATTTTTGATTGTTTCTCTATGCTTAGGGGTTGAGAATTTCATATATTCGGAAGGAAGATTGAGACAAATATTTGTTCACCAGAAGTCAGCCTGAACTGTTATAGAAAATAGCTGGATATCATCAATCCTATTTCCTCTTCCTAGGAATGTAGATGACTGTATTTTATAAACTCCTTCAAAATTAGGTAGGAGTCATGGAGTCATTTGATTAGTATGGTCAAAAAAATTTTGGTAGAAATGATATAGGCTATTTTGAGGCCTGAATACTCAAAACAATTGAAAACTCCATGACTCCTTCTCTCTCTTCCCAGTTTTGTGGATGGAAAAAAGAAAGAAAAAAAAAAAAAAAAACCTCTGAAATGATGTAGACATGAAATAGAAGAAACCAGGGTCTATGAGTCATCATTTAGAGGAAAGCTACCCAGAAAGTTTTTGGCCTTTCACAGCTGAATATGGCATGGGTGAGAACTAAACTTTTATTGCATTAATTCATGGAGATTTTGAATACTATTCAGCAGCTGGCAGGTTTGACCTTAAGCAGAACTAAGTTGATATCACAAAAAAAATTCTGCAAATATGTGGCACTGACTTATCGGTAGAAAAGAAAACAGGGAAGACATGGTACTGGAAGATTAAAGAAGGCGACTCATGTTATGTTTGGACAAAACATTTGGAAAATGTCACCTCTACTGACACTTTGGGTGCAGATGAGCTGTTTAACTGATCTGGCAGTTCTAGTGGAAGAGGTTTGGAAAAATCATAGAATTAATATGTGTTGGCTATTATTGACCGCATTTGGCAAAGTATTATAGGAAAGAAATGAGATAATAATTTTTAAAAATTGGTTAGTTTTCTAGAAGAAATGAAAGGGAATAGGTGGAGTGCAGAAATTTTGGGACTTGTAGGGTCATAAAAACCTTTTCCCAAAAAAGTCACTTGACCATCTCATTAGACTGCTTTATGAGTGAAGAATATACTTTTGTGTTACACTCTGAAATTTCAGAATCCATTTGTTATTGTGGCTTACTCTAGCCTATTCTGACTACTATGGGGACAATTAATAGTCTCCAAATTTCAGGTATTAATAAAAAGGGAAACAACTCCCTCCTCAGATCAATAATACATGGACTTTAAGAGAAGACCCAAACATCATGCAAACTGTATCTTCAGGAGAAAGCAATGTTTTCATTAAAGTAAGGAAGTAAAGAAAAGGCAAAGAGAAGAGGTTAAAGATGAAAAATAAGTTTATTTATTATAGCGTTTCCAGATAGAAGAACGAAGAGTTTGAAAAGGTAAGCATAGTGTGTGGCTAGTTAGAATTAAGGAAATATGGAGCATCTTGATAATAGAAACTCTAAAGACTAGAGGGCCATAGGGGTTTGGAAGTACTTACAAAACAAGGGTGAAAGAATTGGTAGGCTCGGTCTTCATAGTTGGTCCAATTAGACAGTGTAGGTACTGGGCCTAATTGCTGGGGAAGTTTTACAGGGTACTTCAAAAAGTTTGTAGGAAAATAGAATGAAAAGATAATACAAATCCTTCCATAAACTTCTTTAAGAACACTTGTGTTCCTCCATCTGGGGTGCATGGTTGCCAGCTGTTTATTTCTCAGTGCCCCTGAAGCCCAGAGTGGTAGCAGTCCTGGCAGCAGTCATGCCTGGGCAGCAGCTAATGACAGTGACAATAAATTTGATCCTTGTATTTTTTTTCCTCAATTCTTGGACTGACTGCTCCTCACCCTTCTCTGGAGGCTTTTCAAAGGTCAATGTGTCTTTGAGATGGTCACTGGTTTCTTGAAGCATCTTCAGGCCAATTATAAACTTCTTTACAATGTCATTAAACATTCCTGATTTTGACAAGCATTTCCTGAAGATATTGTTTATGATATTTTGAAGCTGGAGAATAATTTCCAGAGGAGACATGATCTCCATCAGGCTTGTTTTGTTCTGAAAGCTGTAACTTTTATTTCCCTTTGGCTTTAGTACATCTTCTATTTCTTTAGGAAGTTTGAGAATGTCACTGTTTACCACATTGCACAGTGCTCTCTTTAAAAAGGCCCGACGAATAATGTCTCTCTGACCTTGGAATCAGAAAATAGTGCTCTTGCTGGGTGACTGGATTGTTACTATTCTGTCATAGATAATGAAAACTATATCATGTTTATGTCATGGTATTGGCAACTAGAGAGCTTTACTGTGAAACTGTGGTTCAGCTTTTGCATGAGAAATATTTTGGGTACTAACCCCACCTCAGGTTCATATTTTTTTCATGGTTATTTTTTATTGTCTAGATTTATTCCATTTAAATTTTTAAAAAATGCTCTGTGAATATATCAACATAAATTTAATGGTGGTTATGGGTGTCAGAAAGAATGTGACAGAGAGAGTAAGAAAGGAAGAAAGAATATTTACTGTCAACATTCTGTCCATATTCCCTCAGGCTGTACAAGTTTAGTGGGGCCTGGCTCTGGCTGACTTCCACTGCAAGTATGTGCATCTGTGCAGAGGTCATTTTCTAGATGTGCAGAGCCATGAAGCACATGTGCATGGAAGGTGGAGTGCCAGGGAATTAACTCCCCCTGTGATCATTTATTTATCACTGACTCTCACGTTAGCACATAAATATGCCAGTTCCCTTATCCATTAGCTGGGATGATGATGAGTTGTTTTGCATCATTTCCCAGTTTATCCACTGGGTTGAGCTCTTACCACTCACTGTGTAACTGAGCTGCTTTTTTCCCTCCACATATCACTTCTCTACTCTCCTATCACTGTTCCTTTCACATCCCAAGGACGTCCTTGCATGAAAATCCTTATGTCAGGTCTACTTCTAGGGGGATCCAGCTAACAGACAGAAAGAGAAAAGGGAAGGAAGGAGTCAGAGATGGAGAGATGGAAGAAGGAGGAGGAGAGAGAAAGAGAAAAAGGTGGGGGGGATAGGGAGATTAAAAATGCATATTATATGAATAATATACGTTCATTCTTGCTCCTTGAAGGAGCCTCATTCTTCTCAGGGGAGGTCTTTTTTACCTTTAAATATGCAGTTTTCTGTGTTGATTAAGGAATAATCTAAACCAATTCGAATTACTTTCTTAGAGGTTTGAGATAGTCAACAAACACTTAAAATTCTTCCAGTTTATTAATTAATATGCAAGTTTTAAAACCTTATCTGATTTGAATGTTAATTTCATTGTTCTTATTCATACTCTTTGTCAGAACTTGCATAGGAATTGAACTGATACCCAATTCCTCTCTTGGTGCACTCTGATAATGTGATGACAGGTTCTGCCATTCAGTAAAAGTCTTATTTATGCTTAACTTTGTCTCAGATACAGGTACAATTAGAGCTATTTTTCTTTAGTATTTGGCAAATTTTAAATAATAAAAGGTCTTAACTTAAGACATCCACCTTCAAAAGGTCAAGAAAAAACTAACATTTAATCCTATTTTTGTTACACATTTATTCTCAACAAAGCATTGATGCCCGAGGATGCACAGGTAACTTAAGAGAAAGTCAATTTAAGAGAAAAGATACATCAAGCAGGTTTATCCATTTTTCAAATAACAGAGCACAGAATTCAATGCTGTGAAGAATACAAAAATGTATCAGACACTAGACAACCAACAGAAATGCATAACATATGTGCACTTAAAGACCTAGCCAAGAAAGTAGCTCTTGTAATATTCCCCGAACTGTAAACAAGCCAAATGTACATCTACAAAAGGATGGATAAGCAACATGGAATACATTCATACAATGAAACAATACAGTAATGATACTATAGAAATAATAAGTACATGAAACAATATGGATGGAATCTTATGCTACTTAGAGCCAAAGAAGCCAGGCACAAACATTCATTTGATCTCATTTACATAAAGTTTTAAAACAGGCTATGATGTTACAAATCAGGACCACAGGTTTCCTTCAGGGGTGAGTAACTGAAGAGGGGCACAAGATGACTTTTCGTGTTCTGCTAATATTTTTATTTCTTGATTTGGGTGCTAGCTACACGGGTGTGTTAGCTTCTTAAATACACTTGGGATTTATGCATTTTTCTCTATATATGATATTGAGATATGTCTATGTATATACATATAAATCAGACCGATGTGTACTTCAAGGAGCTCACATCTGCTAAGAGAAGTGTGGTATATAAACACACACCTTTAATTTCATGTTAAAAGTATTAAGAACCATAAATGCAATAAGGATAAAGGGTCCTGGCATTAAGGATGAGAGAGAACTGCTCTTCTACCTAGGAGGAATCAGAGATGCTTAATGCGAATAATGAATACATTTTAAGATCAGCCTGGATGGATAAGTGGGGGCTGGCATGTGTGTGGAGTGAAAATCTAGATGGAAGAACATTGAGCAGAAATATGCTGGCAAGTTCTACCAACAAGTTTCCTGTGTGGTCTGAGCACTAGGAGTTGTGGAAGATAAACCAAAAGAGAAATTGGTGCTGCATGAAGGGAGGCTTCTAATAGTAGGCTAAGGAATTTGGACACTTTTTGTTGAGTGCCAGTATCCTTCAGCAGAGTTGATATGATCAGAACAGTATCTAGAAGGAATATGAAGGCAATGAAATCTAGAGCAGATTGGTGTGAAGGAATACTGGATGAGGAATGCCAGAAAGGACATATGGAAATGATACAACTCACTATACTTGGCAGTTGGTTTAGGTGACAACAGGGAACCAAAACTCAACCTGTATTTTTGTGGATGAATGAAAGTGGTTTGAAGAGAAGGAAATTATGTGAGTCCATTTGGGTCAGGTTGACTTTGAGTGGGCAGCAGGTTTTTTAGAGGTTCGGCAGTACTTTGTAAACACAGGATGGGAGCTCATGAGAAAGGCAGGGATTACAGTTTTGAAATTGGTAGTCATCTGCATAAATGTGATAGAGTTGAGCAAGAGTCAAAGTGAAGAAAAGAAAATAAGCACATTGCTGCCTCTTTGTAACTCCACATCCAATGCTGTAGAGGATGAAAGGCAAATTAGTGGAAATATAACTAGTAGTATAGACAACAATAGCAACAGTAATAATACTGTGTAAATTTCTTATGAGGGTGTGGGGAATGTGTCTTGTTAACAGATATGTCTCCTGTCCCTTCACAGTTCCTGGTACATAGCAGGCATTTGAAAAATAGGTTTTTAAAAGTTAATAAGTTAATTATATTTGTACAGTGCTTTACCATTTTTATTTATTTTATTTTAATTCAATTTTATTTATATTTATTTTGGTGGGGTACAGTGCGTTGTTTCCATATGTGCATACCCTGCATAATGATCCACTTTGGGTAAATAGCATAGTTTTGTCCCCCCTAGTTCACCCTTAATCTTCCCCCCCACATCCACCCCTCCCAGCCTTTGGTAACCATCATCCTACTCTCTACTTTTTATTTTTAAACACACAAAGATTAACATCCTCATTGCAAAAAGAACTCTTAAAAATGAAATAGAAAAATCTAAGCAGAAATGTGGTGAAGGACATGAGCAGATAAGTCACAAACCCCAAAGAAATACATGTGGTTAATAAGTACATTTCAGGATCTGGTTGCTGGCAGGAGTGGGGCTGCCCGGTTCCCATCTCAGGACCCTCAGACATCGGGCTGGTTCTGTTGCTGACCTGGATGTGTGGCATCAGGGATGGGGCTGAGGCCTATGGACCCCCTCTTAGGATCCCCTGCTGGGCATCAGCCTCTGTATTAAAAAATAATAACTGTCTTGACTGAGTTGAATTTGGCAGTTTCTGAGGCTGTGTAGTCCAAAGTCCAGGGAACATCTGGTGAAGGCGTTGGCGGTGGCGATAGTGACGGCAGAGTGTCACATTGTGAAATGGTGAAACAGAAAGAGCAGAGAGCCATTTTTAATTTTCTGTATCAGTATCCTTCGCATCTCAACTGCTTTGTCATTTATATTATTTAACATTTAAAAATTTTATAAATTGTAAAGAATGCATTTTTTTTTTCTGGATAGTAACAGGGAATCATATTTTCATCACATACTTTCCTGCAGTTAATGAGCAACCTCTTTCTATTTATCCTTGGTCTAGTACAAATCTGTTCCATTTACCGTGGTCATTGCAGAGGAAAGGCTGAGAATGAAGGAGACGGAGAAGTACAGCTGACCTCACTTTAGACAGTGTGTATTTGGTCACACTGCAGACCAACATCCATTAACAGTCAGTACTAGAATGCAGTTTGCATTTTCATAGTTATGTTAAAGAGGTTCTTGCATGGTATTACAGTGTAGTTTCCATTGAAAAATAGCCATATTTATATGAAATTCACAGAGATATTGTGAAGGGTCAATGGGTGATGCTTGTAAATACAAGGGTGAACTGTGAGCATGCAGGAGAGGTGATGCAAATGTTAGTTTTCTCATCACCATTAGTAAGTCACCTGGGTGACAGCAGTAATATCCTTCCAAAAATATCCCAGATGAATCCTCTAATGGAGAATCATAAAGCTACCTGCGACCCATGGGTATCAGGCCCTAATTGGACCATAGCTCTACTGCTGAAAGTGCTCAACCTTCCTTGCATTTGGGATACACAGAGTGCCAGTCATTACTCCTGCTGCTTGTTGGGATCCTAATAATAGACATGCCTCCTGAGCAGAGGTCTGTCTTCTCCTAAATGCCAAATCCACAACATGAGTGTTAATAGCAGGCATCTGGTCATCTGATGACAAAAATGTCCACAGTAAACACTGGTCATATTCTAATCCTTTATTAGGAATATTGTAGCAGTATTGTTCTATTCTAATTTTAAGCCACTGAAATGAGTTTTAAATACTTAGCCTTATAATCTCTGCATTATGACACATAGAGTAAATATCATAGGACTCTATTCTAATTTCCACATTCATGTAGACAAACTAAAATGATAGTAATGAAGACACCACTTTGGTGTTATGAACTATCCTCATATCTCCTGTTCATCCCTGTTACATTCTCTTACCGATATTGCTCTCCTTCTGGGTTTCCACTTATTCTGCACGGCTGTCCTTTATTCAAACCAATAAAGGTATAGATATATATAGATGTGATATGTAATGTATTTTTTGTACAAATATTGTTTTTTCATAGTTTTAAATTTGTAAAACAAGAACATATAGAATATATACTTAGATCTATTAATTTCATGTCAAATATGATTTGTAAAACGATCTGTAATCTCTTTTATTGTCCTGAAGTTCTGTGAGATTTATAGGACACATATCATTATTCATGTTTGAAGGCGAAAAACTGAGGTTTACAGATTCTAAGTGACTTGCTGAAAGTCACATAATCAGTAACAAAGAGCAAGTCCTTGTTTCAGTTGGGGTGTTTCTGTTGGAAGCAAAATAAACCTACCTAAAGGAAAAAAGAAATTTGTTAGATGAAGGTCTTCATAGAAATGATAAAAATGCTGAAGAATTAAACTCTTAAAGTAACTAAGAATATCTCAGTATCACAACCACTCACTCACCTCAAGAGCATTCCTGGAGCAAATGATTTCCTACTGTTTTAAGTCTGCTTTGTTTCTCTCTCAAGATTCAAATTCTATGGAGGAGGTCTTGCTGATCTTGTTTGGGTGATGTATCTGATTTTTCTTCAGAGGTGTGCTTGACATGTTGATTCATAGTCCTCTCAGAGTGTGTCAAATGGGAGGGAATATAGTCCCCCCAAAGAGGTAGAGTAGATTCTGTATGGTCACAAAGCCATAAATGTCCCTACTGGCATATATCCTAGATTTTCTGCTCTCACTTTAAATACCTTTTCTGTGATAGGAACAGATTTTTGCTTTTGCACTCAGCAGCTATGAAAGCTACAGATATATTGACAGCCGGTATAAACCATTTGGGATGTGAGCTACAGAATTGCTCTAGAATTATATTAGAAAGCATGTACCCTGTTTCCCCAGCTAATTTCATCAATTCCTGACTACCATTTCATGTTTGTGAGGACCAGTCAGATTGCTTTGGGTGGTTCCGTTCTTATATTATATTATCTTATATTCTTACACTCTTATATTACTTTATATTGAGTGAAATATAAGATAATTGATAAAAGTAATAATAGCTCTGTTACAGGTAAGAATAATTTATATATAAATGATAAGCTGTATTGTAAGAAGGTAATACTTCCCCAGATTTAATTAGCTTGGAATGTGAGTTATTACCTCTTTGTGAGGATGGGAATTAATTAAATTCTTTGTAGGAGGGGGAAAAAGCAGTCTGAAAAATTTCACCTCAAATAGGGAAAACTTTTTTCCATGTTATTTAAAGCCAATTCTCATTATATAAGCATAAGTGTCATGGGTACTACTCTTGATTTTTGCAACAAGAGGACAAAGCAAATGGAAAGAAGAAACAAAATAAAAGAAGAATGAAAATGAATGAAAATGATAAGGAAATACAGAAGATTCAACAAATTTTAACTTTCTAACTGCAATCTCTATAGCCCACCATTTATTCAATTGTAAGTGCGAATCAGCAAGTTTTCTAAGCCAATGCAGATAGATGGACAATCTGTACAGTTCTCTGATGCTATCTGGATTATTTTACTCATTAAACTTATTAAATAGTAGGTTTATTTGTTTCCAGGATTGGTGGTCAGAGTAAATATACTAAATTTATTTATTTTAAATAAATAAATAAGCAGAAGCACCAGTATGCCCCAGTACACCTAGACCCTTAGAAGTTATCATGTAATAATAAAATAACATGGCTTTGAAGTAACACATCTGGGTTTAAATTTGATCCCTGACACTTAAATAAGCTTGGGAAATTTTGTGAAACTCTAAGCCTTAATAAAATCTTTAGTAAAATAGTGATAGTAATACCTATCTCATAGACCTATTGAAGAATGAAACAAATACTTGAAATATTGGCCACATCACTGGCACCAGGAAGTGGCCCTGCCTTCCAGCCTGCCCAACTGATGGCAACAGTATGCCAGTGACCTCACCAGCAGCAGAACTCCCTGCTGCTGCTGCAAACACCACTGCAAGTGGTCCATGACAGCCACTGTCATAGCAACTGCAACCACAAGGGAGGCTCACTGCCACACTAGCAGCCACCACCAACTTATAGTGGTCTGCTGACCATTTATTGCCATACACAGAAGGAGAGTAACCAGTGGAGTCTATGGAAAGAGGTGAGTGAGCACAGGCCTGCAATGCAGTGGACCAACCCACAGGGGGAATTATGCTGCCATACACAGTAGCATGTCTGGGGGTGGTAGATATGTGTTCAGCCCCTGCAACTGCCTTTATCCAAAGAGAGAGACACATGTGGAGCCCCATGAGAGTACAGAAACCTAGGATTCCCAAATGGAGTAAGGAAGAAAATTCCCCAATCACCCCAACCCATTTTCCAACCAGGAAAAGCAAGGTCCCAGGAGGAGCCTCTGCCTGTAGGAAAGAGGAAAGAGAAAACTCACCCAGGGTCACCCATTCAAACCAAGAAGCACCAGTCTACTCTAGTGCACCCATCAGGGTCACAGGGAGCTATTGGTATGCCAACAGGTCTACCCAGGGTCACCATCCCGAAGAGTGATGTGGCACTGAAGTGCTTCCTCCAAGAACTTGAGAGCTTTCTCACTTCCTAGATGAACTAACATAGTGTCACCAACCTCAGCAAGGAATCACTAAGTGCCCCAGGGACTAAGCCATCGAAGCACTGGCATACAATTCCAATACTGAATTCAGCCAAAGTACCCACACAGAGACTATACTACTGCATCTATCTGGAACCAATACTAAAACACCCTAGTCAATGGTCATTATAAAAAACATCTACAAGAGGAGCTCCCTCTTCTCAAAGCACACTCCAGAGTACTATAAAAAGTAACTGCTCTACCTGATGATGAGACACCAGCGTAGAGATTACTAGAAATATGACAAAACCCAAGAAAATATGGCACTACCAAAGGAATATATAATTCTCAAGTACCAGACCGTATAGGGCAGGAAGTCTTTGAAATGACTGAATATGAATTTCGAGCAAAAATCTTAAGGAAACTCAATGAGATACATGAAGACTCAGTTAGACAACACAACAAAATGAGAAAAAACACACATGATCTGAAGGAGGAAATGTACAAAGAGATTAACATCTTGTGTGTGTGTGTGTGTGTGTGTGTGTGTGTCCAGTAAGGGGATCGCAACCCTTGGCTTGGTGTCGTCCGCATCACGCTCAGCCAGTGAGCACACCGGCCATCCCTATATAGGATCCGAACCGACGGCGGGAGCGCCGCTGCACTCCCAGCACCGCTGCACTCCCAGCACCGCACTCTCCTGAGTGAGCCATGAGGTTGGCCCAAGAGATTAACATCTTAAAAAAGAATGTAGCAGACCTTCTCAAGCTGAAGGATCCATTCAAAAAATAAAAACACAACTGAGTACTTAAACAGCAGGCTAAAGCAAATAATTTATGATCTTGAAGACAGTCTTTTTGAAATAACTCCAGTGGACAAAAGGAAAAAAAAAAAGTAAAATGAAGAACATCTAAGATAGCTACAGACAACCTGAAGCACACAAACATTCAAATCATGAGTGTTCCAGAAAAGGAGGAGAAAGGAAAAGGCATTGAAAATATATTCAATGAAATAATAGTGGAAAAATTCTCAGGAACAGAGAGAGATATGGACCTTCAGATCCAGTAGGCTCAAAGATCCCCAAAGAGACTCAGTACAAAAAGGTCCTCTCTGAGACACATTATAGTCAAACTGAAAAGCTCAAAGACAAGGAGAGAATTTTAAAAACAGCCAGAAAAAAGCATCAAGTCACCTATAAGAGAGCCCTCCTCAGACAAACAGCAGACATCTCTACAGAAACCCTAAAGGCCAAAAGAGAATAGAATGATATATTCAAAATACTAAAAGAAAAATAAAACAAACAAAACAAAACAAAACAAAAAAACCTGCCAGCCAAGAATACCATATCCATTAAGGCCATCCTTTAGAAATGAGTGAGAAATAATCTATTTCTCAGACAAACAAAAACCGTAAAAGTTCACCACCAGCTGTACAAGAAACCTCCAAGGCAGTACAGCATTTGGGATGCAAGGAACAATAATCACTACCACAAATACACAGGAAACAACAGAATCCACTGGTAGAAGACAAATGCAAACAAGAAAGAGAAAGAAACTAATCTAACCACCTCAAAAAACCAACAAACATGGAAGACAAACAATAAAAGGGGAAGGAACAAAAGATATTTAAACATCAAAACAGAAATCAATAAAACGCCAGGAGTAAGTCAATACTGTTCAATACTAACCCTAAATGTAAATGGATTAATTTCCTCACTCAAATGACACAGACTGACTGATTGGATTAAAAAGACAGACCCAGCTATATGCCGTCTTTAAGAGGCTCACTCCACCTGTAAAGACACACAAAGACTGAGTGAAAGGATGGAAAAGATATACCATGCAAATGGAAACCCAAAAGTAGCAGGAGTAGCAATTCTCATATCAGGTAAAATAGGCTTTAAACCAATAACCATAAAAAGAGAAAGAGGCTGCTATATAATGATAAAGGGACCTATCCAGCAATAAGCATAAATACATATGCACTCAACATCAGATATAAACACCATTAGACCTAATGAAAGAGATAAACCCCAATATGATAATATTTGGAGACCTGGACACCCCAGTCTCAACATTGGACAGATCATTTAGGCAAAAAATGAACAGAGGAATGAACACAGGATTTAAATCACACTTTAGGCCAATTGGACTTAGCAGATATCTAAAGAACACTTCAACCAGCAACCACAAAATAAACATTCTTCTCATCAGCACATGGAACATTCTCCAGGATAGACCATACGTTAGGTCCCAAATCAAGTCTCAATAATTTTAAAAAAATATAAATTATTTCAGTTATCTTTTTAGACCACAGTGGATTAAAACTAGAAATCAAAACAAGCAAAACTCTAGAAAATATACAAACACATGGAAATTAAACAACATGTTCCAGAATGACATATGGGTCCAAGAAGAAATTAAATAGGAAACCAAAAAAGTTCTTGAAACTAAAGAAAATAAAACCCATCTTACCAAAACCTGTGGGGTACTGCAAAAGCAGTACTAAAAGGGAAGTTTATCACAATAAATGCTTACATCAAAAGAATAGAAAGATTTGAAATAAACAACCTTATGCTACACCTCAAAGAACTAGAAAGACAAGAACAAGCCAATCCTTAAATTAGTAGATGGAAAGGAATAATTAAGATCAGAGCAGAATTGAATGAAATAGAAACCCCCCAAATGATAAAAAGATCAATAAAACAAAAATTGGTTTTTCAAGAAGATAAAATAGACAGGCAATTACCTAGGCTAATTAAAAAAAAAAAAAAAAAAGAAGAGAGAAGACTCAAATAACAAAAATTAGAAATGAAAAAGGAAACAATACAACTGATACCACAGAAATACAAAAAGTAATTCCAGACTATTATAAACAACTATATGCCAACAAATTTTAAAACCTGGAGAAAATGGGTAAATTTCTGGACATGTACAAACTGCCAAGACTGAACCAAGAAGAAACAGAAAACCTGAATGGATCAATAACAGGCCAGGAGATTGAAGCAGTAAACAGCAGTCTCCCAACAAAGAAAAACCCAGGACCAGATGGCTTTACTGCTACCAAACCTTTAAAGAGGAATTAATACCAATTCTCTTCAAACTATTCCAAGAAATTGAAACAACAGCCATTCTCCCAAAATCATTCTATGAGGCCAACATCACCCTGACACCAAAGCCAGACAAAGATGCAACAAAAAAAGAAAACTATAGGCCATTATCTTTGGTGAACATAGATGCAAAAATCCTCAATAAAATATTAGCAAATTGGATACAGCATCATATCAAAAAAATCATATACTGTGATCAAGTACGATTCATCCCAGGGATGCAAGGTCGTTTCAACATCTGCAAGTCAATAAATGTGATATACCACATCGACAAAGTTAAAGAAAAAAACCATAGAATTATCTCAATGGATACAGAAAAAGCATTTCACAAAATTCAACATCACTTTATGATATGACTCAGCAAATTAGTTATAAATGGAAAGTATTCCAACATAATGAAAGCCATATATGACAGACCCACCACCAATATCATCCTGAATGGGGAAAAACTAAAAGCTTTTCCCTTAAGAACAGGAACAAGAAAGGATGCCCACTCTCACCACTTCTATTTAGCATAATATTGGAAGTACTAGCCAGTGCAATCAGGCAAGAGAAAGAAATAAAGGGCATCCAGACTGGAAAAGATGAAGCCTAATTGTCCTTGTTTGCTGGATTAGGACAAGAAAAACAACTTTGACTTTCTCTAATACAACTATTTTTAATTCCAGTCTATTTTGAATGTTAACATTTCACAGTGTATTAATGAAACATAAACATAGATTAGATATTAACTCACTTGTACTTTAGACAGTTTTCCCCCTATAATTAATAAAATGGGTGGTTATTTCTAATGGTATAAAATAGTTTATATTTATTTTTTGAAAACTATGTTGTTTTTCCTAGTGTTTTTCACTCACCATCCAATATTCATTGTAAATAGTTATAAACTGTAGTGACACGTGTTTGGTAAAGTGATTTAAACTATGTTCTGCTTAGGTTTCTCATCTACACATAATCTACTGGTCACTCCTCCAAGGAGTCTGTGAATAAGAATTGCTTCAAAAGTTGATTGATAAGTAAAAAAATAAAGTACTCACATATAAGTATTTATGTTGTAATAAATTCAAACACTGTTAATATGTAAATAGTATTAAATTAGAAAACTACTCTGCCATAAAAAAATGAAATTCTGCCATTCGCAACAACATGGATGAGCTTGGAGAAAATTATGTTAAGTGAAATAAGCCAGGTACAGAGGAAAAAATACTGCATGTCCTCACTCATAAGTGGGAGCTAAGAGAGAAAGAAGGAAGGAAAGAAAGACCACAGTGGTGTGCTGAACTTGCAGAGGGAGAGAACACACCAAGGGTTGCTGGTTTGGGTGGGGAGGAGAAGGGGAAGGAGGTTAGGGATTAATTAGGTGGGTGTCACGGGGAATTAAAAAAGAAGATATTAACCCTTAAAAAAAAGAAAGGTGATTATTGAAAAATAAATATGTGAAATTTCTCATATATATTGGATAACTGTAAACATTTGCTCAAATTTGCTCATGATGCCATAGGGAATACAAATATTTTTAAGACCATAAGAGTAATTTAAGTTCTGATTGGAAAGTAAAACAAAGAGTCAGTCAAACCAGACTCACAAAAATTAGAAATCTTATCCAATGTAAAGCTTTACTAATAATTTCAAGAACAGAAGTAATCATAAGGCACAGATAAAACCAGAAAATCCCTGGAATTATCAGCATAGTGTCCCAGGTTCTTGTTTGCCTCTTCAGAGGCACTGCAGCCCATATTAACATGAGATTTCTAAGCAGCATATGTGGTTTGCATTACTTACTCAGAGGAGACTTATCTCAGACATGAAATGTTTCCATGTTGTACTCAGGTAAATAGCTTACATAACATTTTCTAGGAAGACATATCCCATAATTCACAGATTCTAAATTTGTAAAACATAAGTAATCCTAGACAGACCAGGTACATCCTGCTAAAAGCGTCCGTAGGTAAGGACTCTCCTACTAGCAAATGCCATTAATGTGTTTGAGAACCCTTGCTAGAGGCTAGACACAATCAATTGCAGCTTCCTTCTTTGTTTTGGAGAGGGGTGATAGCAGACCTGCTTCTTAACCCTTTATTTCCCCAAAGACATTAGAAAATAAAAATATTAAGATGATTTAAAGGAGTATAAATGTATGTGTTTATATATAATCTGCCTCAGCACCTTTTAGCTCGTCCCCTGCAACTTTAGTCTCAAATCCATAATGGTAATGGTAATGGCAAACACAGAGTGCTCTCAGAACACATCATTCGTTCATCACTATACCCTAGTGCCTGACACACAGCAGAGACTGAATTAATGAATTAATATCAACTCTCATAGACTTTTAGATCCTTAAAGATAATAGACTATGCTTTATATCTAAAGCATTTATCTGTACCCAACATATAGTAGGTGCTCAAAAAATGTTAGTTGATGCAAATTAATGATTTGTATATGTCACCATCAGTAGTGACTTGATAAGGATGTTGGGAAATGCAAAAAGTGTAAATTTCTCATGTTTCCATTAAAATCTAAATGCATTTTATTGGATACCAGAGTATACCAATTAAAGGAAGAAATATGTTTTAGAAACATATGTGAGACTTGTGTGCACATTGATGTTTGGAAATTTCGGCCATCAGCAAGGTTGCAATTCTTAAGTATTTACTATTTATACAAGAACAAATAAACAAAATCTCCAGTGCAAGAAATTTGATTAACCTGCACAAAACCAAAAGGTTTATATTAGTTTTCTAGTGTTGCTATAACCGAGTACCACAAAGTTGGTGCTTTGAAACAACAGAAATTTATTCTGTCCTAGTTCTGTATTCTAGATATCTAAAATCAGTGGGTTGGCATGAATATGCTGTCCCTGAAGCCTCTAAAGGACTATCTTTGCTCCTTCCAGTTTCTGTAGCACCATGTGTCCCTTAGCTATAGCAGACTAATTCCAATCTCTATAGACTCTGTAATCATATGACTGCCTTCTCCCTGTGTGTCAGTTAGAACTCTGACATACCTTTTCCTGGAATATAAATTGACCCATAACAAAGATCATCCACATACTTTTTCATTCTAACTTGACTGTGACACTCTATTCCACTACAACGTGAATTATTCTAAGACATTTCTTATTAAACTCTGTTGTACTTATTTTTTTACTCTATTTCTCACAAATGATTGGGTTCTAAGTCAACATGTACCTTTATTTGGCTAGAATATATATTAAGTTTTTTTTTTTTTTTTTTGTCTTTTTCGTGACCGGTACTCAGCCAGTGAGTGCACCGGCCATTCCTATATAGGATCTGAACCCGCGGCGGGAGCGTTGCCCCGCTCCCAGCTCCGCACTCTCCTGAGTGCGCCATGGGCTCGGCCCTATATATTAAGTTTTGGATCACCAGGCCTCAGAACAGTATGTGAACCTCAGATTTCTTCCAATCTGACAATATTTACCTTTTCTTCCTTTACTCATTTATTTGTTCATTCAGTACCTCCTATTTTCCATAAACTGTAGAAATCATTTAATAGATGAAATAATCAATAGATTAAATGGTTTAACCAGGGTAACTTTTACCAATGAAAGAACACACATTTGGAAACATAGAACTTTGAATTCCAATCCAGGCCTTGTCTGAATAATAAGGATAATAAAAATGTGGCCTTACTTCTGGTTTCAGCTCTGACATGTAAAGAACTTGGAACTCATCACCCTATCCTTGCAGCAAGAAAAATCTGAACATATTGAAAATGAATGACTTTTCTCAGAGGCATTAGTGGTTTCAGGCTATAGGGCAAAGAATTATCCTGGTGCGGAAAGACAGCCAAATTCAGAAAATCACAGCTGAAATCTGCTTATATGGAGCAGGGCTGCTAGAGTCATAAACTAGTAGGAACACCAGCTTATTTCAGTGTCCAGTCGGAAAACTGAAATGGTAATTTGATTAATTGATGGAGGCTCAATATGGACTATTTTGACAGTGAGAAACTCGGGGAAGTCCAGCGTTCGGGAGTTTTAGCTCCAGGTAAAATGTTGGAATGCATCGAGGGCTTCACCTCCAGAACACCACCAGGTGCTTGCAGTGAAGGTCCCAGGGGGAAAAAAAAATGAACCATTTAAAAATATGACCAAAGCAAATGTTTATGCACTTTCTATAATAAATTTATAGTCAACAAGAAAAATAACTTTACTAGTGCCTTACCTGATATGGGGAAAGGGCAATTAGTCAACTCCAGCACCCCTAGCTTTTTTGTCTCACCTCAGGGATGAACAAAAGCTGATAAATACTTCTGAAAGTCACAGAAAAGGGACTCAGTCTACTAAAAGATCAAGATTTAATTACAAGATTATAGAATCCAACTCAATAACTTACAATTGCATCAACCAATATAACAACAACATGCTAAAATAAAAAGAGTTGCAAGGTGCACACTATTTTTGTAAGATATTCTTAGGGAACTTCAAAGATGAGAAGAGGAAAGAAAAAACAGATACTAGAAGAAACTGAGCTTCTGGAACTGACAGCTTTAGCAAACATTAAGCACAGCCCTGAACCTAGCTGAATTAGTATAAAACATCACATTGTAGGCCTACTTACATCAAATCCTATTACCGGATATATTATGTCTGTCCTTCAACAAAATATTTAAGCCGTGATAAAGGGCAATCTGAAAAGAAAAAACAAGCATCAGAATCAGACTCATATATATAACACATATTTTTCTATTATCATATAGGGAATTAAAAAATAGCTATGATTAAAATGATAAATAATCTAATGGAAGTGTAGACAATATGCAAGAACAGATGGGTTCTGTTCAGAGAGAAGAAAACTGAAGATCAAAAAGAAATGCTAGATATAAAAAATACTGTAACACAATCGAAGAATGCCTTTCAAGGGATTATCAGTAGACTAGGCATGGCCAAGAAAAGAATCAATACACTTAAATATGTCAATAGAAACTTCCCAAACTGAATTGCAAAGATAAAAAATAAGTTTTTAAAAAGAATGGAATATTCAATAACTATGGGATAATTATAAAATGTGTAACATATGCATAATTTGATGCAAAGAATGATTGTGTATTGTAATGATGAATATGCTAACTATACTGATCTAACCACCACACATTCTACTCAATTACTGAAAATCAACACTGTACCCCACATGTATGAATAATAAATAAATAAACAAATAAATAAAAGAAAAAAATCTAAAAAGACAGAAAAGAGAAAGAAGTCAAAGAAATATTTGAGGTAATAATAGCCAAGAATTTTCCAAATTAATGACAGATGACAAACCACAGATCCAGGAAGCTCAGAGAACGCCAAACAGAATAAATACCAGAAAGCTATACTTATATCTCAGCATGCCATATTCAAACTGCAGAACACCAAAGACAAAAAGAAAATCATGACAGAAGACAGAAGGAGAATAAAACAACACAAAACCTTATACCTACAGAAGAATAAGGAAGGATAAGAATTACATTAGATGCCATGCAGGCATGAAGAAAGTGGAATGAAATATTTAAAATCTTCCAACCTGATCTGTAGATTCAATGAAATTCATATCAATATCTCACCAAACTATTTTGTGGATATCAACAAACTGATTCTAAAGTTTATATGAAAAAGGAAGAGGCCCAGAATAGCCAAGTCAATAATGAAGAAGAACAAAGTGAAGGATTAATGCTAAATAATTTCTAGACTTAACATCAAGTTACAGTAATGAAGCCAGCATGGTATTAACAAAAGAATAAATACATAGATCAATGAAACAGAATAGAGAGGCCAGAAATCAACTCACAAAAATATAGTCAACTGGTCTTTGACAAAGAAGCAAAGCCAATTCATTAAAGAATGTATAGTCTTTTCAACAAATGGTACTGGAACAATTGGATGTCCATATACAAAGGGATAAATGTAGGAATAAAACTTATACTATTCACAAAATCAACCCAAAATGAATCATAAACTTAAATGTGAAATGCAAAACTATAAAGTGTCTAGAAGAAAACATAAGAGAAAATTTAGGTGACCTTGGATTTAGAGATGAGTGTTAGATACAACATCAAAAGCACAATCTATGAAAAAAAGTTGATAAATGATAATTCCTTCAATAGCCAAGATATGGAACCAACCTAAATGTGCATGGGCAGATGACTGGATAAGGAAAATATGGTATATATACACAATGGAATACTACTCAGCCATAAAAGAGAATGAAATTCTGCCATTCACAGCAACATGGATGTGCATGAAGAAAGTTAGATTAAGTGAAATAAGCCAGACACAGGGAAAAATACCGCATGTCCACACTCAAGTGTAAACCAGGAGAGAAAGAAGGAAGGAAAGAAAGACCACAGTGGTGTGTTGGACTTGCAGAGGGAGAGAACATACCCTAGGGTTGCTGGGGGGGAGGGGAGTGTGGAAGGCTCAGGAGAGGTTGGGTGGGGAGCACAGGGAATCGCTGCAATTTATGGTAATGGGTATATTGATAGTATTGATCTGATCATTATAATTTGGGCACAGGTGGTGACAGTCACCTTTGTACCCCAGGAATATGCATAATAAAAAAAATAAAATTAAAACCTTTTGCTCTGTGAAAGACACTGTTTAGAGAACGAAAAGACAAACCAAAGTCTTGGAGAAAATATTTGGAAAGCACGTAACTGATATAGGACATGTATTCAATATATACAAAGAAGTCTTAAAATTGAAGAATAAGAAACAAACAACCCAATTAAAAAAATGAGTAAAAGATCAGAACAGACACCCCACAAAAGAAGATATACTGCCACAAATAAGTGTGTATAAAAATATTTAACATCATATGTCATTAGTGAATTTCAAATTAAAACAATAATGTGCTATCACTATACGTCTACTAGAAAGGCTGAAATCCAAAACACAGCACCAAATATCCACCAGAATGTGAAGCAACAGAAACTCTCATTTATTGCCGGTGGAAATACGAAATGGTACACACATACTTTGAACAGCAGTTTGGCAATTTCTTACAAAGCTAAACATGGTCTTACATGATGTCCTAGCAATTGTGCTCCTAGGTCTTCACCCATTTGAGTTGAAAACTTATTTTCACACCCCAAATAATGTATGTATGTGAATGTCTATAGCAGCAGTTTATGTAATTGTCTAGAACAGAAACAGCCAAGATGTCTTTCAACAGGTGAAGAGATCAACAAACTGTTGTATCCATACAATGAAATGTTATTGAACAATAGAAATGAGCTATCAAGACTAAAAGACATGGAAGAATATCAAATGCATATTCGTACTTAGATGAAGCAAGTCTAAAAAGGCTACGTGTTGTATGATTCCAATTGTATGACGTGCGGAAAAGACAAAGCTATGTAGATAGTAAAAAGGTAAGTGGCTGCCAGGACAGGGTTCAGGAAGAGGGATAAGTAGGTGAAAAATGCGGGATTCTGAGGTGGTGAAACTATTCTTATTGAGACTGAAATGTATCATACATGACAGTAAATGTTTTTCAAAATGCATAGATAATGTACATTAACATATGCAAATTTTTTAAAACTTCCATTTAGAAGTTCTCAGGAAAGAATGTAGGCTGTGAGAAAAATATATATCTGTATTATAAATGTATGAAACAAGCTCATTGAAGGGGGTGAGGGAAGAAGGTGCTAACGTAAGAGACTTTGGAAATGACTGGAAACTGTGTATTAGTCAGGATTATCCAGATAAACAGCAGTGACAGGATCTATCTACCTACCTGTGTATCTAGAATGAGATTTATTATAAGGTATTGGGTCACAGAATTTTGGAGCTGAGAAGTCCTATGATCTGCTGTCTATAAGCTGGAGACCCATGAAAGCCTGTAGTATCAGTTCCAATCTGAGTCTGAAGGCCTCAGAATCAGAAGTGCCAGTAGTGTAAGCCCCAGTCAAAGGGCAGGAGAAAAGCAAAGTCTCAGCTCAAGGATTCAGATAAAGAGAGAGAATTCAACTTTTTTTTCTATCTTTTTGTTCTATTAGAGCCTTCAACAGTTTGGATGACACGCACCTACACTGGGGTTGGCAATGTGGTTGACTGTTTGACTCTGCCCACCAATTCCAATGCTAATTTCTTCCAGAACCACCCTCATAGACACAATGTTAACTGATATCTGGGCATCCTGTGCCCCTGCCAAACTGACACATAAAATTAACCATCACAGCCTATATTACCAAAAGTACTGTGGCTGATAAAATTGTTTACCTCGGGTATAAGTGTTACTAATTCTGATACTTCTTTGTGTGTGTACTGGAATTGAGCAATGCATGGTGGGTTGTGGAAGACAGTTTTCTTCACTGTTGGAGTATGAATTTGCAGATAAGCAAGGGAAGGAGGCTAAAATAATCCATGTGGTAGTGGATTAGAGGTGGAGACATTGGTAAGAACTCAGGTTTACCTTCATATAGTTATGTATGGTTAGATACAGAAATATTTACAGATATGTGTATATACATAGGTTAGTATACATTTATTTATTTCTTCTGTCTGCTAAGAGGGCCTAAAACAAATAACACACCAGTAGCAATGAGCACTCCTAGCACACAGATGTTGGTTTCTAACAACATTTACCATTAAAAAATCCCTAGGGCTCCTTGAAGAAATAGACAATTCTTAGACTAGGGTAGGCAATAGACAAGATGAGGCTAGAGCATCTTGTAGTACCAGAAAATATGGAAGTGCTTAAACAGATAAACAAACAAACAAAAACCCACCTTGATTGAAATGTGTCAAAGGGACAGAGGAACGAACATGAAAGAGGTCCCAATGGCCATAAAACATCCATGAGTCTATACTGATATAAATAAATGATCAAACAAATTAATAAATGGAGGAGAAGAGACAAATCTGTGCAGTAAATTCTAAATAAATTATATAGATTCTCTGCCTTCAAGGAGAGGGAGCATAAATCCCCACTCTAAGTATGTTCTGTGTATAGTGACTTCCTTCCAAAAAATACAGTATGGAAAAGGGGGAAACTAATGTAACTTTATAGTGCAGAAACATGACAACCCTCCTTCAGCTAGATGGTCAAGGTCAACATTAACAGTTATAAAACTTGTTGATAGTGCTTACCCTTCATATGAAAAAAAATGGATGAATGAGAATAAGTCTCTGATAGTACGAGAGAGCTGGTAAATTCACCTTCATCTGTATATTTCAGTATATATATTTTCTACTTAAGGACAAAACCGCACTGCTGTGGATTGACTGAACCGTGTCCCCTAAGGTTCATTTATTGGAAGCTTAATCCCCACTGTAACTGTTGAGGGTGGGAAATCCTATTACGGTAATTGAAAGGTGGTGCCTTGAAGAGGTGATTAGATTATGGGACCACGCAGTAGTGAATGGATTAATAATGGTGGTCAAGGGGCGTGGTTCAGAGGGCTTTAAAAGAAGAGAGAGGAGAATCTGTCTCTCTCTGCTCCACCATTTTTGCAATGTGATACCCTGCTGTCACTGCTGCCTCCACCAAGACCCTCACTGGAGGTGTTCCCTGGACTTTGGAACTCCCAGCCTCTGAAACTATAAGTAATAAATTTTGTTTTCTTTATAAATCACTCAGTTCTGTGTATTTTGTTATAAGCAACAAAAATGGACTAATACACCCACTAATTTGGATTATGACAAATTTCCTTTTACTTGTATCTTAACACTACAAAAAAATACAATTTTTGCTCTTTTATGAGCATGGCCTTAAAAAGTGTAAGCTGCAAATGGTCATTTTTGAAGTTTTTGGAAGCACAGTTCTAAAACCTACCTTCCTCTGCTGTAAAATCTTTCTTACTCTTCTTTGTTGTTTGCCTTTTTGCTAGAAAAATTATCTTTGCAGATTAAGAGAATCATTT
This sequence comes from Cynocephalus volans, assembly GCF_027409185.1. Lineage (NCBI taxonomy): Eukaryota > Metazoa > Chordata > Mammalia > Dermoptera > Cynocephalidae > Cynocephalus > Cynocephalus volans. The sequence goes on along the minus strand of NC_084463.1, from coordinate 141,125,654 downwards.
TCCCCCTCATCACTCAGAAACAAGATTCTATGAGCACATGAATTTTTGTTCATTTTTGTTGCTGCTGTGCTACCATCATCTAGAACAGCATCTATCAAAGAGTAGATACTCAATAAATATTTGATAAATGAGTGCAGCACTGTACTGTCTGCATTGCCTTTAAAATTTTTTCCTCTACCTGGGGAGATGCTTATTGAAGTCATGGAAGTGTCTGAGATTATGTTAAAACAGACTCTTGGTATATGTCTAAACTTTGCATTACATGAGGAAGAAACGATGGCAAAATGGTAAGATATAGTAACAAAGAGACGGGATCTCAGATGATGTAGTGCTACGGCATCCAAGGGAGGCCAAAATTTCAAAAATAAAATTCTATATAATGAATATTTTAGAGAGCATTGAGGAGAAAACTGATAGATGTGTTGTGAAAGACTGATAAATTTTGAAAGAGGACATGCATGGTGGGAATAAACCCACTTAGATCCCAAGATATTAGTAAATAAGAGTGGTTGGTAGAAAATTAAGGCAGTTATTTAATTTTTTTTCTTATTACTGCATGGTTGTGTATATATGTATAAGTTCATATATGCTGTGATTAGAGTATCACCTGGCACACAATAAATGTTGCTGTATTTTTATATATTACAGCAGTTACATTTCAAAATGTCTTGTTTATAGTTTAAGCCCTATAAGGGAGAAACATATATATTTTTATATATCACATATATTATATATTATTCAAGTAGCCTTTGTGATTCTTCACAGCCTTAAAAATAATGTTGAATATACATCAAACTTCTAATAAATGCCTCTCATTTCACATATATTAATGATTCCATATTTCTATTCTTTCTTCTCAATATTCATGATAGCCTTGCTTCTGCCTCAAATAATGGATGATTTATACTTAAAATGTATAGGAATAACAAGTTGATACTTCTAGCCAGTAAATGGTTAGAAAAAATCCTGCAATAGGTCAGAAATTGTAAAAAATAATACTAAAATCATTTGCTAATCCATATAATTTGAACAGTACTTCAATTTTCATTGTTTTAATGAACTTTACAGCCACCCCATGAGGAAAGAGGGTATGTTATTATTTTCAGGCAAGACAATAAAGTCTGTGATTAGGCTTGGGTTTAGGTAACTGTCATTGCCATTTACAACTTGTATGATTTTTGTACTATTTGTGTGTGGTTAGTTAATTCACTTAATCATTTCTAGCTTCAGTTTGCTTATCTGTAAACAGAGTCATATCTACCTCATAGACTTGTTGAGACAATTAAATTACAAAATCAAGTGCTCCAAAATCTTATCCTTCCATCTTACTTTCCATTGCCATGCCATGCACAAGCAGATGTAACCATAAACTAATTCTTCATTCATTTAAAGGAAATAAGAAAATAAATAGAATATGTACCTAGCAAGTAACGTAGCTGAGATTAAACTCAATTATTTGGATACTCAAAAAATTTTCTTTGTAACTTTAATCACATTAATATTTGGAAGTACTAACATTTGGTATAACATTATGTATTGATTACATATTGCACTTGATTTTTAAGTTCTTAAAGTTATTCAAGAATATTTTAATAATCACTCTGCTCAAATCTAATGCAAAGCTTAACTCTCTCTAAGGGTAGATTTCCACTCCCTTAATAATAGCACAGAGAAATTACTCAGAACTTCCTTTTATTCCACAATCTCAGAAATTGAGAGCAGATAATGAGAATGTATTCTCAACCTTAATGCAGTAATTCCCAGTAGAGATCTTCACATTTTTAATTATTTAACGATGTCATTTAAATATTATCTATCCTCTATGAATATTTCATGTTCATCAAAAATTCCCTGAAAAAGTAAAAATAACCTGTACATTTGTTAAAGAAGACAGTATCAATAATAGCATCCAAATGGTATTTCACTGCCTTTGGCACAGGGAATAGTTTTTCAGCCAATGGTTCCAATCAATCATCTAAATTTATTGTAAGAGTATACAGACTAAGGGCATATTAACAGAAAGAATCTTGGAAACAGGGCTTAAATAATGAAACAGAACTGGAAGCTCTGTCTCTAGATCAGATGTTCTTCAGGAACATGTAGAAGAATCTCTAAAAGACAAAGTTGGGCCATCTCCATTGATATGATCAGTTTGAGCAATATGTGTTATGCACTGAATTGTGTTCCCTCAAAATTCGTATGCTAAAGCCTTAACCCCCAGTGTGACTATATTTTGGATAGGGACTTTAAAGAGGTAGTTAAGGTTAAATGAAGTCATAAGGGTGAGACCTTAATCCAGTATAACTGGTGTCATATGTATAAGAAGAGGAAGAGACACCAGGGATATGTACACACAGAGACAAGGCCATTTGACAACACAAGAGGCAGTCATCTGCAAGCCAAGAAGAGAGGTCTCAAAAGAAACCAATAGATTTATTCCTAAGGGGGTTATATTTTCTGTTGCTGTTTAAAAGAATGTTTTTACAATACTTTATTATAAAAATTTATACATATATGAAAGTTAAATTTCTTTTACATGTTGAAAACTTATTACATATATACCATCTAAAATACACTGTCTGTATTTTCCTACACTTGTTTTACTACAAGCATAGGATGGATGGATGTATCCGTGAACCCATGTTATTTTATTGATTAATTTCACAGTGAACTGCAGACATCCCTACACTCCCCACTAACACAAATTACAGATATAAATGCACTACTTCAGCATTGATATAACTAACTAGTTCAACATCTGTTTACATATATGTTGCTGTGAAATTTACATACAAGAAAATACACAAATTTTAGATGTATATTCTCTGCAATTTTGATAATTGCATATTTGTGTTTACATTTTTTAAAAAATTTCAATTAATTTAAATTTAAATTTAATTAGCCACAAGGGACTAGGTGCTACTGTGAAGAGTCTGAGATTTTTACCATATGGGCAAGCTAACAGTTTAGCTTCCACAGTTTCAGGAATATTGGTTAGAGATTAGAGATTAGAAACAAAGGACTTTATTATTCAAGGCACAATAAGTCTCATGAGCATCCTATTTGTGTCATTCGGTTCCTTTTGTCCCTAAATGTGCAGAAATGGAAGAGACCCACAGACAATAGACTTTCAATAACCATTGTATTACACAGAACAATTTTAGAACTTCATACAGTGAACACAGACAGCATGTAGTCTTTAGCATAAGGCTTCTTCCATTCAGTATAATATTACGAGATAGATCCATGATTTTTGTATAACAGTAGTTCATAATAATTCCTCTTTCTTTTGTAAAGCTTAGTATCATTCCATTCTATGAGTATAACAAACTTTTTTGAAAAATACATTTGCCTGCACATGAACACTTGGACTGTTTCCAATTTTGGCTTATTATGAATAAATCTGTTTTGAACATTCTTGTGCAAGTCTTTCTTGAACATATATATTTTACATATCTTGGGTAAAAGCATATAGGTAGAAATGCTGGGTAACAGAATTGATATATGTGTAGTTTTATAAAACTTGCAAGAGAACTTCTTCCAAAGTTTCACTATTTTATACTTTCACCAACAATGTACAAAACTTCTAGTTGTTCCATATCCTTGCCATCTTTTGGTTTTGTCAGTCTTTTAAATTTTAGCAATTCTGGTAGGTATTGTGTTGTGGTAGTGGTATCACATTATGGTTTTCATTGCATTTCCCAGGAGTCTAATGGTCTTTTTCATGTGTTTACTTTTGTTTTTCTTGTGAAGTGCTTATTCAAATAGGTTGTCTACTTCTTACAGAGTTGTTTGTCTTGTTACTTTTAAAATATTCCTCAATATTTTCTTGCAGCTTTTTAATCCATTAATTACTATTAATTTCTAAATATTTGCCATTTACCTATATATGTTTTACCTGTTGTGCTCTGTACAAGGTGATTAAGATATATGAATATAGAAGTATTTTAATGAGTTAAAAAAGAAGAGAATTAAACAAAAAAAGTAATAGTCTGTGTTGAGTGTGCATATATGTTTAGGGTTTATATAACAAAATCCAATGAAAAGAGGTTACAGTTCAAATTCTTGCACACCTGGGTTTGAATCTCAGTTCAAATGCTTATTAGCTGAACAGTCGTAGGTGAATTACTTAACTACTCTGAGCCTGTGTTTCTCCATGTAATTACACTTGTATAGTAGATTTGTTAAGAGCATTGATGAGTTAATGTTTCAAAAGCGCATATAACAATTATCTGGCAAATACTGACTCCATCAGTATTTGTTAGATAGAAGCAAAACTGTTTTATTCATACTTTTTCCCCTAGAGAATAGCATAAAACAGGTGTTCATTGCTAGTTGAAAAACAAAAATTCATATGTGAAAAGCCTTGTTTGGGAAGTAAACAAATGTATTCATCCACCTACCTATTCATTCACTATGACATTCAAATGGCATTTATTGAGCACATACCACGTATCAGATAACATATATGAAAGCAGGATGCAGACAGCCTGGTACAAAACACCAAAAATAGTGTAAAGTACACAAAACAAAACAGATACATCATGTGCATAAATTAATGAGGAAATATTAAGTAAATACAAAATTTGTAGTGCACAGCAAATGATGATGGGACCGGAATAGGGTGGGATTGTTAACACCAACAAAGATAAACACAGAAAACTGATATAATTCATTTTCTGTTAAAATGTTAATAAAATGGCATGAGAGAACAAGAAAATAGAATCCTCAACTGAGTCAGTGTCCCTTCCTCTGCATCTGTCTTTCTTTGACCTGGGCTTTGACTCTATCTTTTTACTCTCTCTTCGGTTTCCATCTGCCTGTCTTTTTTTCTGTTATTCTTTCTTTTTCATTCATTTTGTCTGTTGTCTTTCCTAGTCTGCTGTAGTTTTTGTTCATACACTACGCTGAAGAAATAGTGTCCAACTCTATAGATATTTTTTCTGGTTTACAGTGTATGAGAGAACAAGAGGTAGGGAAAGGAGTCAGAAAAAACTTTGTTGTTCCTTTTTTGACTATTTACTGAGGAAAACTTTCTTATAATTGAAAGATAACTTATTATACATATTTTGGGGGTACAAATTTGACTATCAGTAGTTGTGTACAATGTGTGATGGTCAAACCAGGATAGGCAGCTTACTCACCATTTGTTGTGTCCATTAACCAATTTCTCATTAATTACCCCCCCCTCCCTATCCACCTCTCCTTCCCCTTTCCACGTCTAGTAACCACAGTTCTGTTCTCTCCTTTTAAAAGTTCAATGTATTATTGTGATTGTTGTTTCTCTCTCTCTCTCTCTCTCTCTCTCTCTCTCTCTCTCTCTCTCTCTCTCTCTCTATTGTTTGCTTATTTATGAATTTAGCTCCCACTTATGAGTGAGGACATGCAGTATTTCTCTTTTTGCACCTGGGTTGTTTCACTCAGCATAATTTTCTCCAGGCTCATCCGTACTGCTGCGAATGGCTGAGTAGTATTCCATTGTGTATATATACCACATTTTCCTTATCCAGTCATCCATCAATTGACATTTAATTTGGTTGCATAGTCTGGCTATTGTAAATAGAGCTGTGATAAACATGGAAGTACAGGAATCCCTTTGACATGGTGGTTTCCATTCCTTTGGGTGTATAGCCAGTATTGGGATTACTGGATCATATGGTAGTTCTATCTGTAGTTGCCCAAGGGACCTCCATACTGTTCTCCATAATGGCTGTACTAATTTACAGTCCCACCAACACTGCAGAAAGATTCCCCTTTCTTCACATCCTCATCAGCATTTGTTATTCTTTGTCTTTTTGATAATAGCTAGTCTAACTGAGGTGAGATGATATCTCAAAGTGATTTTAATTTGCATTTCCCTGATGATTAGTGATGCTGAGCATTTTTTCATATACCTGTTGTCCATTTGTATGTCCTCCTTTGAGAAATGTCTATTTAACTCTTTATCCTACTTCATGATAAAGCCACTCAACAAATTAGGTATAGAATGAAGGTATCTCCACAGTAAAACCCATATATGACAAACCCACCACGAACATCATCCTGAATCGTGAAAAGCTGAATGCTTGTCCTTTAAGAACAGGAAGGAGACAAGGTATTGGAAGTACCTGCCAGAGCAATTAAACAAGAGAAATAAAAGGCATTCAAATGGGAAAAGACAAAGTCAAATTGTCCCTGTTTGTAAATGACATAATTCTCAAATATAGAAAACCCAAGAGCTGGTAAATGATAGAGCTGATAAATGAATTCAGTAAGGTTGAGGGATATAAAATCAAAATAAAAAAATCAGTAGTCTTTATATACTGCAACAACAAACTGGCAGAAAAAGAAATCAAGAAAGCAAGGCCATTTACAATTGATACCAAAAAAATAAATAAATAAAATATCTAGAAATAAATTTAAAGAAGGTGAAAGATCTCTACAATGAGAACAACAAATCACTGCTGAAAGAAATTAAAGAGGACACCAAAAGATGGAAAGGCATTACTTGTACAGGATTGAAAGAATCAACACAGTGAAAATGTCCATACTACCCAAAGCATTCTACAGATTCAGTACAATCCCCATCAAAATATCAATGACATTCTTCATATAAATAGAAAAAAATAATCCTAACATTCATATGGAACAGGAAAAGACCCAGAATAGCCAAAGCAATCCTGAGCAAAAAAAATAAAGCTGGAGGTATTACACTTCCTGATTTCAAACTATATCGCAAAACTGTAATAACCAAAACAGCACTGTATTGTCATTAAAACAGGTACACAGACCAATGGAACAGAGTAGAGAACCCAGAAATCAGCCATGTATTTACAGCCAACTGATCTTTGACAAGAGCACCAAGAACATACAATGAGGAAAGGAAAACCTCTTGAATAAATGGTGCTGGGAAAACTGGATATCCATATGTAGAAGAATGAAACTAGGCCCTTACCTCTCACCATATACCAAAATTAATTCAAAATGGATTCAAGATTTAAATATAAGACCTGAAACTTTAAAATTCCTTGAAGAAAACATGAGGGAAACACTCCAACATGTAGGACTGGGCAGAGGTTTTATGAACAAGACCCCAAAAGCACAGACAACAGAAGGAAAAATAAACAAGTGGCATTATATCAAATTAAAAAGCTTCTGCACAGCAAAGGAAACAATCAACAGAGTGAAAATACAACCTACAGAATGGGAGAAAATATTGGCAAACTATGTATCTGACAATGGATAAATATCCAGAATACACAAGGAGATCAAGAAACTTTACAGTAAAAGTACTGAGGAAAGCTTGATGTCAGTTCAACCTATAAACTATTTTTGCCTTCTTCTAACCATTTTGGTTTTAATTAATATTCTACCTAAGCAACAAAGTCAGAGAGTTTAAATTCTGTTCTGATTGGCATGGGAAAGTTGGAGGTGGGCTAACTAGAAGCGGGCATCCTGTGTGATTGGTTTGGAGTGTATATTTTGCTTTTTCTCTTTAGTCCTAAGTAGGAAGCAGGAACAAAAATTAAGGAAGCTTTTAGTTCTTAAACAAGTCTTGGCCATTTGGGGCCAATCGTTGCAGATATTATTATTTGGCTTCCTAGGTTTTTTTCACTAGAGACAGTGGTCTGACTTCTTACAATTATGAATTGTAGATAAATACTAGGCTAGCTTCTTGGGCTGTTTACTGTACATAATGGTTTGGTTTTCTGGGCTGATTAATGCTAATTGTGGGTCACAGTTATATTTTTTTATATATGCTCTGGCCCTCATGTATTTTTATATTATCTCTTACCATATTTAACATAGTGTGTTTTATTCCGGGCCCCTTCACCCATCTCCCCCATCAAGACATATATTTATTTGTGGAATGACTGAGAATTTTTTATAGGTAGAAACATATGTATTAATTACTAAGTATGCAGTTCCACAGAGAGTAATATCAGTGGTTCCATTTACTGCATATAGAGAGCAGCTATAATGTGGCAATTGCTGATGGGTGCAGTAAGTCAATGATGACAATGTTCTCTACTTCAGAGAACTTAGAATTTTGTAGAAATAGGCATGATGTGGGTCTAGATGTCCTCTTTCCTTAGCCGTTTTCCAGGCATGATGTCAAGTACTTATAGCTGAAGTAAACATATGTTAATTAATGGTCATTGACCCATATAACCATAGAGGGTCATTATACAAATGGAGAAATATTGAAGTTTAAAATGTGTAATGGTGAAAGCTAAGCAAGTGTTTTAAAAAATGAAAGTAATTCTGCATTTCAAACTGAAATATTAGCTGTCTGAAAAATCTGCAATTAATATATCATTTGAATTTAGAATTAATATTACGGATATTAAATTACTGTATTATTCATTATCAAATGAATTTAGTGGCTAATTCAAATGCAATTGAATGCAGTTGTATGTTCTTATTTTACTATATTGTTTTTATTAATGGAAATTAATTGAAACGTGGATTGTATAATTTGCCTGTGTATACACAGTTAAAATTTTAATTGCTATTAAACACAAACTCAAGAAGCATCACAAATGCAAAATATTAAATGAATTTCATCTACAAAGTCACCAAATGAAACACTCACATATGTTAAATATTTATATATACTTCTAGCATTTATGCTCTGTTACATGTGGAGACCATACTTATTTTCAGTTACTGATAACATTAGTTCCCTGGGAATTAATTATTCTAACATAAAAGTCTTTGGACTTTGTGCCTAGTCTATAAAGTCAGTGAATCCTGAATTCATTTCTTTGTTTTGTGAGTGCTATAATGTTAAAGTGAGTTGTTCTCTCATAGAACACTATGTGGAACTAAATTGTGAGTGTGTATGTATGTGCAGACTCACACAGGTGGCTGTATAAAATTAGCTTATATTTTATGTTGGCATATGCTTTTACCATCCACAAAACATAAAGTAGGGGTGTATTAATAAAAGCTACTGCTTCACTTTGGAATCAGGCTGTTCTGAAAACCAAGACTTTGACTATAAATTTTGCTGAATTTTCTATCTTTAACAAACTAATGAGATTTTTTTTTAAAAAAATCTTGACTCTGTTGAGATTTATAAAATATAAAATAAATTGCCGAGAATAATCAAAATCTATAAAGACTCAATTTATTAAGGAGTTTAATAAAAAATATACCACTACTTCCTTCAAAAAACTAATATTACTATTCAGATAGAACCACTGTATATTTTCCTGTTCTTCCAAAACATTTTCGTTAGTGTGATGTGGACATCATAGCATGGAATGGTTTATGGTTATGAGTTTGTCCTAGTACTGATCTCCCATCCTTTCCTGAAATGGGTCCTTGTTTTAAATCATCCTTTGTTCCCTGTGTTTCCAGTCCCAAATGACAAAGACACTTACTTAGATCAATGTTAATACGTTAATTTCACATTACTCTTTCCACCCTCTGTAATCTTTCAAAGCTGAGATATTCTTATTTGTTTATTTAATTTTACCTTTTTTTATATACATAATTATTTATACATATTTTGGGAGTACAGAGTTAACTATCAATGCTCATGTACAATATGTGATGATTGAATCAGAATAATTAGCATATTTGTCATAATAGAACATAATCAATCTTTGTGTCCATTAACCAATTTCTCACTAACAGCCCCTCCCCCTTTCCTACCTTTAATAACCACAGTTCTGGTCTTTCCTTCCAAAAGTTCAACATATTATTATGATTTTTTTTTGTTTCTTTCTTTCTTTCTTTCCTCCCATTTATGAGTGAAGATGTGGTCTTTCTCTTTCTGTACCTGACTTATTTCACTTAATGTAATTTTCTACCAGCCCATCCAGGTTGCTGGGAGTGGCAGAATTTCATTCTTTTTTATGGCTGAGTAGTAATCCATGGTATATATGTACTACATTTTTCTTATACAGTTGTCCATTGATGGATATTTAAATTGGTTCCATATTTTGGCTATTGTAAATAGAGCTGTGATAAACATGAGAGTGCAGGTATCACTTCAACATGATGATTTCCATTCCTTTGGGTATATACCCAGCAGTGGGATTGCTGGATCATATGGCAGTTCTTTCTGTAGTTGTTTGAGGAATCTTCGTACTGTTTTCTGTAATGGCTCTACTAATTTACAGTCCTACCAACAGTGAAGAAGTGCTCCCAATTCTTCGCATCCTTGTCAGTATTTATTATTCTCTGTCTTTTTGATAATAGCCAGTCTAACTGGGATCAAATCTGAGATATAATAATACAGAGATCATGAACTATATTTTTATTAGTTATTTTGCTGTTTATGTCCTTATTTGCTACTATACTGATTCATGTAAACGTTAAAATTTCCTCCAGTTGTTAATACTTGCATTCTATAGCTTTTGATATACTTGGGGATTCCTTGTCTCTCTGAGCTGCTGCAATAAACAGACATCAAATTACACTCACTGACATTCTAGAAACAATTTATGGTCTGAATGCTAGCGAAATCTTTTATTATTATTAAAAAGTGTTATAACATATGGATTAATTTTTGTGTGTTATCAGATAGTTGCCATCCCCAGGGTTGACATCTGGAGTTTACCTCTCCTTCAATTACCTTGCTGAGCTTTGTGGTGTGACAATTTCATATATATTTATGCATATTCTCAAACTAACTCACGCGAAACAATCATTTTCAACTGAAATAGAACAACTGGCAAAATGATCTTATTTTATTAAGAGTTAAGTTAGAATAAAGAAGTGGGACAAATATTTAGTGAGTGTTTATGGTTTTTTTAGATGCTGCATTAACTTATACATTTCTACATTTTCTTAGAACAAACCAGCAATGTAACCTGGTAGTGGACTCATTTTGCAAATAGAGAAACTGTGGCTCAGAGAGGTAAAAATTGATCCAAGTTCCCCTGCTGTTACATTATAGAGTCAAAATTAATATCCCGAACTGACTGACCCTAAAGCTTTTGATCTTTTCACAAGACTATATTATGCATAAGGGCAGGATTATTTAGTCTTTGTGTTGCTGCAAATACTTTGAAAGGAAGGGACATTGGAGTTTAGGAAGACAGTTCTCAGAGGTATCAAGTCACAGAACTAGAATACAGTTTTAGAGATCATTCCTTTCACTTCAAGTAGGACTCAATCAAATTACCTTGAATGGCTAAGTATGAATCCTATTTATAAATATCTCTTTGAAAGGAAATTTCATAACATCTTCTTGGCAACATATTCTATTGTTGGAAAACATCTCCATTTTATAAATCTGCAATTAGCATGTCAACAAGATTCCTTTAGGTGCTTACTGTATGCCAGGCTCCAAAATATGAAACACCTGTAAAATACAATGTCTTTGGTCAGAGATAATTTAGCATAGTTGGGGTTAGAAGGCAAATAAATGAACTGAGAACTATTGATTCAGTATAAATGCTAAGTCTCAAATAAATAATAAAGGATTGCAGAGAATGAAAATGTACGTGTAGGATAGATGGGTCCTAGAAGGATTTTGGAAATGATAGTTTAAAATGGTATTTGAAAGAGAGCAAAGAATTCTTTTCTTCAACTTCACAGGTAATTCCTTTGAATATAAGACACAGTCTTCCATGGCACATACTTAGTTCCTCATGTAGCAATCACTGGCTACAGGAATGCATTTTCCTAGAGTGTGGACTCTGATACCCGCCTGAGGTCAAGGCCTGGCTCCACCATTACTCTCTTAAAAGCTTGGGCAAATTATTTATATACCCCATGCTTCAGTTTCCTCATCTGTAGAACGGTGCTTATATATCTTCCTTGTATGGGTGTTGGGAAGATTAAAGGAATAATTACATGCAAAGTGTTTACAATAGTACTTGGCACATTCTAAGAGCTCAGCAAATGTTGTTGATGATGATGAAGATAAATAGTACAGAGAAAAAGGAGGAGGAAGTAGAGGAGATGAAGAAGAAGTAGGAGGAGGAGGAGAAAGAGGAGCAGGAGGAGGAGGTGAAGTGGTGATGGTGGTGGAGGAGGAGGAGGAAGAAGAAGTGGTGATGGTGGAGGAGGAGGAGGTGATGGTGGAAGAGGAGGTGGTGATGGTGGAGGAGGAGGTGGTGATGGTGGAGGAGGAGGTGGTGATGGTGGAGGAGGAGGAGGTGATGGTGGTAGAGGAGGAGGAGGTGGTAATAGTGGAGGAGGAGGATGTGGTGATGGTGGAGGAGGAGGAGGTGGTGATGGTGGTGGAAGAGGAGGTGGAAGAGGTGATGGTGGTGGAGGAGAAGGTGGTGATGGTAGTTGAGGAAGAGAAAGAGGAGGTGATGGTGATGGAGGAGGAGGTGAAGGTGGTGATGGTGGTGGAGGAGGACGTGAAGGTGGTGATGAAGGAGGAGAGGAGGTGATCGTGGTTGAGGAGGAGGTGGTGATGGTGATGGTGGAGGAAGTGCTGATGTTGGTGGAGGAGGAAGAGGAGGAGGCAGTGATGGTGGTGGAAGAGCAGAAGGAGGTGGTGGAGGAGGATGATGAGGTGGTGATAGTTGTGGAAGAGGAGGAGGAGGTCCTAGTACCTATTCGAATGTGGCACTCAATAGAAAGAATCCATCTTCCACTTAAACCAGACTCTATTGCATCATTTCTCTGATTGAATGTCGTTTTATACCATGCTCTGCAGATTGCAATTTCTGGCTTAGATTTTATTTTATGCTTGTACCTGATAAATGGGGCCAAACCTGTAGTCACAGTTGGTCATACTCTGCCCTTACCAATGACCCCTACTCAACCCCTTTAGCTTAGGATCAGCATCATTGGCAATGTGTAAAATTGACACTTTTCCTCCCCTGATAAGCATTTTTCTACACTCTAAGGGGTTATTGTTAAGCCACAAAAATTCTTGTGTCACACAAAACTATGTGAAGATGACACTCCTGTCATCTCCTGAGAAGGAGAGTAAGTATGTAGTGTTATGACAACCTATTGCTTCAGAGGTTAAGTATCTTGTTAGATAAGTTTACAAAAGACGATATTCAAACCAAGTTAAGATGAACAATGTGACTATTATTCAAGCAGTAAGTACTCATCTTTTGGTTTTACTTAGTCTAGCATCCATATTTTCTTGGCCTAGAGAAGGGAGTCTACATTTTGCATTGCTTTTAGCTATGTTACAAACCTCTCATGTGATTTGGGCATAGACAGGCAAAAAAATACAATCATTTCTTTTTACGTGTTTTAGTCTTTTTACGTGTTGCTATAACAGAAATACCTGAGACTGGGTAATTTATAAAGGAAAGAAGTTTATTTGGCTTACGATTCTGGAATGGTTGCATCTGGCATGGGCCTCAGGCTGCTTCTACTCATGGTGGAAAAGTGGCAGGGAACCAGCGGGTACAAGCAGATCACATGGCGAGAGCAGACAAGAGAGAGAAGATGCCAGGGTCCTTTTAAGCAATGAGCTTTCAAGGAAACTAATAGAGCAAGAACTCACTCATTAATCCCCCCTCCCCCAGGGAGAGCATTAATCCATTCATGAGGGATCCACCCCCATGACTCAATCAGTTTCCACATTGGAGATCAAATTTCCACATGAGTTTTGGAGGGGACAACACATCCAAACTCCATCATTCTGCCCCTGACCCTCAAAATTCATGTCACTCTCACATACAAAATACAATCATTCTATCCCAACAGTCCCCAAAGTTCTCCAACTTAAAAGTCCAAAGTTCAAAGTCTCCTCTGAGAGCAAAAGCAAAAGTCCTTCCAGCTGTGAACTTGAAAAACAAAACCAAATTTATCTACTGCCAAGATACAATGGTGGAACAGGCATTGGGTATACATTTCCATTCCAAAAGGAAGGAATAGGCCAAAAGAAAGGAATAACAGGTCCCAAACAAGTCCAAAACCCAGCAGGGCAGACATTATGTCTTAAACCTCCAAAATATAATCTTCTTTGACTCCAAGTCCTGCATCCTGGGCACAATTGGGCATCTGAGCTCCCAAAGCCTCAGGCAGCCTCACTCCCACATTTCTGCCAGGCACAGCCCACTGGTGCCTGCAGCTTTCCCAGGTTGGTGTTGCATGTTACCAGTGGCCCTGCAGTTCCAGTGTCCTGCTGCCTTGGCTCTACTAGACATTTCCGTGGTGTGGGCTGTCTGGGGCGGCTCTGACCCCAATTTCCTGCTTAGCATTGCTCTAGTAGATGGCCTCTGCAGTGGCTCTGCCCCAGTGGCAGGTCTCTGCCTGGGCCCCCAGGCTTTTCCATACATCCTCTGAAATCTGGGTGGAGGCTGCCACACCTCCACTGCTCACATGTCCTGCTGGCCTGAAGACTTAACACAACGTGGATACCACCAAAGTTTGAGGCCTCTACTCTCTAGGGCTGGTGCACAAACCACACTTGGGGGTTTCTCCTGTCCGAGCAGCTGGAATGCAGGGAGAAGGGTCCTGAGGGCAGCTCCCCAGGTCTCTCCTCAGGGACAACTCTGTCCTTCTAGGCCTCAGGGCCTTTGATGGGTGGGGCATCCTTCCAGACTTGTGAAATGCCTTTAGGGCATTTTCACCATTGTCCTGGTTCTTAGTATCTGGCTGCCTCACTGCCAAGATAATGTCTTTAGCAAACAGTTATCTGTTTCACCCTTGCATTTTTCTCCTGCTCTCTGCTTCTCTACCCCATGGCCAGGCTACACATATTCCAAATCTTTACACTCTGCTTCGATTTCAAATTCTGGCTTTACATCATGCCTTTGCTGCCATAACTCAGAGTAGGCTGTTAGAAGTAGCCATGCAGTGTTCTTAATGCTTTGTTGCTTAGAAATTTCTTTGGCCAAATGCTCTGGTTCACAACTCTTAAGTCCTACCTTCCACAAAGTCCAAGGGAATAGTCCAAGGGAATGCAGCCAAATTCCTTGCTATGGTGTAGCAAGGGTGATCTTTTGTCCAATTCCTGAGAAGTTCCTCATTTCTATCTGAGACCTCATCATCCACATGGTCTTTACTGTCCATGTTTCTATCAACATTCTGGTCACAGCCATTTAACCAATCTCTAAAATCTTCCAAACTTTCCCTCATATTTTTGTCTTCTTCTAAGTCCTCCAAACTCCTTGAACCTTTGCCCATTACCCAGTTCCAAAGCTGCATCCACATTTTCAGGTATCTGTTTAGCAACACCCCACTCCTGGTACCAATCTTCTGTTTTAGTCCGTTTTGTGTTGCTATAACAGAAATACCTGAGACTTGGTAATTTATAAAGGAAAGAGGTTTCCAAACCATTCTGGAATGGTTGCATCTGGCATGGGACTCAGGCTGCTTCTACTCATGGTGGAAAAGTGGCAAGCAGCCAGTGAGTACAAGCAGATCACATGGTGAGAGCAAGCAAGAAAGAGGAAGCAAAAGAGAGAGAAGGTGCCAGGGTCTTTTTAAGCAAGGAGCTCTCACGGGAACTAATAGAACAAGAACTCACTCATTAATCCCCCCTACCCCAGGGAGAGCATTAATACATTCTTGAGGGATCTGCCCCCATGACTCAGTTTCCAACACTGCCACATTGGGGATCAAATTTCCACATGAGTTTTGGAGGGGACAGCACATCCAAACTCCATCATTACCTATTTACAATACAGCATTTATATAACTCAGATCCAAAATATTAGAAATACACTCATGTATTTGGAGTACAACAGTGCTAACTGCTATTGTTGTAAAGAAACACACTGGCAAGTTTACAAGGAGAAAATTAGGATGCAGATCATACAACCAAGAATAAACATCTTCATCCTAGGCATACCTGTTATACTTGTAATCTGCCTCCTCCTCATTCTCCTGATATCCTAGTTGTGTATTAGGAAATGTGAGCTGTTATGGCAATGGAAATTGATGGATGTAGAAGGAGTGTTAAACTAGGAGGAAATTGTGGTCATATATATAACCATATACAAACCATTTGACACATCTCAACACTTGAGCCATCATACAGCTTGTACCAAAGATGTCAGTGAACTTTATAGAGTCATTGTTCATCTCACTAGTTCTTCTCACATTTACTAAAGTCACTAATACATCACTATTTTTGTGTGCTTTACAGGGTCTCTGTTTTCTCCACATTTTTGTAGTACCTTAGGAAAATTTGAATATAGTTGAGAAGTTAGATTATAGCTTGGGAGGGTAAAACAGTGTGATGCCCTATGATTGTCTGTTAATAAGATGCTTATTTCTCTTCCTCAACAAAGCAGCTGATACCCTTTGCCTTGGAGTTAGTTCTCCTGAAGCAGACTCTGCAATTAGAATTTGTGACAATCAGTTTATTAAAGACATGCACCCAAGAGAAATCTTTAAGATAGTAGGAGAAGTTGGGCAAGAAAGAAGATCTCAAGTTCTGGCCTCAGGTGGATACTGAAGTGCAGTTCTGGAATGTAAATTACACTTAAGAATTTGTCCCAACTTCAAGATAGGGAGCTGAACTTCCTAAGGCATACATTCATCAGTCCCTGTCTAGAGGTCACCTCAGGGGGACATAATCTGCTAGCCACTTTTGGCAAATAGCTCCAGTAGTGCAAAGGCAGACTTCCATTTTGACAGGGGCACCCTAGTAGATGCAAAGCATACACAGGAACCTGACAAAGGAAGCACAGACACAGTAAAAGGGAACTGAGGGTATCTATAGGTGAACAGGTGTTTCTCTGTTGTTTGTACACAGAACAAAGGAGCAGGTCACAGTGTCTGAGAGGGCACTAATACACAGTAAATTAAAGTTTAAAGATAGGAAGGATTCTGGTCTCGGGGCTCTTTCATTACCAGATAGCATTGTCATCTATTTGTTTACGAGACCGACATTGCTAAAAATAGTGTAAGGAGAAAAGAACATTCTTTATTCTCAGTAGCTGGTGGAAAGATACTTTTGGCTCAACAGTCCTCCTGCAAAAATACCACTTAAATCATCTCCAGATTGTGACTCACCTTAATTTTCACAGGCCTCATTTTCGGTAATTAATGAACAAGTTAGTTTGGTTACCTATATGAACACCAACTGTTCTCAGGGGGAGTTGGGTAAAGAGAGAAAAAGTGTGCTTCAGAGAATGTCTCTCTCTACTCTCCATCTACAGTTCTCATTCTTTTTTCATTGAGCAAATATTTATTGCTTGCCATTAGTTCCAGGACCAGTGCTTAGAGCAGCAAATGTAGAGACAAAACAAGAATTGGCCCTTGGTCTAAGGGAGCTTTTGGAGAAAACAAACATTTCATCAAATACTTACAACAGGTTTTCTTCATCTGTAATATGGAAATATTAGTTGCCTGTTTTATTACCCTATCACTTACCTATTTCTACATAGCAAATTACCCCCAAACTCTCTCACAGTTTCTGTGGGTCAGGAATTTAGACAAGGCACAGCAGGGATGCCTGTCTCTTTCTGCTCCATAGTTTCTAGGGCATGAGTTGGAAGATTCAAGTCTGGGAGGCTCATATCATCTGAAGGCTTGTTGGTGCACATACCTAGAAGTTGACACTGTTTGTTTGCTGGAGTCTTAGCTGGAGCTGTTGGCTAAAATACTCATATGTGGCCTCTGCATGTGGTCTGGACTTCCTCACAACCTGGTGGCTAGGTTTGGAGAGTGAATATCCCAAGTGAAAGAGAGCTACCTCATAGTGCTACTGTGAGAATTAAATGAATTAGTCAATGTGAAATGCTAAGGTCATTATCTGGCACATAGAACTTAATGAGAAATAGCTATTATTATTTTAACAGTATTATTAATAGTAAATGTGCATACAATGAATGTTAGTAATAATATTTTATAGAAACCCAAGATAATCTAATTCCAATGTATCACTAGAGTGGGACATTTATCACACTTTTTGGATGCCATCGAAGCAAATCAGCTGTTTATTTAGAAGTTGCATTCCTATTCTTTGCTAGCAGTCCATGGACTTCAGTGACAGATTTTAGTTGACATTGAAAGAGTTGAGCAGTGTAATCCAAAAGCGTTATAATAATTTTTTACTTCCAGTAAAAGAAGGCTGCCAAGAAGGATGATCAAGAGACATATCATAATCAGAGAAACAAGATAATTGGGGAATTCTTGGAACTGTGTCTCCAAATATCAGTATAGCTAGTGGGTCACAGACATACACTAATGCCTTCACTTGCTAGCACTTTTCACTTTTATTTGTGATGATCATTCCATTCTGCTTTAAAATGAACTTTATTCCGTTATGTAAGTCTATAAACAATAATTGTCTTCTTTAATTGGAAGTTATGTGTGTATAGTAGTAAAGAGAAGAGTATAGAGATAGGAATGGGAAATTAGAAAGGATACCATCTTATAGATAAGATAGAGTTGTTTTCATATAATAAACTCTAGGTGCATGTTATGACTGAACTTGAATGACCAATCCCTCTCCAAAGAATGCTTATAGTGATTGACTGTATCTTTTTTACTACTTACAAAGACAGTATAACTTATAGTGATGCTGACTGAGCAAACACATTTTTTATTCTCCTGTACAAGTCTGACACCATCAGGATGTCTTTTTGGTCTTTGTTTAACATGTTATGCTATTATTTATCTTAGTGATTGTCTTCTTTCAGTGTATGATTACAGACCAAATTCCTTTAAAATGTCACTCAGTTCATCCTCCACTATTTCTCATTATCCCTGCTTATTTCCAACACTCAAGCCATGTCTGACTTCTTAGATGCCCTGGATAAACCACATAATTTAACACTTATATACTTTTATGCATCTTTTTCTTTTTTTACTGGAAAGTTTTTCTCCTTATTTTCCACTTCTCAAAATGCATTCCTCCTTTTATTTTTTTTATTTACTTATTTTTTTAATTTTTATTTTTAAAATTTTATTTTGTCAATATACATTCTGGCTGAT
This sequence comes from Cynocephalus volans, assembly GCF_027409185.1. Classification (NCBI taxonomy): domain Eukaryota; kingdom Metazoa; phylum Chordata; class Mammalia; order Dermoptera; family Cynocephalidae; genus Cynocephalus; species Cynocephalus volans. The sequence goes on along the minus strand of NC_084463.1, from coordinate 141,106,844 downwards.
TATTGCTCCCAATCACCAAAACCTCCCTCCCTTCTCCCTCCCCCCTCCCCCCCAACAATGTCCTTTCTGTTTGCATGTCGTATCAACTTCAAGTAATTGTGGTTGTTATATCTTCTTCCATCCCCCGTTTTAGTGTTTGTGTGTGTGTGTGTGTGTGAATTTATATATTAATTTTTAGCTCCCACCAATAAGTGAGAACATGTGGTATTTCTCTTTCTGTGCCTGACTTGTTTCACTTAATATAATTCTCTCAAGGTCCATCCATGTTGTTGCAAATGGCAGTATTTCATTCGTTTTTATAGCTGAGTAGTACTCCATTGTGTAGATGTACCACATTTTCCGTATCCACTCATCTGATGATGGACATCTGGGCTGGTTCCAACTCTTGGCTATTGTAAAGAGTGCTGTGATGAACATTGGGGAACAGGTATACCTTTGACTTGATGATTTCCATTCCTCTGGGTATATTCCCAACAGTGGGATAGCTGGGTCGTATGGTAGATCTATCTGCAATTGTTTGAGGAACCTCCATACCATTTTCCATAGAGGCTACACCATTTTGCAGTCCCACCAACAATGTATGAGAGTTCCTTTTTCTCCGCAACCTCGCCAGCATTTATCGTTCAGGGTCTTTTGGATTTTAGCCATCCTAACTGGGGTTAGATGGTATCTCAATGTGGTTTTGATTTGCATTTCCCGGATGCTGAGTGATGTTGAGCATTTTTTCATATGTCTGTTGGCCATTTGTATATCTTCCTTAGAGAAATGCCTACTTAGCTCTTTTGCCCATTTTTTAATTGGGTTGCTTGTTTTCTTCTTGTAAAGTTGTTTGAGTTCCTTATATATTCTGGATATTAATCCTTTGTCAGATGTATATTTTGCAAATATTTTCTCCCACTCTGTTGGTTGTCTTTTAACTCTGTTAATTGTTTCTTTTGCTGTGCAGAAGCTTTTTAGTTTGATATAATCCCATTTGTTTATTTTTCCTTTGGTTGCTCGTGCTTTTGGGGTCGTATTCATGAAGTCTGTGCCCAGTCCTATTTCCTGAAGTGTTCCTCCTATGTTTTCTTTAAGAAGTTTTATTGTTTCAGGGTGTATATTTAAATCCTTAATCCATTTTGAGTTGATTTTAGTATACGGTGAGAGGTATGGATCTAGTTTCATTCTCCTGCAAATCTCCCAAACTCATTCTATGAAGCAAACATCATCCTGATACCAAAACCAGGTAAAGATATAACCAAAAAAGAAAACTACAGGCCAATATCCTTGATGAATATAGATGCAAAAATCCTCACTAAAATACTAGCAAACAGAATACAGCAACACATACGTAAAATTATTCATCACAATCAAGTGGGATTCATTCCAGGGATTCAAGGTTGGTTCAACATACGCAAATAAATAAATGTGATACACCACATTAATAAACTCAAACACAAGGACCATATGATCATCTCTATAGATGCTGAAAAAGCATTTGATAAAGTTCAGCACTCATTCATGACAAAGACCCTCTATAAGTTAGCTATAGAGGGAAAGTATCTCAACATAATTAAAGCCATATATGCCAAACCCACTGCCAATATCATCCTGAATGGGGAAAAGCTGAAAGCTTTTCCTTTAAGAACAGGAACTAGACAAGGATGCCCACTCTCACCACTCCTATTCAACATAGTGTTGGAAGTACTAGCCAGAGCAATCAGAGAAGAGAAGGAAATAAAGGGCATCCAGATTGGAAAAGATGAAGTCAAACTGTCCCTGTTTGCAGATGACATGATCCTATAAATCGAACAGCCTAAAACCTCTACAAAAAAACTCTTGGAACTGATAAATGATTTCAGCACAGTAGCAGGATACAAAATCAACACACAAAAATCAGTAGCATTTCTTTTCTCCAATAGTGAACATGCAGAAGGAGAAATCAAGAAAGCCTGCCCGTTTACAATAGCCACCAAAAAAATAAAATACTTAGGAATTGAGTTAACCAAGGAGGTGAAAAATCTCTATAATGAGAACTACAAACCACTGCTGAGAGAAATTAGGATACAAGAAGATGGAAAGATATCCCATGCTCTTGGATTGGAAGAATCAACATAGTGAAAATGTCCATACTACCCAAAGTGATATACAAATTCAATGCAATCCCCATCAAAATTCCAAAGACATTTTTCTCAGAAATGGAAAAAACTATCCAGACGTTTATATGGAACAATAAAAGACCACGCATAGCCAAAGCAACACTGAGCAAAAAAAATAAAGCTGGAGGCATAACACTACCTGACTTTAAGCTATACTACAAAGCTATAATAACCAAAACAGTATGGTACTGGCATAAAAACAGACACACTGACCAATGGAATAGAATAGAAAATCCACAAATCAAACCACATACTTACTGCCATCTGATCTTTGACAAAGGCACCAAGCCTATTCACTGGGGAAGGGACTGCCTCTTCAGCAAATGGTGCTGGGATAACTGGATATCCATATGCAGGAGAATGAAACTAGATCCATACCTCTCACCGTATGCATTCCTCCTTTTATTTGAAACATCTCTTCCCTTGTCTCCATGCAGAATTTCTTACTCCCTCCTCTGTGCACCTGTGTCATTGAGCATACACCATTTCTGTAGGGCATGTGCTATTTTATTATTGCTTGTTCTACGTAATGTCTGTCCTCCTCCTCAGGTTGTGACTTCCTCTGGAGCAGAGATTATTTTGTATCCATGTTTGTCTCTTTAGTGTCTGTGGCCTGGCCTTGTGCATGTTGGATAAAGTGCTTAGTGAATGAATAACTTGAATGTATAAGCAACTTTTTATATATATTCTCACACAGAAGAGGGAACCTTCTTTTTTTTTTTTTTTTTTGATCGAAACCCTTTGTGTGGTGTTGCCTGCACTGCGCTCAGCCATTGGGCACACCGGCCATTCCTATATAGGATCCGAACCCGCGGCGGGAGCACCGCTGCACTCCCAAGCACTGCACTCACCCGAGTGCGCCACGGGGCCGGCCCTGAATGTATAAGCAACTTTACCATAGCCTGGCATGACATCTAATTCTTCCCCCATAATGCAGCCTTCCTTGCAGACTATGCTCGTGGAGATTTTGTTTTTGTTTTTGTTTTCCATTTATCTACTACTATGTAACAAAATAGCTCAGAACTCAGTGGCTTAAAGCAACAACAATCATTTCTTTCTCTCTCATGGTTCTGGGAATTTATTGAACTCAGCCAGGTGGTTCTTAATCAGTTCCATACAGTTGGCAACAGTGATGGCTTGGTTGGAAATCTCCATGAAAACTTCTTCCTCACCTACTTAGCAATTGGCACTGGCTGTCAGCTGAGACCTCAGATGGGGCTGATGCTGGAACACTTACATAGAATTGTTCTTACATATAATGTAGGGAGCTAGTACAAATTGGATAAAAGTCACCTATTCCTTCTTAAATCATGCTTACATAAGACTATGAGGCTTTGACCATGTTTCTCTTTCTGTATCTAATGCAATTCTCATTTCTCTTCTATCTTCTAAATGTCAATCTATCCATCCTTTAATTTTAGATTTCCTGGTTTCCAGCCATTAGTTATCTTCACTGTCTCTTACTATACATGACTCTTTTAATCTACTTTTCTTTTCTCCTCAAAATCTTATTTATTTAAAAAAACCAAAAATTTTGACAAAATTCAACACAATTTTGTGACAGAAATGCTCAACAAACTAGGAATGGAAGGGGACTTCTTCAGCCTGATAGAGGGCATTTATAAGAAAAACAACAGCTACTATCATACTCAATGGTAAAAAGACTTAAACCTCACTCCCCCACCCCAAGATAGGAACAAGAAAATTGTACTAGAAGTTCTAGGCAGAGTAATTAGGAAAATAAAATAAAATAAAATAATAAAAATAAAAATAAATAAATAGCATCCTGATTGGGTAGGAAGATGTGAAACCATCTAAATTTGCAGATGACAAGATCTCATATATAAAAAATCCACAATGAATGCAGCTTTACACCCAGTAGAATGGCTGTTATTTTTTAAAAATGGAATGTGTATTGTACATTGCTGGTAGGGAGTAAAATGATGTATTCACAGTGGAACATAGTTTAGCAGTATTTCAAAAATATAAACACAGAATAACCATATGACTACACAATTCCACTTCTAGGTATATTCCCTCCCCAAACTGAAGACAGATACTGAAACAAATAATTGTACAAGAATGTTTACAGCAGCATGATTTGCAATTAACAAAAGGTGGAAAAACAAATAGCTGAATGAACAAGCAAAATATGTTCTATGTGGAGGTACTTCAAAAAGTTCAGGGAAAGATTTGTATTATCTTTTAATTCTATTTTTTCATGAACTTTTTGAAGAATATTTATACATATAATGGAATATTCTTCACCATGAAATGGAAAAAAGCACTGTAAGTGTTGTGGAAGTTATCACTGAGGAAATGCAGTCACTCAGAGAGATGGGGAAGTCAGATGATTTATTATGCTGGCCTCAGGGGAACTAGTGTTCCAAAATCCTGAGCCCAGAATGCAGAGGGAACCAGACTTAAATACTTTTCTTGAGCAAAGCAAGCAAGTGTTTCTATTGGATCTTTTGCTTGTATCCAGGCAGAGTCCCCTAAATTGGGGGTCTTTAACAGGTGGGCAAAACTGGGTTACTGTGGTTATGCAGAAAGGGGTTTTGGGTAAGGGTCTTCATGGAGATGGGGGATGTGGTTGGAGGGGGGTTACTGCAATGCCAACTAGAAAGCAAGTCAGTCTCTCATCTACTCAGGAAACTCCTGGCAGGCTGTGGTTTTAGCTAAGTCCCCTATTCACACAGGAAGACTAAGGGCTGACAAGCTGACCACAAAGTTACAGAGCTCAGTAGCTGCATTTAGCTATCAATGTGGTTAACTTTTAACATAGCATTAAACATTTCTTACAAACAAGCATATTCCAACTAGAAAACTAAAATAAGGATTAAAATAAGGAAAGGACAAGGAATTCAGCCACTTCATAAGGAAAGAAGTAAGAAGCCAGACACAAAATGTTGCATATTGTTTGTTTTAATTTATATGAAATATTCAGAATAGTTAAATCCATAGAGACAGAAAAGAGATTAGTAGTTGTAAGGCATATTAGTCCATTTTTGTATTGCTATAACAGAATACCTGAGACTGGGTAATTTATAAAGAACAGAGCTTTATTTAGCTTACAGTTCTGGGACAGCTGCATCTGGTGTGGGCCTCAGGCTGCTTCTACTCACAGTAGAAAGTGGCAGGCAGTTGGTGGAGGAAAGCAGATCACATGGCAGGAGGAGGGAAGAGAGAGAGAGAAGAGTTAGGTGCCAGGGTCTTTTAAACAACCAGCTCTCCTGGGAACTAACAGAGCGAGAACTCACTCACTACTCCCATCCCCCAGGGAGAGCATTAATCCATTCATGAGGGATCAACCCCCATGATTCTAACAGCTTCCAACACTGCCACATTGGGGACCAGATTTCCACATGAGTTCTGAGAGGACAACACACCCAAACTCCATCATAAGCTTTGGTAGTGGGGGGGTATGATGGTTAATTTTGCGTGTCAACTTTACTAGGCCATGAGGGTGTCCAGATATTTGGTTAAATATTATTCTGGGTGTTTCTGTGAGGGTGCTTGTGGGTGAGATTAACATTTGCATCAGTAGACTGGTTCAAGCAGATTGCCCTCCCCAGTGTGGGTGGGCCTCATCCAATCTGATGAAGGCCCGAATAGAACAAAATACTCAATAAGGGGGAATTTGTTCTGTCTGCCTGACTGCCTTTGAGCTGGGACAGTAGTCTTCTGCTTTGAACTTAGACATGGACTGGAGCTCATACCATCAGCTCTCCTGGATCCCAGGTTATTGGATTCAGACTGGGACTGTACTATCTGCTCTCCTGGGTCTCTGGCTTGCTGTCTGCAGATTATGGGACTTCTCAGCTTCTATAACTATGTGAGCCAATTCCATATAATAAGTTCTATTCATTCTCTTTCTCTGGAGAACCCAGACGAATACAGGGGGTAAGAAGTGACTGCTTAATGGGTACAGGGTTTCTTTTGGGAGTGATGAACTGTTTTGAAACTAGATAGAGGTTTTATTTCTGTAACATTGTGAATGTACAAAATGCTACTGAATTGCACACTTTACAATGGTTAATTTTATGTTATTTAAATTTTACCTAATGAAAAAAAATTATATATTACCCCAAGTGGTAGTGAATTTGCTTTACTATTGTAAATCAGTTTGTCAGTTTCCTGAAAATGATAATATGATAGATAGAAAAAAAGTTGGGATCAGAGCGGATGTGAATCTTTTTGAGCTTTCTTACGTGATCTGTCAAGGTCCTCTTATTGATGGCTGTGTGTGAGGAGTCTCAGCACGGTGTCTCTGACATACACAGTCTCAGAAAAACATTGGTTATGCCATCCCTGGATCCATGTTTTCAGAGGACAGGAAGTGGAGACCTATTTCCACATTACTGTCCCTTGAACTTCAGCATACAGGCCATTTTGACTGGAAAAAATTTCCAAAAGTTTTGCAGAGAAAATGTTTCTGTTAGATGGCAATGGCATAAAATAGGTGATGGTTGTTTGTTCCTGGCAGTCCACTAATAATCCTGTAAACCTCACCAGGTGAAAAGCCAGATCACCTCTGTACTACCACATAGACATGCCAAGCTTTTCATTTCCTCTTTATGAACAACACGACCATGTGAATTATTCACATGGACAGTTTTCAAAGTGAAAAGGGGACTTTATTATTCATTACACTGGGACAAAAGGTTTAAACTTGGACTGTTCTGGGCAAACCAGAACATGAGATCTCCTGGTTTTGTGGATACGAACAAGGATAGTGTCAAGATTTTTGTTGATCAGATCTTGCAGAAGATAATAGTTCTGAATTGGAGATTCAGAAGTGAATCTTGACGTGGAGGAAGCCGTGTCTAGATTTTAATACTTGTATGCTACGTTTTAATGTGAAAAGCCTCTGATTCCTGCCGCATTGTCAGGAGTTCTGAAGGTTTGTCATTGGTTAAAACTGGCTCAGTATCCAGGCTAGTGGCAGCCAGAGTGAGTGCCCTGCTGAGAGTAGTGATGTACATTGAATGCACATCTTCTTCTTTTTCTTTTTTTTTTAAAGTTCTTTCTTGGGATAATCATACCCACTTTGCCTCACTTTTATGTCCAAAACCACCTCGACTGGTTTTCCTGAGCGTGCAAGCATTTGTACACTGAGGATAAAAAGTGAAATCTCAGTATTTAGACAGGGAAAAGCCATGTACTGATTTTGGGATAAGAGGACTATAAAAAGCCATTCTTGGAGGCTTGTATTGTGTGAGAATAAAGGAATGTTCCTCAAAATGACATGCATGGTCTTAGGCAAATTAGTTCCCTTTCTCCTAGTCTCACTTCCTCCTCTCTAACAATCGAAAATCTGAGCTACCAGTCTATTGGTAAGCATCAAAGGAGACTATGCATGGAGGCAGGACGATGTAGTGTTAATATTTTTGCAAGCAGATAAATCAGACTGGGCTGAGATCAAATGTTCCTTCTGCCATTCATACGCTATGTTACTTTATGCACATTACCTCCTAACTAGTATGAGATTAAAGTCTTCCTTTTTAAACAGTGAGGGCTACTCAAGAGGATAGGATAAAAAATTCTTAAAGCTTGCTTACATAGTAGAATAAGTGTCTGAGAATAGGAAGGAGAAAGGGTTTGGGGGTGGAATGAAAGATCAGTGAGGAGTATGTGCCCTTTAGATGTATTGTTAAGCCTTTGTGATAGAGTCAATGTACTGTTGATGGAGGGATAGGCCAATATATCACTGCAACCTGACAGATAATTCAGATCATATCTCTGTATACATAAGAAGGTAGTATATGTAAAATTGAGAATTCAATCAAATAAGTGAGAAAGGATGCAATATTTAGTGATTAGTGATGACACACTGGATAAAAATAAAATTCAATCTCTATTTTGATATGTACAAAATACATTTCAAATGGAATAAAAACTTAAAAGAGAAAAATAATAACAACAAAAATCTTGCAAGAAAATCTAGTAGAAATTAACCAAAATTGGATAATCTAAAGCCACAAGATTAAAAACCCTGGAGCCACAAGATTAAAGATAAAGATAAAGATAAAATAATAATTAATGTGGGGTAAAAATTGCCATATGTAAAGGCAGTAGGCAGACTTGGAAAAAATATATTCCTGATGACATAAATTTTATATCTTATCAATCATACACAAATAGCATAAACAGACAAAAAAGAGAGCCAAACAAAAATATGGGTAAAATATATTAATAGGGAAATTCTAAAAAAATCCTAATGAAAAAGTATTCAAAAATCAAAGAAATGCTAGGCAACAATGATTTATCTTTTATGATACAACTTGTCGGGCCTTAAAAACTAACGCCACCTTAAGTGACATTACAAGCAGTGCCATTATGGGCCCACAAGGGCGTATTAATGTGGCAGCCTAAGACGGTGCCAGAAGGAAGTAGGGTGGGAGTGTCTGCGGGAACCTTGTCTTAGCCCTTATTGGCCAAATACGCGCTTCCGCGCTCGTGAACACTGCGTGATTGCAATAGCTAGGCATTGAGACAGGATGCATGCTCTTGACCCTTAAGCTGATAGGAGGATGTAAAAAACCTCCCCTCCCCACTTGCCTTTAAAAGCAAGTGCTTGTGTGGTAATAAACGGAACTGCTGGACAGAACCCCCCAGCGTCTGAGTGTCCTTTAACTGGGCTGGTTGGGGCTGGTGGCTGTGCTCACCTCTCTTCACGTCTCTCTTCCCCCGTCTCCTTCCAAAGGGGACTGGAGGGAAAGAGTAAACCGGGCTATTCACTCGCCCACCAAAAGGAACGAGGCTAGGGCTGTTCGGGTCGGCCGGCAGCAGATCCGACAACAACTGACTTCACTTAAGATAAATAATATCTATTTCTGGCATGATTGCAAGAAAAAAGACTATTCTCATACATTGTTAGCATAAGTTAGAATTGTTCCATTTTTTTCAGGGAAGCAAATAGGTAAAATCTATTAAATTTTATCTACATACATGTCTTAGTCCATTTGTCTTGTTATGGCAGAATACCACAGACTGGGTAGTTTATAAAAAACAGAAATTCATTTTCTCACAATTCTGAAGTCCAAGAACAAGGCACCAGCAGGTTCTCTTTTCTGGTGAGAGCTTCTCTCTGCTTCCAGGATGATGTCTTGATGCTGCATCCTCCAGAGGGAGAAACACTGTGTTCTCAGATGTCAGAAGGTGGAAGGGCAAGGGAAAGTCTTTTATAGAGGCCTTAACCCCATTAATGAGGGAAAAGTACTCATGGCTAAATCATCTCTTAAAAGCCCCACCTTTTAATACTATCACATTGACAACACCTGTATTTTGTAGGGGACACATTCAAAACACAGCAATACACATTTTGACCCAGTAATCCCATTTCCAGAAACTTACACCAAACAGACAAGTGTATAGTATGTAAAGACACATTTATCAGGATATTTATTGTAGTATTGTTTACTGTGGAAACAAAGCAATAATTAAGTGAATGCTTATCAATAGAGGAATAAAATAATGAATTCATTGAGAAACATTATTTAGCATTTAAAATAAATTTGAGATGCACTGCTTGAAACTGGAGGAATTTCCAAAAGATATCGAGTGAGACAAACAAAATAAAAACAAATAAAATATGATTCTATTTTCATGAAAACAATGAAAAACTTCATACGTATGTTTATGTGATTATATACTATATTTTATTGAACCTAAGGTACCACTGACTATAAAACACCATCAAAAGGGAACATTTAGCCAAAATAAATTGGTCAAAGTTTTATTAAAACTTCTTCATATCCACAGTAGGTCTTTTCTGAGTCCTTTTCCAACCTGATGTCATAGATATTTTGGGCCAGAGAATGTCTTTTGAAATCAAGATCACTGGTGTTTCTTAAATGAGGACTCCAGAATGGTCTACAGGCTTTGAATATGTATATGCATATGCATGTAATCATATGATCACGAGAAAACTTTGGCAGAAAACATGTTAGGCTTTTAACATGTGGTATCTAGGGTGGGTCTGATACACAATGTGAATATAGAGAAAGCCACATCAGAAGTGGGGAAAATATTGCACTAAAAACACAGTAACAATATGTATAATATGATACCATTTTGTATTACTATAATATTATATTTGTGTATTCATAGATAAAAAATGCCTAAACTTAGTTTAAGGGCAAGGAAAGAGGGTTGGTGAAGAACTTACATTTGTTTTGTGCCTTCTGATGCTCTGCACAGTTGCAGAAGTTCAGAAAACATTTGAAAAGATTAAATAAGAAAGCACATAGTTATCATAGTTATTAAAAGTATTATATCATAGTGTATGACAAGAAAGGAAATATTATTTTTCTTTGTTTTCCTTTTCTTCCTAGACACCATTCTATTCTTATCCCTTTTCCCAGAGGAAAGCTGAGAACATTGCTGCTATTCGGTACTTGCTGATGGAATGATCAACAGAAGTTGGCTGCAATTAACATTTCCAATGATGGACTTTGTAGAATGTCAGTCATTCAAGATATTTTGTGGAAAAATGGTTCCATGAGTTTAGACTGAGGAAAATTATAATTCATATCTTCTTTCTAAAGATTCTTTCTAAAATAATTGTTTTGTAGAATTTACAGTAAAAAATTTTATTGTTCTAGTCATGTTCAGAATGTTTGATAAAAGAAACTCAGTGTTATGTGTTTAGAACATACAATCATCTTCTAGAATGCGTGTTCTACAGAGCACAGAGAACTGGTTTATAGAAACTGATGTACATTACTAACAGGAACTGGAAAGGTATGCGCACATCACTTCACGCATGTCTATTACAGACAGCTGTAATTTCCCTTGATATTTTAGGACAATGGTTTAGAAAGGAATTGGTGCACATTCTTAAAAAGCAGCTTTTTCTACTATGTCTCATCTTGACCTAGGGAACATGGTGATCGAAAGAAATGGAGGCAATGATGTTAGTACTAAGGAATCAATAACTAACATCAATTTCTGTGTCCATTTTACTATTTTTAATAAGTCTCAGATATTCATTTGGTGTTTATAAGAATAGTGTTTGAGACCCTGAATGAATGACTCTCTCAAGAAGCGGGATCTTCTATGTTTTTCACGTCTTGACTTTTAAAAAGTTAATCAAGCTCTATTGGCAAGGAGGAGTATAATCAGCCTTTTGTCTTACAGTATAAAGAATGAAAGGTTTTCAGAGAAAAAATAGAGTAGAGGAGAAGCTGGAAACTTTTCACAAATGAGTGTTTCTTTGTCCAGGGTTTTCTGCCCTACTGAAAGCCATCAGGCTCTCTTCCCTGAGAGAGCAGAAGGCACCATTTTGCTTTGGAATTGAGGGGAGAATGTTGTGGAGTCTGCATAAAGCAAATGTACTTCACAGGGCCTGGTTTTCCAAAGCCTTGAAGTTTCAAATATTGACCTTGCAAAGGGCAGAAAATTTTCTCTAGGCTATAGTCTCTGTTGTAAGATAAGGAATTGTAACACAGCAAGGTTGCTGGCTCGAAGACAGATAGGCAACTGATTGATATGTAAAGATACCGGGAAATTGCTGTAAGAAGAGAATGTTTGCTAAAATCAAGCCTTTGTTAATGGATCAACTTAATTGCATTATAGAATGTCACCTTGCTTTTCTTACTGAATATTACCAGCTTCTATTGTTAAACTTATTAAACTATACTTAGCAAAACCCCCACCTATGTTCTCTTCCTGTAACTTCCTGGTCTGGAGAATAAATGTGGGAAGAGAACCCCAATTGGTGGTTAATTTCCCAAATGGAAGGAATGCCTCTATCTTGAGGGTTCTGGGAGATTAACCCCTTTTCGGGAGCTTCTCACTGCTCAGAAGAGATGGGCTTTGAGTAATCTTTGGTGACTCTGTCACCCAGGGGAAAAGGGGTGACAAATCCATGGGAGGCAAAGCAACAGAATGTGGAGACCACATCTGACATAACCCCCATGGAGCATTTAGGGGATGGCTGCGTTGAGGATTAAAATGGGAGCCATAATACTGAGCAGACTTCCCCATGCTCAGCATCAAATAACTGGTCACTTCTCTTCAATATCCAGGAGGGCTAAACTAAAAAGAACAACTTTTGATGGCAACAGTGTGGTAAGGAGAGAAACAGGAGCAATGGCACATAGGTGAACCAGTAATTGTCTAGGACTCTCCCTGGTTAGTCTCATTCACATGAACCTTTTCTTGCTTTTTCAGCAACAGTGATGAGTAATCTAGTCCCCTCTAAGAGAAAAATACTGGACTTGCTACTATTCTAGGTAAGATTTTGAACTTTTAATAATTCAGTTTTGGGCCACAAAGGAGATGAGACTATAATTCCACTCTACCTATAGTGTAGCAGTTCATACCTTCGGGAGTAGTTCTCATATTGATTTTAGGCTGGAATGACCTGGGAAAATGGTTTAAAATATAGATTCCTCATGTTTTTGTTTTTTGTTTTTGTTTCCTAGAGATGCTGATTTAATAGAGTATAGAATCTGTATTTTTAACAAGCATCCCAGGTGCTGGTGAAGGAACTGAAATTTGGAAAGAACAGCTCTGGGCCACTTATCATTTGAAATGGGGTTGTAAATGGAGCATGTTCTTTCTCCTCATAATTACTTTTGTCAGCCAAATGGTGATAAGGCTAAGTACTGTTCTGAAAATGTAGATGGAGCCCTATAGTTTTTGTAATAAGGGATTACCATTATCATATGTAACTTTAGAATACATTCAAAATTAAAATCATCATTCGTTTTCTAGAGAGTATAAAATTATCTATGAAACCAGCCTAAGTTGGAAATAGATTGAGGAGCAACTAGTAAAGTAATTAGTTCTGTATCTTCAATATACCTGGGTTGGGGAACATACAAGAGTAGTACATATCTGTGGGGTACAGGGTTGAGTATCAATACCTGTGTGCAATATGTGATGCTCAAATCAAGATAATTAGTATTTTCAACATTACACAATATAATCATTTTTTGTGGTCCTTTGCCAATTTCTTGCAAACACCTGGCTGCTCCCCCTTTCCCACCTCTGGTGGCCTCAGTTCTGTTCTCTCCTTTTGAAAGTTCAAAGAATTATTGTGATTGTTGTATCTTTCTTTCTTTTATTTATTTATGACTTCAACCATTCTTACATACGTGGCCATAGACAAGTTACTTCTCTCCAAAACCTGATTTGCACACGTGTAAAATGGAGATGGTAAGAAAGATCTGCCCAGAGAGGTTGCTGGGACGATTGTATGAAACTAAAAGACATTGAATTCGAAGAGATTGAATCTTTCTTGTTGACCACTGTATTAGTCAGGGTTCTCCAGAGAGACAGAATCAATAGGATATGTTACAAATATATGAGAGAGGATTTATTAGGGGAATTGGCTCACATGATTGTGAAGAAAAGTCCCACGACAGTCCATCTGTGAACTGGATGCTGGTAGCATGGCTCAGTCCAAGTCCGAAGGTCTCGAAACCAGGGAAGCTGATGATATCCTTGGTGTAAGTCCTGGAACCCAAAGCTGAAGAGTCTTGAGCTCTGATGTCCACAGACAGGAGAGAAAAGTGTATCCCAGTTCCAGCAGATAGAGAGTTTTACCTTTTTTCTCTGTCTTTTTTTCTTTCCAGGTCTCCAGCAGAATGGATGGTTCCCACCCACATTGATGGTGGATCTTTCCCAACCAGTCCACTAAGGCTGTCACACTAATCTCTGCTGGAAACACCCTCATGGACACACCTAAAAAGATAGCTTTACAAGGTTTCTTGGCATTCCTCAATCTAATCAAGTTGACACCTAGAATTAACTTTCACAGGTTCACCCCTTGTCAACTTCGTGTCCATACTTTCTCCTTAAATCGTATTTAATCTTCAAATGGTACAATAACAATAGTTTTGCCTAACACAATACAACTATCCTGCATACAACTGAAAACACATTAATCCCTTTCCCAGAAGATGAGGTAAAGTCCTTAGATATTTACCCTTCTCCCAATATCCCATAACTTAAATGCAAATACTGGTATAAAGTCAGTAAGTCTCATGTTACATGGCACAGAATAAGAGAAACAAAAACAAAGATAATTGCTTAATGTGTGTACAGTATATGTACATAGAGACATATTCCTAACACAACAGGGAGAACAATTACAATCCTTGTTTCTGTAGCTGGTCACGTGGTCAAAGCTGGTATCTATAACTACCATCTTCTACTACCCATTTTGTATTCCCTTTGCCTTAGCGAGCATCTCAGCTGGTCTTGGTTCTTTACCTGGTGGAGTGACCCAAAACTTCATCCCTGAAGAGTCTGGGCCATCCATAGTCTTGCCTGCATATGGTCATTGTAATTTTCCATTGACTTTAATCACAGGGCATGGTAGTACTAGGAGACATCCTAAGGTTTCTCCTGTATTTCAGATATAATCTTCCTCACCTCCCTCGTGAAGTTGTCATCCAGCTTCGCGCTGGTAGTCTGGGTAAATCATCCTAGCCAACACCATAATTCCTTTCTTAGCCTGTTGACTCAGAGGCATGAGGAGCCCGAAGTGGCCAGGTGGCAGCCTTAACTTCCAGTTCAGACGGATCATTTTTGTGTCTCCTATTGGAAGCATTCCTTCCTCTAGAACCAAGACCTCTAGACCAGCAGAACATAAAGTTGTGGGAACAGGAAGCAAAAATTTTGCTAATGGGTCCCTAGGGGTAATGGTAAGTGGTACCACTCCCATTTCCACCCCTTGATTCCTAGGCCTGTGAATCCTGGCTATGGTAGAAACTGTACCTTATATTGGGTTCTGATTTAGAGCATATACAGCCTTCGGGAGAACTTTGCCACAGCCTTGCAGGGTATTGTCACCTACCTGGCACTGTAACTGTGACTTCAAAAAGCCATTCCACCGTTCTATCAGACCAGCTCCTTCACGATGATAGGGAACATGGTAAGACCAATGAATTCCATGAGCATGAGTCCATTGCTGCACTTCTTTAGCTGTGAAGTGAATTCCTTGGTCAGAAGCAATTTTTTGTGGAATACCATGACAGTGAATAAGGCATTCCATGAGTCCATGGATGGTAGTTTTGGCTGAAGCATTTCATGCTGGGAAGGCAAGTCCATATCCAGAGTGTCTATTCCAGTAAGGACAAAACGCTGCCCCTTCCATGCTGGAAGCAGTTCAGTGTAATCAACCTACCACCAGGTGGCTGGCTGATCACCCCAGGGAATGGTGCCATATGGAGGCTCAATGTTGGTCTCTGCTGATGGCAGATTGTGCACTCAGCAGTTGCCATAGCTGGATCGGCCTTGGTGAGTGGAAATCCATGTTGCTGAGCCCATGTGTAACCTCCGTCCCTGCCACCATGGCCACTTTGCTCCTGAGCCCACTGGACAATGACAAGGGTGGCTGGAGAAAGAGGCTGACTAGTATCCACAGAACAGGTCATCCTATCCACTTGATTACTAAAGTCCTTCTCTGCTGAGAGAGAGAGAGAGAGAGAGAGAGAGAGAGAGAGAGAGAGAGAGAGAGAGACTCTCTTCTCTCTTTAGCCTTCAGAACCATGCCCCTGACCACCACTTTTAATCCATTCACCATGGCATGATCCTATAATCTAATTACCTCTTCATGGCTTCACCTTTCAATTACCATGGTAGGATTTCCCATCCTCTTAACAGTCACGGTGGGGACCAAGTTTCTAATACATAAAACTTGGGGACACAATTCAAGCTTCAGTGAGTTTTGGGCGGACATAATTCAATCCACTACAATCATTGAACCTTCACCCCAAACATCATGCTGGACACATAATAGCAGCTGATGACCACTAACTTTTATTAACATGATTTAGAGATAAAATATTGTATTCTCAGCTGTCAAAACAACACCAGTGTTACTCAGTAATTAAATGTTTTCTTTGGTTTTAATGTACCAGAGGAATTTTTTCAGTTCTCTCTGTGTTCTGTTAATGACTCACCCATTCATCTGTGGAACCATAAATACGGTCAAGTTGTGATGAACTGTGAGCCCCTATAAACTAATGAGAATCATGTTACTCATTTTCTCAGCTCAATGTGAGAATTTACCACTTAAGTCAAAAAGGAATTGAAATGAAAATCACCAAAACAAAAGCAATGCTTCTTCCTCTCTATGCCAGTCCCTGTAAATCACCGCTCAATTAAACACATATTTATGTATGTATATAAATAACAAGCTTTAGTAATTGGGATTAATTACTAAACTGATTGGGAGACTAAAGGAAAAAAAATTAAAAAGGACTGCTTTCCTTGCTTTTTTCTTGCCTTG
Source organism: Cynocephalus volans (assembly GCF_027409185.1). NCBI lineage: Eukaryota > Metazoa > Chordata > Mammalia > Dermoptera > Cynocephalidae > Cynocephalus > Cynocephalus volans. The sequence goes on along the minus strand of NC_084463.1, from coordinate 141,090,458 downwards.
GAAATTGACACATTAGTATGATTAAAAATATTGGGAAAATACCAGGATGTGAAAGTGCTGGGGTGCAAAAAGTTGTCACTCCAAAAATACAGTGCTTTGACATGCTGAAATAAAGAAGCATCCTCAAGTTCTCTCTGACTCCTCCTACTCCTGTCTCTCAATCCCCTGTCACTCTTCAAGCATAAGAAGAAGCTCTTTCCTGATCTGCCTAAAGTCTGGACCCATCAAAGATCAAAGAAGACCTCTGGTCTTTTCCTTCAGTTTTCATGAACTTAACTCATATCATAGGATGTAAAACTAGAGTCTGTTAATACACCTGGATTAACTTTTGTCACAAACCATTGTCTTCTATTTCAGTCCCATTCAGTATTTTAAAGAAAATCATTTACCAGTCATTGTCTGCTCTGTGGGCCAAACAAGACTTTGTCCCAGCCCACTGTGTTTCTCCAGGCCCACTGCATCCCCCTAGAGTCATTTACTCCTACACCCCTATCTCTTCTTTGCTTATGAAGATGGGTATATAAGCTCTGTACCTTTGGGACATCAGTCTCTTGTGATTCCCCCATGCTTTATTTTCTCCCAGCATGTTAAATAATAAAATTCATTTTGCCTTTTTTTCTTATTGATCTAAATTTGTCAGTGATTTTTATTAATGAAATTTTAGAGCTGAAGTTTTCCTTTGGCCTCTACAAAAGGAAATATGGTAGTTTTTAAATGGATACCTTTATCTGTGGGTATGTCTATATTTATATCATCAGCATATTTTGAATTAGAGATTAAAATACTCTTTAATAATAGTAATACCTAATACACATACTTACTATTGAATAATAGTAAGGACAATTTTAAGCCCTGAAAACCTGTGTAAATCAGTATTTGTGTCTAGGTTTAAATGCAATAAAAATACTAAAAAAAAAAAAAATGATTTTCCTAAATTCTTTGACCTTTACTTAGGTTAGAGCTTTATGGGTGCTTAAGTTCCACCTTTCCTTCAACCACTGACACACAATTTTAAGTGCAGAACTCCCCTCCCATGTATACACTATAGAACTAATGTTGTTTTCCTTTTATAGATAGCTGTTAATGGTTAACTAAGATTGTATCAAAACCAGACACCCTGTCTTGTCAAATACATCTCTCAAAGCAGGAAGCAGCTGTCCATCACACTTGAAGACATCCTGTCTCACCGATACATTTACCTATATAAACTTCAGCCTTCAGTCAATCAGGGAAGAAAGCCGGGGCTTTACCCTCTGTCTCCTGGTTGAGACTCCTGAAATAAAAAGGCTTTCCTTTAAGTTCTGTCTGGTGAGTGGGATTTGTGATTGGAGACTTGAAACGAAGTGAGTCAGGAACCCCCTCCCCTCCCACCCTGCCCCAGGAAATCCCATGGGACTCATTTGTTACCATAATTAATGCTGTGAAACCAAAATTGGGGGGAAAAGAAAAGTTAATTGCTATATTTTGTTTTTAATGGCTTTCAAGCAAATTGTTCAACCTAAACTAGTAGAAGCACAAAAGATACGAGGAGTGATGTTAGTACTATAAGTTCCAAAGTAGAAAGGGCATGAAAGATCCCTTTCAGTTAGTCCTGGCACAATAAAACTGCTTCTCTCTCTCTCTCTCTCTCTCTTTCTCTCTCTCTCTCTCTCTCTCTCTCACACACACACACACACACACAATTTTAGCATCTCATGTGTAGAGAATTTCTTATCCATGTATTTGTCTTCCACAGTTTAGTGCTTGACATAATGTTTAAGGATCGATTAAAAACCTGATTTCATGTGAACTGAGTTAATATTAGAATAATACAGATAACATTATTTTATGTGAATATAAATAGATAGGGGAACTAAGTCAGAAAGAGATGAGGTGATTAGATTATTTCCCCAAATGACACAGCTAAGAAAAATCTAGGTGCCAGAATGGAGTTCTCTTTACATGGAACTTACTGGAAGGGGGGAGGTAGGCACAATCTCTCTTCCCTCCCCACCTTTCCTCTAAGGTTAAATGCACAGGCACACAGAGAAGCACTTGTAGCAAAGGAATTACCCTTACATGGCAAGCAGATTTGGAATGTCCTCAAGATATTTTTTGATATTTTTCACTTATTTATATTTGGTTTTTAAATCATAATATAATGACCAGTAGAAAACTCCATTTACCACCAAAAGTCTGGTGAAGTACTAAAGGGTAAAAAATATTTAAAACTAAAGGTTATAGTGGGATTATATAAAAGATTTTATTTTTCAAACATTGTCACCTTTCTAAATAATTGGATATTCTACCCAACGTAAAACAAACACAGCCTATATTTTGATACAGTCTCTTTTCCTAATGCTTAACATAAATTTATAGTGTATAGCGATAATAATAGTTAGCACTGATTGAGTATTTTCTGTGTGCCAGAAACTGCAAAGGGCTTTACATCAGTCAATAACTACGTAGTAGCTGCTATTATTAACCCTTATTTGGTGGTGAGGCTACTGGGGTTTAGAGTGGTTAAGGACCCCTCCCAAGGTCACATGACTAGTGAAAGATGGAGCAAGAATAAACTGAACATCTCAATCTGAACTTTCTAGACCGATGTGATGGTCGCCTGAGATGTGGCTTGCATCAGAGTTGAAGCTCCAGCTTACAGAAGAAGGAACTTGGGCTTTGGAGTCAGACCTGGGTCCCAGGTCTAACTGAAACCTTTACTTCCTGTAAAATACTCCCTAAGTATCTTAGCCAAATTGACCCTTAACTTCTCCAGTGGAAAATGGGGACAACAGTATCTTACAGGTTTGTTGGGCAGATTAAATGAGCTAGTGCATGTATTTTACTGACTGTTTTCCTGGCACATAGTACTAGGTATGCAAACGAGAAATGGCATATCTAAATTAGGCCTAATTAAACCATACCGCTTAATAAATTGTTCCTATTAGGCTTACTGAGAAGCCCAAAGTTAGAGTGCAAGAGACCAACGACCCTGAAATAGAAAAGTGTCTTCTATATCCAAAAGGATAGGTGATTTCTCATTCCCAAACTTCTAATTGTCCATTCTCTGTCAATAAATATAGAGTCCGGGTGGCTGAGTCTATCTGATTCCCTGTTTTACTGCCTCTTATGCCCATGATTCCAAAGTATATGCCAAAGCTCACTGAGGTGCTACACCCAATTCCCAGGGGCACATTGGGGTATTTTAAACTATTTGGAAACCCAGTGAAATTTCACTTCTGTCTGATGCTGTATGAATTACTAGCTCGAAGTAATTCACATTTTCTACAATCACTTTACATTTTCTTTCAGTAGGGTCATATCTTTGGGAGGCTGGGTTTCCAGCAGTTGCTAGGATGAAAAGCAAGCCCCATGTTTAAATATGAAACAGGAAAGGAGGGTGGCAGTGTTTTATTTGATTGCAAGCTTTGAAAAGTTGTGTAGTGCCCAACAGGTGCACATATCCCATTAGCAAACACCACTTGTGCTAATTTAAGAAAGAAGAAAATTAATTTTTCTTTGAAGTTATATGCATTATTTTTTTCAAAGAGCAACTAAGCTGTTAGGACATAAATACTTCTTTAGTTGTTTGGAACTAACTACCTAATAAATGGAACTGTTGGGTATTTAACAGTGATTACTCAGGTATGATTTATGACCCACCTGCACTAGAATCACCGAAGGGTACTAGTTGTGAATACTCCTGAAACAAAATTTTTGAAATCTGCTTTGCTCATCTGTTTCTCTAGTGTGTTCTTATATAGGCTGAAGTTTAAAAACCACTCACCCACATTCACATTTTTGTCTAATATTCCAGGTTATAATTTATTTACTTTCTAGCCAAGATCCTTTTTCTTGAAAGGTTGTTTGCATTTTCAGACCTCACTACCACCCTGCAGCTAAAGAAAAATCATCTAGCCCTCTTTCACCTCTCTGTCTTTAAAGCAATAGGAGCTGCAGAAAAATAACCAGGGGGCTAAGGGCTAGAAGCTTAGTTTTCCCTGTTATCATTGTTTATGGGCACAGCCAGGTAGTATTGATTTGTCACCTGGTGATGTTAATTACCAGCGAAACATTCAAATTATTTCTTTTTTCTCAGCTCTCAGCTTGATCCCTGAAGTTTCAGCATGGAGTCGGGAAGTGTTTAATGGAAAGTTAATCAGCCAAATCCTCCCAGTTCAGAAGTTACTCTCTGGTCCTGGCCCATGCTTAGAACACCGGGGTATCCCTGTAAAAAGAGGAAGCAATTATTTACTGAATGCTTCCCAAAGGGCCTGAAAGAGGTAATGACCCTCAACAGGGACCTTCTGGAGTCCCTTGGAGCCACTTATAGACCACAGAGAGAACGTCCTGACTCATTATGTTTTTAAAGATTTGTTTATCCTTGTCAAGTAAAGAAGTAAATAAGCAAAGGGGTGCTTGCTTCTGAAATGCCAACAGGAGGATTTTATTTTATCTTATTTTTTAAGCAGCAGCATCCTATCTATAGTAGTAGAAGATGATGCGTGTGTGAGAGACATGGGTAATCTAGATCTGATTTGCATGTTAATTTTCTGCTTTCAATCAATGACTGTTTCACAACATCTCTGGTTAAGCATTCTGAAATTGATTTTCAAAGATAATTTGCATTTGATAATTTGAAATGTTTTGCGCAATAGCCAATATTTGCGGGAAAAACAGAAGGTGGTGCGATTGCCATCAGAGAAGACTCGAGTTGCTTTGTGGATCGTGGTGGCCTCTGTCAGAGAGCCCAGTTTTCAGATGTCAGGGTCATCAAGCTATTAGGAGAGGGTATCATAGGGTGGGAACGGTAAAGCTTTGGTGACCATCTGGCCTTGAGTTCCTGCTCTGCTCTTAGACAGATCATTTTCTGTCTATTAACCTTTGAGTCTTTTACCTATAAATCAGGTGTAATGATATCCACCACACTAGGTGTTGATTCTTTGCTAAACATTTCAAAATACGTCCATATCCTCCCTCCCCCAGTCACTTACCTTCTTATTACAAGCCATTCTCATCTCTTGTCGAGGGATGCTTTATTCCTGGTCCTTACCCACTTCTTCCAGTTGTGCCCTTCCTCAATCCATGTTCTAAGCTATAGCTAAATATAATTCTGTGAAAAATTTTTTAAAACATCATATTTTTTTATGCCTGAAAACTTTGTAATAGCTCCTCTGAACCTTAGGTGTGTGTGACTGCTGCTAGTCCAGTCACTGCCAACCTCATCTCTCACAGCTACTAACCTAAACTCTGTTTTCCAGCCACACCTAAATTTTATGGCTTCCTCTGGTTTGCCCTGCAAACGTCTAAAACAAGCTCTACACATGAGCTGTTTCCTCTTTCTGGATATCTCATCCACTGCTCACTGTCTGAGTATCTGCTTCACATTCTTCCAATATCAGAATAAAACCATTTCTTTGAAAAATCTTACCTTGTCCATGGAGGTTGTAAGTGTCATTCCATGTGCTCCTATATTACTTCACGCATGGAATTTCTAGATATATTTTCTGTGTTAGAACTTATCCCGCAGTCCTGGAATTGTCTTTTTTACTCTCCGTGAAGTCTGGGACAGCCTCTGTGCTGTTTAATAAAAGATAGATTTGATAAGTACTTTTATCTGTAGATAGGGGGTATTTCTCAATAAAATTGCTGTGTGAATTAAATAAGTTATTAAATAAAAAATATTTGGAACAGACACTCAACAATTTTTGTTTCCATGTATACTTGCAACATGGGTTATCAGCTTATGTTTCGGCAATTCATTCACTCATTCTAAAAGTGTGTGAAGTGCCACTAAATATTAGGTACTGTTTCAGAAAGTGGAGACACAGAAATAATAAAACACAGCCTTCGTCCAAGGGTTTATATAATAGTGGAAAGTTTATGCACCAAGGAGTATGATCCCTTATGGTTGATTTTGTCAAATACTGTCAAGTATCTTTTGGCATTGGGGAAACTAAATCTCACTGTTAAATACCAGCCTGAAATTCAAATATGTACTTTAGAACATATCTGCATTATGAGAAAGATATGTGGAATCTTTCTGGGGGTCCTATGTCTTACTAAATCAATGAGCCCAATCAAAATTGGGCTGAGAAAGTATGTAAGAGTTCTTTCAAGAGAGCTGGCCTGTCCCCCAAAACCCATAGATACTCTCTGCACCCCTATGGGCTCTCCTGTTTTTAGTGTATTTTGAAGACTGAATGTTTGTGTCTTCCCAAAATTCATATGTTGAAATCCTAACCCTCACTGAGATAGTATTTGGAGGTGGGGCCTTTGGGAGGTAATTATGACATGAGGGTAAACCACGCATGCATGGGATTCGTGTCCTTATAAGAAGAGACAAGAGAGGTTGGCACTTTGAACCTGGACTCTCAGCCTCCACATCTATGAGAAATCAATTTCTCTTGTTTAAGCCACCCAGTCTATGACAATTTGTTATAGCAAATTAAACTAAGATAATATACATTTCAGGAATACAGAAGAAAGGAAAAGGACCACAGAGAAGCAGTTCTGTTCTTTGGGGGACCAAGACCACTTGTCTGTACACAGTTAATATTTCCCATTTGCTTTACAGATGCTTCCAGGTGGGTAATGTTCACTGATTTTCTACCTGTGCATTACATACAGGCAATGGAACTATCATTTAATACACAAGGATTCACTGAATAACTCTAGGGTACTAGTTACTGTGGTGGGGGCTGGAAGTAATTGGCAAATAAGACTACACAGTTTTTTTCTTCATAAAGCTTTTAGTTCAGCACAGGAGACTAACACTTAAATAGATAATTTATGAAATATATATTTAGCCACAACTGTAATATATGCAGTGGCAGAAAACTGCTAGTTGATAATAAAAACAAACACACACATAAAATCTCACATATTCTGTAGATAAAGATTAACGTGCTTATTTGAAAAATCTCACTTAAAAGGTAAAACCTAAATGTTGGAAAACATTACTCAGGCAAAAGAAGTGTTGAAGACTGAATGACTAGGTGTAGAAACATTACAGGCAATCATCTAGAGACTAGAAAAAGCCTAGAGGTTTAGACAAACAAAAAAATTAAGGCTGGGGTGCTGTCAGGGTAGAGATGGATTAGGAAACTGGTCCAAAATGAGGGAAATTGGTCCAGCAGGAAAGGCAGGAGTCAGCTATGCTGTACTAGATTACGTTCGTTTTCCTATGCACTATGCTAAGTGTTTTACAGACACTAACCAATTTAATTATACCTTGTACACATTAACATCATTCTTTGACAGTTGAAGGAACCAAAACTGGGGCAGCTCATGTGACTTGTTTGAGATCTTTCAGCTAGGAAGTGAAAGACTGGGATTCCAATCAATGTCTTCCTGATTGCAAACTGCATGATTGTTATTATTATTAAACTGTATTACACTGCCTCCATGCATATCAGACATTAAGGGTTTTCACTTGTTCTCAATTTTAGCTCCCAGGAACCAAGGAAAGAAAATTCTTTCTCCATTCATCTATCTCACAGGACATCTGCTTCCTCTCTCTTTACCTTATGTGTCTTATCAGAATGAGCTGCTCTGGAAATGTACAAAGAGGGGCACGTCTTCTCTGCCATAGGTGCTCCTGGGCCCAGATGTCCAGAAGCAGGATGGACCCTCCACAAGGACAGCAGCTCCTCCCACCCCCAGAGACTTTGGCATTGTCTTGGGATTGTGAATTTATATGTTAAGTCTCCCTGAAGTGGAATGACTTTGTTTTTAACACTTCATTCAGGACATTCCATCTCCATTCCTTTTATATTCAAATTAAGTTTTCTTTTTCAGAGTCCAAGAAGAAATAATCCTGCAGAAAAAATAATCTCATTAAAGAAAAATTGTGCCTTATCCCTACTGCTCTGAGACACAACCAGCCCATTGGTCATAGTCACTTTTTTCTTTTATTCTCTAAGTACTGAATCCAACATTTACACAAATTAAAAAGCTGTGTCTGGAATAATAATTTGTGTAGGCTCAGCAAGACCATTCTTCACTGCATTTGTGTTTGAAATTGCAGTCAAACGGAGTGAACTCCCCCCTTCCCTCTGACACAGCCGCTGCAGATTGTGTGAATTATGGCTAAATACCAAAGTGTTATTTAATGCAGCCGGGAAGGAATGGCGTGAATGATAGTCCATTACCACTTTACACCCAGAGATCAGTCTCCAGGTTCAAGGCTATTCTCTTAGCCATGCCAGAAAAATTACACAGACTGCTACTAGTTTTTATAACCCCCTTAGGCAATGCTGGAGCGATAAACATGATGAGAATGAAGTCTTGCCATGTGTATCTAACAGCACCAAGGAGAGTGGCTAGCTCAGTGCTGACACAGCACTCAGCTTGTGTTAAAGGTTTAACACATTACCTAATTCTCTCTTTGGGCATCTCATTCTGAGCAGGAGCAGACTGTGTGTGCATGGTTAGCAGTCCCCAGATATATCCTGTTATGCAACTGAGCTCCTGCTGTCACTTTGAGAGGGAAGGAAAGCTTTGTATTAAGCTCAAACTATAGAATGTGGAGCTGATTTTAGGTGTCCTGGATAGGCTAAGACTTAAACATTTGCCATGCTCAAATCTACCTTCTATGAGGTTTCCATCTCCAATTCCTTACCAATGGTCGTCAACCATCTATGATGCCTGGCCAATTCTATGTGACACCACCATCCATAGCTGATTGGTATATAAATGAATACTTGTCCCCAAAGCAGTCAATCTGCATATAGGTCCATGGGGTGAACTGCCAGGAAAGCTCTGCCAAACAGGTCCAGTGGACACTCAATGGATCAATCAGGACACATCCTTGAGGGATTATAACTTGAGAAATATAAAGACAGTTAAGAGATTGGTAGAAGGACCAGAATTAGATATGCCATGGTAAAATTTGTACAGCTTACTTAGCATAATGACATAGCATGAGAGTGGGGAATTGACAAGCTCTTGCTGTGGAAGAGCCAATGAGGTCAGGAGATATGTGTGGAATATAGACTGACCTTTAAGTTGCTAATCTAGATTATCATCTCTGTAAATTGTACCATATGGCTTTTTCTGTATTTTTACAATTCTGGTTATGCATCTTTACTTGTGATCTTGTGAGATTATAGCAATATGGATATCTTCAGTTTTTTATGAGAACTGGAGGCACAGCTAAGGTCCTATCTGGTTTATTTCTGCAATGTTCCTGCACTAATTTTGCTTTAAAGTATTTGTTACCACTCTATATATCCATTGCTTGAGTAACATGAGTAATTCTTGAGTTTTTGCAACCAAAACAATTTAATTAACCCCAGATATGATATGTGAGAAGATGTAGCCGAGCACAACATATCTAGCACAATGGTTTCTCCAGATGGTCTTTAGTATGAAGTTTCCATGTGATGTTTTGTCATCCAGGACCCATTTTTTTCCTTGTAACATCACTCCATTTTGTGTGTGTTTTGGGAGGGAGGGGAGAGTCTCTCTTCACTAGGAGAAGGTAAGTGATACTTCTGACAAATAAGATTTCTCTACTTTTATATATTTCTAGTGACTTGGCAGACTGAACAAAGCTCAGTGTTATGAAAGACAAACACACACCTGCAAGAAAATCATTATGTGTGACAAAAGATTATAGCAGAATGAGCCCTCACTTAGGAGTAGGACCTGAATGGTGGAGGGATTAGTGGTTCTAGATCCAGCTTGGATCCTACCCTGACTCCATAACTCCCCTTACAAAGACAGTCTCTGGTGTAAAGGAAAAAATCTCTTTAAGTAGAGGCCCTATCAAGTCTTCTGCAGGAACCCCTTGTAAGAAGGATGGAAAGAAGAGACAAAATCAATTTTGTACTGATAGAGAAGGAGAAAAGCCCTTGAGACCTGGAAGAGATGTGTAGTAGCCTGGGAAAGTCAGAGGCCTGGAGAGTTTCGCAGTCTATGATCACAAATTGACACCTGTGAGCAGCAGAGCAACAGAGCAATGTGGGTGGGAGGTGTGACAGGCAGAAAAAGGCATCCCAAAGTTATCAGGACCTAATGGCTGGAAACCATAAATGTTACCTTATATGTAAAGAAGGTCTTTGCAGATGTCATTAAGTTAAACATCTTGAGATAGGGAAATTATCCTGGATTATCAGGGTTGACCCTATGGATTATTACAAGTGTGAGAGGAGAATGCCACATGACCTCAGAGACAGAGATCGGAGTGATGCAGCCACAAGTTCACAGACAGCCACTGGAAGCTGAAAGAGGCAGGAAAACAGATTTCCCCCTCGCACCCCCGAGGAAGCACATCCCTGCTGACGCCTTGATACAGCACAGTCAAACTGACTTTGGACTGCTGGACTCCATAACCGTGGGAAAATAAATGTCTGTTGTTTCAAGTCACTGAGTTTGTGGTAATTTGTTACAGCAGCCATAGGCAACTACTACAATTTAAAGGAGAGACGAGGATGGATAGAAAGAGCCGTAGACACCAAAACATTTTACCCTCTGTTCATGCAGGGGATTTTATGGATCAAAGGGGCCTTAGCTTAGATGGACAGATGGTATATGCCTCTTAAGTCTTGGTAATATTTGGGAAGGAAAATCTGAGGAAAGTCTGGACTTTCTACTAGTGAAGCAAATATAGCTTTGAGAATAAACATTTGGGGAATTTCTGTAATTGAGTTAGCAAGCACTTTCAGCAGTAGTGGAACACTGGCTAATATTATGATGTCTCCTTCATAGATTTGCTATGAGGGGCCTTTTTTCTTTTTTCTTTTTTTAATAATAAGTTCATTGACACATGAAATCTTTGTCAATTAGGAAGTGGTTGAAAAAAATCCGAGTAATTTTATTAAAGCTTTCTTAGTGGTACCTGGCATTTTCCAGGTCAGGCAAATGAGATTCTCAATGTGGAGACTCCTCAAGTGTATCACGTTCTTTCACGCCCTGGCTTCTTACACTCATGCTGTTCTTCAAGGCTGCCAGTTTCTGCTCCCAGTTCTGCAGGTGGCTCTCCTACTCATCTTCCTGACTTATCTTAAATCTTACTTCTTCAGATTGGCCACCCAATTTAAAGTTGGTCTTCTTATTCACCTCTATCATTGCTCTATGTTCTGCTCCTTCAGAACAGTTACAAGAATTGGACCGTATGCACTTATGGATGAGGCTATTTACTTGCTATCTGTCCTCCCGCTACTCTGTACTTTTCATGACTCCACCCCTCTGTAGTGCATAGAAGTGTCATTGATGATGGGAGTTGTTCAGTGCTTTGGAATCTCAGAGATTCATAAAGGAGAGCTAAGGTTTTCGTATACTCAGAAGGAGGCCTTCATATTTTATTTATTATCTTTCATCATAACTAATTTCTAATTTGGTTTATTATGGAAGTAGAGTAGGATATCTGGGAAAGCAGGGAACATAATTTTCTTCACCTTCCAGGACCAGTCTCCCTAGCCGCAGCTTACTTCTGGGTACAAGAGCCAGCTCGTGAGCCCCAAGCAGGAGTTCCCTACAGCTTGTGCTTTCAACCCTCAGCCCACGTCAAACACCCCAAAATTACTGCCTTGGCCCCACCCAACATGTAATGGGAAAAAGCTCTGTTAAATTGTATTACCCACAGAAATGTTCCTTGCCCACGGTGAAGACTGCCTTCTACATTGTTAAGCAAAGCACGTTAGTGTGTGGGTGCCTAAAATAGTGGCTGGAATAAGTTAAGAGATCTGTAAATGTCTATGAAAAAAGAAAGTGAGATCTCCAATTTATATAGAACTTTCCTGTTTGCAAAGGACTTCTTAAAGTCTTTTCTCATTTAACCTTGGAAGAGGCAGGGCACAAGCTTTCTTCCTTCCTTTGGTTCATGAAACATTTATTGTCTTACCCCTCTGGCTCTTAAATGTGTTGTCTTGTTGCTCTACTTCTCTCTTCCTGTATATAATCTTGCACTGCAGCTTGTGGGATATGTGTCTTAGATTCAGAGTCTCTTAGAGTTGGAAGGAGCCATAGAAATTAGTGCAATCCTCCCCCCACCCTTTTCTTTTTACACAAAAGCAGAGGGAGTGCCTTGAATAACAACGAGTTAGTCGATGGCAGAAACAAAACTGGGATTCATTCCCTTCACCTAATACTGCCTCTCTAAGATCTTCTTTTTATCCCCATCATAATATCCTGTGGATATTCATCGCTAAATGTTGAAGATAATGATGCCTTTTATCTAGCTGGGTCCCAGATTTCGAGAATCAAATGATTCTTGAACTTAAGTCCTTTTTACCTGACCACTTCATCTCTCCAATCCATTATCTTAAATGTCTACATCTGCCTTCTTATACAATGTTTCTCTTCTTAGGTACCTTTTAAAATCTTGAGGTTGTACTCTTAAAGAAAGAACACTTTTCCTTATCATGTCCAGAGGATGAGTCCAAAGAGACATATAAGGGATTGTGAGGGAGGAAAAAAGCATAGCCAAGCCAGTATGACCAGAATCAACTATGACAGCCACTGACATGATCAATGTCACAATCATGCTGTAAATGTAGAAAAAACCCACACCCATATATACACTGTAGAGCTAACTTTGTTTTCCCTTTGAATTAGCCCTAAATGATTAACTAAGATTGTATCACAAGCAGCTGACCATCACATCCTGTCTCACCCAATACATTTCTCAAAGATAGCATCATAGAGTGGAAACCAGATAAGAGCTTGGCACCACAGATAATACCAAGAAGCAGTTGTCCGTCATGCTGGAAGACTGTACACCCTGTCTCCTCGGTACATCTACCTATATAAACTCCACCCCTCAGTCAATCGGGGAGGCAGATGGGACTTTACCCTCTGTCTCCCAGTCGACATCTTCCAAAATAAAAAGTTTTTCCTTCAAGTTATGTCTGGCAGGTGTGATTGGTGATCCTATAGCAGTGAGCACTTGGACCCACATGGGTCAGGGATTCCTCTAAGTCAGCCTCTCACTTGCTGGCTGAAGGCACAGGACAGTCCTATGGAACTCTTTTGTTACTAATAGCACTCACATTCTGCTGGTGGTAAAGAGACCTAACTGAAATATATGAATATGTGTTGAGAAATACCTTTAAATTTCCAAAATGAATTACTTTCCCTTGTTTTTTTACAAGTATGACTTTTTATGGTTATCCACCCGAACCACAATTTTCTGACCATTGAAAAAATTTGGCAAAGGTTTCACAAATGGAGAGAGGAATACATAGGATGGTTACTAGGTTTGGGGAAGTCTACCTAAGCATGGCTGAAGTAAACCATAATACTACTTCCCAAGGCATAAGACTGGGCTCCAAATAAAAATAAAATAAAATGCTAATATTTCACCTCCCTTTGAACCTATCCATTTATTTGACCTATATGTCTCATTTTCTTTATCTCATTTTCATATTTAAACGGGTTGAATAATAATTATCTCGGAGAGCTGCTATGAGGATTAAATAAAGTAAATAAAAAGATTGCAGCATGAAGTAGAGAGTATAATGAATGATTAAGGAAGGTTACTCATCCTCCCTTCCCCTAGTATATTTTCTTTGCTTCTCCTTTCTCCCTTCTTCGAGTTTATTCAAATGGTCTGGAAAACAGTAATGTGTCTGCCTGGGGAGGACTCCCAGCACGACTTCTGGGATTCAGAAGGAAATGGAATCAGTAAACTACACGCATAGCAGAGGGAGGCAAAAGGCAGAAGGAAAGCTGATGTAGGCTTCTGGCTTCTGGTTAAATTTGCAAAGATGGCTATTCCCCAGTGCACCCTGAAGCCAGAAAACTAGACAATGCTCTGTGAAGTGATTTTTCTCCCCTGCCCACTCTAGTTTATTGATAGCTTCTCAAAATCTAGACGTGTATTTTCAGCAGGTAAACAAGAATTTTCGTTCATTTCAACCACAGAAATAAATGGATATCTAAAACTCACTTAACATGTGAAGAATACCACCAAAGAAGAAACAAAACACAACAACTAAAAGGAGTAACGTTCAATGAAACAGTTCATAGAGTAAGCAATGGAACTGTACATTTAATTAAATTATTTATCTGTAGAAACGTTCAAGGGCATATGAAATAAAAGAAGACTTGTAAAAATAAGAGATAGTAGAAATATTGTAACTTAAAAATAAGTTGTCAAAATTAAAAATAAAAATACTCAGTAGGCTGATCGTACAACGGACACAATTGCAGAGCACTAGACCATGATGAATTGTAGGACAGATCATTTGAAGAATGCCTAGAACATAGAAGGCAGAAGGGATAAAGCTAATGAAGAAATAAGGATAAATAAACCACTTCATATATCACATATGGGGCAAGATGACTTGGGGAGAAAAGCAGCTTTGTTCTGGGTAACCCCTTGAGAACCAAGGCAGCACTTAACTTCAAGTTTAGAAAGAGAAATTAGTTTTCTAAGCAGATTGAAAGACTCTCCAGTGGATCAGTCCTAGAGTCATTGGGACTGCAGAGAAAGAGTTCCCAGCCTGAGATAACTTCCGGGACACTCAACAAAAAAACCACCAGTGGAAGAAAATCGGGAAGCAGGCAGCTGACCCTGGCCTACCTTTGTCTCTAAGGTGAGATTTCTAACCAACTTCAGAGTAGATTTCGGTAGACAATTTCAATAATGCAATGAAGAAAATTGATATATTAATGCATTACTTTTCTTAAAGTAATTGGGCATCAGTAAGGCCACATATAGAGAAAAATACAAATAAATTACAAAATATAGTAATCACATAAGCCATATACTCTCTGGAAGTTTATGAAAGAGAATAGCCAAAAAATTCTACCAATTTGGGCACTAGTCGTCACATTCATTGTTGGTGGCAGTATAAATGAGTAAGACCCTATTTTTGAGGGTCAACCAAAAAGACACAGGGTACACAAAATTGAGATATATACAAAGGATATGCTTTACATTATTATTGCAAACTATTTGAATAGTCTAAAGACCATCATCATGGAATCGTTAAAGTGACAAAGAAGTGAGGATACACAGCAGAGGTGGTGTTTGCATCCTTCTCTGGATTATAGAGAAATTTCTAATTAGTTAATTCAGGTCCATCTTGATCAGGAAACAATATTCTACATTTTCTCCCTCATTCCCTTCCACGAGGAGTATGCATTTCTTATCCTTACATTCAGAGTGGCTTACAACGGTCCAGAATTGGAGACTTTCTCACAGGTGAGGAGTTATGAGCACCTCACAGCTCAATTTGTTTCTAATCATCTAAATCTTTCTGCCTGGCTCTGGATCCGTGGCCTCTTGGGTCTTTTTCTCAGCTGCTATAAGTAAGGGAAGGAGAAAAAGTGGCCTCAGGTTACCACTGAAAGATCAGGAGGAAGGAAATTACACAGAAAATGCACAGATCAATATTTCAAAGTATAGTTCAGTCATGATACTAAGTATAGATATAATATGAGAAGGTGGTAATTGTCCATTTTACCTTCATCTGAATCATTGCCTGTGTCTACAAATGCCACTGAGGTTTACACGGGTATCCAGACACTTTTATCCAGACACTTTTAATGAATTACTATTAATTGGAAGTTTCTCAGATCTGAGTGTACAATCGTTTCAATCTGAAAATACGGCTTTATTCATTTCTTTCTTTCCAATATCTTTTAAATTGTGGTTATTCTCCTTTAATATATGACTTCAAATCTCTACAGTTTCACTTCTCAGTGTGATTTTGAATTTTAGCTCAACCTTTTCTCTCTCCTCAAACCTCTCACACACTCCCTATCCCCTTGTTTTCAGCTGTTGGCCTCCTCTCCTACAACTCTGAGAAAACAGAGCACATCTGACTGGTATTCCCTCACTTCATTCCTACTAAATCTACAAATACACCGATATCTGTGTCCACATTTTCTCAGTAAAATGATAGACCTCTGCTCTTATCAAAGGTCAATAGCTCCATTAGTATACTGGGTCTCAACATGTTTTCTTTGCTTGAGTATTTTTACTCTGTAGGAAATTTATTTATTCATATTCTCCTTTACTTTCTTATTTCTCCTTGTCTCCTTCTTTCTCCTCTGAACTACCACCATCAACAAAAGAACATGAATTAGTATCACTCATTTAAAAACAAAACAAAACAGAACAAAACAGCAAAATCTTCTTTGAGAACGCATATTGCCCTAATCATTGCCTTTTTTCTGCCCTTCACGTTAAAATTTCTTGGAATAATTGTCCACTCTATGAGTTGTATCCACTCTTCCACTTTTATTCACTCTTCAATTCATTCCGTCGTATATATATGACCCTCTGTATATACTGAGACTCAGGTTGAGATTGCTGATGTACTGAAAGTTTTCATGTCAAGATCACCAATGGCCTTGATGTTTTCAAAACCACTGGTCCGTTCTCAGTCTTGCACTTACCTAATCCATCAGTATATTTACCACTTTTGACCTTTTGGAAACAATTTCCATTTTTGGTTTTACTAATCCTTTCCTTGCAACTCTTATTTTATTTTACTGCCTTCTCCAACTCTTCTCCTCAATCTCTGATGTGTTTTAGTATATCAGGTCTGAGTTTGTGATCCTTCACCTTGTTCTGTATACTATCTATCAAAGTGTTCAAATCTTTTTCCATGGTTTTAAATACCACTTATTTGTTGATGACCCCCAAATGCATTACCTCAACTTACGAGTTCTCCTTTGAGCTTGTATATTCATGTTTATCTATCTGACTGCCTCCTTGCCATGACTGAGACCTGATGTTTGGCCCTCACTTCTTCTAAAACATACCCTGTCCTGCATATCAGGAAACGAATATGACTATTTTCCCAGTTGCTTAAGCCAAAAAAGGTAAAACAGAGCCTTGATTTGTTGTATAATTTGCAAGTTCTATCAGATCTGTCTTCGCATTATCTCAAGTCTATCTACCTTTCCCCAACTCCATCACCACTCCCCACTCCAAGGCACAATCATGCTATACATGTACTGGATCTCAACATGCTATACATAAACTCCCAAAGCAGCCTTCTATATACTGATTTCTCTGCTAATGGAGCATTGTGCTCCATCTTTCCTTTGCTTACACATCAATCACCCTGGTTTCCCTTGTTGCTGTCGTTCTAAGCTCTTTTCACCTCGAATATTCCAGCTTTGATCAATTCTTCTGATGATTATCTCCAGGCTGATCCTGTGGCTGGGTGTTTCTTTTCCCTCAGATGTTAGTTAAAATGCCACCTTGTCAAGGCTCATTTTTTGGCCAATCTAGCTAAGACAGCTTTTTTTCCCCCTCACATTTTTAATCATCTTGTGTATTTATTTATTTTCCCTACTCTACAAGCACATCTAGAATGTAAGCTCCCTGAAAGCAGATGTTTATATGTTTACTAAAACTCACAATATTCTCACCATATATAATTAGTACATAAAATAGTATGAACATTTATCACATATTTATTTAATTAATAAATATATTTCAATAGATCATTTTAACATGTTTTCAAAATGTTCCATTATCGATTCTTTTCTTTATATATGTGTCTTTTTATTAAAAAATAAGTTTCGAACTTTAGCAAATGCCTTTCTGGAAGAAATTGAGATGATATTAAGTCCTTCTATTCTTATGTGATCCACTAGACACGTTTTTGTCCTGTATAAACAGATTTCTTGATAGCAAACCATCCTTTATTATCAGTCTCCACATTATTTGTTTAGGTGGTATTAATCTTTTAATGCTTTGATATATACTATTTGGTGATATTTTATCTATGGTTTTCATATAGGGACAATGAGATTAGTTATAGCCAATAATTTACAGTCTCTTATGGTTTATTTCTTTTTTACTCACCAGGACATTTCTTATATTTCTCAAGCAGTGGTTCTCAACTAGGTATGATTTTGCTTCCCAGGTGACATTTGGCAATGTCTGGAAAATTTTTTGTTGTTATAACTGGAGGAGAGAGATGTTACTGGTATCTAGTAGGTAGAGGCCAGAGATGCTGCTAAATATCTCACAACGCACAGGACAAACACCCACAATGAATCATCTGGCCCCAATGTCATTAGTGCTACAGTTGAGAAGTCTTGCTCTGTAGTTAATTACATATTCAACTTTTGCTCTCTAGATCTGTATGAGGTGTAAATGCCTTTAAGCCTCGTAAAGATCCAAACTCATCCTACAAAGAGGCTACTTGTATAGTAGAGTTCTTAACAGAAATGTCAACTGGGATAGATAACAATGAAATAAAGTCCACCAGGCAATTTGAGAGTGTTTCAAATTAATGTGACTTCAAATCTCCAGATCTGCATTTGAGCTGAGTGAATGCAGTTTGCATGTCTATATCCAGTATATACATTTCTGTTTAGTATTTGGCATACTTGTTAAAATAACCTAGTTTTGATGCTACTGAAAGCTGTAGCCCCTGATTAGTTTTTCTTCCTTTTTCCCCAAACCTTTCTGCTTGTAGATTTCAATTTTTTATCTGGTCAATGAAGCACAGAAAATCCTAACAGTGTTCTATCATGTTTAGTTCATCATATTCATTTGTTTTGGTTAACTATTTATTTTATGATTAGGCTCTCTTGTAAACCCTTTAAAAATATTGACTAATTTAGTAGTAATTAAATCCCTCTGAAGAAATACTATCACAATCTCCACTTTGCCTGTGAAGCATCCAAGACAGTGAGAAGTTAGGTGACTTAGACCTCAGGGCTAGTAGACCATAAAGGCAATGTGGCTGAAGAATTTATACTTCTCACCACTCTGCTATTTTACCTTTCCTACACACACAAAAAAAATAATAATAAATTAATAGAATAAAAACAAAACCCATTAACATGGGTGTTTAGGAGAAGAAATTGTTTGGATTATGATTGCTTTGTTCACCTATGCATTTTTATCATATTCAAATACTTGAAGAAATAGGTAGTAGGTACTCAGCATTTCAGGAAAACAAAACAAAACAAAACAAAACAAAACAAAATAAAAAAGCTTAAAAGTTTAGAAAAATCTAACTAGTTACTTAATTTTTAAATGTGAAACATGAACAAATGTTGCCCTTTTTCTTTTAGCCACAAAGTAACTCAGCTGCACAACCACTGCGGTAACACAGACATTAAGAGCTACTATTTTACCATTTTAAATACCCTCTTATGTGTCAGCTGTTATGACAGCCACATTACAAACATTTATTTAAATTGTACATTCAGTCCTAAATATTCAAAAGAGAAATCTCTATTATCTCCATTTAGAAATAAGGAATCTGGGATGATCAGAAGTAAATTGGCTTGCCCGACGTTGCCCAGCTTGCAAGTGGTGAGATGTAGTTTAGGTGTTCCTCTCCCCGTATCAAGCCTCTCTCAGCCCTCATCAAAGTTAATTTTTTTGGGGGGGGGGGTTGGGGCAGCTGGCCAATACAGGGATCAAACCCTGGACCTTGGTGTCATCAACACAGTGCTCTAACCAACTGAACTAACCAGCCAGACCCCAAATTTTTCATTCTAAACATGGTTTGTGGTAGCTAAAGTAAAGTTTGCTGAGGTGAGAGGTTTTTATTTCCTAGGAATCCTTAACTAATTGGAAGAGATACTTAGAGTGAAGGCAATTCTAAGAGGGGTACACACTAAAAGCAGTGTAAAGGAATTTGAGCCAATAATGGGTTTTATAAGAGGAACACCACATTCTGAAAGCATCTTCTCCTGGAGTAATGGCAGGTCCTTTATTTATTTCATTATCTATTCCTGGGATTGAATGGAACCTGTGTAAAATCTTAATCGTATATAATTGCTGTTAGTATTTATTAAGCATCCTAGTAAGCAGGAACCTGATTCCTTGCTGAGTACTCACACATTTGTGAAGAAAGGCAAACAAGGGCTATTATTTATCTGTAATGGTGCTAGGTGTTAGGTCTGCAAGTCTTGCTTTGATTTCAGATGTTCCAATATCTGTTAAGGATCAATGCTGAAAAAACAAAAAGGTAAAGATTCAAAGATCTGAATGATGAACTTTTGGGACTTTCAGACTTGTTATAAAATTAGGTAAGATTGAAAGAAAAAGAAAAGAAAAGAAAAGTAAAAACAGCTAACCCCTTCTATTGAAATTTGTACAGTTTTGCTAGTTTATCTCCGGTCCCCATCTGTTGAAGGGTCAAAGATCACTAGAGGAGATGCTGGGAATTCAGACTCATGCCCAAAGTGAGGCCTTAGGAGTTGACGACTGATTGGGCTACAAGGCCAAATTCAAAGGAAAAGTTAATCTTGAGGAAGAAAGGTGGCCTCAAAATATGATAAACTGGGATATTTGTCAAGAACAGAGGTAGGATATGCAAATATTCTTTCTTATAAAGTTGGGGGCAAATGAATGGCTTGACTGCACTGCCATAAAAGTACAAAACTGGGGCAGACACTCTTTAAAGAGGTCTAGTTTGAGAATAAAACTTTCAAACTCCATTCCCAATAAAGTACAGCCACCGTCACCCATACCCCAACTCTTCAAAAAGAAAAAAAAAAAAATATCCCTACAGGGAAGCATTAGCTTAGAAGGGACTTAATCTTGCAAATGAAAGCAACAAAGTTGTTAAATGTAGACCGACACTAAGCTGCTTATAACAATATTTGCTCAGATTATACGCATCTAATATAAGATGTTACTTTCTAGTTGTTTATTATGTGCTCCAAACTCTTACAAGAAGCTTAGCTTGGATTTTTTCCTAACTTTGGTGCCTTAAATTTGAAAACTTAACTTGGAATTACAGGAGGTTTTTCATTTAATTAAAAAATGCATTCTGGAGCTTGACTACTAATTAAAACCCAACATTTGCTTAACGTGAATGGGTTAACAATTATAAGAAAGATTTATTTTTTTTGTACTTCATGATTTAGTGGCTGTTTAGCTTTGGACTCTTAATATTGTAATTAATATATGTTGCTGTATTTGATTTTCTGTTTAATTTTTGAAAGTAAAAAGGTAAAGAGTATTTCACTGCTTTTCAGGACATTTAGCTAGAATAACTCTGTTACTCTGCTCGATCATCTAATGGCCACATCTGGGTTTTCTACTAAACTCATGTTCATACCTGAAATGTCACCTGCTAGGCTGTCTCACACCATTGCTATTAGTCACTGTTAGATTTATTTGATAGGCCTGAATTTACCAAGTATATTTTATGGTACTTTGGCTAAGTCATGAATGTAGAGAAATAAAAAATACAAAATTATGGTCCTCAAGGCTCTTACTGTCTAGTGAGAGAGAGAGAGACAAGTAGAATGGGTCTTCATAAAACCATATAATGTGTTACAATAAAGACATGAGTTATATATTTGAGGAGCAGAGGACTGGTGGGTTTAGAAATTATCTGAAATATTATGTCACAACTAGGTTTCCTCAGTTTGCATCCTACCCCTTCATGTGACTTATTGGCATATTTCTTTAGATTTATAACACAATCTTTACACAATTTATTACTTGGGTTTCCCATACCAGTAAATTGTATTATAAAAGCAAAATTGGTTAACAATTTATGTATCTGTACTTTTATCTGATAACAATAAAATAAAAGAGCACAAGGCTTATAACTAATTCAACATATTTAAACTCAGCCACCTGGTGCCTGATTTGGGGGTTCAGATGTTAAGCCAATATTTGGATGAACAGTCATGGTAACAGGTGCTGCTTAGGAAGCCTCTGTGTTGAATGATCAGTTCATAAAGTGAGGAGGTCTCTCTATAATGGAGTGTGTTTTATTGCATGCAATAAGAAAATCTGTTAGTAAGAATAAGTTTCTAAAACATTTCTTGGGGGAAGGCATACAAAATTTTATTTATTCCTTACTCCAAAAATTAGTATACTGATGCATGTATAAAACATGCCAGCTAGAATAATACCTTCCTTCTACCTTGTCTCTCACCTAGTCAAGTAATTTTCTCCCTGGAAGTCAGCCCGGCATATAGGAAAAGCTATTTGTCTAAATTTCAGCCTTACAGAAGCATCCAGAGCATGTAAATGGCCTCTGAACATTTTAATGTAACACATTTGTAATACATTAATAATGCAAAAACAGTTGGACATTTTCCTCAAGTTGAACAAACAAAAGAAACAAAATAAAATGGTCCTTGGAGCAAAATCTAAGCCTGCAAACATTTTTCACAAAAATAAAATTTGAAAAACTTAAGAAAAGGTGATTTTGCAGGTGGGGCATGAAAATATTTATTTGAGAGTAGAAATATGTCCACATCATTATTATGCCATGTATTAATATAATCTTTGTGGTTAGGAATAAAAATATTCCTGCTAATGCTAGTTATAATAATAAATAATGCAAAGTGTCCTCAAGTTCTAAGGAAAGAATACTGGGGGTTAAACTAACCAATCATTCAATGGAATATTATATAGCGATTTGAGCATATTTTATGAGTATACAACCACATAAATTTTTTTCTTTTAATGATAAGTGAAAAAAGGAGCAAAGCAACATATATTCATGGTATAATTGCAACTATGTAAAAAAGGCAAAAAAAAAAAAGGAAAACCAATATTATGGAAAAATGTATATAAAACAAAATACAACAAAATGTTAACTCACTCCTTTATCATTTATTCATCATTTTATTAATTTACCACTTACTTATATAATGTTTGTAAAGGGTTTTTAGGTCATGGCAAACAGATATTGCTAACACATTAAAAAGAGTAAGATAAACCTTGCAATTACGGAGCATACACTTAGCTGATTCTGATTAGGTTTCTAAATCTGGATTTCAGACACAGTTAAATGAAACTTTAAAAATCTAAAGTGGTGGTAGCTATTTAGCCACACAGAACACACTGACTGATGGATATACATTTTGTTTCAATGATACCAAACTTACTGTAAAAACCATAAACAGTTTGCCAGCATTAAAATACAGTTTCACAAATCTGCTCTGGTGAACCCACATATTTTTCTGTCATTTGGTAAATAGCAGTTCTTTTATCATATCAAGGTCCTCTGTCTTGGCCATATTCTATCTACATTCAAGCCAATTAAAAGAATTCCCAGGCAACTGCTAACTACTTTCTCACCTGCTCATGCGCCTTTACAGTGAATGCCTTCTGTGAGAATATCCATAGCCTTTATTCTATTTGCCAGAGAGATTTGAAAATCATCTTTCTCTACTTCACAGGCTAAAATGACAAATGTTTTAGAGCACCATCATGCTCCCTGAACACTTTCCTGCCACCCTCCTTTCTTTGTGCCTGACATTTCTTTTCTCTTATCTCTATGTTTTCTGGGTTTAACCCCAGTTTTCCAGACACTGTAATTCTCAGGCTACAATCTTATGTCCCAAATCCTAACACCCATTCCTCAAAAAAGTAGGGACCATGGGAGTATTCCAGGGCTCCATTTCCTATCTTCACCTGGAGCTTCTCTATGCATTTCTTCTCTCTTTTCCTCGACCCTCTCACCTGCTTGAATTTCCATTTTGGTAAGCTCTTCTGAAGTTTACGTTGCATGTGGTAAGAAAGCTAGTAACTGTTCAGCTTAAATCAAATTAAAACAAACAAAAACAGAAACCACATAGTATTCTGTCCCATCCCCCTACACGAGCTCTCCATTCTGCAAAGTGGCTAGTCCAACAGTACTTTGTACTCAGTTTATCTTCTTTTACATTTAGAGTGGAGTATTTGGCAGCCTTTGACAGCCTGAGGAGTAGCAAAAGCAAGTCATATCTGTGGCAACAAGGAGATTTAGCTAATCCAAGTTGTTTCTTAGATGCCTATGTTGACCTAAAAAGAAACTGAGACCAAATATATAGAGCAAGGATTTACTGATGCAATATGGTGATTGCAACTGGGGAGACAAATAAATCAGGTTGCCCTGAAAATGTGTTCCAAAGAGAGCCAGCAGAGTTAAACATTTTATGGTCACAAGAAGGAGGAAGGGTCAAAGGAGAGAGAAAGAAAGACAGTCCCGCCTAATTACTTCATCAGGCTTTCTTTTTGTTGTACATGACATATACATTTGGGATTGTTACTAGGTTACATCCTACATGCAGAGATCTAGAGTAAGAGTAATAAGAAGCATTCTAGGTTATTTTATGGCTTTCTGGCATCATTATGGTTGCTTCTAAGTAAAATGATCTGTGACAACGTTTTCCAGGACAGATGGACATGATTACTGACTTACTCCAGATCTTCCAAGTCACTGTATGTTAACTGACCTGGGCCGAGTAGATTCTTTTGGTTATCACCTTTATGTTTGCTTTGCTACATTACATTTGGTTATGAACAGCAAATTACTGGAAGGAGGGAAGGCTTCACTGCCTTGGCTCATAGCTCTTTAAAGGTACCCAGCAACCCAGGGGAAGTGTGCTCTGGCTTCAGAGTGGTCATCCTTCTACTTTCCCGGACAGGCCAAATACCCTGGGCCTGAATGAGCTAAGGCTGTGATTCCACGAGACCAGTTTTCCTATTCAGTCCTTTCCTATTGCATCTGCTTCATGATCGCTGCCTTGGGTTGAATGACCTCCCAAAGCTTAATCCCTACTGTAACTCCTGAGGATGTGAAATCCTATTACAGTAATTAAAAGGTGGGGCCTTGAAGAGGTGATTAGATTGTAGGACCATGCCATAGTGAATGAATTAATAATGGTGGGCAGGGATGCAGTTCTGAGGGCTTTAAAAAGGGAGCATGAAGAGTTGTCCCCCTCTCTGCTTCCACCATCTTGCGATGTGAGACCCCTGGGTCCCTGTCACCACTACCAGATGTGTTCCTTGGACTTTGGGCTTCCAAGTCTCAGAAACTGTAGCAATAAATTCTGTTTACTTTACAATTCACCCATTTCGAGGTATTTTGTTATAAGCAACAGAAACGGACTAATACAATTCCTGAACAAGGGGATGAGACAATATGAATAGATGCCTATGAAGCAGAGAACCCCCAAATTTTGCCAAGTTTCCTTTGCCAATGGAATCAGCTCTTTTTCTCCTGTCTCAGAAGCTTAATACCCTTTTGTATGAAAAACCTAGTTTTTCCACTGTCAGCTCTCTCCCCAGGTGACACACTAACTCAGAAGGCAGGAAGAGTTGTAGTCAAGAGAAGAGTTTCCATAGTGGGTCTTGTCCAAATTGCAGAGTTTTGATCTCAAGCTGAACACAGCCATTATCAGAAATAAACCACAGCACAATGCACTACCTCTTTCAGCATAATTTGGTTTTACTTGCTTTACTGTCACATTTCCATATGTGCCTGCACCGCATTATTCCTAATTTTTCCTTTCCTCTTCTCTTGAGCAAAATTTCCAATGCTGTCCCAGCCTCCCTCAGGAGACTACTTAGAACAGGGAGTTTAGCCATGTCTTGTATGGAAAGCTCTGTCTCTCTATCTCTGTCTTTCTATTTCTCTTTGTTTCTCTGTCTCTGATCCCCATCCCCACTTCTTGCCCTGCACTCAGTAGATTTTCTCTTTTTTTTTTTTTTTGGTTAATATGTTTTAATGGCCTAGCATATAGCACATTCATGCAGCACATAATGTTTTGGTCAGTGACAGATTGCATATACAATGAGGCTACACCATAAACCCTTGGTGTGTAGTAGGCTACACCATTTAAGTTTGTGTTAAGTACACTCTGTAACATTCATATGGTAGGGAAATTGCCTAATGATGTGTTTCACAGAAAATATCCCCTTAAGCAACACATGACTGTATATCCTAAAGTTCCATATGCTGTTGGAAAGAATGTGTATTCTCCTGTTGGGTGGAGTGTTCTATAGACGTTTGTTAAGTAGAGTTTGTTGATAGTGTTATTCAAGTCTTCCATAGCCTTGATGATTTTCTGTCTAGTGTTTTACTGGTTAATTTGTAAGAAACAAAATTTATTGTTTACAGTTTCAGAGGCTGAGAGGTCCAAAGTCCAGGGAATACATCTGGTGAGGGTCTTCCTTGGTGGGGGTGACAGTGACCCAGGGGTCTCACACGGGAGAAGATGTTGGAACAGACAGTGACTCTCCTGTACTCTCCTTTGAAAGCCCTCAGAACCACGCCCCTAACCACCATTATTAACCCATTCACTAGGCCCATTCCTACAATCTAATCATCTTTTTAAGGCCCCACCTTTCAATTACCATAATCTGATTTCCTACTTTCTTAACAGTCACAATGGGGACCAAGCCCTCAACACATTAAACTTTGGGGGGACACAATTCAATCCATGCATGTACATATGGTCTCATTTGCAATATGAAACCCTTTTTAAGCTGTGTTTAATTTAGACTTGGCCTTGGTATGCAACATGATACCATTTTTGTCAGTTTGTTGTTATTGGGCTGTGGTCCTAATGATATTGATTTGGGGTATTTGTGATGACTTTCATTTCTGTCTATGTGGCTGATTCTGTCAATTGCCCTGACATGTTCTTATCTTCTTTACCACAATAAGCACTGTTTAATGTCTTTAAATGAATTTCCCATTTTTTCTCATAACTGATGCTTCACAGAGCTTATAGTTCTGGCCAATGAGGAGCGCAGAATTCACTGGTTTGCCTTTCTGGGAATCAGTGTGGAAAGGGGAGAGTTATTGTTGTTCTTTTTCTCCTAATCAAGTTTCCTTTATACCTTTTCTCCTTGTTCTTCTCTGGAATTTGGATGAAATGCCAAATTGGGCTGAGCAACTTGAGGACCATTGGAATAATTTTAAACCCTCAAAATATAAGATCTCACTCCACAATAGCATGTTTTTGGGTGCCTGTGGCTGCTATAGGCTATATTTCTGGACTTATTAGATGAAATAAATCCCTAGTTGAAATAAACAATTCAGGGGAGATTTTTATAACTGAGAGTTGAATAAAATACTGAATGATGAAAATAATAAGAATTATGGCTTACATGATATTTCTTTTTCCATTCTTTCACTTTCAACCTTTTTCTTCGTTGAATTTAAAGCATGTCTCCATTAGGCAGTATACAGTTGGATCATTTTTCAAAATCCATTTGCCTATCTGCTTTTTAACTTATATTTAATTAAATTGTAGATAAGATAGACTTATGTCTGTTATTTTGCTATTTGTTATATATATAATTTATATATTTTTGTTCCTCTGGTTTTTCACTAATGTGTTTTTTGTGTTAAATAGATTTTTTTCTTGTTCATCATTTTGATTTTGTTGGCATTTCTTTTACTACATCTTTGAGTGTTATTATTGGTTGCTCTGGGGATTACAATTAGTATTTTAACTTAAAGGATTCCAGTTTGGATTAATACTAACTTAATTCAATAGTATATGAAAATTTTGCTCCAACATAGCTTCTTTTCCTTTACACTCCTTTGTGCTTTGTCATGTAAGTTATATCTTTTTACACTCTAAGTCCATCAAAGCATTTTTATCATTATTGCTGTATGTAGTTGTCTTTTATATCTGATAGGAAAAGATGAGATTACACATAAATGTATTTATATAACCTTTTATATTTACCCATGTTGGTACATTTACTTTCTTTGTGTGGGTTTGAGTTATCATCTAGTGTCCTTTCATTTCATCCTGAAGGAGTCACTGGATTATTTCTTATAGGGCATGTTTTTGTTTGTCTGTGAATGTCTTCATTTTTCCCCCATTTTTGAAAAATAGTTTTGGTGAATATAAAAATCTTCATTGATATCATTTGTTTGTTGATTGACTGATTACTTTCCTTCATATGAGCCACACTTTCCTGGTTCCTTGTGTGTCGAAAAATGTTTGTTGAAATCTGGACATTTTACATTTTATAATGCAGCAATTCTGGAAATCAGATACCTCTTCTCCCCAATGTTTGTTGTTGCTGTTTTGCTATTGTTTTTGTTGCAACTGCTGTTTGTTTGTTTAATGACTTTCCTGAAAAATTTTTTATAACATCTGTCTTTCTTGTAGTATGTTGCCACTTAAGTTTATGCTCATTCAGTTCAGTGGCCAGTTAATGATTGTTCAGAGATTTCTCTAAAGGCCTGAGTCTGTAAGTCTTGCATCCTGTTGAATGACTCTGTCTGGGTTGGAGCATGCCTTCAACCCTCAGCAGTTTACAGCTCTCCCTTAGCCTTCATTTCCTTCTTCCTCAGTGCCTCAAGAGCATTCTGAGCTGAGAAGTTAGGGCTCCTTAGGATTTTCCTGAGCATATGCAAAATCCCACACATGAATTTGGCCTTTTAGATTCCAAGGAACATAATAGATCATTTCAAAGTTCACCAGGGACATCTTATTTCCAGAAACTGGGATGTAAAACAATTGCAGCTGATTATTTTTTATAAACACACTGGAGATGAGGTTTTTCCCACTGACTGAGTTTTGATTTATGTCAAATAATGACAGTGCTCAGTGAATGGGGCTCTACCAGGAACTTGTGAGATGCTCAGGATAAAGCTTTCTGAAGAGACCCCAAACCCAGTCTACCATTTCCTGTGGTCACAAGACTCCCGGTTTTTAAGGTGACCATCGTGCTGGAGAGAGGGAGATGAGAGTAAGCCAAGTTAAAATATCACGAATCTTCACTTTTATTACTGACGTTTAACAGTTTTTCTTGGTTTATTTTCAGAGTTCTGAAACAGTTGATTTGAACAACTTTGCCAGTTTTTTGTTGTTGCTGTTATTATCATTGCTTTAAGGAGAAAACAATTTAAAGAGGTTCTTGCTCTGCTGTTCCCAAAGTTTCTCCCTTCACTAGTGAAAGCTTTCTGGTTTCTAAACACAAACAAAACCTTGAGCTGAGAATTTAAGCCATCATTTTCTTTTCCTATGTGCTTGAGCCCACATACAAATAACCACCCAGCTTTATAGTTTTTATACTTTTTATTTCTAATGAGTTGTTTTATGGTGTCTCTCAAAGCTTTGTATTTTATAGATATTTGATTCTTGATAACTACAGATGAATAATTTAAATGACTGTTTTTCCATTGTAGGCTATGAACTACCAACACTCCATTTACTACTGGCACTCATGCTAACAGTGCCTTTAAATCTAGCCCATCAGAGAACTGGACTCTTCTCCTTAAGATTATGGTCATCTGGAACCACTTCCAGGTCAATATGATTAACTATCAGAGAAGCAGAGGTACTGTGAGTGTTATGGTATATATTTTTAAAGGAATTAGGAATTAAATTATTGTGCAAAGAGCTAAGAAAATGCAGGTCTAGTAAGGGAGTTGGAAGATCATAAAAAAACATCACTGAGTATTCCTATTGAAGCATACACCTGGTTGGACACGTCAGAATGTGCACAGGAGTCTAAGACATCAAGTGCATCCAACTGCCAGGTGTGTTCACCGAGGGAAATTTCACGGGGATGTTTATGGGAAGCTTCTTCCTGTCCCTGTGGTGGTAGCCTGGGGATGCTGTTAGTACACAAGGACAGCAATCAGAAGAAATAGCAGGTCCTTATGAGTGAAAGAGGCAGGGAAGACACATGATCTGTCCTTTATACTCTATGAAAAGACTTTTAGAATGTAATGGTAGCCCCTTTACTTCCTCGAGGACTCAAACAAGTTTCTTTCAGGAAATTGTAACTCAGAGTCACACAGGGAAAGGAGTTTTAGGAAATACAGTTTCTAGATTGACCAGGTTGACATTATAAAATATAAATACTGACCTTTATTACAGAGGTACAGGCTTTGAGCTGGGATGGGGCTATAGACTTGAGAAAGTCATATACAGTTTCTAGATTAAAGTTTGTTTTTGCTATGCCTTCGGTAAGTAGATTATTAAAGCACCCATGTCAACTCTTACTTTTTTAGTGTGTTCATCCATGTGCTCCTTATCAATAGGAAACTTTGCATTCATTCCAGTTACTGTGTATCCCATTGATTAGCTGTATTTTTTATAGAAGTTTTTTAATAGATTGAATGATTTGTTTGCTTTTTAAAATATTTCTTAGTTTGTTGTTTGTCTCTTCAGCTGGAACATAAAATCCTCATGGCAAATATTATCTATTACATTTATTATTGTGTCTATGGCATTTTAAATAATACATGGCACTTAGTGAAAATACTGAAAATATCTGTTACATGAATTAATAAAATCAGAAGTTATCATACTATAAAAAGCTTTGGTTTTAATATAATTTTCAAATAATTAGGTACTAATAAAAAACTACAACTGACATGTAGTTGATTTCACAGTAGATTCTCAATAAACATTTGTTGAAATAATGATTGAATGTTTTCACTATTTAGTGAACTAAAATAAAGTGAGTTGTGAATTTATGCTTGGTACAAGGTAGTTAAGTATGCTTTTACTACAAAATGACAAGGGTAAGTCATGGTCTGGAAATACTGGAAGCAAAGCAAGCATCACCAAGGGAAGTGTAAACCTTGGCAACCTGGGAGCTGGTGCTGCTGGAGTGAAAGTTCAGGCTGTACCATGGGATAAATACTCAAATTCACACACACACACACACACACTCCTTGCCAAGTTTACCAGATTTGATAGAATCTAGATAGTTGGAAGGTATGCTCTGCTATTTATGCCTATTCAGGTATCAACCAGAAAACATTTGGCTTACATAGTGCAATGGCCTGAACCTTTGTGTCCACGCCCCTTCCCAATTTATATGTTGAAATCCTAACTCCAATGTGAATGGTACTAGGTAGTGGGGCTTTGGGGAGGTAATTAGGTCATGAGGGTTGACCCCTCATGAATGGGATTAGTTCTCTTATAAAACAGACTGCAGAGAGCTCTCTATTCTTTTCTGAGGGCTATGTGAGGATGCAAAGAGAAGTCAGCAGTCTGCCACCCAGAAGAGGACTCTCACCAGAACCCAACAATGCTGGTGCCCTCATTTTGGAATTACAGCCTCCAGAACTGTGAGAAATAAATTTCTGTTCTTTATGACGCCCAATTTATTTTGTTATAACAGCTTGAACAGACCAAGACACATAGTTAATAGGTCATTTGCCTTCATTTCAATATGATCTCCTTTCATATTCAGCTTTGCTATAGTTTGAAAATTTAGCAAAGAGTGGCTTTCCAATCAATATTTACTAAATAATCACTGTCCATTTGTGGTATACTACTCCTTTCTTCCAAAGCCAGGGAAGCTCTAACCCCCTGCAAGGCAGTGCCCCTTCCCAGACATTTAGGTGCTCTGGCTCCACATATTGTGAAGCCTTCTCTGCCTGAGC
Source organism: Cynocephalus volans (assembly GCF_027409185.1). Taxonomy (NCBI): domain Eukaryota; kingdom Metazoa; phylum Chordata; class Mammalia; order Dermoptera; family Cynocephalidae; genus Cynocephalus; species Cynocephalus volans. Next base: position 141,059,433 of record NC_084463.1, on the reverse strand, counting down.
CACACTTGCAATGCTGGGAGCGAAGGAGCTTTCCCTGTGGTGTCATGTCAGCTCCACTTTATACACGACTGCAAAGCTAACCCAACTTCTTTGGACTGTAATTAAATAACCTTCAAGGATGAAGCACCACAAGGGGCAAGGTCGCAGGGATAGCTACAATTATTTCCTGCAGCTATTGATTTTACACTAATGATCTCAAATGATGCATGGCTCTGGATCTAGCAATCTCACTCAGAATGGCAGGTGGGGACTTGAGCTTCAGTTCCCACAAGGGACCAGAGCAATTTGGACAGATTTAAACTTGTTGATGCTATTTTCTAAGTGTGAAGGAGGATGAAAGTCTGAAATCTGGAGGGTATATGAATGTAACAGATGATATAAAGATGAGAGGCTTTGGAGCCAGAAAGAACTAAGTTCAAATCATAGTTTTCCATAATTAATTGTGGACCTTGAGCAAGTAGTTCAAATCCTATGAGTCTTGGTTTATTCATCTGTAGAACAGGGATAATGATGTGCATTTGGGGGGTTTCAAAAAAGTAGAGAAGATGGCAATTTAAAATCATTAAGCATTTTGCTACAATAGTTGCTGTTTCGGTTCTGCTTTTATTTAAGTCAGTAGACACGTATTTTCCTCTTAGAAATATTAATCTTTTAATCCTTGGAGAACCAAAATCTGTAAGTGCTGAGTAAATGTATTTCTAGAGGTGGGATTAGAGACAATGTGGTAAGGCTCTCATCTCAGGTATGGTAAAATAGGAAAGACACTTAACTTAGACTGAGTTTGGAACTAGTTCTACCTAACTGTGTGGCTTTAAGCAACTTTTTGCCCTCGCTGAGTCACCTGTATTTTATCTGAAAAATATGGACACTGACAAATCCCACACTGGTCTGTTTTAATGATAAAGGGGATTAAAAATGAGAAAGCATTTGACTAAAAGATGTGTTGTTAAATACCATTAGACATTATCCCATACATAAACCTCAGTGGTTATACCTGAAGGACTAGGCATGGAGGCATTTTACCAGCTTGGCAGAGAATATTGACTTAAAATTGCTGCTTATAGGTCAGGCAATGGTGTACACATGCATGCAGATTTTGTTTCTTTTCTTTGACTAATAAAGCCAAAAGAGACCAACAATCAGGAGGGAGAAGAAATCAAACCTCAAGATTAGAAGAGAACACTGAGAGACAAAGGTATAAAAACAACCATAAGTCAAAGGTAGTTCCCTCTCATTGCCAACTCCCCCCTTACCCAGGCTCTGTTAAGGTGGCTGCCCTCCTTGGATTCATGCAGAGCATTTCATGATGAGGAAAATCTCCTGGGTCAAGCTCGCATTTTCTCACTTTTTATCTTCTAATTTTTCATGACTATTTCTCCGATTCTTTGGAGAGAAATACTTGCATTCTCATTCTAATTTACCATCTCTAAAATTCATTTACTCATTGATTTATCTGTTTTTTTAAAATAGGGATGCATTGGTATTTATTATATGTACCACCTATGTGCTAAATACCAGAAGCCCCATTAAACACCTTCAAGTTGCTTACATTTCTAAGGGGAACCAGATGCATGAAAAATATGTCCCAATAATGGGCACAGTGTAAAAAATTTTACCCATACTTAGAATGTCCCAGAAGACATCCAGGAAGAAGCAATATCTAGGTTGAGACTGCAGGGGTAGCAGGTCAGGGCAGTACTGCTGGGGATAGTTAGATGGTATGCTTTGGGGGCAGTTTTGAGAATCTGTAAGTAATTCCATAAAGTGAAACAGAGTTGGGGTGGCCAGGGAGGGTAGGACATAAGTAAGCAGAACAGAATATGACTAATCGTGAGCTACCTTGTGGTGGAAACTGTTATGTGTCATCCAGACATCCCTCCGAGGACTTCTTTTCCTGGATGTTGAGAGTGCTGTTGGCCAATAGCCTTTACCATCAGCACATTTAGGGACCGTGTCACCTGTAGAGCCACCTTGCTCAGAGTCACACACCTTCCTAGGGTAGCCCAAGGGTTGCTCAGTGTCGGACTATAAGTACCTGGCCATGACCATATAACTTGGGACAACTCTGAAGGGCCATTTTAGCTCCAGAGCTCCCAATGGAGTTGGCTGAGGCTTCCCATGGCCCTACATCATGACTCAACAACTCCCTCTGCCCATTCTTGCTCCTTCCACTTCACTTCCAAAGGTGTTGATCCCAGGGGACCCCTTCATAAGTCTGTCTCAAAATAAGTTCCCCAGGAATTTCAACATGCTGTACACAATGTCCAATCTATGGGTTTTGGTTCATGCTGTCCAGCAAGTCTTATTTTACAGACAGAAAATTGAGTCTGAGAAAGAATAAATAATTTTTCAAATAATCATCATTAGTCATTGGCTGAATAGGTTCTAGAACCCAGGTATCTGGTTTCAGTTCTCCAATGGGTGATGAGTTATTTCAGCTTTAACTGTGTGTATAATTCTTCAGTTCAGAGTTCCATTCCCCTGCCCACTGGCTGCCTGGATACACATCCGAAGCAAGATTTTATCTGTGGATACTTCTTGTCTCCTTGGGGCAGAATTAGGTGAAGTTGCTAGTTTCTTTGTATCCTCATAACATATATAACTCTTGCAGATCGTATTCTATCATTATTTTCTTGCCTGTTTCCATTCTAGGATTAAAACTTCTTAAAATCTTGAAAGTTTTCTTTCATCCCTATTGGAACCACTTAGAACAATAAATGGAAAAAATAAATAAATTTACAAAGGTTTCTGGGCATATATGTTCCTTCAAAATAAATCTTGATTGTGGTAATAGGAGCAGTTGCACTTACAGTAATAACAAATACCTGAAAAGCATAACAACATTAAAGAACTTTGATAAATATTGTGTTCTATTAAGAAATATTATCCAAAATGTGGAAAAGATGTTCAAAAGGATGACTCCATGTCCTTTCGAAATTATACTGAACTACTGTCTAACAGGTCCACCTAAATAATTGTTTAATTCTCTATGTGAATGTACTTTTGATTAACATATTATTTACTATTGATTAGAATGATGACTCTATAAAATTATATGTTTGAGATATATTTTTTAGTATATATGCAAATTACATATGTCTGGTAAAAAAGATAACAGAAAGGTTATGGATTCATTGCCCTATAGTAATCTTACTTCAGACTTTTTCTTTCAGTACCCATATTTACTTAGTTTCTCTAATTCTCCTTTGAACCATCTTTATCATGCTGCTATTTCTCTCTTCAATTAGTTAAATAAACCTTTGACATATGTTTGTATGAGAGGCATGCTTTTCATTTTCTAAAAATTATACTTTGATTTGAGGTGAGAAAAATAGAGGTACTCAACCTAATTTTACAGATAAACTAAGGCTTAAGAAGTTGATTTGCCCGGTGCCAGTTCTTACTAGTGTGTTGTGGTGGCAGGTTTCACATCCAAGTTTCTTGACTTCAGAACTTACATCTGCACAAGAGAATCTTGGCTATGGTTGGGAATGTGTCAAATGGTAGGAAGGAAGTTTCTAGAAAGGAGGTGTGAGACTGTTGAAATTACATGTTGCTGAGTGTGCCAATTGTTGGCCCTGATAAATAACCAAAGAAAGGTTTTAGAGTCACATTCTGTCCATTGTCTATAAATTTTAAGTTTTAGGCCACTATGTTGATGCTGCAACTTACCAGTTTTTCTATACCCATTCTTGGCATGTATAAGTGCTAGTAGGAAAGTAAGAAAAGAGGGAGAGGAGAAAGAGGGATCTATAATCTGACTCCTATAATAATAGTGCACTAGTATTTCTATTGTACTTACTGTTTTTCCCTTTGGAATATTTTTGTGAATGACACAGAAAACAAGTTAGCGTTTTATAGGAGAAATTTGTGAGTTATGGGCTGGGGTACACTGACACAAATTCTAAATTAATTAATCATCATATTTTAAAAAATGATGCCTTTATGAGATTACTTCTGTCACGTGGGAGGAAAAACAAATCTTTGTGTTTTTTAAAATTATACCTTTGATCTAACTGCAGAGATTCATATTTACTAAACTTATTCCCTGGGAATAAAGTTGAGACTAGGAAAGAGGTCGAAGATGTTCATGTAATTAACACTAGATAAATTAGGTAAATGTTATATGCCTTTAGAAATGTGGAAATAGATTTCCTGTCCAAGTAGCCTAATGTAATTTCAAATCATTTCACATGCATTTAATTAGTTTTCACTATGTATAAGGTGCTACAGAGAGCGTCAACTCCAGGCCTTGTACATTTTGAGCCTTATGACATATTTTGAAGATGATACTCCATTTAATCTGTAGAGCAATACCGTGAAGTAGGTGAGAGCAATTCCATTTGAGCAATGATGGAACTGAGGCTTAGAATGTTTAAGTACCTTATGCAGAATTATAAAAGTCGGAAGCGTTTATACTGACATATATAAATCTGCTACCAAGCTTTGAAAAGCTCTCATCCTCCTCTGCTGAGAACTCAAAATTGGGAGGGAAGCCCATGGAGAAGTGAAGGAAGGGGAAGAGGTCATCCTAACAAATATTGGCTGAAATGACCTAATGAATCAACATGATGAAAGGTGCAGTATTCTCGCATGCTAATCTGTCTCCAACCCATCTAGGTTCCTGTCTGTGCATTAATGGGCACACATATAATTACCATTTATTTCTTCTCTTATCATGCATGGTTCAAAATCCCAATATGTGACAGCCAGTGTGAAATAATGCAAGTTGTATAGAATAAATTCTATGAAAAAATAAGTGAATAATTTGGTAGAACACACTGACAATGACATAACCCAAATATGTTGGAAATAAAGTTTGGAGAGAAATATGCCAGGAAATTATAACCAAAACAAACATGCTATAACAATATTAACTACAGATAAAATACAATTTAAGGGACGTTTATTATGTGCAAGGAACAATATTTTAAAATGATAAAAAGAATGCACAATCCATCATCAAAATGATCATGTGTATTTACACACTTAATATAGGACATATAAATAAGCAAATATATACATATCAGAATAAATTGACAGATACAATGAATAATTAAACACATACTCCCTAGGAACATGATCAAGCAGAAAACAATGTTACTAAACATATGTATAATTAAACTTTTATAATTAGTAGCTTTATGTAAGACATGTAAAACCTATATCCAAGCCCCTCCCCAAATGCTTACATATGTGATTAAATCAGTTAAGTACTAATATAGTTCTAGACAGATAGTCCATTTGCAGCAGAATAGAAAGCTCATGCATATATGGAAATTCGGCATATAATAAAAGTGGTACAGTAAATCAATGGAGAACAGGTACATTTAAATGTTGGTGCTAGAAAATTTGGCTTTCTGTTTAAGAAAAATGAATAAAATGGTACTTATTTTATACACAAACAAAATAAATATATTCCATATGGACTAAAAATCAAAGCATAGAAAATAAACAAACAAAAGAGCCAAAAGCCTTAAAAACTTTTAGACAGTTTTAGAACAGAACATCTGTTTGACCTCAGATATGGAAGCATTTATTAAATAACACAGAGAAAGCATGAAGCATGAAGAAAAGGATTTACAAATTCGATTACTCAATTTTTTAAAAACACATTTGCAACACTTTAACAGACAAAACATTAGTATTTAGAATATGTCATGCAAATAAATAATGACAAACAGTCCAACAGAAAATGCAAGCTATTTAAACCAGAAATTCATGGAAGGACTAAAAAATATTTTTAAAATATGTGAAAAATTTTCAAACTTACTAGAAATGAGAGAAAAATATGAGATACTATTTTTCATCCAGGAGTTTAGCAAAAATAAGAAAAAAAATGAAAAGAAAGGAGAAAAAGCAACTCAAATTGCTGATGAAGATGAAGACCACGGAGACAGCAAAGTGAGTATATCTGGTGTGGCAGGCTGAAGAATTGCTCACCAAAAGATGTCCAAATCCTACTCCCCAGAATCTATGAATGGTACCTTACATGGCATAAGGGACCTGCGGATGTGATTAATTTAAGGTGGAGACTTTATTCTGGATCATCCAGTTAAATCTGATGTTTTCTATAAATATTTCTATAAACCTGTAGGAATTATACAGAACATCTTACAAAATGTTCAGTTTTACCACATTTATTTTCTAAGGGTTCTGGAATCCAGAAGTCCAAAATCAGTCTTACTGGACTAAAGACAAGGTGTCAGTAGGGCTGGTTCCTTCTACAGGCTCTAGGAGAGAATCTGTCTCCTGGCCTTTTCTAGCTTCTGTAGGCCATCTGCATTGCTCAGCTCATGACCCCTTTGTATCATTTAATCTCTTGTTTCCATGGCTACCTCTCCTACTTTCTCTTTGACCTTCTTGCCTCACTTTTTTAGCTGAGAAGATCAAGGGTATTACCCTAGCCCATTCATACTGCTATAACAAAATACCTGCTTAGACTGGGTAATTTATCAACAATAGAAATTTATCACTCACAATTCTGGAGGCTGCAAAGTCCAGGATCAATGCACCAGAGATTTGGTACCTGGAGAGGGCCTGTTCTTCATAGATGATGCCTTCTGTGTGTCCTCATGTGGTGGAAGGTGGTGGACAAGTTCTCTCAGTATGCTTTCATAAAGGCAGTGATAGGGTTTGGATGTGTCGTGCCCCCAACATTCATGTGGAAACATGATCCTCAATGTGGCAGTGTTGGGAGCTGTGTGATCACTGGGGTGGATCCTTCATGAATGGATTAAAGCTCTTCCTGGGGGTTGGAGGTAGTGAGTGAGTTCCTGTGAAAGCTGGTTGTTTAAAAGGGGCCTGACAACTCCCCTGTCTCTTTCTCTCACTTCCTCTCACCATGTGATCTGCTTGTACCCATTGGCTGCCTGCCACTTTCTGCCATGAGTGGAAGCAGCCTGAGGCCCATGCCAGATGCAGCTGTCCCAGAATCGTGAGTCAAATAAACCTCTGTTCTTTGTAAATACTCGGTCTCAGGTATTCTGTTAGAGCAACACAAAACAAATACAGGCAGTGATACCATTTTACCAGGTCCCCTCCCTCATGACCTAGTTACCTGATGAAGGCCTCACTTCTTTATACCAACATGTTGAGGATTAGATTTCAACACACGAAGTTTGGAGGGACAGAAACATTCAGATCATAGCAGAGATGATAAATGGAGATGCATCTATTCATGACTGTCACATAGTAGGAAATTAATAAATGCTGCCATTAATATTTCTATTTCTCCAGTATTTTCACTATAATCAAGGAGGAAAGAAAAACAGTTGTTCATCATTCGTACACCAAAAAAGGATAGAAATGAAGGGTATGAAAGGAAAAAGTACTGTATTTGGAGTGGGAAAACTTTTAATGGAATTTAAAAATTTTAGGTATACATCAGAATAGGCTGAGGGGATAGATATTCTTAAGCATTCCTCTATCTCCTTTGCAGTTATTACCATGAGGAATAAAATATAATGTAGTCAGATCTTGGACACGTTTATTGACCAGAAGTGTGGTTGTCTGTGTTAAAATTAAAATCCTCTGTACTCTTTTTCCTCTTCTGTACATGTGTTCTGCATAATAAGATGATCTATAAATTGGGTCTCCAGGTAGTTTATCATCAAGGTTTGAGATAAGCCTGGACAGTTTTCTGTCCTTTCCCTGGCTTTCATTCATTCACCTAGATTTTAGTGACATGTTGAGATCTGTGTACACAGAAGAAAGAATAGAATCACTACACCTGGATTCCAGCCAAGTTTACCAAAATGTTCTGCATTAGACAACCTAGCTTATGATAGACTACTTCTTTTGCCTTCGTCCCTATATATTCCTATTTTGGGAACACTTTAAGAACAGAGAAAATTTATTCTATACTGCATAGAATAAATGCAAACATCACATGCTCTCCTGACCAGAAATACCATCTTAATACTGTTGAAACTATTCATTTCAAACAATCAGGATATGTGCTAAGCTATCCTACTAAATATTAGGACATGTCACTTAAGTCAAAATATTGTTCCATGTCTTTCCTTTCTTCTCTAGCCCGCATCTAAATTACTATTTTCTATTAATTTCTCTCTCTTTCTCACTGGATTACTGACTCATTGAGAGTACAGGTAAAGTCTATTTAATTCCTGTTGTTACTACTGTGCCTAAAATCCTGCTGGTATGTACATAGCATTTGGTAAGTATTGCGGAATAATTCAAAGTTGATGGAATCTGTAGCAAAGTCTTAAGTCCTCAGAAATATGATTTTATTATGTTACTGATTAGAACAGAAAAGGACAATGTTATTCTTTCCCTATCAAAAACAAACAACCAAAACGAAGGAAACAACAACAAAATTTCCTGTTACCTTTACCATCTTTGAATCAGAGTTTGACCTCCAGAACTCAGTCAGATGTCTTAAAGTGTAAGTGTCTCAACTTTGTTTTTGTCACACTATTTCCCTAAAACAATCACTAGTAATATCTTTTTAAATCAGAAAGTCTGGAGGCTAGTACTTATATTTTGGTGAAAAAAAAAAAGAAAGAAGGGTATTAGAAATATTCTCTTTGTCAGAGCTTAGGGAATAAAGATAAAATTTGCTCATACAATAAATGGATAAATGGGCAGATATATGAATAAATGAACCAGTGAGAATAATGTTCATAGCAGAAACAGACCAAAAATAATCTGCCATAAATAAACTGATAATAAGATGATACACACATACGTACACATATAAATATTAAGTATAATTATTTGAATGTATGATTATATATATTTGTGTATATGTGTATACACTCACATATGGGGGTACTTCAAAAAGTTTGTGGAGAAATGGAATTAAAAGATAATGTGAATCTTGCCATGAACTTTTTGAATATCCCTCACGTGTGTGTGTGTGTGTGTGTATACAAAAAGGAAAGGAAAGGAAAGGACTTTCCTACAGATTCCTATCAGCTTTGAACTATTCCGTAATATTTACCGAATGCAATATACATACCAGCAGTGTCTTAGTTAATCCAGTATCCAGTAAGGCAGTATCTCAGTAATCCAGTGCCAAAGAGAGAGAAATTAATACAAAATAGTAATTTAGATGTGGGCTAGAGGAGAGATATCTTACCCAAGAAGGGTTGAGGAGGATGGAGATCAGGGAAAGCTTTCTTGAGTTTGTTGTGCCTTTTTTTTTTTTTGAAGGAAAGGTTCTAGTTAGTTGGCAGACAGGAATACAAAAGACATCAGATGCACATGGCATTTGATAGCCTGCACCCACCAAGGGTTAGAAAACTAGCTCAGAAAGTATGTGTTTTCCCTCATGAAATATATTTTGCTTAGACTAAAATTACCCTTTTAATTTGGGGCTTGGATTGTAGGTCCTCACATCATGCTCTTCTCCGATGCAGACCCCTGAGACAAAGCTGTAGCCCCCAAAATCTCCCTATCCCACTGACTGCCTTCTAGCACCAGCTGGGGGAGATGGGATGTTAAATTATTTCAAGGTCATTAGTCAGTGTTCCTTGGGGGGGAGGGCCTTTGATTTTTGCTTTCAAATCTGTTCAGATTTTTGAATTCTAAGGCATGACATAGGATCAGATTTCCCTACCCAGATTTTGTCTTTGAGCCTCATCTCAGGCTATTCTAGGGCAAGAGCTCTCCACCTTATGTGAAGATCCATATGAGGGTACCTCAAAGATTTCATGTAAAAATAGACTCAAAATATGAGTCTTTCCAAGAACTTTTTGAATTACCTTCATAAGTCCTTGACTGGTTTAAAACTTATTGCTATGAGCTCTAGAAGACAAACATGAAGGAAAAATTGTTTTTTTCAAGCAGTGAAGAAACTCAAAATACCCACTGGTTTTCTACACATGTATTATCAGTATTATGATTAGATATATATTATTGTATAATATACAATAAAAGCTAATCTTTTGCATTCTAATTTGCAATATGCTCAAATCTTTTACCTCAGTGATCTCATGTTATATTTATAGCAACCTGGGAACAAGTATTTCCCATTCTATTTTCCAAATGAGGAGAGTGGAGCTCATAGGAAATAAGCAACCAGCTCAATTCCACATAGCAACCTTGTGGTTAATACCTTGAATCTTCAGTCCAGGTCTAAGTCTGTATCCCTCTTCAGTCATGTATTTCTTTGTAGTAATCAATAAAATGCTAAATCATAATGAAGATTTTATTAGATAATTTTAATTTATCCTTGAAAGATACACAAATACATTTTGAAAAATTTATAACTCTTTTTTTTTTCTCATGATTTCCATTGTGTATACATAGCCACTGATAGGACATCTTCTTCAGCATTTCCAAACATCTCTTTGGAAGACACAATCTGTTTACCTTTATTATTTTAGCATATCTTGTTCCAGCACCAAAGCTGCTGTACAGGGTGTATATATACATATAGACAGTGGTGTTATTGTCTGTGTGGCAATAGGATTCTCAATAAGAGAGGATATTAAAAAGGAACAGGTGATGAAAACAGAATGATTACATCTTCTCCGGGCATAAACACTGGCAGCACCTGATAATCTTCAAAGACGTTTAGTTCTGTCCAATAAATATTTGTATGTGTCCGATGGAACCATTTTTCATTATTGCTGAAGTAGGCATGTCCGGATTTTACATGTAAGTAAATTTAATGCTTGTTAAGAAAACTAAATTTGAAAGCGTTGAAATTATTATAGAAAACTCTTCTAATTGGCTTTGTTTAGACTCCTTTTAAAGCTGTAGAACATTCTTTTGTAGCTTCCCTCTGAAAAGGTGGCGACAGCAACTCTTTTTTTTTTTTTTTTTTGATTACATAAAAATGTAAAGTTTTATTATTATTATTATTTTTTTTCTAAATTTTATTTTGTCGATATACATTGTGGCTGATTATTGCTCCCCATCACCAAAACCTCCCTCCCTTCTCCCTCCCCCCCTCCCCCCAACAATGTCCTTTCTGTTTGCTTGTCGTATCAACTTCAAATAACGGGGGAAGAAGATATAACAACAACGACAGCAACTCTTGAAGCTGCTCCCTTGTAGTCCAAAAGAGACACAGGCCACTGGGCTTCATGTAAAAGTCTTTAGAAATTGAGAATATGATTTAGCATGTTTATTTGAACACGGCAGAAAACTCAGACAACTACTATGTTCCAGGTCCTTTCTGTATCCTATTTGATTTGCTGGTCATACCAAGGTTGAAAAGTGGGTTTTAGTACTCCTGTTTTAGAGATGAGGACACTGAGGTTTGGAGAGATTAGATCACGTGACTAATGCCACCCAGCTAGAGATGGGGCTGCACTTTGAACTCAAGGCTTTCTAATTCTTAAGTCCATGTCTCTTCCTAGTGTAGAAAACAATTCTGCTAAACCTAATGCTTACACTGGGCCCTGTTCAGCGAATCATTCTGGCACAGATATGCTTTAGTACGGTTAAGATGAACAACATATGTGTCCTTGTATCAGTTATCTGTGTTTAGGAGGATATTAGATATAATCAGTTTGACTGTTTAAATGGATTTGATCATTTGACTCAAGTGACCAGGAAAATCAAGACTTTCTCAGTAGAGAAAAAAACAAAAAAAAGGAGAGGGGGTAAATCATTTGCATGTGCAGGTACAGCCTCACTGTACTTCATGTGTGCTTATTTTTTAAAAAAATATTTTAAAAGCATTTATTTTTTATTTTTTTTATTTCTGTATAAATTTTATTTATTTGTTAGTTCCTTTGTTTAATTTTTATTGAATTATAATTTATTATACGTATTTTGGCAGTTCAACATTGACATATGTTGATCAAATCAATATTATTTGCATATATATTGTTATAAATCATACTTATTCTTTATGCCCCTTGTGCAATCTCTCCCTATCCCCCTCTACCTCCCCCCTCCCCCTCTGATAACCCTAGATTTCTTTCTTTTTTTTTTATATTGTATTTTATTTTGTTGATATACAATGTGGTTGATTATTGTGGCCCATTACTGAAACCTCCCTCCCTCCTCCCTCTCCCCCCTCTCTCCAAACAATGTCCTTTCTGTTTGCTTGTTGTATCAAATCAACTTCAAGGAACAGTAATTGTTATGACTTCTTCCCACCCCCCCATTTGTGTGTGTGTGTGTGTGTGTGTGTGTGTGAATTTATTTATTTTTAGCTTCCACCAGTAAGTGAGAACATGTGATATTTCTCTTTCTGTGCCTGACTCGTTTCACTTAATATAATTCTCTCTAAGTCCATCCATGTTGTTGCAAATGGCAGTATTTCATTCTTTTTTATAACTGAGTAGTATTCCATTGTGTAGATATACCACATTTTCCATATCCACTCATCTGATGATGGACATTTGGGCTGGTTCCAACTCCTGGCTATTGTAAAGAGTGCTGCGATGAACATTGGGGAACAGGTATACCTTCGACTTGATGATTTCCATTCCTCTGGGTATATTCCCAGCAGTGGGATGGCTGGGTCATATGGTAGATCTATCTGCAGTTGTTGGAGGAACCTCCATACCATTTTCCATAGAGGCTGCACCATTTTACAGTCCCACCAACAATGCATGAGAGCTCCTTTTCCCCCACAACCTCGCCAGTATTTATCGTTCAGAGTCTTTTGGATTTTAGCCATCCTAACTGGGGTGAGATGGTATCTCAGTGTGGTTTTGATTTGCATTTCCTGGATGCTGAGTGATGTTGAGCATTTTTTCATATGTCTGTTGGCCATTTGTATATCTTCCTTAGAGAAATGCCTACTTAGCTCTTTTGCCTATATTTTAATTGGGTTGCTTGTTTTTTTTCTTGTAACAGTTGTTTGAGTTCCTTATATATTCTGGTTATTAATCCTTTGTCAGATGTATATTTTGCAAATATTTTCTCCTATTCTGTTGGTTGTCTTTTAACTCTGTTAATTGCTTCTTTTGCTGTGCAGAAGCTTTTTTGTTTAATATAATCCCATTTGTTTATTTTTCCTTTGCTTGCCCGTGCATTTGGGGTCATATTCATGAAGTCTGTGTCCAGTCGTACTTCCAGAAATGTTTCTCCTATGTTTTCTTTAAGAAGTTTTATTGTTTCAGGGTGTATATTTAATTCTTTAATCCATTTTGAGTTGACTTTAGTGTATGATAAAAGGTATGGGTCTAGTTTCATTCTCCTGAATATTGGTATCCAGTTATCCCAGCACCATTTGCTGAAGAGGCAGTCCCTTCCCCAGTGAATAGGCTTGGTGCCTTTGTCAAAGATCAGATGGCAGTAAGTGTGTGGGTTGATTTCTGGATTTTCTATTCTATTCCATTGATCAGTGTGTCTGTTTTTATGTCAGTACCATACCATTTTGGTTATTATAGCTTTGTAGTATAGCTTAAGGTCAGGTAGTGTTATGCCTCCAGCTTTATTTTTTTTTGCTCAGTGTTGCTTTGGCTATGCATGGTCTTTTGTTATTCCATATAAATGTCTGGATAGTTCTGTCCATTTGTGAGAAAAATGTCATTGGAATTTTGATAGGGATTGCATTGAATTTGTAGGTCACTTTGGGTAGTATGGACATTTTCACTATGTTGATTCTTCCAATCCAAGAGCATGGGATATCTTTCCATCTTCTTGTATCCTCTTAAATTTCTCTCAGCAGTGGTTTGTAGTTCTCATTATAGAGATTTTTCACCTCCTTGGTTAACTCAATTCCTAAGTATTTTATTTTTCTGGTGGCTATTGTAAATGGGCAAGCTTTCTTGATTTCCCTTTCTGCATGTTCACTATTGAAGAATAGAAATGCTACTGATTTTTGTGTGTTGATTTTGTATCCTGCTACTTTGCTGAAATCATTTATCAACTCCAAGAATTTTTTTGTAGAGGCTTTAGGCTATTTGATATAGAGGATCATGTCATCTGCAAACAGGGACAGTTTGATTTCATCTTTTCCAATATGGATGCCCTTTATTTCCTTCTCTTCTCTGATTGCTCTAGCTAGTACTTCCAACACTATGTTGAATAGGAGTGGTGAGAGTGGGCATTCTTGTCTAGTTCCTGTTCTTAAAGGAAAAGCTTTCAGCTTTTCCCCATTCTGGATGATATTGGCTGTGGGTTTATCATATATGGCTTTAATTATGTTGAGATACTTTCCATCTACACCTAACTTATAAAGGGTCTTTGTCATGAATGAATATTGAATTTTATCAAATGCTTTTTCAGCATCTATAGAGATGACCATATGGTCTTTGTGTTTGATTTTATTAATATGGTGTATCACATTTATTGATTTGCGTATGTTGAACCAACCATGCATCTCTGGAATGAATCCCACTTGATCGTGGTGAATAATTTTACATATGTGTTGCTGTATTCTGTTAGCTAGTATTTTAGTGAGGATTTTTGCATCTATATTCATCGGGGATATTGGCCTGTGTGCTTATTTTGAAAAGCTATTCCATACTTTACATGAGGAATAAAATCTGAACTTCTTATTGATGCTCATAAGATCCCATGAGACCTGGCTTCTCTGTTTAATTTCATTCTCATCTCCTGACACTATCCTTCTTTCTACATACATTCCAGGCTAATGGCCTTCTGAGGGTTCCTAGAACACATTGGAGCCTTCTTATCTACCTGCCTGGATTCCTCTCTGTCTCCCTCCCTCCCCTTCCCTACCTTCCTCCTTTTTTCTCTCTCTGTCTTCCTTCCTTCCTTCCTTCCTTCCTTCCTTCCTTCCTTTCTTCCCTCCTGTCCTCCATTTTTTCACCCATTTCCCTTTCTCATCTCCTTCTTTGGACAAATATTTATTGAGAAATTCTATATTCCAGACAAAGATGCTGTAGATTGCAGAATGGACAAAATAGCAAATACCCTGTCTTCACATATCTTACAATCTAGTGGAAGAGAGAGTGGTAAGAAAAGAGATATAAAAGGAGAAAGAGACCAGCCCATGGGAAGGACTTTTTTTTCACCATAAATACTTATTTATTCCTCCTGTCTAACTGGAACTTTGTACCTGTTATCCAATTCTCCTGATTCCCCCCACCACCTAGCCTCTGTTAAGGATTTTGAATTTTATTCTCTGGGATGTAGAGAAGCAATGGATGTTTTGAGAAGAAGACAAATGGGAACTCTCTGGCTGCTAGGCAGAGAATAAAATGTCAGAATGCAAGTGTGGAAGCAGAAAGACAAAAATAGGAAATTTCCTGTTACCCAGGTGAGAGATGAGGGTAGTGAGGTTTGGTAGAGATAAAGATGATGAGAAATAGTTGGATTTAGGAAATATTTTGAAGTTAGAACTAACAGAATTTTTTTTACTTTAGCTCAGGAAGAATTATTCAAGCTTTTTGGCTATAACAAGAAAGTGAATTGTAGTCTTATATGGCACTACTGGGGAAAAGACATGTTTTGGAAGAAAATCAAGAATTTGTTAAAGTTGAAATTTTTATTAGGCATCCATGTCAATATGCCTCCCGGAATTCAGGGGGACATTGAGGGCCATAATTACGTATGGGAGTTGTCAGAATATGTTGAGGCCTTTTGCTCTGCCCAGAGTGTTCTTGTTCTGGTTATCGATTTAGTTCTTTTCCATTCCTCAGGTCTTAGCTTAAATGACACTTTTTAGAGAGATCTTTCCTGACTGTACTATCAGAAGTGGCTCCCTCTATCTCTTTCTCCCTCTCACATAACCCTGCTTGAGTTCAGCTATCTGTCTATCTATATCTATCCTAACCTATCTATTATTTTATTGTGTTGCTTCTGTAATTATTATTGATGTTTCTTCAAAGCACTACTTCAGACTTACCATACATTTTAATTGTTTTGATAATCTGCTTCCCGGTTTATTATCTAAACTTGCACAAAGATACATGCTTTATCAAGTGACAGACCATGCCTATCTTATTTATTGCTGCATTCCCAGTGCCTAGCACAGCTCCTACATGTAGCAGATGCAAAATCAATATTTGTTTAATAAATGAGCATTTTTGTGTTCTGTTGATGCTTTAGTCTTTAAATCCCTGACTCCCAGTTATGCTCAGACCCTAAGCCGATTTAGAAAGACAGCCACTGCATGAGCGGCTTGAAGGTGCCCTGCTGGCAAAGTCTGAAATGATCCATATTCTCTAAGGTTAGGATCCTTTGTGGCTAACTGGGGTGAGGCAACCACTTTGAAAATCCCCCCACCTCTCTTTAAACCTCACTTTACAGAGTTGGCAGTTTATCTACAAGATAGGGATGTAAATATCCAGTTACAATAGAACATGATAACTGCTCAAATGGAGGCTTTTACTCAGTGCTCTTTGAAGATGGAGGACAGAACACCTACACTTCTAACTGGGGGTGTCAACAATGCTTTACAGGAGGGGTAATCCTTTAGCTGAGCCTAGAATGTTGAGAAGTTTAGTAGGTGAAAGTGGTCTAATGTAGTCAAAACATGTGACTTTGGTGCCAAAAATATATAAATTTAAATCTCAGATCTTCAGTTTATAACTTGTAGTCTAGTTTAAGCCACTTGAATTCTTTGAGTCGCAGTTTTCTCACCTATAACTTGGCAGTACAAAAACACTTATTTTTCAGGGTTTCAGTAAGCATTAAAATGAGAAATGTACATGTTCTAAAACTTTGGCTGGAGCATAAGCAAGAAATACAGTACCAATATGGTTGTCATCGATGGAAAAAAAGCTAAGAAAATATATTTAAGTTACTTTTGCATGAGCCTTAATTATCTCATATAATAGTAAGTTCCTTAAGGGAGAGATGCTTCACACTTTTCATTAGCACGTGGAAGTTTTATCTAATTTTCTTTGCTTTGAGTTCCCAGCCAGTTCTCTTAAGTTTAAAGAAAAGCAATGTTTCACAGTGGAGACAGCAAATGCTTTGAAGTAAGAATGAACCACGTGTGAACAAAGCATCTATGACCTCTTATGTGTGGGATCTTGAAAAAGATGTCTGAACTTCAGATTTCTTATTTTTGAACTGGGAATAATAATATTTAGTTTACAGAGTTGTTTTGTGGAGTTTGATATTACATAAAAGTTGCTAACATAGCACTTAGTACATAGTGCATGCTCACTGTATGGTTTATTAGTGGTATAGCAGTAGTAGTAATAATAGCATTAGTAGTTGCATTGCACTGGAACGTTTAATATCAGTAGTCATTTTATATTCATGTTCGTACAGCATGAGGCCTGTACAGATTCGTTATGGTAGAGTCTTCTAGTGTCCACCCAAATTTTTCTTTATTTCCTTCTGCACTCTAGAGTTGTATTATAGTTCCTGCACCCTTGCAACCAGGCAGGAAAAAGTGCTAGTGGGGCCAGCAAACTATGCACAGAATACATGTATTTCACATGGGAGGATACTTCAAAAGTTTACGGAAAGATTTGTATTATCTTTTGATTCTATTTTTCCATGAACTTTTTGAAGTACCCTTGTATAGGCAAAAGTACAAAAGAACCAGTAAGTGACCTTCCAATTCTCTCTTCCCCTTCTATAGTGACCACTAAGGCCCTGCAAGAACAACTACAAGCTAAATGGAACTTCCATCAGCTTAGATCCTGAGTGGAACAGAACTTTAGGGTTATGTTTGAGAAATAAAATGTATTTGTAATATGTTAAGCCAATGACGTTTATGGATGTTCATCACTGCAGCATTCCCTCATCTGTGCTGACTAACATACCTAAGTAACAGTAAATACTGTTTTTCAGAACAGAACACTGTTAATCATTTCTTCTCTTAGAAGGCTTTATGGATAATAATTCTCTGATAACTAATAGAAAACTAAGGCAACTTACTTCAATAGCAATAAAATAAAATATTTCTTGTTTTGTGAGCCCTAGAAGCATGAGAGAGACAATACCATTTGAAGAACTGATAAAGAGTTCAGGTATTATGAATAGATTATTACAGAGAAAATTGAAATCGGATCATTTCTATTTTTGTTTATAAAGACTAGGTACATCAGATTTAAGGAAATTATTTTCTATTTGGTACTTGGTTATTAATGAAGAGACTGAGCTGGGCTTTCTGAATGGTGATATCAAAAACAAAACAAAACAAAACAAAACAAAGCAAAGCAAATCAAAACCTAGTAACTCCTGGTTGGAATTGAAATTACTTTCTCTTTGAGAAGTACTTAAATGCAGAGTTGGGTGGGTGTGCTGGGGTGACCACCTACCTCTGCATCTGACACATGTACAGCTAGCTCCTCATTTGTCATTATTCTTTTAATGTGTGTCCTTGGGCAAGTCATCTACATTAAAAGACAGTATTGCCTAGTGGTTAAAATCCCAGCTTTTGGAGCCAGACCATCTAAACCAAATTCCGTCTCTGCTACTTATTGGTTGCGTGACCTTACGCAATTGACTTGAAAATTGTGTTACTCAGTTTTTTTATTGGTAAAATGAAATACTAATCGTAAATATGCTGTAGACTTGTTGTGAGAATTAAATGAATTAAGACATTTAGAGTACTCAGAAAATTACGAGGCATGTGCTTATTGACTTTCAATAATAAGTAGTTATTTACATTACTTATATCTCTCTGGGCCTGTATTTACTATCTACAAAATAAAAGGATTGGACTAGATTACCCATTAAAGTCCTGGGGTTTTCTTGGTTTTTTTTTTTTTTTTTTTCTTTCCAAAAATCAAAGTTCTATGAATTCGGGGCCCGTGACTGTATTGTTTGTCCCATTAGATTCCCATAACCAAATGAATTCCAACACAGAAGACACTCAATAAATATTTACTGAATACATGTATCAATGACTTTATAACAACAGCTACCACATATCAAGTTAAACATGCCACACACTATTCTAGATGCTATTATCTTAAATTCTCACAATGAACCAATAAATTCCATTATTACTTCACATTGCAGATGAAGAAATAATGTAAAATGATGTTAGATAAGTACACCAAGGTCTTCCAATTTAATGAGTGGAGAACAGTGGCAGAATAAGCCTTAAATTTAGATCTTTTTGACTTCTAAGCTCCTAAATACTTTTTGTTTAAATATTCTTATGAAGACAATTTATGATGTAACTGTGGACTGAATATTGAAAGCTGAAGTCAGATCTCGAAAGAGTGCTTCCGTTACTTTTTGTTCTACAAAATGTACATGTCCGTGCCAGTCGTTAAGTCATATTTTTTTGTTTTGAGTACAAGGACTATGTTTATCTTGTCGTAGCACAATGCCTGGCACATAATTGGTACCTAGTATATGTTGATGGATGAATAAATAAATAGTAATTAGAAACCCGGTGGTTAGTGAGGGAGTCTTCCATGGATTATGTTTCAGAGGTATTCTTATAACAAATCACCAATGCCATGATTAGATTTGACTCTATGTCAGGCTTCTTATATGTTTCTTTTTCCTCAATTATCACAAAAATATAGAAAGTGGGAACTATTAAATTCACAGATTAGGATATTTATACTGAGAAGAAAACTGGATCAAGATCTTAGCTGTAATGTTAAATTCTTTGAATCCCAACTCCCACTTTTTTCCTACCACCTAAGCTCGCACACAAAGTAAAAAAGAGAAAGAGAGACAAGAATAAACAGTGTAGTTTTGTGCTTCTCCATTATTACAACCCCCTTGGGAGCTGTCCACCTCTCAGAGAAGTACAACACAGCAGGGATTTGGAGTACTCAGGCAGGCGATGACCAACACGTAGTTTCATATTATTTTAATTTCTTCCACTCTATTGTTGAGCAAGGTTTCAATCAACCATTTTACAAAAATATAATCCTCTCTAACTTAAAATGAACTCACTTCAGTGCCTTGATTTACCAGCTTCTCAGAGCATCAGCATATCGAGGGAAGCAAAGTGTTTCCATGTTTTTCACAGGGTTGCTGATCTGGTACCTGTGGTACCAGACTGTGTAAGCTGAGTGAAGAGGTTTGAGGTACTTCACAAAAGCCATCAGGTGGGTGAGGTGGCATCCATGAGCCTGGTGTTTATGGTACCTTTTACATTTGTACCCCAGCATTTTAGCTCAGTATGATGGCAGCTGATGGGAGCTCTCTATCTCACTATTATAGACAGATTGTTTGAAATTGAATGGATCAATACTTTGATTAAAGGCTGAAGATGCAAGTCAGTCAGGGTTGTCAAAATGTTTGGTCCTATTGACATTCTCTTGCAAACCATTGATCCATTTGGTCAATAGAGCAGACTTTTGGATTACAGAATAATAATTATGGCTAGCCCACTGGTAAAGGAAGCTTGCCAAACTATTTTAAAGAATCATAATTGGAAAGCTCAACCCAAATACTTCACAAAATCATTCTTAGAGTATGAAACAATTTGGCTTCATATGGTACATTGATGTGGAACCAGTCTCCTGGCACCAAATGCATTTTGCTGGAAAAAAAAAATGGCAAACTGATTTTGAGAAAAGATTCACAGACTTATGGACGAATGATGAGAGCTCTTACTTTTTTTTTTCATTCAAACAATACACTGAGTGATTAAGGGAGAATATAAATTCTGAATTGTATTTTCAAATAGATATTCTGTACTGTTCCTTTCTTCACAATCTGTTGAAAGGAAATAACATTTCTACTCCTTAAGATGGTATGTTTCTAAACAAATCAAAAAGCCAGTAGTCGGTTTACATATAAAATTGACAAATACCAGAGCCAAGTCCCCATCAGTGTAATGTGTGTTTCTTCAGGGGTTTTGAGTTTCTTTAATCTTGCCCTCATCCTTGTGTTTGTTGTGTGTAAGCAGAAAACGTTTAATGGAAGCTGGATACTTGTTCTTTAATATAGTTTAAGAATATCTCTGCCACAGTTACAAAAGGCCCCTCTTTTCTCTATTTCTGATCGTTCAGGAATGGAAAGATGTTACTCAGATTCTGGAAATACGTATTTCCTCATATCAAACTTTTCTCAAAAAGGTTTTGAGGCAGAATGAAAAGGCATGAAATAAATCAGAATAAAAGAAGAAGGATACAGGGTGCACATATAGTAAAGGGAAGTGCAAGAGGGGCTGGAAATTTTAGTTCTGTTCTGTATGTAAGCTTTTAAAAGATTATTAGAACTTTCCACTCTAATTTTGCTGAAATTTTGCTGTGAGCTGCCTATAGCAATGCTAAGTTAGTAGATCCTCAGTGTGTGTAACATAAAATCAAGCAGAGCTCAGCTGAAGCAAGTAAGAATAAAACTAGACAGTCACCGCTTTCTGACAATGTAATAACTGATTTAGACAAGCACTATCAAAGGATGCTGAACTTAGTAGTTGAAATACCTTTAGAGAGCAGGAGATTCACATGGTCTCAGAGTATCCCCCACAGTTTATCTTCTTATTCTAAAGAATAATTTATCTTTATATGGAACGATTCACTAGGCATATTAACCAAGTTATCAATCTTGGCATCATTAGTAGTAGAAAAACCTTATCATATATGCCTTCTCATGTGATGCAAAAGGAAGTAAACATCTTTATGTAGTATTCCTGCCACAACTATCTAACTTGAATCTAGTGATGAAGAAACAAACAAATTCAGAATATGACAAGATCTGATTTCCTATGTATAAGTACCTCTGTGTTAAGGCAAACACTTTCTGTTATGTTTTCATCTCACTCACAAAAAATGCTTGGGATCCATTTATCTTAAACCAATCTTCAAGTGTGCCTCTTACTTTGACGTTATCTATAGTCTTAGATGAATTAATAGATAGGCTACCTATCTGCCTATCTATTCAGTCAATGAGGCACACAGATTGCCATAATGGTGAAAAAATAGTTCAATTTAGTTTTTTTTCTCCTAAATAATTATTTTAATTGGCTGCAACATGACTTTTAGAATTGGCACAGGAACCACAAATGCACAGGTAGTATTACTCAGGAAAAGTTCACATCCCCCAGGGCTTGATAGGAGTGTGTTCTTGGGAGATATCCCAAGAGCACATCTTCTATATCAAAAAATGGTAAGACATGTGAGAATGGGTGATGTCAATTTTGAATATTCCTAGAGCTAAATGGTGTCTCCTGATGGTTATTCTCCTAACCTGACCATACTGTCCTCAACTGGCCAATTATTTATAGCCAGAAAATGTTCTAACTTTTTTGTATTTCCATTTTCATAAAAAACGGCAGCTCAATAGTCTTGTTGAATTAATGGATTAAAGAGGCGTGGGACAATGAGCATGTCTAGGGATATGCTCTACAGTTTTTCCGACACTATCTGTTGAAAAGTTTCCATGATCTTAATCTGATTTCTTCATTTGGTAGGGATCATTTATGAAATACACCACATAAAAACATACCCATTAGATTTCCCCTGAGGAGGCAATTTTGGAAGCTGTAATTTTCCACTCTAAGTATGAACAGCTTCACCATGAAAAGAAGCCTTCACATGTGTAATGATAAAAATACAGATTAATCTTTAAGGCACCCAGCTCGAGGGCCTCTTAAATGGGGAAACAGATGTGCTGTGTATCTTCACTTTTTTTCCAGCAGCACGGCCAATTTTTAGAGAACTAGGGCCTTAGCTGGAGCTGGAGTAAGACCCCTGTCTAATGACCCGAATCACAATATCCAGCAGAGGAAAAATTGCTGTAGTGACATTTACTGAACACCTAGGATGCACCAAGCACCCTGGCAGGCAATTTACGTGCACTGTTTTACTCAAACCTGACAATGCTATGAATTTATTTGGTGCTATTGTTATCTTTATTCTATAGATGAGAAAACTGAGACTTAGGGTGTTTAAGAGAATTGCCTGATGTTACAAATGAGACCATATTCTTAAGTAAAGGAAACAACTAAACTGTATTTGGGTTTATTGAATTCTACAGGTTGATTTTCATAATTAGTATAAGCCTTTATAACAGCCCTCAAGTTAAGCATTATATTCAGTGTGGAGATGTGGAAACTGAGACTTGGAAACCTTAATACACTGCCACAGTCAATCTGTTGATTGGCTAATGTTTACACATGGGGCCCTTTTAAAACTGTCTTTTAAAGTATTTCACACTGCTTCTATCTTTCACTTATGAGCTTTTCTATTTTTGTCTGACTTTCTCTTATGCTTCTAATTTATATAAAGCAGCATGAAATTATACAAAATATTTGGACTTAAATTTCTTTCATAGGTAATTCTAGGATGATCAGAAAATATGACCAAGGTGAATGGAATTTATGTTAAACTTGGGATAAAAATAATCCCAGAGTCAATGATAATTAGATTGAGTTAGTTTTAAACTTTTCAATCAAAATATTACATAACTGGCAAAGATCATAACTGATACTACTCTCTGTTCAAAATAATGTAAATATCTTTGATATACTTACAAATCCAATTAATTTGGCAGAGATTAATTGTCTCTCAATATCCATTCTTCTTTCTTCCTGTTAGCAATAGAACCTCTCAACCATCACAGATGGACCTGTCACATGACAGGTCACATGATCACCCAGATAGAGACTGCATTTCCAAGCTCCACTTGCAAGTGGTATGATTGCATGAGCAAATTAATTCCAATAGAATGTAAAAGGAAATGAAGGGCTTAATTCAGAGGCCACAGCCTGAAAAAAAAACTGCTTCTTCTCCATTGTTTCCATCTACTTCTCTGGGTCTAAAGCAGAGGATTGTACTAGAAAGTTACACTTGACCATGTGGATATGAGAAAACTACCTTAGTGAATAGTGGAACAACAAGATAGAAGGCAACTGAGTTCTGGACAACCTCATAAAGCACACTGTCTACCTGCTGTAGATTATCCACCTACTTCTAAATTGAGAGAGAAATAAACATATATCTTACTTGAGTTATTGTATTTTGAAGTCTCTTTCTTACATAGCCTAGCATATATCATATTACCCCAGTGTTTGCTGAAATAAAAAATTAAGACCAACGATCTGAATGAAAAATTTTTGATAATTATTCACTGTTTTGTACAGTAAACTCTATATTTCCTAGCATATATATTATGATGGCATTTTCTTATGGTGTTATGAGCTTAACTGTGTTTCCCCAAAATTCATATGTTGAAGTCCCCATGTCAGTATATGACTGTGTTTGGAGACAGGATCTCTAAAGTGGTAATTAAGGTTAATGGGGGGCATTTGGATGGGCCCTAATCCAATATGACTGGTATCCTTATAAAAAGGGTCATGAAAATCTACTATAATGTATATTGAGAAGTTAAAATAAAAAAAAGAAAAAAAAACCCACACCACACTCAAAAAAAAAAAAAAAAAAGAAATGAGATTAATTCATATTTTCTGATCATCCTAGAATTACCTGTGACAGAAATTTAAGTTCAAATATTTTGTATAATTTCATGCTGTTTTATGTAAATTAGAATATACGCACATATGGAGATAACCAAGTGAAGACACAAGAAAAAGGCAGCCATCTACAAGCCAAAGTGAGAGGCTATAGAACAAACCAACTCTGCTGAAACTTTGATCTGGGACCTTGAGCCTTCAGAATTGTGAGAAAATAAATTTCTATGGGTTAAGCCGCCCAATCTCTACTAATTTATTATGACAGCTTCATCAAACTAAGGCACATGGGAAAAGAAATTTGCAGTCTCCTAAGGACTCCAAATATGTGCAGTAAGTTATCCCCATAAGAGTTATGTTAGATAAATCAACATATAAGAGATGAGAGATGAGAAATCAATCATATTAGGAAGTTTAAAGGACACCTACTATGTACCAGAAACTAGTCTATGAGCTGGGGATAAAGCAATGTCCAAGACAGATTGAATGCAGGAATCCATTATTTCCTGGTGCTTGAATTCTCATTTAAAAGAACAAATTAGGAAAAGAGAGTGCTATGTTGGGAGAGAGTAGTCTACTTCATTCATATTGGGCATTTAGTGAGGGTCTCTCTGAACAGCAGTTTTTGTGCTGAGACCTAAAAAACAAAAATATGTCAACCATGCAAATGGGGGAAGAGGTGGAATGGGCTGAAAGTTTCAGATAGAAAAGATAGCATTTATAAGGATACTGAAATAAGATGGCTTGTCCAAAAAACAGAAGGAACACCATTATTTCTGGAGCTTAGTGACTGAAGAGGGAATTACATGTCATGTGATATCAGAGAGGTGGGCAAGTGTTAAAGAGTGTAGGCCATGGTAAGAAGTTTGGATTTTCTTCTAAGTGGATCAAAAAGCCAGTGAATGACATGACCCATTTTTCATTATGAAAGATCATTTGGGCAGCTATGTAGGTAATTGATGGAAGTGCCTAGAAATGGATGCAGAGGTACAGTGAACAGGTTATTGCAGAGATGTTTCATACCACTCTTCCCCTCATCTTTCAAATCTGAGCTAAATGTCACCACCTCTGGATGTGTCCCTGCACGTATGGAAAGTGCTGAAGTTAACTGCTGAATCCTCTGGGTTTTCTCAGCATGTGCTTATACCATTAATATAGCATCTCTTGTATTGACAATATATTTTTCTGCTCTGGATTCTGCCTTCCCCAAAGAACAGAGAATATTAAAGAATTTGTGACCCTGTATATTTATTCTTGTAATCTTGGTGCCTATCATAGGCTCTGGCATCGTGTAGGTTCTGAGTAGATGTCGGTTGAGTGAATAAATACGAGGAATATTAGTATTTGTTATATAGGTTGTACAACAGATATGTTCAAAGATATGTTCACAGTAAGAAAGAGAGAGAACAGGATCAGAATGATTCAGATTTGACCATTAGTGAAGATGCCCTAATACAATTCTGAAGACAATCAGAAAATTACAAGTTTTCTTTGCCCATTTCTAGTTGCCTTTTGCAAGGGGGAAGCTTATGCCAAGATGCCTCCTGCAACAGGGGCTTTATCCCTAATTCTTTTATAATAAAAACCAGGCTTCCCTTATCTGTAATGTTCCCTGTGTGTCCTTCCAGCCTTCCGTAGCTGCAAAGGCTGTGAGCATATGAATAAATATTGTCTACAATGATCCCAGCACCTCTGGCATCTCATTAAGCAAAGTTTGATGCAGTAGTTGGGGTTGAAACTCATCAAAGCCAACAAACTGCTGAAGGACAGATTCAGTCGGCTCTAATATAAAAAATCAGTCTTTGGGAATCTACAGAGAAGAGGCTAAAGGCACATTAGATGTGAATTGTCTGATTGTGATGCACGGATTCTTATAAACTGAGTTCAGCTTGTTACCCTAAGTCGCTATGATTTAACAAATATTAGTAGTTAATATTTGCTAATGCACCAGGCATTGTGCTAGGTACTACAGGTTTGAAGATGAATGAGATACGCGTTTTGCTTTCATGGTACCCATAATCCATTAAGGTAAGATCAATAGTTAAACAAATACACTATTTTGGGAGAAAAATGACAGCAGGGACTGTATTTGATTTGTTACTATATGAGTGTTTGGGATAGTTCCTGAGAGAGAAAACTTCTGCAAATATTTTGGGGGCAAATTAAAACCAATATTGGATTGTGCAAATAAAAACTGTTGTCAAAGAACAGGCCTGGGGAAAGACTTCATAGAGGCAGGAAGAAACAATATTTTGAAGGATGCCAAGATGCCATGTAGGAAGGCAGGGAATGGAAAATGACGACTGGGATTGGAAGAATAAAACTTGCCCTGCACAGGGAACAGTGTGTGCAAATACATAGAGCTTTGAAACAGGATGCTAGGTGCTGAAAAGAAAAGTGGTTTTCAGAAGATGCAGAAAAAGAAAGCAAAAGCAACTTACATTAAAAAGGTGTGTATTGGGGGGCGGGGAAGAGAGGGGCATCATAAACAGGGTAAAGGAGAATGACTGTTGCAAAGAACTAGTGAAAATGGCAGCTCCTCCAGCTTAAAAAGAACAGCCCTAGCCAATATAAAACATGCTTTATACCAAGGGCTTTCTGAAATTGTTGCCTCCAGAATTTGAATTAGGAATTCAGAGACCTGGCTTATCCATATGAGAGAGGGATTCTGTTTTACCACTCTGGAGACCTGGACCATTTGCACTCAGAAATGAGATGTGGACCAAAGACTCCTACTTAGAAGTTTCCTTTACTCTTGGCCTTTGCAGAATCTCTTTCTCTGCTGAGTAAATTTGGACATCAAATTTGTAGCCAGGGAATGTATATGAGTTATTTTAGTGCTGCTTATAGTTGTATATGCTTATTTTTAACCTCTAGATAAGCTATAGACAGATAATAGATCCATCTTCTTTACTATGCCAAATACTTTAAATAAAAACCACAAATCAGAAGTGGCATAGCATAGTGAAAAGAATAATGATATTGACATGAGAAGACCCGAGGTAAAGATCTTATTTTTTTAGCTTCCACCTAAGTAAGTCTTTAGCTTCTCTGAGTCTCAGTTTTCTCATACATGTAATAGAGCGAATAAAATTTGTCACAGCTAAAAAGCCTCATATAAAATTAAACTTAATACATAAAAATAGCAATAATAATGACCATTTACTAAGTGTTTGCCACATCTCCACCCTGATAAGTTTCTTTTGTGTTTATTATTTTATTTAATCATCTTAATTACCCTGAGAGATTGGTTATTACTTATTTTTCTAATTTGCAAATAATGAAACTGAGCTTCAAAGGATAAGCTCTTAATAATATGCAAAAATACTGGTGAGAAGAAAAAACAATCTTAGCTATGCAAGGTCTGCTAAATTTCTCAGGCCCAGGGAGATATGGTCATGAAGACTTAATCACACCCCCCTCATCCATATTCAGATAATTGCTAGAAGCAGAAGTTTTCCAGTCCAACTACCACCGCTTAAGCTAAAGTATTATCCAAATGTTATCACAGGCTGTACCAGGCGACCCTCACTCTGTGTTGTAACTGTCCTGTAATTTATGATGCAGAAAAAACTGTAGAGCCATCAGTAACTTATGTTATTCAGTGTACCAATGTAAACCCTTGGCAAACAGCTTTGGAACTGCCCCTTTAAGATTGCCTTTTTCTTTAAATGTTACTGATTTCTTTTTGTTCTCCAGAGCACATTTCTCAGGGTGACCTGACTAATGCTGGTCCTGGGGCTGCAGTATATCATATCAGGCTCAGATAAATTCCTTGCTTCTATTTTCATTTTCTTTTATTTAGGTCAACATTAGCAATATTTGTACTTATTAATAAATCTTCATATTTTGACAAGGTTTCTTTTAGGTAGGGAAGAATGCACTTAGGAATAAGTCCTAAAGTTGAAGGAATTTTGACTCTGAAAATAGATATTGATAACTCCCTTGCATTCTTAGATCAACACATATAATAGTGATCATAGTATTATTAGTAGTCAACTTTTATTGAGAACTTATTGTCTGTATCAGACAGTGTGCTAAATACTTTACATGAGTTTTTACATTGGTTCTTCACTTTAATACTAAAATGTACAATATTTTATGCATGATATCTTACTACTATCCATATAAACATTATCACCATTTTCAAGATGAAAAAACTGAGGCTCAGAAGACCAAAAAGAGGTTCCCAATATCAAACAGAAAGTAGAAAAGGCAGACTTCCATCCTAATCTCAGTGCTATCTTGATCCAAGATTTTCAATGCGCATTACCATATATTGTTCAAATAGCAAGCAACCTGGCATTTACTAAAATACCATATTTATCCCAGTCCTTTGTTCTCATGTATATTGCCATCCGTTTCACAGTAATTATAAAACTCTGTTAGAACTTTGGTTGCAGTCCTCCTCAGTGTTGCATGTGGGGGTGGGATGGGGTGGAGGAGTAGTTTGCAATAGAAATATGGAAATCTGGAGACAGGCAGTCTGCATTAGTGATTTTGTGGCCTATTCCTGAACCACTTCTCAATTCACCAGACATTATGTCTATTAAGAACAACAGTAGTTGCCAATGTTGACATCTGACAATTATGTTTCTACCCCGTCAATATGGTCTCTACTCCCACTGTCTACTTTCTTTATGTAATCAGGAAAAAAAAAAAAAACCTTGCCAAATATGTTTTCTGCTTAATTAAATATATTTCTATGTATTACATTTCTAAAACTTTTATTTACTTGCATATTTCAATAATTTATCTATAAACACGTGTATTTGTAGGGCATCAAGAGGATTTCTCCAAATGTCCTTCTCTCTAGTATCTGAAATTCTATCATTCCTTTTGAGTAAAAAGGGACTATTGCTTTGGGCCACTTTATTATTATGTTTATTCATTGAATTTATGTTTAATGAGTGTCTATGTGTCAGACAGGAGCAGTAGACAATCTGGTGGGAAGAGATAAAAATAACAATAAGGTAACCTTCAACAAGAATAAATTCTTTGGGAGGACCATAAGATGGAGTGATGGATTAAGAAAAAGTGAGGAGGCTTAAGATAGTCTCCATAAGGAGGTGACACTTGAGCTAAGACCCAAATGATAGGAAGGAATCGGGAAAGACTATTTCCAGTAGAGGTAGCAGCAGCTTCAAAATCTTTGAGGTGGAAGCAAGCTTGGTGTGCTCAAGAAGCTTAAGTAGATCAGTGAAGATATAAAGACATTGTAGTACAGGATGAAATCTGAGAGAGGAAGGAGTTGGATTCAGCAGGATCTTCTGGACCATGGTAAGATCGCTGGACTTTATTCTGAAAGTGTGTTCATTTCAATAAACATTAAATACAAAGAACCTTTAAGTGAAGATTGACAGAATTTTCCTACCATCATATAAAAAGAGACTTATCAAAGTGTTTCATTAGTAGAAGCAGTGACACAAGAATGGCATCCTGGTTGTATAGGGACCCCAGAGAAAGAAAAAGAAAAGGAAGGTGGGTCTGAGGCTGGACAAGGAAGAATAGGATGAGCTGAAATAGCAGACACCATAATTTTCTTCAGACTCAGACTTCATGGTTCCAACTAAGTGAGTTGATTTTGCGTAATCATTTTGTGTAAATCATTATGGCTTGTGGCCACCCAGTATCCATTTTCCTTTTTCTTTTTTCTTTCTTTCTTTCTTTTTTTTTTCTTTTTTTTGCAAATAGTACACAGAAATTACTGTTGGGATCCATCTCTCTCCCACTCTCCTTTCAAGGACTTTGGCTGGTGTTGACTCCACCTCATGTCTCTGGGGATGTGGAGAAGATTTTTTCTTGACTAGTTATGGCACTTCATTGCCATGGATACAATGTTTGGTTCAGACAGGGGCATATGCCTCAACCTGGCCTAATGAGTGCTACTTCAAGATATCTGTTAGAGTTTCTGGAAAGAAAACTTTCTCTTTCTGGACTCCACTGTGGAGTACTGTATGTCTCAAGTTATTAGTAAGTATCTTGCTACAGCCTGGAGCCTACAGATGAGCCAAGATGAGGGAGTATGAAACCGAGCAATAGAGAAAGACTGGTCTTCGTAACATGGTTTGAGCTCTAGACCAAGTAGTTCTCAGGTGATATCTATCAGGTCCCAGCAGGTAGCAGAATTCACTCCAGTTGGTTTAAATGAAAATATTTTCATGGAACAATTTTTTAAAGAGGAGTAAGCAAAATTAAGGAATTAATAAGGAAGGATGAGACACTCAAAATCTAGGAAAAATGAAAAGTTATTACCGTATCTGGAACTGAAGAGACAAAGGGAAGAAATAGTGTTATTCCAGCTCTGTAAAAGCTACAATAGCCATGAAGTGTCTCTTGAGTATGTTAATGGTGAAAGATGGAAACTCAGCCCTGAGGATGGAAGGAGTAGAAAAGAAATGCTATTGATATTTTTCTTACCCTTCAGTTTCTATTTGGTATGTGCCTTTGTCATCACCCAGCTGGAAGAAGATCAGTAAGACAATTTACAGAGATCAGCCTCCTGTGTCATAGAGGAAGCCGAATAAATGTGGAAAATGCATGGGAAGTGGGACAAAAAGAGAATAATGTGTACAAAGTTCAATTGAATGTCGTGTGACTTTTCATATATGTATATGAACTAAAACATTCTTGCATCCCGACTTTCCTCTTGAGGCAATTGGAAATTTGTATTCTGTGTCTTTCACTTAAAAAGATTCCAACTTATAAATCCTTGGATTTGAAAAATTATTTGAGTAGATGCTCCCACATAGAAACCTTTTATTACAGTGTGTCTTTCTCTGCACAGGGTCAGAGTGATCTTGAAACATCTAGTTATGCAATTAATAAGTGAAATGTGTGTACACATTGCTCCAGTTCTTTCTGTAGAGACCAACTGAGAAAGAGATCACCAGTCGATGATTCTTCCATATCCATTAGACCAAAATATTAATAGAACGAGTGAAGTGTTGGACTATTTTCATGTCTAGTTTAATGTGGATGGGGAAATATGCACATGATGTCAGTTTCTTTTCACATAGAGCTCATTGCAAACACTCTTTCAAATTAAATGAGCCCAGTTAGACATTTAAAGTTGGAAAAGAGAGAGAGGGATGTTTCTTTCTGTAAGACATAGATGAATGATTGCACACGCCTTAGGTCTCTAGACCCAGGAAAGTATCTCCTTTGACATTCAAAACTGAATTCTATACTATAATATAGACGTAATTAAAAGGTAGCTAATTAATGCTGAACTTTGTCATCTAGAAGGGGGGTCAAAAAGTCCCCCTTTATTTTACAGATGAAAAAAAATGTAAGCCAGAAATAAAGTGATTAGCTGAATATTATCCAGCTAGTTAGTGGCAGGCACAATTAGTGTTAGGACTTGAATTTCCTAAATCTTAGTATTATGCATTTCACTTTGTCATGTAATCCATAGTTCAGAATTCAAAAATAAGAGCTGGGTTTGCATTCTACCTCCTTAGTTTTGTTGCTGAAATTATAAGCAAGGTGATTACCTTCTCCACAATAAAATATGTCTAGCATAAAGGATAATACCTTCTCATTTTCAATAATCAGCAGTTCTCTGGAGTTCAACTTGTGATTCTATTGACAAACACATGTTTTTCTATTCACATATTATGTTGGATCTTGCCCAACCAAGAAGGTCCTTTTTATAATCAGAGAATGATGTTCATAAGCACACTATTGACACATAAAAGTGCTAGAATTCAGAAATCCCTCTGTTATTCAGATTAACACCACGGTTAACATAGTGCTCTTTCTGTTGTCTGACAATATTAGCATGTGAAGAGTTAACAAGGATGATGGTGACCACTTTTTCTTATCATTGGACTTTGGTGGTTAAGGTAACTAGACTGAGTTTTATGACAAATACTTAAAACTTCTCCAGAGTTAAAAAGCAGACTTTGATTTTTGACTTTGAAATTTAACTACAAACTGTTTTGGGTAATCCAATTGTAAAGCTGGCAGGATCTAGGGCCTCCCACTTTTAAGAACTTGCAGAATAGCTTAGTTTAGCTGTTTTACTCTATTTTACCCCAAAGAAGCAGTAAGGGTTCGGCTGCATTTGCCGTTTATAGTGGTTTGGTCCCTCCTGATGTGACAGCAACATTGGGCCAGCAGGTCAGGTTTGATTTACTCTGTAATGAGGCTTTGGGGACAGTTTTTGTTACTAATTCCTTACTCCACTAGAGCAGTGGCAACTGTGGTTTATAAATGTTGCTGTTCTGTAACTCCCCAAAAGACTTGCTGATCATGTGAAATGTCAATGTCACTGTTATTTCTTTGAACTTGAGTTATTTTAGTCTTGTACCTCAAGCCTCAAATGAAGTTCCCAAACCATAAATAAATGTAGTAATTGGCCCAAACCAGTCACACTGGCAAGTCTTTGATATATTGCTAAACAGTCATATGCTTCTCTTAGAATCAAAGCATTTCAGAGTTGGATGAGGCTTAGAGGTCATTTGCTCCTACTCTTTATTCTTCCCTCTGGTTATATTGCAACTAAGGTAATCAAAGGTCACCCAGTCCTTTGATATTTAAAGAAAATTGGTTTGAACTGCCTTACCCCTCGTCCTGTGAAAGTACAGCCATCTCCAAAAGATTTTTGAAAATTTTCCACATGCTTATATTCACTCCTCACCTCTCTTCTCAATGAGCTGCCTATCTTAATTCCATTTTTTTTTCCTCTTCTCTCAGGCATGCATTAATGAGACATGGTATTCTGCTCTTTTCCCTTGATTTTCTGCAAGTACTACTTGAATGAGACATTTTTGAGTATAAGTAACTTTACTGAAGACCCCATGCAAGTTGTGTAACAAAACAGCAAACTTAAAATTGAAAGCAAAATTGCTTCAACTTTAAAAATTCCTTCTGACAGTACTGCCACTAGAAATTTGTTCTCAAGGCTCTTTCTTAGGCACTCGTCCTTCTTTATAATGTTTCAATTATGCTTTGCATTAGTTCTACTCCATCATAAAATTTTTCAACTTCTTTCAATGTAATTAAATAATTTCTAATTATTTCAGAAGGCTTATGATAAGTCAAATAAGTCTAA
Source organism: Cynocephalus volans (assembly GCF_027409185.1). Classification (NCBI taxonomy): domain Eukaryota; kingdom Metazoa; phylum Chordata; class Mammalia; order Dermoptera; family Cynocephalidae; genus Cynocephalus; species Cynocephalus volans. Next base: position 141,026,185 of record NC_084463.1, on the reverse strand, counting down.
TTATTAAATAAGTCCCATCCCACAAAGGCTATTCACAAAGGGACTCACCTGAATGAATAAACGTACCCGGTAAAGAGGATTCCTAAATACATACCATTCTTTCCCTGAGAGGACCTCTGCTATTGACTCATTTTCTCTCTCCCTTCTTCTCCCACTTCTTTCCTCCCTTTTTCTTCTCTCTCTCTTCTGCCCTCACTCACTCACTCATTTTCTTTTTCCCTTCTGATGGAGTTTGGATGTGTTGTCCCCTCCAAAACTCATGTGGAAATCTGATCCCCAATATGGCAGTGTTGGAAACTGATTGAGTCATGGGGACAGATCCCTCATGAATGGATTAATGCCCTCCCTGGGGGAGGGGGGATTAATGAGTGAGTTCTTGCTCTATTAGTTCCCACTAGAGCTCGTTGCTTAAAAAGACCCTGACACCTTCTCTCTCTCTCTTGCTTCCTCTCGCCTTGTGATCTCCTTGTACCCACCGGCTCCCTGCCACTTTCCACCATGAGTAGAAGCAGCCTGAGGCCTACGCCAGATGCAGCTGTCCCAGAATCATAAACCAAATAAACTTCTCATTTTGATAAATTACCCGGTTTCAGGTTGTTCTATTATAGCAACACAAAACTGACTAAAACACTTTCCTTTCTCTCATTCTTTTCAAGATCACTGTGGACCAAAATTAAAGTTGTCGAGGCAGAAAGCTTATAGAAGTTTGTTGATTACTGAATCGGAGGATCTACTCGGGAAACACAAACCAACACAGCTGGAATGTACTCCCAAGTCTATTATAAGCTGAAAGATTTTACAGAAAAGGTTACGGAGGGGAGAGGACCACCTTAGAGCAAAGTTATTTCATTCTCATCGGTGGGCCAAATACAGATGTTACAATCACTGGTTAGAGGTTACACCAGAAAGTTAAAAATGCCTATGTGTAGTTTTAAGCAAAAATCTTCAGGTTTTGGCTATTTAAAACAATTGTGTGACTGCTTTCAGTCACCAAATTATACATTAATTAGTGTGTTCCAGCTATAGCCACACTCTATCCTCATTTTAAGAACGAGCTGTTGACACTGAGATCATGAGACTGAACCCAGGGTAGATTTTGTTTGGAAACATGCTTCAATTCCTTTATCATAGGAAAAAAATTGTCTGCACATGGGACAATCATCTATATGTAAATGATGCTTCAGCTAATTTTAAAGATAACTTGATACCTTACTCGGTGTTAGCAGGCTATATAGTAATTGGTACATTAACCATTTTAAAAACTTACATGAATTCTTTGTTTATGAACAGGATTTCTCACCCAAGTCATGAGGACTGCATTCAAGCAATTGATTTTTTTTTTTTTTTTTTGGCAGCTGGCTGGTATGGGGACCTGAACCCTTGACGTTGGTGTTATCATACAATGCTCTAATCAATTAAACTAACTGGCCAGCCCTGAAAGTTTTTAGAGAACTCTTGTGTAGCTGAGTCAGCTGCAAGTCATCATTACAAATCTTTTAAAACTAGGAGGTAAAACACAAAAACTTTTATGCTCCTCCTTAAATTTTAATCAGATGAAAAAGCTAAACTTTTTTAAATTTAAAGATATTACCCAAGGACATATACATTAAGATTCTATTGTTAAAATTCACACAAATATGAAAATGGAACTAAAAGTCTTTTCATTCCTATTTGCTGAGTTTTAATCTTGAACCACTGAGTCAGAGTGATTTTCCATGTTATGTTAATAAAGTTATGTGTGGTAAATGTAGATTTTGAGAAACCTATGTCAAATGTAGTCAATATTTAAATTCTATTAGGGGTTATGGATTTTGGAAAAATAAGCAATTAACACTTTTTCCTGAATTTTTTGAAAAAAAATTATATTTTATCTTTTTTTTTAAAAAAAGTTTTTATTCCAATTTCCTGCCACATTTTACATCCCAGCTTACACTCTGGTCCATATGTAGCTGATTTTTGTGTACGCTGTGAAGTAAGGGTCAAAGTTTATTTTTCCATATGCTATCCCATTAAACAAGAATTGCTTATTAAAGGCTATTTTTTTCATAGTGAATTTCAGTGGTAACTTGGTTGAAAATCCATTGTGTATGTGTGTCCATTTCTGGGCTGTCTATTCTGTTCCACTGGATTGTTTATTCCTTCATGGATACTACATTATCTTAAACACTTTATATTTATAAAGCAGCTTTATAATAATATTTGATATTTAATACTGTAAATCTTCCAGCTTTTCTTTTCTTTTCTAAGATCATCTTGGTTATATTTGATCATTTTTATTGCCATTTAACTTTTAAAATTAGCTTTCAAGTGTTTGCTAAAAGTACTGGTAGGATTTGATTGAGATTGCATTCTATTTATAAATAAATTGGGGAGAATTGATTCTTTATAATATTAAGTCTTCTAATCCATGGATAGAGTATATAATGTATTTTTCAGCTTATTAGATCTTCTGTAATTTATCTCAACAATATTGTTTTCCATGTACTGTATACATGTCTTACTTTTTTTTAAAATTAGATTTACCCTGAAGTTTTGATGCTTTTGGTACTATTGTAAATAATGCCTGTAAAATTTATAAACAATTGTCTGATACAACTCTTTAGAAATACAATCTATTTCTGTTATTAATATTTTATTCAGTATCCCATATTATTTCTAACAGCTTATTTTCAGAATTATTTTGATTTTTTTGCATGTATAATTATATCATCTGTAAGTAATGGGAGTTTTAATTTTCTTCTTACTGATTTTTATGACAGTCATTTCATTTTTTTGCCTTATTATACTTGTCCTATTACACTGACTATTGACTGCAATACTTCCAGTAGTATGGTTAGCAGAATTGGAAGGGACGAACTTTTTACCTTGTTTCCAGACTCCAAAAGAAAACATTCAATGTTTCACTGTATTTTTCTGATTGTTTTTTGCTGTTTGTCTACTTTTTCCTTTTCTATAGATACCTTTTACCAGGCTAGAGTTACTTATCATTCCCAGTTTGTTGAGAGTATTTTTTGTTATTTAATCAATAGATACTGAAATTTATCAAATGATTTTTCTACATTTATTGAGATACTGATATGTTTTATCTCTTTATTCTGTTAATGTGGTGCATTGCATTGATGGATTTTCAGATGCAATTCCAAATTTATGTTCCTGGAATAAACTCCACTTGTTTATTTATATAATCTTTATTTAACACTAATAACATATAATTTTTAACACTGGATTATGATAGTTACATTATGTTTAGGTTTTTTGTGTCTTTGTTCATGGGAGATATTGGCCTCTAAATAATTTTCTTTCTTGTAATATCCTTGTTGAGCTTTAAATATCAAGTTATGCAAGCTCCTAAAATGAGTTTTGACTTATCTTCACTTTTTTCTGTTATCTGGAAAAGATTGTGCAAGATTATATTATTTCCTCCATAAATGTTTGAAAAATTTTACCAGTGAAACTATGTTTCTGGAGCTTTCTCAATGGAAAGATTTTAAGTTGCATCCATAATTTATTAGTAAGTATAGGGTTATTCAAATTTTCTTTTTTCTCTTTTCAATTTTGATAAATTTATTTTTCAAGAAATCTAAACTGTCAAATTTATGGGCATAGAGTTCTTAATAATGTACCTTTATTACAATGTTTTGGTCCTTATTTTCAAATTGTGTATTTTATAAGAAGCATACAGTTTCTTTTATAATTTTAATTTTTAAAAATGTCCTTACAACTTTATTAACAGATCATATACATATGAAAAAAATTGTTGTAAGACATAGTATATACACATGAAATCAACACCACAATCAAGAAAATAAACATAATAATGACACCCCCAAATATCTTTGTGCCCCTTTAAATTTCCTCTGTCCTCTCCATTCCAGATAATATTATTAATCTGCACCCTGTCATTATAGGTTAGTTTCTAGAATTTTACATACAAATTTATTGTATAGAAATTTATATACAAATTGAATCATAAAGGCTGGACATTTTTTTAAAAAATTTGGTTTCTTTCAATTAGCATGATTATTCTGAGATTCATCCATATGGCTGTATGTATTACCAGTTTATTCCTTTTCATTGCTGAGTGGATATATACCACAATTTGTTTATCCATTCACCTGTTGATTAATATTTGGGTTGCTCCAATCTGGGGATATTACCAAAAAAATCTGCTATGAACATTTGTATTCAAACATTTATGGGAATATATATTTGCATTTCTCTTGTATAGAAGCCTAGGAATGATTAACTGGCTGGTTCAAATGGTACTTTAAGTTTTTAAGAAATTCACAGAATATTTTAAAATTTGTTTTGTATTGTAGCATTTCCACAAAACAGCGTATAAGAGCTTCATTTGTTGCATGACCTCATCAGACTTGGTAGGGTCATTCTTTTTCATTGTAGCTGTTCTGGTTGGTATGTAGTGATGTCTCATTGTAATTTAATTTGCCAACTTCAAAATGATCTTGAGCACCTTTTCATGGCCTTCTTTGCCACCTGCACATTTTTTTTTTCTCAGTGAAATATTTGTTTAAATTTTGACCCTTAAAAGAATAGGCTTATTTATTTTCATTAGGATATTAAAGTTACAGATATACTCTAGCTACAAATCCTTTGTTGAATATTTGTAAATATATGCTCCATTTTGAGATAATTTTTGCATATAATATAAGAAAAGGATTAGAGTGTGTATTTTTGCATATGGGTAGCAAATATTTTCAGCACCATTTAATGAAAAAATGAATCTTTTACCATTGAATTGCCTTAGCATTTTGTCAATAATCATTTGACTACATTTGTAGATTTATTTTTGGACTTACTATTTCCGTTGATCTGTCTGTAATTAAACCAATACTTCACTGTCTTGATTATTGTAGCTTTATAATGAGACTTAAAACCAGGTAGTGTAACTACTACAATTATTTTCCATTTTTCAAGGTTGCTTGAAATGTTCTATGCCTTTTTAAGGGCCACATTATCTTTATAAGCACATTATTAATTTCTACAAGAAATCCTACTGGGATTTTAATTTGGAATTGCATTGAATCTGTGCAAATTTGAAAAAAAAAGCTTTCATAATGCTGAATTTTCTGATCAATTAATGCAATGTATTTATTAAGTTGTTTAGGTCTGCATTAACTTCATTAAGCAATATTTTGTTTCCTGTGTCTTGCAAGTGTTTTGTCAAATTTTCTTTAAATATTTCTGAATTTTAATGCTAATGTAAATGTCATTGATGTATTAATGTCAATAACTTATTATTCCTAGGATAAAATATAATTGACTTTGTATCCTGAAACCTTGCTAAACTCACTTATTAGCTCTTTTTTAATTTTTTGATACATTTTGCAGAATTTTCTTCACAGATGATAATGCCATCTGAATAGAAAGAAGTCTTCCTTTTCTTTTCCAGTCTATTTCTTTTACATTTTTGTCATGCTTTATTACACTGGCAACAACCTCAACTATGCTTACTAGAAATGATGAGGCAATCATCTTTGCTTTGTTCTTAATTTTAGGTGGAAAATATTTGATCTTTATTCAGTACAACATTAGCTGTATATATACGTATTTTTTAAGATTTCCAGTTGGAGCAATTTTTTTTTTCTTTTTGTCTTGTCCTCCCAGATTGCTAACAGTTTTTATCAGGAAATAATTTTGGATTTTGGGAAATACTCATTTTTTTTTTTAGCAAAAAATCCATGCTTTTCTTATTTTGTTTTTTAATATGGTATATCACATTAATTTATTTTTGAAAGTTTACCTAACCTTTCATTCCTGGAATAAATATTATTATTTTTATATATTTTTAGATTTATTTCTTTTGCTAAAATTTTATCAAGAATTTTTACATCTCTGCTGCTGAGTAATATTAGTCAATAGATCTGTTTCATTATAATGTCTTTGTCATGTTTTAATATTAGCATAAAGTTTGCATGAGAGAATGTGTTAATAACATTCACTCCTCTTCAATTTTCCAGATGACTTTGTGTCAAATTATTTTTTTTTTCAGAAATATTGGCAAAATTCCTCAGTGAAGCTACCTGGGCCAAGAATTTCTTCTTTGACCCATAGATGGCTTAGAAATATGTGATTCAGATTCCAAATAGTTGTAGTTTTAACAGATATCTTTCTGTAATGCATTTCTAATTTAATTACATTTTAGTAAGAAAACATACTGAGTATGCATTGAATCTTTTAAAATTCATTGGCATTTGTTATACTCATATGGCCCAGGATGGTAATGTTCATGGTACTTAGAAAATGTGTATGTGTGTGTTTGTGTGTGTGTGTGTATGTGTGTATCTACTATTGTATGAGGCACTCTATCAATGTCAATTATGTTAAGTTGGTATACAGTGTTATTCTAGTTGTCTATATTCTACTGATTTTTGGTCTACTTATTCTACCTATTAGTGACAAAAAGGTATTGGTATCACTGACTATTTTGGATGTTTCTATTTCAGCATTTCTCTCTGGTTTTGTGTCTTGTATTGTGAACCTCTATTATTAAGTGCAAAATCATTTAAAATTGTTTTGTCCTCTTGATGAATTGACCTGTTTATTGTTATGAAATAAGTGTCTTTTCCTCTGGCAATATTCTTTACTCCAAAATGTACTTAGATATAAGTATAGTCCCTACCCATTTTTATTTAATTTATGATAACATGATTGATATTTTTTGTACTACATTCTTACATTCAACATGTTTTTTTTGTCTTAATATTTTAATTGGATTCTTTTTCCAGGTTGCAGAGGCTTGAATCTTGCATTTTTATCTAATCTAATCTGAAAACAGTTGCCTTTTAATTAGAACGTGTAGACCATTCATATTTAATGTGACTGTTGAAATGGGCAGGATTAAATCTACCATATTGTTATTTGTTTTCTATTTTTCCATAACATTTACCTCTTCTTTTGCTGTCTATAGGGATAAGTTTTGTTTATTCCATTATATCTCCTTTCTTGCCTTCATAGTTATAACTTTGTTTCAATTTTTAGTAGTTTCTTTATGATGTACAGCTTATACTTTTTATGTAACATAGTCTTCCTTCTAGCAATACTTTACCACTTCATGTAAAATATAACAATTCTTAACAAAATATTTTTATTGCCTTTCTCCTAGTTTTAGAGTGATTTTTTCCACACATTTTATCTCTACATATATTATAAATCTCAAAATTCTTTATCATTTAAAAAAAATTTATTTATTATTAGCATATTCATCCTTACAAATTATAATATATATATTTTTCCACATCCATTCTTTTTTTTTCAGAGCTAATAAGCAAGTTTGTTTGTTTGTTTATTTTAACTTCTCAATACACATTGTAGTTGATTTTCATGTCCCTTTACCCATTCCTCTTTCCTCCCTCCCTGTCTCGCCTCCCCACCACTACATCATAATCATGATATTTCTTTATGCCCTTTGCCCAACCTATCACTTCCCAAACTCCCTCTCTCCCTAACCCCCCATCTCTAGTATCCTCAAGTTTACTCTCTCCTTCTGAAAATTCAATGTATTATTGTGGTCTCTTCTTTCTTTCTTTCCTTCATTCCTTCCTCCTTTCCTTTTTCCCTCCTTTCCTCCCTCTCTCCCTCCCTTTCTTCCTAGCAGCCAGTTATGAGTGAAAACATGCGGTATTTCTGTTTCTTTGTCAGGCTTATTTCACTTAACATAATTTTCTCCAGACTCATCCATTTTGTTGCAAATGGCAGAATTTCATTCTTTTTTATGGCTGAGTAGTATTCCATTGCGTATATATACCACATATTCTTTATCTAGTTTTCAGTCAATGGAAAGTTAAGTTGTTTCCATATTTTGACTATTGTAAATAGAGCTGCAATGAACATAGAAATGCAGGTATCCCTTCACCATGATGATTTCTATTCCTTTGGATAGCCAGTAGTGGGATTGATGGATCATATAGTAGCTCTATCTGTAGTTATTTGAGAAACCTCCATACTGTTTTCCATCATGGCTGTGCTAATTTATAGTACCACTGTCACTGTCTTTTGTTTTACATAATTTCCTTTACAAGATAATTAAACTAAGAATAAAACAGAAATATGTCCAAAATATGTCCAACTGATTTTTGAGAGACGTAAAATACCAATTCAGTGTAGGTAGGATAGGATAGCATTTTAAACAAATGATGCAGGAACAATTAGGCATTCATAGGCAACAAACAAAAAAACAATAACACAAAAATATCTCGAAGAAAAACAAAAATTCTCACCCTTGACCTAAACCTCACTCCCTCACTCTTACACAAAAGTTAACTCAGGTTGAGCAATGGATTTAAATATAAAACATAAAACTTTAAACTTTTAGAAACACATTTGTTGCTTTGCCTCCCACAGATTTGACACCTCTCTTCCCCTGGGCGACGGAGCCGCAAAAGGATTACTCAAAGCCTGTTACTTCCGAGCAGTGAGAGACCCTTTGGGGTTAATGTCCTAGAACCCTCTAGAGGGGGGCATGCCTTCCTTTGGGAAATTAACCACAAACTGGGGTTCTCGCCCTGCATTTATTCTCCAGACCAGGAAGTTACAGGAAAAGACCATAGATGGGGTTATGTCTAAGTATAGTTTAACATCACTTAAACCAGCACAGTGACATTTTATAATGCAATTTGCAAAAGGTTAAATTGATCCACCAACAAAAGCTTTATCTTAGCAAACACTGTTTTTCCCTACATCAATTTCCCAGTATCTTTACTATCAATCAGTAACTTGTCTGTCCTTGAGCCAGCAACCTTGCTGTGTTACAATTCTTTATCTTACAACAGAGACTAGCCTGGGGTAAGTTTCCTGTCTTTTGCAAGGTTAACATTTCTATATGTACTTTTAAGAAGTTAGGCTAAATGTGAAACTACCAGAAACTAGGCCCTGTGAAGTATATTTGCTTTATAGTATACTCCACACACATTAAAAAAAACAAATCTTTATAACCTAGAATTGAACAAAAAGTTTAAAGAGCTGGCCCCAAAACATATCCATGAAAGGAAAAATATATATATTGGACTTCATAAAAATTGAAAACTTTTTATCTATTGAAGATCTGCCAAGAGAATTAAACAAAGTATTGAGTGGTAGAAAATATTTGCAAATCATGTATTTGACAATGAGGCTTGTATTTAGAACATAAAGAACCTTCAAAACCAATCACTAAAATTGAACAAACCAATTAGATAATGGGCAAGAGACACAGACATTTCACTGAAAAAGATATATGGATAAAAAATAAGCATATGAAAAGATGTTCAGCCTCATTAGCTATTAAGAAAATGCAAATTAAAACCACAATGAGATATCACAACACAACTATCATAATGACCAAAATAAGAAATAGTGATAACAGCAAATGCTTGCAAGGATGGTGAGAAACTGAATCACTCACATTTTTGGTGTGAATGCAAGATAGTACAGCCACTGTAGAAAATATTTTAGTGATTTTTTAAAAAACTATAAATGGACTTAAAATATAGCTCAGAATTTTCACTCTTTGACATTTACCCCAGAAAAATGAAAACATATGTTCACACAGAAGTGTGTATTCACATGTTCATAGCAATTCTCTTGATAATAATAAAAAACTGGAAACTTACCCAAATGTCTTTCAATATGTGAATTGTTAAATGAATGTAGTACATTCTGTTTTAGTTAGGGTTCTCCAGACAACCTATTTTGCATATTTTCCAATATTTTATATATTTATATAAAGTGAGATCTATTATGAAGAATTGGCTCACATGATATGGAGAATGAGATATCTCACAATCTGCCCTCTGCAAGCTGAAGACCCACGAAAGCTAGTGTGATTGAGTCAAAGTCTTGAGGCCTGAGAACCAGGAGCAAAAACGGGTGAATTCCTCCTTCCCTCTTTTGTTTTATTCAGGCCCACAACAAATTGAATGATGACCACCTGTACTGGGAAGACAATCTACTTTGTTAAATCTAGATATTCAAATGCTAATCTCATTTGGAAAAACCTTTATGAACATACTGAGAAAGAATATTTAACCTGGGTGTGCTATGGCCAGTCAATTGTCACATGCAATTAGCCATCACACATCCATAGTACGGAATACCAATGAGCAATAAGAAGGAGCAAACTCTTGAAATGTATGACAACTTGAATGAAACTCAAGGGGATTTTGTTGAGTGATAACAGCCTTAAAGGGGGGAAAAACACCCTCAAAAGACCATATACTACATGATTCCATTTATATCATATTTTAAAAATAACAAAATTACAGAGATTACAATTACAGTGGTGGAGGATCAGTAACAGGACACATGGGACCTTCCTGTGCATGCCTTCACAGCCTCTTCTAGATTTATACTTATATCAAATTAAAATAAAAAAGCCAAATCTGTCTTTTGTACGTATCTATCCATAGAGTTAACATGTACATGTTCTTCATTATTTTGTATGCATACATTTTTCCTTCTTGTTTTATTTTTCTTATGTCTGAAAACCTTAATTTATTATCTTTTTTGTAGATAATGTTTACTGGTTATAAGTTATTTCAGTTTTTGTATACCTAATGAAAACTATTATTGTTTCTGGTTTGAAAGCTATTTTTGCTGTTTCTAGAATTCTAGGCCAAAAGTTTTTTTTCTCTCCTTTCCTGATTTTAAACATGTTGCTCTATTGTGTTTGAGCTTCCATTTTTTCACAAAAGGAAGTCTTCTATTATTTTTCATCTTGTGCAAATAATGTCTTTTTATTCTGACAGCTTTTAAGAATATCTTCTTATCACTGAATTTTGAATAATTTGATTCTGATGTGCCTGATATAGTTTTCTCTCTCACACACTCTCTCTCTCTCCCCCTTTCTTCCTTCTCTTTCCTTCTTTTTTCTTTCTTTCTTATTTTTTAGCTGGATGTTCATTGAGTTTTCTGGTCCAATGTATAAACTATATTTATAGTTTTCATCAATTTTTAACTTTTTGACAACATTTATTTCAGTGATTTTTCTGCCTCCTCTCTCCTCTTCTTGAGTGGCTGAAATTACATGTAGATTAATCTGCCTGAAATTTCCTCACAGCTAAATGATACTTTGTACATTATTCTTCAGTCTTGGTTCTCTGCATTGCAAATAATAGAACAAATTTCAGTTTTTTTTTTTTTTAAAGAGGATTAACTTACTATAGGAAATATTTGCTTATAAAATATCCTGGAAGAGTGAGCTCTCAAACTGGGCTTCCAAAAATGACTACTACAACGAGAGGACAAGACTGGTTCCAGAAACATATTACTTTAATTATTGTTTGGGGATCTGAAAACTGTTGACTCCTGGATCACACCATACCTGCTGAGTCATTTCAGCAAAGTATGGTTTCCCTTACATATTGCTGATCACATTCCATGGTGCTAGGAATCACACACTGGGGACTCTACTACTTCTGCAGGACCAAAAAAATACATAAGAAAAATGCAAAACAAATATTTTAAAAAACTACAATACCTTCAAAATCACATTAGCTGAAAATTAGCAGAGAGTAAAATACTGAGCCTGAACCTTATTTATACCTTTCATATTATTTGCACGTGCGTGTGCTCCTGGTTGGCTAGACCTAACTCACATCTGGAATACTTGCTATTAAAGAATTTGGGAAATGTATTTTTTTTATCTTTCCCATTTGAGGAACAAGGAGACACTCTAGAAGCAAGGTGGAATAAATGTCAGGAGCTTTTTATATATACCACATTCTCATTCTTGACAGGTGGTTCTGATAAGTACAGAACTTGAGGTGGATAGTTGTGTTTTTCAGTTCTTCAAAGACATTAGTCCACTGTCTTTTCTGCCTTCTAAAATTGCTGCATGAAGTCAGTCTTCTGTCTGATATATAATTTTCATAAGCAGCTTGTCTTTTCTTTCTGACTGCTTTTAATATGTCTCAAGATGTTATACAGTTTCACCTTCATGTGTCTAGGGGTAGATTTCTTTTTTGGTCTCCTGTTTGGGATCTGTTGTATCTCTTTATGTGATAATTAGTGTCTTTCATCAATTCTGTGTAATTCTCAGGCAGTATTTCTTTAAATATTGTCACACCATATTCTTTTCTCCTAGAACTACAATTGGATGCATATTAGACCTTCACATTCTCTCCTCCATACTTATGAGTACTTCAGATTTTTACACTTTCTCTCCCAGTGATAAAATCTGTGTAACATTTGGCTACAGTTGGCTAATATTAGCTTTAGCTGTGTCGTATACTTTTTCATCAAGCCATTTAAGTTTTAATCTCAATGTTTATGTTTTTCCTTTAAACAAGTTTCTTTGCTTTAAAAATCTTGCAGTTGTTAATTTTTAGTGAATGCTAGTTTTTAATTCATGTTTTGTCCCCTCATTAAATTTCATTAAACATAATAAATATTCTTTTATTTTTACTTTATGTATCCAGTCATTCTAGTATTTGAAATATGTGCATATATGATTCCAGCTTTCGTTCACTTGTTTTTCATTCCTCTTTTATAAATTCTATTAATGTTTATTAAAGTCTTTGTTATTTAAAGTTATTTGTAGGGACTGAGATGAGGATATATCTCTTCAGAGAATACTAATTTTGCTACTTGTCTGGGGACGCTACCGAACTGTGACCATTCAACTCAGCATTTTTGCTTGTCTTTTTAATTTATAAAGATAGCCTTAATTTAGGGCTGAATCCCAAACGTTTTTGCAAATGTTAAATATCAAGGGAAACTTCATTTATTTATTTTATATAGAGATATACAGAGTCCAAATTAAGTCAATCAGATTTTCTTCAAATTCTTCTTCGGAAGAAAGATTTTTCCTCCTTGTTTAACTTTATGTGAGATTGTACACATCAATGTATTTCAGATTTACATGTGTGTTATCTATTCAACTTTCCATCTTTCATGATGTATTTTGTCTCTTGACCACTGTGTGTAACCTTTTAAACCAGAGCACCTTGTTACCCCAAAATAGCCTATGACATCAGAAAAGCTTAATTTTAGCACTTGCTTATACTTTATGATGAGTCTCTCTCTGCTCTAGTCTCTATGATTTGCATTATTCTTCAAAGATGTTGGGGTTTATTTATATATTATATTTTTGGATATTTTGTAACAAAACAGTTTTAAGAAACCTGAAATAAAACAGAGGTTCAATATTTACTTTACATTCTTAAATATCAGCCACATGTTTAGGACTGTTTCTAAATTCCTTACTTGGGAAAACTTCCCCATTGAATTCTTTTCTCAGCAATTTTATGGATTTTTAAATGTATTTAAATAATTATTAAATGTAAGATCACTAAAAAGAAACATCTTTCTAAATTTTTGTAGAGAAAAATAAACAATTATAATAACACTGTTCTTCAGTGAAATACTTTTGAAATGAATATTGTGGTATACAAATTAAATGGTCAACTAAATGGTCAAATTTAATGGTCAACTAAAAAGAAATATAAATACAATTTACACTTTAAGAGAATCAAATCATTTTCTTTGTGAAATTAGAACTGGGTTTGTTCAAAATGATACCATCAAACACTTTTAAGAAAATTGAGTCTGAGTAATCTTTCTACAACTCTACTCTCAATTACATAAACAAATTAAAGAAACAGGAAAAACAGAAAAAAGTAATTTAAAGTAATCCAATAAAATATGAACAATATCAATTAATTATTAGGGGAAAATATCCAAGGGATCTGTCTGAGGAGGTGTCACATAATCCCTTTTGTTAGACTTTGGAGTGTACTAAATATGTCATTCATTATTTACTTATATTTTATTATGTCTTCAATATGCTCTTGATTGTCGCCATTTATTTGTTTGCACAACATCCATGTAAAATTTGGTGAAATAATAATTTTTATCATTGTTATTAGTATTTTCCACATCAAAGGTAGGAAACACATTTAGAAAGAATGGGTTCATGGCATGTAAAAGGTATCAGATTGAAGACTGGAACCCATCCCTTTAATCTTAACTGTTTATAATGTATCATATTGTTAGATTAAAACCCCAGAGGAAATAAGTTGAATCACCATGAGCTTCTTACACTACTCTTTTCCCTTTCAAAGCGTGCTATGGTTTCACAAGACAAGGCTAACGAGTTACCTTTGATTAACAATTTCAAGGTTTGATAGGGGAAGGTTGGACAGATTCCAAATAAAACTTGGTGGGGTAAACAAATAGTATCTTATCAGGGTAGTATATCATAATTCAAAAGGAACTGCAAATACACATATGAAAATAGAGAGAGTAGATATTCATAGTTGTATTGTCATTGTCAATTTTTCTGTCTAGTAAGCAGATGCACCAATCTTGGCATTTATTTTGTGATTTTATGTAGCGTGCATTCCTGTTTCAAGACACACACTTCTAAACTATGAATTTTCCAACCCCTCTATACGGAAGTAACAAACTCTATATAAATGGGATCGATCCCAGAGCACTCTTACAGGACATCTGTCTTTAGGAAAGATTCTGGAGGGTTTTTCCACTGGTTTGAATGCCAATAATATAAATGTTATTCCACTGTGCAAGAGGATGCAAAACTGCTGCTGAATCAGAGATAAAAAATTGCCACTCAATGTCTGAGTAAACCAATATGATTCTTAACTACAAGAGGAATATTTGAGAAAGAATGATTAGATTAGTCTGCTCATTATGTATACTGGATAATATTTATATTGCTCTTGTGTCTGGAAATATATTCAATGTCTTTTGGGGATAAGATATTGTAGAAATGAAGAGATGATATAATTCATGGCAGATAGCTGAGAAAACAGAGAGAAATCTAGTTTAAAATTGGTAGCATAAAAGGAATTTGAGGAAAGATCTGGGAATTGGAAAGTTAGTCTGCTGTGGAGGTTGATATGCGTAAGTGCATGTCTGTTCTGTAGGATCTGTGATTTCATGATCATTAATGATGTGACTCTTCCCGTTGCAAATGTCTCATAAAAGATAAACTTCAGAAAGGAGGTAAAGTGTCTTCAAAACTTTTGACTGAATATTTACTCACTATTTGCCACTGGGGGGTGGGGGGGTGGGGTCAAATGATCTAACCTGTTTTTGCTCTAGGTGATTATGTATTATTTCTGAATATATTTTTATTAAGGATAGCATACTTATAAAAAAGTGTACAGGTCAAATCTGAAGGAGTTTTACACAAACTTGAAGACACCCAGATAGATAGCACCAGATTAAGAAGCAAAATATTACCCAGAATCCCCATGGCAGTCCCTTCCAGAACCTGTTCTCTCCAAGGAGTAGCAGTATCCTGACATCTAACATCATGAGTTTGCCTATTTGTGAGCTTTACATAAATGGAGTCATACAATATCATTTTGTTTTAGTCTGAGTCTTTTCATTCAATGTCATTTTTATGTTTTAATTCATAATTATAAAAAAAGTTCATTTGATAGTTCTTTATTTACAAAGTCCTACTTTTTAAAGAGCAATCAATTATATTTATCTTTAAAAATAATTTTTAAAAAATTAATTCATACTTATTGCCTTATGATATTTCTTGTAGGAATTTCTGCTAATCAAGTATTTGTTAGAGAATGTCCTTTTAATCATTTATTCACTTATTCATTCAATATGTAGTTATTGTGAGCCAAGTGTGCTAGTCAGAGGAAAAAAGATGGCAAAGGATGAAATCATAGTCAGTCCTTCAGTGAGTTTCAGGCTAACAGCAGGATAAATAGTAATCAAATTGTAAATAATCTCAAAATAGGCAAATGCTACAAAAAAATACAGAGTAAAGCATTTGTAAAAAGTAAATATTTACTTAATGTTGTGTTAATATGTGGAAAGCATTTTTTCTCAGGTAAACATTGGATAAATACCTCTAGACTTTAAAGGGATGGAAGCCAAATCTTTTATCCATGTTTATTTTTTCAGTATCTATCAAAGTAAAACTTAATTATGCCCCATGTGTCCTTACACTGAGCAATAATGTCTTTAGTGTTGGTCATTGGATCAAGCCAAGGACTTGCCAGCCTTGTTGACTGATTTGCAAAAAGTAGGATGAAATATTATAGGAAAAACTCTTTTATTTTGAATGGATTTATTTTATGTTACCAATGAATTTAGAAATTTAAGAAATCAAATTTATTTATTTATTTATTTATTTATTTTTAATTTTATTTTGTCGATATACATTGTGGCTGATTATTGCTCCCCATCACCAAAACCTCCCTCCCTTCTCCCTCCCCCCCTCCCCCCCAACAATGTCCTTTCTGTTTGCTAGTCATATCAACTTCAAATAATTGTGGTTGTTATATCTTCTCCCCCCCCCGGTTTGTGTGTGTGTGTGTGTGTGTGTGTGTGTGAATTTATATATTAATTTTTAGTTCCCACCAATAAGTGAGAACATGTGGTATTTCTCTTTCTGTGCCTGACTTGTTTCACTTAATATAATTCTCTCAAGGTCCATCCATGTTGTTGCAAATGGCAGTATTTCATTCGTTTTTATAGCTGAGTAGTATTCCATTGTGTAGATGTACCACATTTTCCGTATCCACTCATCTGATGATGGGCATTTGGGCTGGTTCCAACTCTTGGCTATTGTAAAGAGTGCTGCGATAAACATTGGGAAACAGGTATACCTTCGACTTGATGATTTCCATTCCTCTCGGTATATTCCCAACAGTGGGATAGCTGGGTCGTATGGTAGATCTATCTGCAATTGTTTGAGGAACCTCCATACCATTTTCCATAGAGGCTGCACCATTTTGCAGTCCCACCAACAATGTATGAGAGTTCCTTTTTCTCTGCAGCCTCGCCAGCATTTATCGTTCAGAGTCTTTTGGATTTTAGCCATCCTAACTGCGGTTAGATGGTATCTCAATGTGGTTTTGATTTGCATTTCCCGGATGCTGAGTGATGTTGAGCATTTTTTCATATGTCTGTTGGCCATTTGGATATCTTCCTTAGAGAAATGCCTATTTAGCTCTTTTGCCCATTTTTTAATTGGGTTGCTTGTTTTCTTCTTGTAAAGTTGTTTGAGTTCCTTATATATTCTGGATATTAATCCTTTGTCAGATATATATTTTGCAAATATTTTCTCCCGCTCTGTTGGTTGTCTTTTAACTCTTTTAATTGTTTCTTTTGCTGTGCAGAAGCTTTTTAGTTTGATATAATCCCATTTGTTTATTTTTCCTTTGGTTGCCCATGCTTTTGGGGTCGTATTCATGAAGTCTGTGCCCAGTCCTATTTCCTGAAGTGTTTCTCCTATGTTTTCTTTAAGAAGTTTTATTGTTTCAGGGTGTATATTTAAATCCTTAATCCATTTTGAGTTGATTTTAGTATACGGCGAGAGGTATGGAACTAGTTTCATTCTCCTGCATATGGATATCCAGTTATCCCAGCACCATTTGCTGAAGAGGCAATCCCTTCGCCAGTGAATAGGCTTGGTGCCTTTGTCAAAGATCAGCTGGCAGTGAGTGTGTGGGTTGATTTCTGGATTCTCGATTCTATTCCATTGGTCAGTGTGTCGGTTTTTATGCCAGTACCATACCGTTTTGGTTATTATAGCTTTGTAGTATAGCTTAAAGTCAGGTAGTGTTATGCCTCCAGCTTTATTTTTTTTGCTCAGCATTGCTTTGGCTATGCGTGGTCTTTTATTGTTCCATATAAATGTCTGGATAGTTTTTTCCATTTCTGAGAAAAATGTCTTTGGAATTTTGATGGGGATTGCGTTGAATTTGTATATCACTTTGGGTAGTATGGACATTTTCACTATGTTGATTCTTCCAATCCAAGAGCATGGGATATCTTTCCATCTTCTTGTATCCTCTCTAATTTGTCTCAGCAGTGGTTTGTAGTTCTCATTATAGAGATTTTTCACCTCCTTAGTTAACTCAATTCCTAAGTATTTTATTTTTTTGGTGGCTATTGTAAATGGGCAGGCTTTCTTGATTTCTCTTTCTGCATGTTCACTATTGGAGAAAAGAAATGCTACCGATTTTTGTGTGTTGATTTTGTATCCTGCTACTGTGCTGAAATCATTTATCAATTCCAACAGTTTTCTTGTAGAGGTTTTAGGCTGTTCAATATATAGGATCATGTCATCTGCAAACAGGGACAGTTTGACTTCATCTTTTCCAATCTGGATGCCCTTTATTTCCTTCTCTTCTCTGATTGCTCTGGCTAGTACTTCCAACACTATGTTGAATAGGAGTGGTGAGAGTGGACATCGTTGTCTAGTTCCTGTTCTTAAAGGAAAAGCTTTCAGCTTTTCCCCGTTCAGGATGATATTGGCTGTAGGTTTTGCATATATGGCTTTAATTATGTTGAGATACTTTCCCTCTATACCTAACTTATAGAGGGTCTTTGTCATGAATGAGTGCTGAACTTTATCAAATGCTTTTTCAGCATCTATAGGTATGATCATATGGTCCTTGTGTTTGAGTTTATTAATATGGTGTATCACATTTATTGATTTGCGTATGTTGAACCAACCTTGCATCCCTGGGATGAATCCCACTTGATCGTGATGAATAATTTTACGTATGTGTTGCTGTATTCTGTTTGCTAGTATTTTAGTGAGGATTTTTGCATCTATATTCATCAAGGATATTGGCCTGTAGTTTTCTTTTTTGGTTATATCTTTACCTGGTTTTGGTATCAGGATGATGTTTGCTTCATAGAATGAGTTTGGGAGATTTGCGTCCGTTTCAATCTTTTGGAATAGTTTGTAAAGAATCGGTGTCAATTCCTCTTTGAATGTTTGGTAAAATTCTGCTGTGAATCCATCTGGTCCTGGGCTTTTCTCTGTTGGGAGCCTTCTGATAACAGCTTCAATCTCCTTTATTGTTATTGGTCTGTTCAAACTTTCTACGTCTTCACGGTTCAGTTTTGGTAACTTGTGTGTATCCAGAAATTTATCCATTTCCTATAGATTTTCAAATTTGTTGGCGTATAGTTGTTTACAGTAGTCTCGAATGATTCCTTGTATTTCAGATGAATCAGTTGTAATATTGCCTTTTTCATTTCTAATTTTTGTTATTTGAGTCTTCTCTCTTCTTTTTTTTGTTAGCCATGCTAATGGTTTCTCAATTTTATTTATCTTTTCAAAAAACCAACTTTTTGATTCGTTGATCTTTTGAATTGTTTTTTGGTTTTCCATTTCATTCAGTTCTGCTCTGATCTTAATGATTTCTTTCCGTCTGCTTACTTTAGGTTTGGATTGTTCTTGTTTTTCTAGTTCTTTAAGGTGAAGTGTTAGGTTGTTCACTTGCCATCTTTCTATTCTTCTGAAGTGAGCGTTTAATGCAATAAATTTTCCCCTCAATACTGCTTTTGCAGTATCCCACAGGGTTTGGTATGATGTATCATTGTTTTCATTAGTTTCAATAAATTTTTTGATTTCCTGCTTGATTTCTTCTTGGACCCATGTGTCATTAAGTAGAATGCTGTTTAATTTCCATGTGTTTGTATAGTTTCCAGAGTTTCGTTTGTTATTAATTTCTAGTTTTAATCCATTGTGGTCTGAGAAGATACATGGGATAATTCCATTTTTTTTTGAATTTATTGAGACTTGATTTGTGACCTAATATGTGATCTATCCTGGAGAATGATCCATGTGCTGATGAGAAAAATGAATATTCTGAGGTTGTTGGGTGGAATGTTCTGTAGATATCTGCCAATTCCAATTGGTCTAGAGTCTTGTTTAGATCTTGTGTTTCTCTACTGATTCTTTGCCTAGATGATCTGTCTAATATTGACAGTGGGGTGTTCAGGTCCCCTGCTATTATGGTATTAGTGTCTATTTCCTTCTTTAGGTCTAATAGAGTTTGTTTTATAAATCTGGCTGCTCCAACATTGGGTGCATACATATTTATGACTGTTATGTCTTCTTGATGGATCAGACCTTTTATCATTAAGTAGTGTCCCTCATTGTCTCTTTTTATGGTTTTTAGTTTAAAGTCTATTTTGTCAGATATAAGAATAGCTACTCCAGCTCGTTTTTCTTTTCTGTTTGCATGGTAAATCTTTTTCCATCCTTTCACTCTTAGTCTGTGTGAATCTTTATGGGTGAGGTGGGTCTCTTGTAGGCAGCATATAGTTGGGTCCTGCTTTTTGATCCTGTCAGCCAGTCTGTGTCTTTTAATTGGGGAATTTAAGCCTTTTACATTAAGAGTTGTTATTGAAAGGTGTTGATTTATTCCTAGCATTTTATTGGTTGTTTGGTTGTCTTAGGTGTCTTTTGTTCCTTGCTTTCTGATTTACTGTTTGTTTTCTGTGTTTGTTGGTTCCTTAGGTTGTAGATAGTGTTTTTGTTTGCTTGTTTTCTCTTCATGAATACCATTTTTATTATACTAGCGGGTGTAGATTTTTCTTGGGTTTTTATGGCAGTGGTAGTTATTTTTCAGGAACCAAACCCAGTACTCCCTTGAGGATTTCTTGTAAGGGTGGTCGTGTGGTAGTGAACTCCCGCAGTTTTTGTTTGTCTGAGAAATATACTAATTGCCCCTCATTTCGGAAGAATAGCCTTGCAGGGTAGAGTATTCTTGGCTGGCAATCTTTGTCTTTTAGTATTTTGAAAATATCATCCCATTCCTTTCTAGCTTTTAGGGTTTGTGATGAAAAGTCTGATGTTAACCTGATTGGGGCTCCCTTATAGGTGATTTGACGCTTCTCTCTTGCAGCTTTTAAGATTCTCTCTTTGTCTCTGAGTTTTGCCAATTTGACTATGACATGTCTTGGAGAAGGTCTTTTTGGGTTGAATACGATTGGAGATCATTGAGCTTCCTGGATCTGAAGATCTGTGGTTTTTCCTATACCTGGGAAGTTTTCTGCCACTATTTTGTTGAATATGTTTTCAATGGAATCTCCATTTTCCTCCCCTTCTGGAATACCCATGACTCGGATATTTGATCGCTTATGGTTGTCTGATATCTCTCTCAGATTTTCTTCCATGTCCTTGATTCTTTTTTCTTTCTTTTTGTCTGCTTGTGTTATTTCAAACAGCCCATCTTCAAGTTCAGAGGTTCTCTCTTCAACTTCGACAAGCCTGCTGGTTAAACTCTCCATTGTGTTTTTTATTTTGCTGAATAACTTCTTCAGTTCAGCAAGTTCTGCTACATTTTTTTTCAGGACATTGATTTCCTTGTACATTTCCTCTTTCAGATCCTGTATACTTTTCCTCATTTCATCATGATGTCTAGCTGAGTTTTCTTGTATCTCATTCAGTTTCCTTAGAATTATCACTCGAAATTCCTTATCAGTTATTTCAAGGGCTTCTTGTTCTATAGGATCTAGAGTTTGAGATTTATTAACTTTTGGTGGTGTACTTTCTTGATTTTTTGTATTTCTGGTATCTTTTTTTTAGTGTTTATTCATTGTGGCCAGGGGTTTCACAGTCCACCGGTTTGAGACTAATGACTAACTAGGATGTTGCTGTGGTTGCCAATTTCGTATGGCTCCCTCCGTGACTGCTCAGTTGGCCTCTAGTGCCTTGTGTGTGTGGTTGCCTCAGGTCTTGGGCTTCCCGGGGAGCCACCTTTCTGGTCTGCTTGGACTCTGCTGGGCTGGTGGATCACGTACCACAGGGTGTGTGATCTCTGTTGAGCTTTCACTTCCTGTGCAGGACTTCTCCCTGTTCTGTGTGCTCTGGCCCAGGCTGTTAGATCGTGCAGTGGCGACCCCACCGGGTGTGTGGTTTCTGTCGAGTCTCCGCCTCCCTGGCCGCACGTCTCCCCACTCTGTGCACACTGTGCTGGGCTGGGGCGCGTCTTCTGCACCCCTCGTCTATCAGCTGGGCCTTCAAGACCCTGCTCAGCACCACCTCACCCAGGAAGTCTACCAGGTTTCTGCTAGGCACAGACGACCATTCTCTCTGGGTGCCTTTGTAGCACTATGTAAATCTTTCTTGGGTCTTGTTCACCTTTGTATCCCCCCAGTATAATCCGAGTCTAGCGCCCACCTGCAGCCTGGTCTCCGGCAGGTTCAAGCGGACCTGGGAACTCTCCTACCACACTATTCCCAACCAGAAATTCGTTAGGCTTTTTTCCAAACTGGTGGCCACAGAGATGGTATCTGCCTCCCAGTAACAGGGAGTTTAACTGGGGCCGGAGTCCAGGGTGTGGTGGAGTGACAGTCGGCCTGCCCGTACTTCCTTGCCCTCCCAACACTGGCCGGGGACGCCCCCCGCCACCAGCCCCGCCAGAGAACCGCGGAGGGAGTGGGAGGGGAGGCTGGTCCGCAGGCTCCGGAAAGCCCCGCGCCAGGCCAAGCAAGCGGGAGGGCTCAGTGATGGCTGAGCTGGGCGGGGCTGCCCGCACCTGGGAAAATGGAGGCAGCACCGGGGAGGTGAGTGGCCTGGTGGTGCAGGCGGGAGCCGGGTGGGCATCCACCCCCCGAACAGAGCTGTGCCAGGGGTCACTCACAGTGCTGTGCCAGGTCGGGCGCTCACTCTGTCTCTGGTTTGTTGCCTTCCCAGTTCTCGGCTGCTACCGCCTCGGGCTGTTCAGTCGCGGCGCAGCTCGGGCGCTCCCAGGAATCTTCTTTAATGCCGGCCTGAAACCTCGAATCCTGAATAGGGCAGCTGGCCACCTTCAGCGCGGCCCCGGCCTCCAGGATCCTGTCTGCATCCACAGCAGCCCTGGCGCCACGTTCCCTGTTTCGAGACTCACTTTTGCAGCTAAGAAACAGTTCTTTTCCTGCTCCACACTTCAAAGCTGTTGCCTGTAAGTGAGGCAGCCTCTCCTGCTGAGGGCAAAGTGGCGGTCACCCCCCACGACTGGCCAGCAGCAGCGGTCCTCCCTTAAGAGATGGCAAGAGGAAGGTCCACAAGTTTCCCAGCTGCCTGAGGGCCAGTGGCCACCTTTTCCACCTCAGCTACTCCGCGCCAGCCGCGGCAGCCGCCGCCATCTTGAAAAAAAAAAAAGAAAGAAAAAAGAAATCAAATTTAAATAACCTTTTGTTGTCCTCAAATAAATTCATTTTTTTCTTTAATTACCTCTAACCTTTTTTTCTATACTCATATTTTTCCCCTTTTGCTATGCAAATGATCTTTTGAATACAGCAATTAAAGGGGGTAATAATTCAATCAGTTGTGCCAATATAGCATGCATGTCTGAATATTAACTCTTTGGGGTTTCATTTTATTTTCTAGGCCTTATCCTTCCTTGAATGTAATTTTGACTATTTTTCTATATCTGAAAATAGTTTGATTTTTGAAGATATCGATATGTTTATTCTAACAAGATCATAAATACATATATATGTGTGTGTGTGTGTATATATATATATGTGAGTATTTCAAAAAGTTCATGGAAAGATTTATATTATCTTTTAATTATATTTTCCCACAAACTTTTTGAAGTACCCTTCTATATGTAACTATGTATAAGACAATTATCGTACATTTGTATAACATTTTAACATCCAAAAAAGTCACTACCACCAAATTAGTCCTTATTAATCAAACCTTGCATTTATCATCACATTAGCACTTTGAGGTAGAGAAAGAGAAGAAACACGAAGAATCTTTAGGGAAAAGGAAAGAAAGATGACATGACTGATTCCAAATTTTAACTTCACCTACATTTTATTTGTACTGAAGGTCTGTATGACTCTAGAGAAACATTTTCCAAACTATGTTCCAGTTTTTTGTAATATTACTAGAAGTAGAAAATAAAAGTAGTATCAATAAGGATTCCAGAGAGATATATAGCCAACAAATAATTTGACCAATACTCAAGGAAAATTAAACAAAATTAAACAAATAAGTAATCAAAATAGATAATAAACTAAACAATAACAAATAATAATTAATAAATAAACAAAATAAATAAACCAAATTAAACAGGTTTATTTGATCTGAAACAATCCTATGCCTTTAATATGATAATGTAGAGGGAAAGAAACTTAATTGATCATGGAATCCTTCTGATTTTTTTCCCATAAGGTAGGTGATATAATGTTCCACACAACACACCAGAGAAAACAATGCATTAAAAAAATCATTCAGCTATATTACAGAAATCAGACCACACAAGGATTTACACAGAAAAAAAATTAAGAAAAATGCATCTGTAATTTTATCCCAAATAGGATTGCACAATATGACAAGAGTCGTTTGCTACTTAGCGTTCTGATTATAAAGACTAGACTATGTGCCCGTAGTCCCAGACAGAAAATCCATTCTATGTCCTTGTGCTCCATCAAAACTGGGTCACAAACTTTTAAAAAAGGAAACCACATGATGGTTTGTCTCCAGAACTCTCAATCTTCATGTGATTAATTCTCAACAAGAAATTGCTAGTGAACTAAATTTATATATATTTAGGAAATTAAAACCTGTTTAAAAAAAACCTCAAATATTTGTTTTTGAATAGCCTTCCAAGGTGGTCTCCTTCTTCAAGAGTAAGAATTCTTTAAACTAACTACAGTGGTCATGATCCATGAAGAAACTTGATACTTTAGTTTAACCCAAGTCAGCACAAATAGACCAACAGTCAGACCCTTTTTGACCTCAGATGATTAAATAGGCAATGTTGCTCAATAAAACATGGAACCTATGCCCTGACCTCTCTTTTGGTTCATATACTGTTGTTTCAAGACACCACGCTATTTGGATTTCTGCCTGGAATAGAATGGTGTGTGTGTGTGTGTGTGTGTGTGTGTGTGTGTGTGTGTGTGTGTGTGTGTGTGTGTGTGTGTGTGTGTGTGTGTGTGTGTGTGTGTGTGTGTGTGTGTGTGTGTGTGTGTGTGTGTGTGTGTGTGTGTGTGTGTGTGTGTGTGTGTGTGTGTGTGTGTGTGTGTGGTTTCCCCCTTCCCATCAATAAATTTTCCCTATGGGAATGTAAAAACAACCTGCGTATTAAGCGATTACTTTTTAGTATTCCAGATCTTTAAACAGCCTCTCCACAGTGAGGGTTATTTCTGTTTCTGGACTATTCTCAGGAGAGAATAGCAATGTTTAATAGTAATGTTCAACTTAAGAATTAGGGACGTAAGCAGAACGCTATTTGTGCCCCACCCAGTTCCCTGGTATTCCCTTCACCAGCTCTCCCGTGTCTCAGCTGCTGTGAACTCAGTGATCGTTAGCTCACAGCTGCATACTTTCCTTGAAGACTGTCCTTGAGAGGCTAAAGCTGACATATGCAGGATGCCTGTGGGTTAGATGCCACCTTCTTACCCTTGCTTTGAGGAAAGACAGACTCTGATGCAATTTAAAATCCAGAAATTCTTACAGAGGGATCATGGTGAATTTACGCTTCATCTGAATGCACACTCCTGCTTAGCCTCTTCAGCACTCCTATCATAGTTCTCTCACCCTAACTAGTTTCTCCTGAAAACTTTCTCACAAATCCCATACACATAAATGTCAACATCCAGATCTGCTTCTAGAGAACTACTCTAAGACGGATGTCAAATAGAAAGTGGTAAGGAATGGAGGAGCAAAGTCACACAAGCCCCAAACTTTATCTAAGAGTCCAGGAACCAAACAAGATCCAGTGCTCTAATTTCTAAAATTCTAATCAATTTTCTAATTGATTATAACAACAGCAACAACAAATAAAACAGAAATAGGATGAGTTTAATGTTTATAAGTTAATTAGTAAATGGATCAGACTGGAGAGACTAGACCAAACTATTAACTAACAGCAAATGGGGAAGTCAAGAAAACAATGTAGGAGTGGAAAAAGTTAGTTTTATGTCCAATAATTATAAAAAGGATATTAACTTAAAAATCTCAGTTCTATACAAATCATATTTATTATGAGGAGACTGTCAAAGAATGTCCATGACTCATTTCTAAAGAGAGGTGCCCTTCATAAGTGAGAGGAAGGTCCTAGATCTCACCTGGGGGAAAATGCCAGATCTAGGTGTGGGGAAGAAGAGAATGGTTTCCAGAGAATTTGCCAGGTTGAGGAGAGACCAACAATGTGTCGAGTGAGAAGCAATTGCAGAAAGGTGGGGAAGTTTGGAGTTGGGAGTCCAAAAAAAGGAAAAATAATCATTTTAATCTGGCAATTCCCAACTCCATCCAAATTCCATGAGTATATAACAGTGAAGGCAGGGCTGAAAAGAATAAAGGCCTCTGCAGTCTTGAGCATTCTCACTGTGCTTAGGACAAAGTGACAACTATTGCTGATTCTAGTGATGACAACATGAACCAACTGCCTCTTGCACCAAACCAAATAAGATTTAAAAAATCAGTCCCTCATAAGTAGGGAACATGGCAACACACTGTTTTTGGGTGGACTAATAAAAAATGCAATCTTATTAAAGGGGAAGCTCAATTGCAGATCAACTTGACATTTCACCTTGGTTGTCAGACATAGGAAATGGAAAAAATGGGAAAAACAGGGAAAAAGTAGTATACCTCAAACTCCACTATTCCTGTATATGCAATATCTTGTTTACAATAAAAAATATAAAATATGCAACAAATATTAGAATTAGCAGGCAAGAATTTTAAAATAACTACTTCAAATATGTTGAAGGACTTACAAGAAAAGATAAAGTGAATAGGTGATTCTCAGAAAAAAAGGAAATCTTTAAAATAGAAAGTCAAAAGTTTGGAAGTAAGACAAATACAACACCTGAGATGAAAAAAGAAACAAAAACAAAGCAAAAAAGGAAACGATGAACATTAGATAGAATTAACAGTAGAGTGGACCCTGCAGAAGAAAGGATCAGCAAATTTGAAAACAGGGTATTAAGCATTAACTAAACAGAAGCACAAAGATAAATAAAAAATAAAAAATCTGGATAGAGTGTAATGTCAAGCAGTCTAAAATATGCATAACTGGAGTCCAAGAAGGAGTCAATTTGCTGACAGCTTCATGTGAATGAATCTCCAAGATGTTGAGAAGGATCTGTTTTAAGATCATCCATGAAGTAGGAAACATAAAGAATTAAAACTTCAGTACCATTTGTAGAAAAAGGTTTTGAGTTTGTTTTTACTCCTATATTCCGGTTTCGAAATGCATTTTCCGATCTTCATCTGAGTAATCTAGAAAATATTGATTCCTGTAGTAAGGAGAGGAATTTGAACATTCAGAATTGACATAAAAGAGAAATAGAAAAATAAGTTAAGGCAACTTTTTTTTTTTTTTTTTTTCCAACCAGAACAAATACTGATTCAGCACAATACAGTGGGAACTCACTAAGTTATGAATTGGGAGATCTGGTTTCTAGTCCAGAGTTATTCCCTGATTAGTCCTGTGAAATTGGACAGGGTAATTTTCCTTCCCTCAGACTCAGTTTCCTCTTTTACAAGATAAAATATTCAGATATCAATCTTCTGGTCTCTAACATTCTGTGAAATTAATGGCTTAATTCAGGGGTCAGTAAAACATGGTTGAGAGACAAATTTGGCCCCTTGTTTCCCTTTATAAATAAAGTTTTATAGAGCACAGCCATGCTCATTTGTTCACATATTGTCTGTGACTGCCTTCGAGCTACAATGGCAGAGTTTAGTACAGGCAACAAAGACCATATGACCTGCAAATTCTAAAATATATATTATCTGCACCTTCACAAGAATAACTTCACCAACTCTTGGCTTATCTGAATGGAAAGTGAACCTCTTCAATTCATCCTCAGTGTCCTAATTAAGCATTTTCTTGCATGGCCCTAGGGAATCTTGGCTCTGCTTTCCTAATTTCACTGCTACTGAGAAGCACTGACTGCACTTTTTAAGCACTTGAACAACAAATTCCCCTGAGATAGGGTGGTGATATTAAATTGTAGTTAGAAAAATAAAAAGGGTTTTTAAGGAGAAAGTAATGCTTATCCAGAAAAATAGGTTAGAAAAAAAATAGAAAAAGTTATGCTTGTTGTCATCTGGAGACAATGAACATTCTTTTTTTTACATAGATTTTATTAGCAGTATTATTGTTGACAAGTAATCTAGTTCTCTTATTTCTAGACATATAGTGGGATTGCAAATACCTTTTTGTCATGTAATATAACATAATTGTGGGTTTGATATACCATTACATTTACAGTCCCAGGGATTAAGTTTTGAAATCTTGAGGAGTGGGAGTGAGCTTAAAATTCTACCGCACTTGCCCAAAAAGATATGAGCAAAAATAATATGTTTTACTTCCATGGAGTTGACTTTATGATCTTTGAAAGTTTTGCTGTATCTCCTTTTGCTTAATTCCAGCATCTAGCAACATTCCAATGACATCTATTCTATCAACCTGAGTTATGAAGTGAGATGGCATGGAGTAGAGACTCCAGCCAACCTGTGCTGGATGTCAGTGAGAAATAGATCTTTTATTATTTTTAAATTGAAGTAAAATCTAAATGCAATAAGATGCACTGAGCTTAGGAGTAAATCAAATGAGTTTTGACTATTTATCAATATAGCTGTTTAATACACCAATCAAGATGTAGAGCAAGTCTATAATGCCAAAACATTCCCTTTTTTTGTCTCCTATAGAGTGTTAGAAATTTGGATTCTCATTTGATTTTTAGAATAGGGTTTTTAGGTAATGCATGTATGAGGCAACTGTCTCTGGCCAGCCGGCAATAGCCCACAGGTTGCATGGAAATAGCCCATCTAGTCAACTCTAATCACTGCTTAGGTATGGGATTGTATACTTCAATGATTTTAGAGCTAACAGGTGGTTGTCATACTGATCCTGTTAAAAGATTTTAAGAATTGCTGAAGGAAAAAATGTGAAATAATGTTTGCTAAGGGCAAGCTGTCTGTTGGTAGAAACTTTAGAGACAATTATACTTAGATTTTACCATATGAATGTAACTTTTTCTTAAATCATTTGAGGAGAGGTTATATTTTAGATCATGATCACAGTTTGACCGACTTAGCTTTTCACAAATTGTACTTTGGAATGTCACATTGTTAATTTTACTGATGTTAGTAGTTTCCATTGTTTAAGCTATACTTAGCCAGAGATAACTTTTGGTGCACTGCCCATGTCTTTGTGTCCTTTTGAAATGATTGAATCAGCTGATTTTTCTTATGAAACTTCCCTGTCTTTACAATAAAAAATAGAAGCTAACTTTGAATCAGGGCTGTACCCAGTTTTCTTCTACTGACAGAGGAGTTGTTGAGGTGCAGTCCCTTTGGGTTTCTCACTGTGTTCATGGTGCTTTGAGTAAATTTTTCATCTCTGTTACACAGTGAGAAGTATAACAGTCTCCTTGCAGTCAATCCCCACTCTGAGGCAACCAGTCTTTTGATATCTATCACCATTAATTAGGTATGTTCTTGAAGCACATATAAATGGAAACATCAAGTATGTATTCCTTTGTATTTGACTTCTTTCACTCAAAATAATGTTTTTGAAATTAAGTCCATGTTGCTTCATTTCACGGTGGTTTATTTTTTATTGCTACATAGTATTTTATTGTATGAATATACTATATTTTTCTTATACTATTCTGCTAAATAACTTTAGTATTTTTTCCATTTCCTTGGCTATTACAACTAAAGTATCTATAAAATTTCTTGTACAATATTTCTCATTTCCTTTGGTGAATACTCAGGAGTAGAACTGGTGCATAATGTAGGGTTCAAGTAAATTAAATTTACAAGTAACTTCTAGTTTTCCAAAGTGCCTTAATTACTTACACTCCCACCACCAATATTTGGAAAGTTCCACATCCTGGAAAACAATGACGTTGCCTAGTTTCTTGATTTAACCAAATTATCATTTATAAATTAGCTGTCTTCAGATCATGAGAAACATGACTTACAATCATAGCCACAGTATTTTTAAAACATAGCTTTAAAATGTCCTAAATAGCTTAATGTAAACATTGTAAATGGGGGGTATGAAGTCTGAGAGGACATCCTCTCTACTCCTGAAATCAGCAGCAGGTTGGGTTAAAAGTATAAACAATTATGACCAAAGACAATCAGCACATGCTTAACAATTTCAAAGTTGACCCTTTTCATTTGTTATCTATGGGAAATGGAAAAAAACTTTGGATGGATAAAAGTCTGGATTTTGCAAATGTCTTTCACTATGACTTAAAATCCACCCACAGCAGAAGGACTGCTCAGGTTCCAAGTGGATTCAACAATCCTTTCTTCTTCAGACCATCACATAACAAAAAAATATTATTTTTCTAGTACTTATTCAATTAAAAAAAAATAAAAACAACCGCAAAAAAGTGGTAGGTTGGTTAGCTTCCAGACTCTTTCACTAAAAGTTTACATTTTTGTCTTGCTCTATAGTGAAAGAAATACAAGTGTTAACATATCACCATGAAGTACATGAAAAGAAAAAGTTGTAGCAATAACAACCAAATTCTTATTAGCCACATGTTTCTCAAGTAACTCAACACCTAGGTTTTGTAGTCTGAAAGATATAAACTTTATAAATTCCTCTGTTCGGTTTTGTTTATATAATGAACATATTCTTCCAGCTGCTATTTTTTAAATTGGAAATACCATGTTTTGCCATTATCTCAGATGTTTATTTTGGACTACTTTTTTGATAGAAAACAAATATTAAAGCTTAAAATACATGTAACTTTATTGCTAGTTATTCACCAGTCATTTTGCTGCCTGCATAGAGATATTTTTAGTATTTCCTCTATATAGGCCAATTGAATTTTATAATTCCTCTGCCATTTGAAGTCTTTGTATTTATGTATATGAAACTATTAGTTTGTCATTAAAATATGCTTTAGAACTCCATAATATTGATACTATCCTTTTAATAGTGAGGAGATCCAGGCTCCTAAAGGCTAATAATCAAACTGGCATAGTTTTTTTAAAAATCAATTTTATCTGTGTTCCTAGTTTCTGAGAAAAATGTAAACTTTTAGGAGAACGAATGTTCCTTGGTGAATCCCAGCAAATGTGCAAGAATTAGTATTCATTCAAAGTTCATAAAGATGTTACACCAGAATCACAGCCACTTGCATAACCCCGGACATCCAGCTGCCTGTGCAGTTCCAGTTGCCACAGCCACCTGTGCAGACCTATCTGCATGCATGGGCCCAGCTTTCCAGCTATCTGTGTGACCCTAGCCACCACAGCCACCCACATTGCCCCCACCTGCCCACATGGGCACAGCCATGTGGACAGCCCAAGCCACAGATGTAGCTGCCAGTGCCCCCTAGAACTACTTAGTCTACCTAGAACTACTGAAACTACTGAGTCTACCTGGCACCAAAACTAAAACTACTGAGACTACCAGGCACCATACTGCACAGGAAACCCACCCAATAGGCAATGTGTAACAAATCTATAGGAGAGAGTCTCTCTCCTCAAAAGCCACCCCAGAGTAATAGAAAAAGCAATCGCTCTGCCACATGACTAGAAATCAACATAGGGATACCAGAAATATGGAAAGAAAAAAGAAAAAACCCAAGAAAATATGATACAACTAAAGGAACACTCTAATTCTCAAATACCAGACCCCAAACAACAGGAAACACTTGATATGTCTGAAAAGGAATTTCAAGTAACAATCTAAAAAAAAAACTCAATGAGATACAAGAAGGCTCAGTGAGACAACACAATGAAATGAGAAAAACAATCCAGGACATGAAGGAAGAAATTTAGAAAGCGATAAATACTGCAAAAAAGGACACAGCAGAACTCATGGAGCTGAAAGACTCAGTCAGTGAAATAAAAACTATAATTGAGAGCACAAACAACAGACTAAAGCAAGCAGAAGAAACAATTACTGATCCTGATGACAGTCTTTTTGAAATAGCCCATGCAGACAAAAAGAAAAAAAAAAAAAGAATTTATAAAAATGAAGAAAATCTAAGAAAGCTAACAAACAACCTAGGAAGTGAAAGCTCTCTAGAATGAGAACTATAAATCACTGTGGAAAGAAATTAGAGAGGACACAAAAAGATGGAAAGACATTACATGATCATGGATTGGAAGAATTAACATTTCAAAAACGTCCATACAACTACAAATTCAATGCAACCCCGCAAAAATACCAATGACATTCTTCACAGAAATAGAAAAACCAATCCTAACTTTCATATGGGACAAGAAAAGACCCCAAATAGCCAAACCGATCCTAAACAAATATAGTAAATAAATAAATAAATAAATAAATAAAAATAAAGCCGGAGGCATAACACAACCTGGCTTCAAATTATATTGCAAAGCTCTAGTAACCAAAACAGCATGGTACAGGCATGAAAACAGATACTTGGGCCAATGGAACAGAATAGAGAACCCAGAAGTCAACCCCATACTTACAGTTAACTAATCTTTGACAAAGGCAACAATAACATACTTTGGGAAAAAGACTGCCCCTTCAGTAAATGATTCTGGGAAAACTGGACATCCATATGTAGGAGAATGAAACTAAACATGTATCCCTAGCCAGATACCAAAATCAACTCAAAATGGATTAAAGACTTAAATATAAGACCTAAAACCATAAAACTCCTAAAAGAGAACATAAGGGGAAAACTTCAGGAAGTAGGACTGGGTAAAGACTTTATCAATGCAACCTCAAAAGCACAGGCAACAAAAGAAATTAAAAAATAAACAAATGGGATTATATCAAACTAAAAAGCTCCTGCACAGCAAAAGAAACAATTGACAGAGCAAAAAGTCAACCTATAGAATGGGAGAAAATATTTGCAAACTACGCATCCAACAAGGGATTAATATCCAGAAAATACAAGAACTCAAACCACTTAACAGTAAAAAAACAAGTAACCCAATTGAAAAATGGGCAACAGAGTGGATTAGGCATTTCTCAAAGGAAGATGTACAAATGGCCAACAGACACATGAAAAAAATGCTCAATATCACTAAGAATCAGGGAAATGCAAATCAAAACCACATTGAGATATCATCTCTCCCCAGTTAGACTAACTATTATAAAAAAGACAGATAATAACAAATGCTGACAAGAACACAGAGAAAGGGGAACCATCCTACACTGTTGGTGAGACTATAAATTAGTGCAGCCATTATGGAAAATGGTATGGAGTTTCCTCAAACAACTACACATAGAACTGCCATATTATCTAACAATTCCACTGCTGGGTATATACCCAAAGAAATGGAAATCATCATGTCA
This sequence comes from Cynocephalus volans, assembly GCF_027409185.1. Classification (NCBI taxonomy): domain Eukaryota; kingdom Metazoa; phylum Chordata; class Mammalia; order Dermoptera; family Cynocephalidae; genus Cynocephalus; species Cynocephalus volans. The sequence continues at coordinate 140,993,195 of NC_084463.1, read as the reverse complement.
AAAGCATACTTGCACTCCCATGTTTATCACAGCTCTATTTACAATAGCCAAGAGTTGGAACCAACCCAAGGAAAATGTGGTATATGTATTCAATGGAATACTATTCTACCATATAAAAGAATGAAATTCTGCCATTCACAGCAACGTGGTCATCCACTTAGAGAAAAGTGTTAAGTGAAATAAGCCAGGCACAGAAAGAGAAATAGCACATACTCATAAGTGGAAGCTAAAAAAAAAAACAAATAAATAAAAGACAATAAAGAAAGAAAGATACAATGATCACAATAATATATTGGACTTTCAAAAGGAGAGAACAGAACTGAGTTTAGCACAGGTGGGAAAGGTGGAGGACGAGGGGGGTTGGCAAGAAATTGGTAGTGGATCACAAAAAATTATTACATTGTGTAATGTTGAATGTACTAATTATCCTAATTTGAGAATCACATATTGCACACAGGGATTGGCATTCAATGTGGTATCCCACAGATATGTACAATCAACTACGTTACAATAAAATATAAAAAAAGAATGAAAGAAAGAAAAAATACTGGAATCAACCAAAATGTCCATCGATATAAGACTGCTCAAGTCCATTAAGGTATGGCCACACAATAAAATATGACATTGAACCAATGGAAATTGCCATTTTGTATGTCAAAAGCAATTAAATATTGGCAATTATATATGTTGGAGTGAAGCATATATAATTATGTATAAACTTTATTTCTTCAGAGCAGTTTAAGTTTCATAGTAAAATTTAGAGGAAAGTTCAGATATTTTCCATAAACTGTCTGCCCTTACGTATGTGTGGACCCCCTTGCTATCAACATCCTCCACCAGAGCATTGTATTTTTTACAACTGATCAACCTATACTGACACATCATAATCACCCAAAGTTCATAGTTAGCATTTGGGTTCATTTTTGGTATTGTGCATTCTGCGAGTTTGGACAAATATATAATGACATGGGTCCACCATTGCAGTACCACATGGAGTAGTTTAACTGTGCTGACAATCCTCTGGTTCTGACTGTTTACCCCTCCACCACCAAACCACTGACCTTATTACTGTCTCTACAGTTTTGCCTTATCTATTATGTCTTATAGTTGGAATCATATAATATGTATCTTTTTCCAGCTTGGCTTCTTTCACTTAGTAATATGCATTTAAGTTTCCTCCATGTTTTTCATGGATTGATAGCTCATTTCTTTTTAGTGCTGAATAATATTCCATTGTGTCAATATACAACAATGTATTTATCCATTCACCTACTGAAAAACATTTTGGTTGCTTCCAAGTATTGGCAATTATGAGTAAAGCTGGTATAAACATCCATGTACAGATTCTTGTGTGGACATAAGTTTTCAGCTCCCTTGGGTAAATATCAAGGAGGTTGGTTGCTGGATCATATGGTTAGAATATGTTTAATACTGTAAGAAACTGCCAAACTGTGTCCTATAGTAATCGTACCATTCTGTTTTCCCACCAGCAGTAAATGCGTCCCTTTTGCTCCACATCCTCACAGCATTTGATTTGTGAGTGTTTTATATTTTGGCCATTCTAATAGATGTGTGGTCATATTTCATTGTTGTTTAACATGTACCTTGTAAAACTAAAAGCAGTTGGGCTCTCTCTCGTCAGTATTACCCAAAATGCAGTCTATGAATGATACCAGTTTGTAACCTTTACCAGTCTGCAATTAGATAGGTACAAATTTAGAGAAGTATTTAGAAACTTTTATAGCAATTTTGTGAGTAATTTTCTTTATTGAATCTAATAATGAAAAACTGGGGCTTGTATTTTGTATGGTTCTTTTCATTATATTAGGTTAATAGTTAATTTTTACTGTATTTTACAAAAGAATCCATCCATGACTGATTGGAAATTTTAAAAGAAAAAAAAGAGAAAAAAGATCCTTCATCAGAGATAATTTGAGAAGCACTGGTATAGTTTTTTTTCCCACCTTTATTGAAGTACGATTGGCAAATAAAATACTGTATATATTTAAGGTGGATAACATGGTGTTTTCATATAGGAATACCTTGGGTAATGACTCTCAAAGCAACCTAATTAACACATCCATTGCCTCATATAGAATCTAGGAAAAGTTCTAGCCAAAAAAGGCATTGAATAAATGTAGGATGAATAAATAAATTAATGTAGTTGATAAGTTTGAGAGGCTCTAAGGTAACAGAATAGACAAACTTGGCACTGTTTTGAATTAATGTCAGGGAAGAGAAGTCAAGGAAAACTCCTAGGTGTTTTCCTTGAGTTCCTCGGAGGTTGCTGATGTCATTCCCTAACACAGAGAACACTGGAAAATGAGCAGATTCAGGGCATGTTTACAGATGATGAATTTATTTTTGAATAGGTTTAGTTTGAGGTTACCTATAAGATATCTAAATGAGGATATCGAGGAAGCAGTTAGATATAGGGGCTAGAAGCTCAGAAAGCAACGTCTGAGCTGGGGATACAGATTTCAGAATTGTAGCTTCTAAAATAAATGAGATCACCTGGGATGGAATGGAAAGATAAGAGGTTAAGGACAACCCCCTGGGTGGCTAGCACAGTGTCTAGCACATGGTAGATGATTAATAACTCTTTTTCAAAGGAAGAGGTAGATAAATATGAACCTAAGTCTATATTATTCCAAGCGCAAGTTTCCTTACTAACCTCATTCTGCTCTTAAACTACTCATCATTCTAACAAATATTGCTTAGGGCTAGGAGTAGAATGAGGAACAGAATAATCAGAAACACAGAGAAAGATGAGAGATCCAGCTGCACTGAATTCTGCTAAAAGATTAAGTAAGATGGCAAGAGAAAAATGTCTACTGGAATTATCGACATGGAAGTCATCGATGACCTTAGCAAAATTCTTTTGGGGAAGTGATGAGGTAAAATCTGGTTGGATCTGATTGAAAAGTAAGTGGGAAGCATAGAAATGCAGACATTATGTCCATCCTTTTTCAAGAACCTTAGCTATAAAGATAAATCTTAGGATTATTAATGAGTTATTATGGGTGCAGGCACTAGAGATTGATTTGTTCTCTGGACATTTCAATAAAATACTTTATTACAGCCTGACTTGCACTGTTTTATTATTGTTTCATGAATAATGCTAGTAATGAAAATGTGCTAGTGAGAAATATATAACTTATTAAATGGTCATTATGTGTGGTTATTATACATAAGTAGTTATTATAAATTATTTCGTGTAATCTTAATAACAAACTCATGAAATAGGTTTTATTTTCATTTTATAGATGAGAAAATTTGTGTTTAAGAAGATTAAATGACTTGTCCAGAGTCATTAGATATTAAATGATGGGATCTAAATGTAACCCAGCATTATCTCCTTCTGAAACCTAACCTGTATTCTTAATTGATATTTCTATTTCAGTTTCTTCAATATTATAAAAAATACTCACATTATTTCAAAAATGTTTCACACATCAGCAGTTCACATTTGTATTTCCATTTCAGGTGCTTATAACAAAGAATTTATTGCTTACAGTTTCTGAGGCTGGGAAGTTCAAAGTCCATCTAATGATGGTGATGGTGACCCAGGGGTCTGACATTGTAAGATGGTGGAAGCAGAGAGATCAGAGAGAGAGAAAAAGAGAGGGACAGACTCCCCTCTTATTTTAAAGCTCTCAGAACTGCTCCCCTGACCACCATTTTTAATCTATTCACTACTGCATGGTCCTACAATACAATCACCTCTTCAAGTCTCCACCTTTCTATTACCATAATAGGATTTCCCATCCTCTTAACAGTCACAGTGGGGGCTAAGTTTCTAATACATAAAACTTGAGGGACACAATTCCAGCTTCAGTGAGTTTTGGGGGAACATAATTCAATCCACTACATTCTTTCCCTGTTCCCCCCCAAACTCATGTCTTTTTACATGCAAATACATTCATTTCATCTCCAAAGTCCTAGCTTGTTTCAGCTCAAAAGTCCGAAGTTCAAAGTCCCATCTGTGAAATCAATACAAGTTACCTACTTCCAAGATACAATGGTGGGACAAACATTGGGTACATATTCCCATTCTAAAAGAGAGAAATACTCCAAAAGAAAGAGGAAACAGGTCCCAAACAAGTCCAAAACCCAGAAGGGCAGGCATTAAATCTCAAAGTTGGTGAATCAGGTGCCTTGACTTCATGTTCAATGTCCTCTTCATGCTGGTTTGGGGGTTGGGTCCCCAAGTCCTTGTGCAGCTCTGCTCCTATGGCTTTCCTGATCATAGGCCACATTTCAGCTCTCCCAGGCTGGCATTCTACTCTGGTAGCTCCACAGGTCTGAGGTCTCTGTGGTGGTAACACTCACAGTTCTGCTGGGCATAGCACTGTTGGGGTTTCTCTGCTGTAACTCTGACCCACATTTCCACTTGGCATTGCTCTAGCAAAGACTCTATGCAGTGAATCCACCCCATGACAGATCTCTTCCTGGGCCCCCAGGCTTTTCCATGCATCCTTTGGAATCGTGGTGGAGGCTCCCAAGCCTTCCTAGCTCTTGCATTCTGTGAGCCTGAAGACCTAATACCCTGTGGATTCTGCCAAGGCTTCTGGCTTGTATTTTCCAAAGTTGCACTCCAGCCACACATGGGGCTGGCCAATTTACTCACAGCAGGAGTAGCCAAAGCAGCTGGGGTGCTGGTGCTAGAAGCAGCTTCCCAAGGTGGTCCTGGACATTGAGACTGTGGAGGGCTCCTCAAGCCTGTTCCCCAAGACCATTCTGTCTCCCTCAGTCTTTGGGCCAGAAATGGAAGAATTGGCTCCAGAGGCTTCTGCAATGGCTTCTGGGCCTTTTTCTCCTTCTTTCGATAATCTCTTTCATTTGTACTGATCTTCTTAGCTAATGGTCACTATGCTGCACCATTGCATGCTCTCTGCTTCTGTACCACATGGCCAAGATGCAAATTTTCCAAATCTTTATGCTCTGCTTCCCTTTTAAATTCTGGCTTTATGTCATGCCTTTGCCACCATAACTCACTGTAGGCTGTTGCAAGTAGCCATGCAGTTTCCTTAATGCTTTGTTGCTTGGAAATTTCTTTTGCCAGATACTCTGGTTCACAACTCTTAAGTTCCAACTTCCACAAAGTCCTAGGGCATGGACAGAATGCAGCTAAATTCCTTGCCAGTTCACAGCAAAGGTGATCTTTGCCCCAGTTTCCAATAAACTCCTTCTTATTGCTATCTGAGACCTCCTTAGAGGGGTCTTTACAGTCCATATTTCTATCAGCATTCTGTTCACCACCACATAACCAGTCTCTAAGACATTCCAAACTTTCCCTTGTCTCTTTTTCTTCTTCTGAGTCCTCCAAACTCCCCCAACATTTGCCTAACAACCCAGTTCCAAAGCTGCTTCCATATTTTTAAGTATTTGTTATAAATTAACATCCCACTTCCAGTACCAATTTTTTTGTATTAGTCTATTCCTGCTGCTTATAACAAAGAGTTTATTGCTTATAGTTTCAGAAGCTGGGAAGTTCAAATTCTATCCAGTGAAGGTGACACCAGCCAAGGGGTGTCATACTGCAAGATGGTGGAAGCAGAGAGAGAGAGAGAGAGAGAGAGAGAGAAAGAGACTCTCTTCTTTTAAAGCCCTCAGAACCATGCCGCTGATCACTGTTTTTAATCCATTCACTATTGCATGGTCTTACAATCCAATCACATCTTCAAGGCTTCACCTTTTAATTACCATAATAGGATTTCCCAACCTCTTAACAGTCACATTGGGGCTAAGTTTCTAATACATAAGACTTGGGGGATACAATTCAAGCTTCAGTGAGTTTTGGGGGGACATAATTCAATCCACTACAACATATATTTCTTTTATTAGTTTCTTGGAGGCAAGAAACTAATAAATTGAAAGAGGCTTAAACTAGAAGTCAGCAGTCCTGGGTGCCTGATCTAACACTTCCAATAATTGGCTTCATTTCCCGGGACAAGTCAATTTTCCACAATAGACTTAAGCTACATCATTGTTAATTTAGAGTTTTAGGCTAACTACCCCTGATATCCCTTTCAGCTCTTATTCTGTCATTTTTGTTATACTATTTTATTTTCCACTTTAATACACTAATATATTAAAAGGATATGAGAGGTCCTCCCAGAAGGAAATTTATATATGTCCAAGTTTCTTAAATTAATTTGAGAATGAGACACTTTTCCAATGTTATGTGTATTCATATCACAAAAAGGAACTATTCCATGATCTAATGATAAAAATCTAGTTGTTGTCATTGATATTTTTATTGTTATAGTAATTATGCTTATTTGAGACCAGCTTCTTGAGCGACTGAAACTTTGATTGGGTGTGGAGCTCTTCTATGGAGAGTGGAGCTCAGGAAGACAGCACTCACCAGCCACAGGCTTACATGAGCGCATGGATGGCATTATGCAAAGAGTAGGTGAACATTGGGAGAGTGTCATAGATGTCTCTCCCCTCCCCACAACACACACATCCTTTTTGCTATTCAGCATTTGTCATCTCAGATGTTTAAAGTTTCTATTGTTATAGCACTCTTGGTGAAAGATATTTATTTCCAGGTCACCCTGATTTGTTCTCTGGGAACTCCAGCAGCCAGGGGTCAAGAACATACTTAGGCGTAGCTAATTTGATGATTGAGAGGGGAACTTTACTTCCGGAATGAGTGACAGAAATAAGCACAGGACATTTTTATTTCACAGGGTGGATTAGACACTAATGTTTATAGTCTGAACTCTGGTGGAAAGGAGTAAGATATAACCCACAAGGACAAAAAGAAAAGGGAAGGAGATGACATTAATAATGTCCTGAATGCTACAAAGATGTCTCATAAGTAGTAACTGACTCAGCTAGGGCCAGATAACAGCAAAACCTAAGTTGGTGTGGGTAATTCGTGAAGAGTGTTACCACCTCAGAAGCACAAAATGCATCAAGAATTGAAGATGGAAAATACCTCTAAAAACAGAGGTTGAATATGTGACTGAAATCCATGCTATTAGTTAAAAGGCTATAGAAGAGTCATTTAGACATACATCTCCTCTTCCCCATGCAGGAATTATTCCCTGGAGAGGATGAGCAAGAGAGACTCTGATCTTGGTGACATCAGAACAGCTGAGGGCTGAGCTGTCATAATTAAATCAAGGTGGTTAAGTGAAAAATGAAACCACTAACTCATTTTCCCCTCTAGGCTTCCAGAATGCTGTCAAGTAGGCTTAAATGTTTAAGGCAGGAGGATAGATGTCTCTTGTCTGGGTAAACAGACTAGCCTGAAAGTAAATACCTATAGAAACAGGTAGATATCCCTCCTAAGAAACTGAAGTCCACTGTCACATCATTAATCAACTTTTCAATCTTAAATAGGAGTAGAGTGCCAAATGTCATCAAACATTTGAAGGAATCTTGTAACATTAAAAAAACAAAATAAAAGGAGGGAAAAAAAAAGATCTCAGAGGAAACAGAAAATGGAGAAAGTAAAGCAAGGAAACACTTAAAAACAAACCATTATAATCCTGTTGTCTCTTCCAAGTCCCTATACATATAAAATAGGCAGTCTCACACCCCAGCAGCATCTCCAAAGGGATGCCATAATCCATTGATTGACAATTACTTTGACATGAAAGGCCAAGGAAGGAGCACCCGTGCTAACTCTTCCCACCAAAACAGTACAGCTGAAGCAATATCTCATCCATGGCAAAGAAAAAATCAGTTTGTGTTATCACTAAAAAATTTAAAGAGAGGGTGATTTCTGTTAAAAACAAACAAACAAAAACAGAGGATGGACAGTTTATTAAAACGTCAGAAAATTACTGCAAGCTTTGTGTTTCAGGTTAGATTACTTAGGATGCAGATACTGACATCCAGTTTAGCGTACAAAAAATGTTTTGGGCTGTATCATCTTTGAAAAGAACATCTTTGAGAGGAAGCAGGATTGGGCAAAGCAATGCATAAGACCATGCTGCAGATCTGACAAAATCTCTTACCAACCAAACAGGGAGCTCCAGGGTAAAGATTTCCCATTAGAGAAATCTCACATTGGGCAAAAGTGGCTAGGCTATTGTGCCACTCACCATCTTGCTAAGTCATTTACTGGGGCTGCCCTGAAAAGAGAGGAATGTAACCTCAGCTCAAGAGTGAAAATGGAACCTGCAGGTGCTACCAGCTAGAGGCTGTCAGCTAATCACACTTCTAGCAGCTGAGCAGCAAGTTCTTTTTTGAAGGGGTACATAAGTGGAGCATCTCAATAGCTCCCGTGCTTGTCAGAAGGTGACTCTGATTCAAGTGATGGTTCCAGATATATTCTCCTCACTTAAGAAATTCAAAATACCCATTGAAATCTTGACACAGCTAATAAATATTTTCTCTTTCATCCTAATAAACTAAAAATACTAGAATTATTATGTAGTTATTTCACTAAAACAGCAATATACCTTTGTTCTGATGTAGAGTATTGTCATCTTTTCAGCTTTGTATCACAATTTAGTCTGCTGATTGGGTAACTCATGAATCCATACGACGTTATGCGAATTGACTATAATGATAACTTCCTTTGTTGATGGGACCTAGAAAGCAGTATCATAGATGCCTCAGTATGACATGTGCACATAATAAGGTTAGATATAAACCTCGTCTAGGTATGTGCCACTTCAGTGACGTTTCTGTGGATCCAATAATCTGGGACATGTTGGGATATGATCTGCAAAGTGGAGAACATTGCCTCATCCTTTCATTAACAAATACACCAAATGCTTGATATGCATCTTTGAGTTTTCAGAGCAAAATAACTCACATTTTACAGTGCTTCTCTGAACTATTTGCCAGATGACTTAAAAGGGGATGAAAAAATATCCTGATAGGTAGAAGAGTAAGCAGCACTGCCACTGGCTTTTATGAATTAAGAGACCAAACAGTGCTTCGAATGTCTGGGAGAGATGAAGATGTTATATGCCTGTGACATGGTCTAGTAGTAGATTCTCAGAAGAGGCCTTTATACCATCTTCTGCAATTAACTTCTCAGCATTTAAGAAATATCTTCTCTCTCCTACCTAAGACCAAGAGAGAATAAATACCTGATTTCAAAGCACCAATGACAATGCAGCCCATAATTAAATGTTTATGATTTGATCCATTGATCCATGAGGTTAGTTTGCCTAGAAACCTTTCATAATCATGTGATATCATGTGAAAGTGATAGATCCAAAGTAAGAAGGAACTGAGAGCACAGGATTGTACATATTTTCAAGGTGCTACTCCTGGTTCAATGCCATCCCTTCTTCAATCTGTAATTATAGCTTAATGAGGAGTTACCTGTAATGTGTTGTCTAAGGAGGAAAAAAAATTCAAGAGTGGTTTAGACATAGATGTGCATGATAAATTGGCATCCAGTGGAAGTTGACTGCTAACACACTCCAAGCCCAATCAGGAGGCAGCACTGAGAAACAGTGGGGAAGGAAAATCCTCCCAGCAATTTACAAATGGCAAAATAATGATTTGGATTAATGGTCACAGATTTGAAAGAAGTTAGAATTTGTGGTAAAGATACCTGTGGAAGACATTTGAATGGATCTCTTGAGATGGTCTCAGAATTTGATATTTGTTTCCCAAATGAATGTTTACTTACTACTCTTCCTGTGAAGGTTACTAAGAAGCTGTAGATAAAGTCACAGCTTCCTTCTCCAGCTCTCCAGGGATTTCTTAATGGGTTTGTAAACTAAGAAGTCATGAAAACCATGCGTGGGTTTAGTAATTAGGACTTTCTTTCACAAGTTTGATTTCTCTCTTGTACTGTTCATGTTGAAAGCAACAGCAACCAATCTTTACCTTCCAAATATTAATGTAGCAATAGAAGAAAGAAGCCACCTTGCAACAGGTTGGTTGCTGTGATCCCCGTTCATCAGGCGAGAAATAATAATTTATCCTAAATTGAAAAACAACTTGATTGCTATTTGCTTCTTCTAGCCAATCATTCTTTTGTCTGAAATGTCATCTGCAAACTTATTGAGTGCCTTACACATCATCACGTTATGTCATGAAAAGCGAACTCACTTTTCAAGGAAAGAATGACTGAGGCAAAGATATCTATAAGAATCACTGTCTTATCATGTACACATCATGCAAGAAGACAGACTTGCAGAATGGTAAAATGGTAAGGGAGACTCATGTAAGCTCTAAGGTTACAGATAATGTCTTAGAATGTTGAGGTGCTGTGGTATAGGGTGTATAGCATGCAGTCTAGGATTTGTAAATAGATTTGGGATCCAAAAGACAGAAATAAATGTTACTCCATTTCTCACTACTCCTAATTACCTGCTGGTGACATTTTAGCTTTCAGACTCTATGACTCGGGGACTTATAGGATCAGACACTGTAATTTTCAAAATAGGAATGCTTCCACCAGAGGACTCAACACTGTTCCAGAACACGGTTCAATTAAATAGGAACCAGATGTTCTACTTGGCCATGTAAAGCTCCTCCTGTTCATGAGTAAACAACAAGACAGGAGTTACGACGTAGATTGGATTATCTGTCCTATCAAAGGAAAATGAGGTTGTTAATAAGTGAACAGACATAGAGTAATCCAGAAACAACCCAGACGATCCCTATTGATATTACCTTATACTACTTTATTTGATACTAAAAGTTAATGTAGTCCAGGAAGCATATACAGGAAGTATCAACACAATCTTAGATCCATCAAAAATGAACTTGTAGTCCCTCAACCAGTGAACAAATTCTAAATGATTACATTGTCTACAAATTAGCAACCACACAAGGCTAACTGATTATTTCTTCTTTACTGGGTGATGTATCTACATGATGCATGTAACTTCACACATAAACAAGCTGAGTAGACACTATCCATCTGTGAAATATGCTTGTTCAGAGCGAATAGCTTTGTTTGAAAGACTTAGCCATTCTTAATTCTTAGAAACAATAACAGGGTCATTTCTCACCTGCCTATATGACATGGTGTGCTCCAGAGAGTGAGAGGCAGGCTTTGACACCAGAGCTATTCTCTTAGCCTTTCTTTTATATGACTTGTCAAAAGCCTAAGGTAAAGTGAAAAATGGACCAGCCAGAAAAGGGGTGAAAAATGGGCTTGGGTGTTATAAGTTTTAAACGTTTCTGATGATGTCTAAGAGACATTTTTATCATGTGATAGCTGAATAGGAAATAGTGGGTGCCTTATTCTTTTAAAGTAAATGGCTTGGAATGTTTCTTTATATATATATATATATATATATATATATATCAAAGGAATATATATATTCCCTGACTAAGGGTCCAATGCTCTTTCAGTATTGAATACTACCTTTGACATCCATGGAGATTATTAGTACGCCTGGAGAACAGGTCCGAGAGAAGTTTTTCTTAGGTAGATAGTGTCTCTCCTGTGATGTCTACAGTAGAAGAGCAACTCAGTGGTTTCCACTCAGAGTATTTTGGGTTGGGTAAAGCAAACATTCAGTTATATGTCAATCTGCACCTCTACTGAACCCAGGAAGAAATGAGATCCTTCCTAGACAGTTCATACAGATACCTTTCCATCCATCCATCCAGCCAGCCAGCCAGCCAGCCAGCCAGCTGCCGTAAATACATTCACTCATTTATTGAAGGATTATAATACTTCTGACATTACATAAACTTTTGTTAGAAACATGAGAAAAAGAACATAAATACAAATATGAACTATGCAGGAAAATAGATTCTACTGCTCCAACATCATCTTGGTGAAGGTGAAAAATGAAGGTACCGGCCAATAGGGAATACATTTTCCAAGGCAGAGATGCATATAATTTTGTGGCAGCCATGACCAAGCCTCAAGCAAGTTATCAGCAGATCCAGGGCTAAGACCCGGACCACCTAACTCTTAGAGAAGTTGTCTAATCTTTCTGAAATTATAATTAAACTGTGAAGGAAGAACTCACATATGTGAGACAATATAAAATAATGAAGTGATATAGTGAATATACAGTCAGTGTCATACAATGTATCACTTCATTGATTTGAATTATCTCATATATGATGGTATATATATGTAAATATATGTAGATAAATATGTAATAATGTAATATATTATTATATAAAATATATATTATATAGTAGTATATACATGTATATATAACACTTATCATATATGTATACATTATATGTTATATATTATACATATATGTAATATATGTTTGTATATTGTACATATTATATAATAAATGACAAATGTGCATGGAATGATGTGGTATGGTTTTGGGATAGTCAGGAAAGCTCCTAATGAGGTATAAATATGGAAGTACTTAGTTTGAGCTATGGTGGTTAATAGAATTTAGATAAATGGGAGGCAAAGGGAGAGATGTAAGTAGGGGGTCATGGATAGAGTGAGTTTGGTGTGTTGGTGGTTCTATCAGGGGGTGGATGATTTGACCCTTCTTGCTGCATGAGCTGGTGAGGGCTGGCAGCAATGCTAAAGGTGTATTCATTCTCTGATGACAGACTTTACAACTCTAGTCTGTGGGTAAATATTAAGTGAGTTTTTTCCATCCAGTTTTTTACTTTTATTCATTTGTTTTTTGGTTTTGTTTTAATCTCCCCTTTTTTCGTTCAGTTGCTTTCTTTTGCTTTACATTCATTCTCCTGCATTTATTCCCCACTTTAAGGTCATCCATAAATAGAGCATGGTGGTGTCACAGGGCAGTGCAAGAAGAATTCAAACTTTCCAAATGAAAAGTGGACTTCGTTCTCCAGGCCTTAGTGTACAGTTTCTTCCAGTGTGGTTGGTTTGCTCTTTCTCACTCAGGTTTCTTCAATATGTATTGGCAAATGATAACAGCTTTTACCTTTGTTGATCTGCCTGGAAGACCCCTGCCATTTCCTAAGATACAAATTCAATGCTTGAGGCTGAACAGAGATCAGATTAAAAACTTCACACTTCACAGACACACGCTCAGCAGGAGCAGTCAGACTCTTTTTAAAGCCATCTTGAAGGACTGAAAACAGGCTGCTCTTGTCTGGAAACCCATTAAAGCAGGATCTAGAGGAGCTGTAATGTTATATTAAAGCTGATTTCCCACAGGCTGGGAGGTGTCTTGGATACAATAAATGATGATGATGGTGGTGGTGATGATGATGATGATGATAATAATAATAATAATAATAATAATAATAATAATAATAATAATAATAATAATAATAATAATATACTTGTCTATTCAAAACATGCTTTATACACACATTCATATGAATTATTAGTTAGCAAGAAGAGTGTTGGCTATAATCTCACTCACATCTTCCAGACCTTTAAGAAATAAAATTAATATTACGATGGGATCATTTCCTAAGGGGTTTTGATGCAGCAAAAGACTGTTTGTGCCAGAGTGTATGTTGTCTTGAGATACAATTACTCATAATACACTCTGAGCTCTTCTTGTGATGCATTTTCTTAGTAAAATTATCTCTTTGGGAAAGTAGAAAATAGATTAGAATTAATTAGGGAGTCCAAAATTTTTTTTTTAATTTATTCATTCATTAATATAGTAACATATTCTTAAAATAGGACAAAAAGGTATGTAGTCATTTCAATTGACTATACATAGAGTTAGGAGCTTCTGTTCTCAATGCCTTACAGGCCTAGTGTCTGAATTTATTTTCTAATACTCTCATTATATTATCCAATTACTTCTAGTGACCTGCTCCCAACTTTTGGATTAGAATTTTCTGGTGCTTCATGAGGAGTCATAGCAAAGCTCAATGGCTAAGGAATACTTATTTGATCCACATAAACTGCTAATACGCCATAGCTAACACCAAAGCCTCTTACCTGTATTGATCTTCCCTGTTATTTGTTGTGGCAGAGGCTATTGGTTGCTTGCCCTACAGTCATTTTCATCTTCACTGGTAACAGAATCCTGATTTTTTTTTTTTTTATAAAAGCAGCTTTATGCTCACTTTCATAGGATGAATTATATTTATTAATCAGTTGTGGCAATTCTACTCCCTTCTTCCAGTGATGGGACAGAGGTGAACTGAACCCAATTCTAGCCAGTACGGAAGGAATTATCTAGAGGCTTCTGGGGAAAAAATCCTCCTAATAGAAGTAGAGAGCCATAGAAATGAGACATCCTTCCCCCATCGCTTTCCTTCATTATAAAAATATGAGGCTTCGTGCCACAACCGCCACAAATACACTGTGGATGGCAGAAGCAGCTATCAGGTGTTGCAATAAGATGAGACATGATAATGGCTAGAATGAGACAATGTCAAGGAATATGAAGATAAGTGAATGAAGTTGAGTAATACTTTAGTATGGAGAATCAACAAGACTCGATACATGGCCAAAGGTTGGCAATGAAAGAGAAGGAAATCATAGAAATCTATAAAAAGATGACTGCAGGAAATAATATTGAATAAGAGAAAAATAAATTTCGTTAAAAACCCTGAGTAACACCAATGTAAGTTTCAGGCACAGGAGGAGGAAACCATAAAGGAATCGGTAAGTATCCAGAGAGGCAGTAATAAAATTGGGGACTATGGAGTGGCACAAAACTAAGGGAAGAGGTTGTTTCAAGCTGGTGAGAATTGCCAACACTGATAAATGCTGAATGAGAAGTCAAGAAACATGTTTTTTAAAGAGTGCTAAAAGATTCAGTAGTGAAGATGTTCTGGTTGCACTTGGTAAGAACAGTTCCTTTGGAACTCTGGTTCTAAGAGTTACCAGAAACTTTGAGATGCGAATCACTTCTCTGAAGGTGTCCACTAATCTTCGGTGGTTACTCACTCTAACAGGAGGGTCTATTGAAAATACTAAATGCCAGTACTGATGTTGTGGTTTTCCTAGTAGTACAGGAACTGCATTTGAAGCAGGAAAAGCTGCAACTCCTCAATAGTGAATAGACATAAAAATGGGATGATTTAGGAGAAGGAGTCCAGAGGCCAGGAGCTAAAGAGGAGCCATGGGCTTGGAATCCAACAGCAATTCAGAATAAATGGATTTCAGATTCAAAACATCAGGGGAACTGGGCAAATCAGGCAGATTTCTACAACAAAGTCCATTTTTTAATTTCATTTTATATTTTTCCCTTGGATCTTCTCATCATCATATGCGATTTTAATTACTGTTTAGGATTAGCACTACCAGCCTTATACTTCCTACCTGTATCTTGCCTTTGAGCTTCAAACTCATCTATCTAACTGCCTAGAGGCAGTCTCACAAACACTAAAAATTCATCCTGCAAAATTGAAGTGATAATATGTCTCCTCCAAACCTGCTTCTCATCTGCCGTGTCTCGATTGATGTTATTTTAATTCATCTAGATGACCAAACAGGAAATGATTTGTTTGGCATGTATCTTTCTCTTTTACTGCTAACTTCTAATCATGTACCAAGTCCTGTTGATTTCATTTGCTAATTACCACTCAACTCCATTCACTTATTTTCATTGTGCTTGACATCATTCCATTCCAGGCCACCATTAGCTATGGTCTAATCACTGCAACACCTGCTTACTTGTCTGTCTATCACCAGACCTGGTTCCTGACAATCTACTGTGTGTAATGTAGACAGAATGGTAATTTAAACATATATAATTAATTTTCTCAATCTCCCTATTAAAACTCTTCAAAGCCTTTCCAGTTCTCTTAGAATAAAATCCACTATTATTAGCCTAATTTTAAGACTGTTGTAACCTGGACCTTGCTTGTTTCTGCACTGCTGTTTCACAATGTTACTTCTCTTACTTCTAATTCCAGCCTCATTTGCCTCCTTTAGGTTCCTCAAACTGAAAACTCAAAGTTACTTCTTCAGGTAAGTATTCTTTGTCTTTCCCAATTTTTATTTATGCGCCTTATTATATGTGTTCTGCTTTCACCCTAAACATCTCCTAAGAAACCACTCATTTTGTATTATAATTAGACTTATTTGCTTCCTCTTCCACAGACTACAAGAGGACATGAAGCATCCTAACCCATTCATTAATGTATTCTCAGGATACAGTATGAGGAGCAGAACAGTTCTCAATAAATAGTATTGAATAGCTGAATAGTTGAAAGATAGCATTGTCTTGGATTTAGAAAAAGGCTTCACAGTACCTTAATCCATATTTGGCACTTCACAGCAGGCATGCCACCATCTATCAATGCCACACCCAAGGTAGGTATCCCTAACTGAAGATGCCACTCATTCTGCATACACATAGGGCTGTAGAGTCCATCTAAACATGAAGCCACTGTCAACCACCTAAAGTTGGCATGTGAGATAAAACTTATTTTTCTTCCGTATCTTTTTTTTTGACAGTTTTTTTATTGAAAGATAATTGACTACATATATTTGTGGGATACAGAATCGAATATCAATACATGTGTACAATATTTGGTGATCAAATCAGGAAACTTAGTATACGCATGTTTACAAAATGTAATCCTTGTGATCCTTAACTAATTTCTCACTAAAACCCCTCCCCTCCCCCTTTCCCACCTCTAATAACCACAGTTCTGTACTCTTTTTTTTTAAAGTTCAATGTATTACTGTGACTGCTCCTTCCTTCCTTCCTTCCTTCCTTCCTTCCTTCCTTCCTTCCTTCCTTCCTTCCTTCCTTCCTTCCTTCCTTCCTTCCTTCCTTCCTTCCTTCTTTCCTTCCTTTTAGCTCCCACTTATGAGTAAGGACATGTGATATTTCTTTCTGTGCCTGGCTTATTTCACTTAACATATTTTTTTCTAGGTTCATCCATGTTGCTGTGAATGGTAAAATTTCATTCTTTTTTACGGCAGAGAGGTACTCCATTGAGCATATATACCACATTTTCCTTATCTAGTTGTCTATTAATGAACATTTAGGTTGATTCCAATTCTTGGCTATTGTTAATAGAACTTCAATAAACATGGGAGTGCAGGTATCTCTCTGACATGATGATTTACATTCTTTTGGGTGTATATCCAGCAATGTGATTGCTGAATTATACGGCAGTTCTATCTTTAGCTGTTTGAGGAAACTTCATACTGTTTTTCATAATGGCTGCCAGAATATACAAAGAACACAAACAACTCAACAGTAAGAAAACAAGTAACCCAATTATAAAATGAGCAAAGGATCTGAATAGACATTTCTCATATGAAGATAAACAAATGGCCAACAAACACAGGAAAAAATGCTCAGCATCACTCACCATCAGGGAAATACAAATCAAAACCAACCACATTGAGATATCATCTGACCCCAGTTAGACTGGTTATTATAAAAAAGACAGAGAATAACAAATGCTGGTGAGGATGTGAAGAAAGGGAAACCCTCCTACAGTGTTGGTGGGACTCTAAATTTCTTCCGTAACTTGAACTAAACAGACTAAATCCAAATGGATGACTTAATGTCCTTGAATTTCTGCTATGTTCACTTTTGTTCTGTTCTATGTTGACATCTTAATACTTCTTTTCTGGAAGCCTTAAAAAAGCTACTGCTTACAAAAGTGTGTAATTCTAGATTTTTAAAAATAGCTCTGAAAAAGGCCAAAATCTTCCCAATGAAGTTGTATAGTAAACCTTGGTATCCATGCCTGGTCTGGGTTTCTGAGAGCCCTGATGAAAAAAATGGAATAAAAAGAAGTTGTTAAACATTCATTCATAAAATGTTCATTCCACAGAGAGTTATTAGTTATTTACTGTGTGTTCAAAACTGTTCTGTGGTTGTTCTGGTGAATCGAGCATTAACCATACCTTTGAAGAGCTCACAATCTATCTAGGGAGAAAATCATGTCAGAGACTAATTACAATAATATGTGTTCAGTGCTGTAAAGGAGTGATACACAAAGTACTGTGGAATTAAATAGGAAGAGCCAATTAATAGCGACAGGGGCAAGAAGGAAAGCTCCACCTGGGAAGTAATATGTGAGACAGATTTTAGTGCTTCTCTGCAGTTCTATACAATGGCCCTATTCATCCTCTCAGGATCCTTCTTCCTTCAAAGACTGGTTTCCTCCTGCCTCTTTTCCTAAATCTCCAAAACCTTCCTTCCATTCCCCACTCTCAAATAATAACTTTAATTCTGATTTTACTAAAATAAATAAAAGTATCTAGAAAAGAATTTCCAGAAGTTTCCAACACCATTTTATCTATCTACTGCTCTAAGGCCCTATGATCGCCTGACATCTACCTGATCTCGTCCCACTACTGCCCCCGCCATGCTCACTCCACTCTAGGCACTTGGTCCCCTTCTGTATTTCTCTCCAACCAACAAGGCATATGTGCCTGCCTCATGGCTTTTGTGCTTATGGTTTCCTCTGCCTGAAGCTCTTTTCCTAGATATATGAAGCACTTGCTCTTTCACATCATTAAGGTCACAGCTAAACAGCTACCTGTATACCTTAGGTATAAAGTCGACCCTGAACAACCTATATAAAACTGCATCCTCTTCCCACAATATTATACTCTCCTAACTCTGCTGTTTCCCCATACCTCACATTCCTAGACACTTCCTACGTTTTCTATCCTGTTTATTGTCCCTGTGCCCCACTAGAAAATAAACTCCATGAGGGCAGAAACATTAAGTCTTATTCATGATAACTTCCAAAAGATTAACAATCCTGTTTACTGGTATCTTCCCATTGCCTAGGACAGAAGTTTTCATGTATTACATAACAAATACATTTGAATGAAAGAATGCATCAAGAGAGGGGAAATTAGCACATAACTTATGTTCTATAAATAATGTTAACCAAATAAATGAATACTGTAGCAAATAGTAAATTAATACTGGGCAATTCCACGCAGTGGAGAGAGAATATCCAAAGGATAATACAACCTTTAAGAGCAAGTATTTGAGGTGATGTATATGTGAATGAGCTTGATTAAATTATTACTCATTATATTCATAACTCATAACATCACTTTGTACCCCATAAATTTATACAATTATAAATTATCAATTTACAATAAAGAAAATAGCAAGGCCTGTCTCTTATCTTTATGACTCCAATATCTTGCCATAGTATCTGGAAAATGGTAGGTATACAGCAAATGAATGAATGAAAAATAAATACTACCAATTAAATGCAGTAAGTTCATTCAATTCAATTAAATCATACTTTAATCCTTAATAATTTGGGGCAACATTTTCAATAAATGTTTTATAAAAGAGGAATGTTATACAATTTTCTGCAGAGTATGATTCTAGTATGTAAAAGAATACATAGAATAAATATAGATAAAGAAGACTAGAAGGATAAATGGAAAAATGTAACATTATTTCTAGGTTATGATATGAAGATGAGTCACCTTATACTTTGTGCATTTTCATATTTTCTATAATTCTTTTTTTTAAGTCAATGTAAAAGCACATCATAAAAATTACATGATGGCATAAAAATAGGAATGGAAGAAGTAAGAAAAGTATTAAACAGTTAGTGATCTGGTGCCTAAGAATACCTTTTCACACCAGTGCAGCTTTGTATTACCGTGGTTGGTATTTATGGGTTGTGCACAGTGGCTGAGCTGCCATCAGCAGTTTTCAGAATGTCACTTGAACTCCTGTCAAGTAACGGCATATTCATTCATCTTCATCAGTTATAAATTTGGAATCCCAATTCAATTTAAAAATATTTATTGAGCCCTTAATATGTGCCAGGCACTCTGCCAGATGTTGGAGACAGAAAGGCAAACAAGATATAGTCCGTGACCTCATGGCTTTCCATCTAGACATAAATTTTAGAAGTATTCTCAAAGTATTGTAAACCAGAATGCCTTTTTCAAATGAAGTATTTGTTTCTAGACTTTCTTAGAAGCAATTCCATGAATGTTAACAATTAGGTCCATTCTTAAGCAGGCTGTTCTTATATTTGAAATGTAAAACCTCACTAAACACATGCTTCATTAGGGAGGAATGAGAGAGGAAGGTCAGGTGGAAAACTTTTTTCAAGACCTTCACATAGCCTAGAAATAATCTTCTTTTACATCTTATTTCACTATCTATTACATTATAGCACCAGTAGGCTGGAGTGATGAATGTATGGCATAGACAACATATAAGAAACAGGAGCATGAATTTTGAGTCAGAACAAACTGGATTTTAACCATAGCTTTCTAACATCTATCTGGGTGACCTAAAGTAAATTGCTTAAGACCCCTAAGCCTCAGATTCTTCATTTTTGAAACAAAATGTGGTAGCAACATCTCAGGATTATTGTGGAAATTAAATGAAATAATGTGTAAAACTTTCCACAGAAATTAGAGATGATAAATATGATTGTATATTAGTTTGTGAGGGCTCCCATAACAAAGTACCACAGATTTGGTGGCTTAAACAACAGAAATTTATTTTCTTACAATTCTGGAGGCTAGAAGTCTGAGATCAATGTCAGCAGGGTTGTTTTCTTCGGAAGCCTGTCTCCTTAGCTTGTAGATTCTCATCTTTTTTATGTGTGTTCACATGAGCCTCCCTATGTGTGTCTGTGACTTAACCTCTTATTAAAAAGATACCAGTCACACTGGGTTAGGGTCACTCTAATGACCTCATTTTAACTTAATTACCTCATTAAAGACAGCATCTTCAAATAGAGTCACATTCTGGGTTACTGGGGGCTAGGACTTCAACATATGAATTTTGGGGAGACTTAATTGGGCTCATACAACATGGGTTTTATTTTCTCATCACCATTTTTGGTAGAATTTTGCTATCCTAAGTAATTAAAAGCTTCTGGTATGTCAAAGACTCCCTTCACCTGAAAGCTAAACAAGCCTATGGGCATTACTTGGCAGCATGAATATTCATCTTTGGAATCAATATTTATTCTCAGATGTAACCTGCGTTTAATGTAGATGCACTATGACATTTTAGACCTGGTAGGAAATGGGCAACTTTATCAGCTACTTAAAAATGTTTTGTATGTTTACACACAGCCAAACTTTTGAGTGGTAAGCAATTGGGGTTCATGGGCTACATTCAGCTCATTTGTCTACTCTTAAAACTCGATTCCCACTAACATTCTGTATAAACCAGAAACAGATGTAACAAAACTAAGTATATAGATGTTCCATGCTGCAGAACTTACTGATTGTCCCGGCTGAGCTCAGACAGGTGCAATATTACCAGCGTCGTTTTCTGTGCATAGTAAAATTGATATAAAGAGCGGCTCAATAGAAGAGATACAGTTTGCAGTGAAGAGTTTATAACACTTGTCATAATGGATCTGTCAGAAGAAAAAATGTTTACAGTTCATTGCAGAATATAAAATGTTTGCTAAATCAGCAGTAAAAATCGAAGCTCAGATAAATTTGCAGCAAGGGTAGCAACACAACACAGCACAACATAAATACACCCAGCAGGAGAGTAGGAGAGAAAAAAAGCAGCAACAACTCAGTTCTGAGCAGGATTTGATTTATGCCATAAATATATATAAGGGGTATTAGGAAGATTAGTGCATTAGAATGCTAACACAAATCAAGATGTCCTGTGCCAAGCGGGATTGCTAGCCCAACAATAAAGTGGTAAGTTGCTGCAGCATCTTAGCTCACTTCAAGCTGGGAAGTTTCTGCACATGGGGTAGCAATGCAATTATGGTGTTAGAATGTCCAATTGGAATTCAAACATGTGGCCCATTGCTGGACCCCTGACTCAGCCCTTCCCAGACAGGTAGGGAATTGCTGTTTCTGAGTACTGAAAAGGAAGGGGGGGGGGAAGGAATGAAAGGAAAGCAGGAAGGAAAGAAGGGAGGGAGGGAAAGAAATGCTATAAAAGAAAAATTTATGCTGTTTTAGGAAGTGACTCATCTTTGGTGGAAAGGAATTAGAAAATATATTTAAGGATCTACAAGGTAACAGCAGAAGGCCTTGGCAGCCACGTTGGTCCTCCGTGACTCCCTCTTCCTAACTATTGCTGCATGGATCAGGAGAGATCAACAAAACCCAGCTAGATAAATCAGATTCTTTTTGCCAGAATTTGGAAAGGCTTGAAAATAAGGTAATCTGTATGTCATTAAATCTGCAATATGCATGCTCCCCTGGGACACTGTCCCCCATACAGATGACCACTGGTCCTGGAGTGACGATATTTATTTTCTCTGCTCCTAGTTGCTGCTTCCAAACCAATCTTCCTCCTACCTTCATTAAAATTCTCACTTCCTTGCTTTTTTGTCCTCACCTACATACTCGTGGATCACTCCCTCATTCCTAAAAGAGTTTAGCCCTTAGTTCACTGTTTGACTCTTCAACATTACTCCTATCATAAGTATTGGTGATTTTAATGCCAATTTAAGTGCTATTTCCATGATTTTGGACTTTCAATTCTTGGCCTTCTCTGATCCAATAGCCATATCCTCTACCCTATATTAAACACATATTTCCATAGTCATATCCCCTGGTTGTTATTACCTGTAAATGCAATCCCTTCATATTCAAAATTTCAGGCATCACCCCTTGGACCAATACCTCTCATCTTTCCAAGTTGCTCCTTACAATGCCTGACTCTAAAAAATTTTCCACTCTGCCAGGACCATCAGTCTTTTAACCCTATTGTATTTTCAATGTCCTTCCTTTCCCCTACCCTCTGTGTCCTCACTTTGATTCTTGGACAGTTTGGATTTTATGTCCCATCATTGTGATAACTCCCTTGCAGGCACCTTCGATTATCTTGTTCATTTCTCATTTTATATACTCACCTGACAAAATTCTAACCTTAATCATATCTGTCTTCCCACACCCTACCTAAACCTCACAGCTGAACATGGCTGGAGAAGAAAATACCCGCCCATCCAGCCTTGTCTTACTTTAACGTCTTGACCAGTGTTCTCAGGTGGACTCTGCCTTCCATCCAGCAGTCCTAACTACATGCCTCTGTCTCTGACTCCTCACAAATCTTCTTTCCTCAAACATCCAACACCTCTTTTTCCCTCCTCATTTTTAGCTGTTTGCCTTATGTTTTATTTCACTAAGAAAATAAACACTGAGAAAAGAACTTCCATAAACATCCACCCAGCTACCTACATCATTGCCCGTGTATTTTTTGTCTCTTCTGTTAAAATGGAAGAACCGCTTCCACTCATTTCTGATGTCAACACTTCCAGCTGTATACTCTTCCCACCCCGTCTTACCTGCTTAAAAACGTCATTCAGTAATTCTCTGTTCTCTCCTTCATTATCAATTCCCCGTATCTACCAGGTCATTTTCCCACACTTACAAACCTGCAATAATATCTCCAATATCAAATAGCAGAAAGAAAAACCTCTCTGTAGACTGTTATTGTCTCCAGAATTGTTACAATTCTCTGATCCTGCTCCTCTTACAGCAAAGCTTATCTATATCTGCTCATTCTAATTCCTTTGTTCTCATTCTCTCTTGAGCCATCTCGAGTCAAACTTTCCATCCAACTCCCCGAAACTGCTTTTGTAAAGATCAACATTGACCTTGTAATTAAGCCCAGTTGTCCTCTTTCTAGTCATCCTATTACCAGAATTTGATGCAGTTGATTGCTACTTCTTTAAATTCTAACTTTTTCTTCCACTGGCTAGTAGGGCATTAGAGACACTTGATTCTCTCTTACTTTACTGGTTTCATATCTCAGTGTTCTCGCAAGTCCTCTTTTATCTCTCCAACAAATAAAATGATCAATTCTTAGACTTTATTTATACTCATTTTCTCTGGATCTCCTCATTCTCATCTAGACTTATAGATTTAAATACTTTGTTGTTGACCTCAAATATGTATCTCTATTCCAAATAGATTCAGATTCATGAATCGAATTTTCTATTCAACTTCTCCACTTGGATATATAAAAGGGATCTCAAATTTCATGTGTCCAAAAACCGAATTCCTGATACTCTTCCTTCTGTGAGCTCCAAAGCCACTACTCCCATAAGATGGCAATTCCATCCTTCCAGAAAGAAATTGCCAGTGGCGGATTTGTGACCTTTTCTTTAGCCTCAGAGATACTTGATGATTCAAATCTTTATCAAAGCTTCCCCCATTACACTAATTCATGAGATTTATAGTAGTATAACATATCCAAGCTGAGTAAGATTATTGACATATTTTTTCTTTTCTTTATTTGATTATTATTTTTTAATTTTACACTTGAAACATAATTAATTATACATGCTCATGGGGCACAGGGTTGATTATCAGTGTTTGTGTACAATTTGTGATGATAAAATCAGTATTATTAGCATGTTCAATATTACACATCATAATTATACTCTGCGGTCCATTACCCAATTTCTCCCTAACTTCCCTCCGCCTTCCCCTTTCCCACCTCTAGTGAGTACACATCTGTTCTCCTGAAAGTTCAAAGTTTTATTGTCTTCCTTCCTTCCTTCCTTCCTTCCTTCCTTCCTTCCTTCCTTCCTTCCTTCCTTCCTTCCTTCCTTCCTTCCTTCCTTCCTTCCGTCCGTCCGTCCTTCCTTCCTTCCTTCCATTTCTTAGCTCCCACTTATGAGTGAGGACATGCAGCATTTCTCTTTCTGTACCTGGCTTATTTCACTTGACAGAATTTTCTTCAAGCTTATCCATGTTGCTGCAAATGGCAGAATTTCATTCCTTTTCATGGCTGAGTAATAACCTATTGTGTATATATACCACATGTTCCTTATCCAGTCATCTGTCAATGGACATTTCCTCTGGTTCCATATCTTGGCTGTTGTAAATAGAACTGTGATAAACATGGGAGTGCAGGTATCCCTTCAACATGATGATTTCCATTCCTTTGTGTATATACCCAGCAGTGGGATTGCTGTATCATATGGTAGTACAAACTGTAGTTTGAAAAGCCTCCATACTGTTTTCCATAATGACTGCACTAATTTACAGTCCCACCAACAGTGTAGAAGGGATCCCCTTTCTCCACATCCTCACCAGCGTTTGTTATTCTCTGTCTCTATGGTAATAGCCAGTCTCACTGGGATGAGATAATATCTCAATGTTGTTTTGATTTGCATTTCCCTGATGCTGAGTGATGCTGAATATTTTTTCATGTGTCTGTTGGCCATTTGTATGTCTTCCTTTGAGAAATGTCTATTCAGCTCCTTTGCCCATTTTTTAATTGAATTATTTTTTTTTCTTTTCACTACTAATTTGTTTGAGTTCCTTGTATATTATGTACATTAATTCCTTGTTTACAAATATTTTCTCCCATTCTGTAGGTTGTCTTTTCACCCTGTTGATTATTTTCTTTGCTGTGCAGAAGGTTTTTAGTTTGATAGAACCACATTTGTTTATTTTTTCCTTTGTCGCTTTTGCTTTCAGGGTCTCATTCATAAAGTCTATGCCCAGTCTTACATCCTGAAGTGTTTTTTCCTATGTTTTCTTCCAAGTGTTTTCTAGTTTCAGGCCTTATATTTAAGTCTTAAATCCATTTTGAGTTGATTTTGGTATATGGTGAGAGGTATAGGTCTAGTTTTATTTTTCTACACATGGATATCCAATTTTCCCAGCACCATTTACTGAAGGGACTATCCTTTCTCCAGTGTATGCTCTTGGTGCCTAAACAGAGACCATTTTTTCAAACTCTTTCTATGAGGCCAGCATCACCCTGTTACCAAAATCAAACAAAGACACAACAACAACAAAAAAAGAAAGCTACAGGCCAATATTCCTCATGAACATTGATGCAAAAATCCTCTGATTAGCAAACAGAATACAACAGTGCATCAAAAAGATTACACACCATGATCAAGTGGGATTCGTCTCAGGGATGCAAGAATGGTTCAATATATACAAATCAATAAATGTGATGCACCATATCAACAAAAGCAAGGACAAAAAGCATATGATTATCTCAATAGATGCAGTAAAAGCAACTGAAAAGCTTCAGCATCCCTTCATGATAAAGACCTTCAATAAATTAGGTATAGAATGAAAGTATCTTAATAGAATAAAAGCCATCCATGACAAAACCACTGCCAATGTCATCTTGAATGGGGAAAAGCTAAAAATGTTTCCTTTAAGAACAGGAACAAGACAAGGATGCTCACTTTCACAACTTGTGTTCAGAATAGTATTGGAAGTATTAGCCACAGAAATCAAGTAAGAGAAAGAAATAAAGGGCATCCAAATTGGATAAGACATAGTCAAATTGTCACTGTTAGCAGATGACATGATTCTATACATAGAAAAACCCCTACCCTCTACCAAAAAACTCCTAGAGCTCATAAACAAATTCAATAAAATTTCAGGATACAAAATCAGTATTGTTCTTATACACCAATGATGAACAAGCAGAAAAATAAATTAAAGAAGGAATTCTATTTACAATGGCTACCAAAAGAATAAAATACCTAAAAATACATTTAATCAAGGAGGTAAAAGACCTCTACAATGAGAACTACAAAATTCTGCTGAAAGAAATTAAAAAGGACACCAAAAGATGAAAAGACATTCCATGTTCATGGATTGGAAGAACTAATGTGAAGATGTCCATACTCCCCAAAGTGATCTACAGAAACAATGCAATCTCCATCAAAATACCAATGACATTCTTCACAGAAATAGAAAAAACAATCTTAAAATTTATATGGAATAACAAAAGACTCCAAATAGCCAAAGCAATCCTGAGCCACAAAAACCCCACAAAACAAAAAACAAACAACAACAACAACAACAAAAAAAAAAAAAAAAAAAAACTGGAGGCATTACACTACCTGACTTCAAACTATATTACAAAGCTATAGTAACTAAAACATCATGGTACTGTACTGGCATAAAAACAGACACATGGATAAATGGAACAGAATAGAGAACCCAGAAATCAACCCATGTACTTACAGCAAAGTGATCTGTAACAAAAGCCATTGACATATTAAATAGTTTATTTATTTATTACCAATCTCTCTCTACTTCAACGTAAGCTCTAACAGAACACGTTTTTTTGTTTATTTAATTCATTTCTATATTTCTAGTACATAGGATAAGCCTAGCACTTTGTAAAAGCTCAATATATGCTCATTGAATAAATGTAGATCATGGGCTGTTAAAAATATGTCATGTAGTAGATACTCTGATGCCCCTGATTGTTCTCCTTTTCTAGACTAGTATACTTCCATGCCCACTGCTGTGAGTCCACTGCTAAGGGCATACAGGTGGTTCCTACTCTGAATGATTGACCTCTGCCTACCAGGTGGTAACTGGTTGGTAAATCTGCTTTGAGGAGGCAGCTGATATCTAGCTTATATAGTGGTACAAAATCCTGGCCATTTGCATCCAGGATGGACTAAGTTTGTGGTACATTCACTGCTCAGACACTGGGATTAGACGAAGACAGTCTTCAGCTGAAAACATAATGAGTCTTGGCATTTTCTCTTTCTTTATCCTGATTTATTCATTCCCATTTTCCTCCTTCTTCTCCTTCAATAAATCATTTGAATAAGAGTTTTCCACTTACGCACTGCTTCTAGGGAAACTAACCTAAGATCCCTGAAAAGACAATGAGGATTATAAAAACAAACAAAAAAGCAACAAAAACACCTTCCTTTCAATTTTTTTTGGAAGAAAAATAGAGAAGGCAGTGAAATGAGGAAGCACCTATTTATAGAACATTATAATGAGCACCTATGAAAAGTGACCTATTATTGCAGCCTATGGTCTTTTGGCATGTGTAGAGGATAAAAAAAACTTTGAGACTTCCAATTTAGTTCTCACCTTGGGTTTCAAGGAAAATTTAACTTCTATCTTCAGATGAGCTATAAAAACTTAGACATTTTTCTTAGACTCATTAAGCTACATGTAAAGTTTGGAATTAAAACAAAAATCCTTAGTTTGCAAAACTGAGGTAAGAATTACATGAGATTATGTAGGTGAAACCACATAAGATAATTCCTGACATGTGATCTGTAAATTAGCCTGATTACCATTAGAGGAGTAAGGATGAAGGTAAGACACTAAAGCAGATTCTTACTATTTTGTTTACTGTTGCGTTTCTTGAAACTCACTGCAGGTTGAGTTCCTTGAGAAATAGATTTTAAGAAGAGGTTAGTTTGTAATATGTTTATTAAGAAACTTTCTTGAGATCAACACTGAAGGAAGGGAAGGAAGGGAAACAGGACTGGGTGAAAGGAAAAGTTATATTGATATGTGGGTCCAATGGCAGCCTTCACCAACCCTAAGGTAACTCTGGAGTTTTAATGGCCTTTTTAATTTGTTCCCTGTTGGGCAAGGTGGCCAAGCCTTTATAGTCCCACATTGATCAATCATTGGATATGGCCTACCATGAATATGGG
Source organism: Cynocephalus volans (assembly GCF_027409185.1). Classification (NCBI taxonomy): domain Eukaryota; kingdom Metazoa; phylum Chordata; class Mammalia; order Dermoptera; family Cynocephalidae; genus Cynocephalus; species Cynocephalus volans. The sequence goes on along the minus strand of NC_084463.1, from coordinate 140,965,025 downwards.
TTTGACCTTGAGCCAGGCAGCTCTTTGCAACTGAGGCAATCCCTTGTAGGTGCTGATAGCTGATGGCTGGCTGCTGCCTACATTCCCAGAAGCTGGGGGAAAAAGTTGAAGGGGAAACTGAGGGGGACATAACATTTGTCCTCACAAATCCTAATTAGAATAAAATGGAGACTTCTATTCTTTCATTTATTCACTTACTTCAGAAATATCTATTGCACTCTTATTATGTATATAGCACTGTAGTAAAGAGATATATTGAGGACTAAGACTTGGTCCTTGACCTTGAAGAGTTAATAGTCAAATGTTGCAGAGGACTTGTATGTAAACAAGTAAGTAAAATCTGGTGAGTGCTATTTCAGAAGTAAGAAGAAAGTGCTGTGGGAGCACAAAGGCCAGAACAAACAACGCAGCATGGGAATTTGGGGAACACTTCACCTTGGTTTCACCACTCATTTATTTCTAAGCTGCTGAGCTGTTTTTATAAACTACAAAGAAATTGCTTGCATAATATATCACTTTCAATAGGTGCTCACTGAAACATTTTAAACTGTTGTTTAGAGCAAGACTGTCTCCAGACAAATGTGTGCCCCAAACTATCCATTTTGCTTATGGCATATATCAAATCAAGCTCTTGTTTAAGAAGATTTAGGTATGTGTGTCAAGGGATGTACATGCTTTAACTTGGAGAAATTTTAAATGGCAAAAGATAAGAACCCATAAAAAAAGGAAAAAAAGAAAGAATTTATTTAGAAAATAAAAAAAAGAACCAGCACAACTTATTGTCAAATTGAGTCAATATGGTGATCAGACATAACTACTCAAGAAATGCTGGTTGTTATTTAGTAGTACAAATTACTGATTCCCTAAATAAGCAAATACATATTGAGGGCCTACAACCATCAGGAATTACTAGACATATATGCTCATTAAGAACATAAGTGAGTCACTAATGATGTGAGTCTTGAGACTTTGATTTAATAACTGTCTGAACTTTTATCACTGATCTCAGTATATATATTTCTGAACTTTCAGAGATGCCCTAAAATAAAAACTAAAAGAACATGCCAGCTGAAAGTTCAAAGAAACATAGGAAAAGTAGATCCTGATTTGGAAATTAGCAGTATGGGGTATTATAAAACAGGGGCTTTTGAATCACAAGGACCTCTCTAAGCTATAGCTTCTACACCTGTAAGGGAAAATAATATCCTCCCCAAAAGTTGTAATGTTTAAATAAGATAATACATGTTAAGTGCTTGTCTCCGAGTAATTACTCACTAATGCCAGTCTCTTTGCCCTTCCATCCCCTGAAAATACTTTCTGTGAAATTTATAATGGGAGGCAACAGTGTTTTACAGGACCAGCTCCATCAGTGAATGAAATAGCACTTCCATTTCAGTGTTCAGAAAGGTTAATGTCAATACTTATTATAAATAACTATCACAAATAACTATTGCATCAGTTATGACTCATACTGTCATGTACATAAATGTATGAGAATAAAATGCCTGTGTACACAGGAACCTTTGGGAGGCTTTATAAAACAGCAGAAAGACAATGGATATTGCCACATGAATACTTAAGTATGAATTCCAGCATCCCTGCAGTATAGTTGTGTGATCTTGTAAGGGTGGTTACTTAACTCTCTGAGGCTCTGTCGTTCACGTAAGATTGTGGATTAAATATACCAATTCCATAACGTAACATTTTTTTTCTTTGATTACTGATTACATTAATGTATAAGAAAGATTTTCCTGTAATCTCTGACTTCAAACACACCTGCATTTGATTATATACATTTAAATGGGTGACCTTGAGTTTATTCCTCCATGCTTCTGACCTTCGTTGCAAAATGGGGCCAATACTGACTATTGTCAATTGGTACATAGTGTTCACTCCACAATATCAGTCAACTTCATTATTTCTCCTTCCTTTCTTTTTCTTTTTTTTTTTTAGTTTTCTTTTTTCAGTTTATTTATTTATTTTTTAATTGACACGTATTGATTGTACATATTTATGAGCTACAGAGTTATATTTCAATACATGTATAGATTGTGTGATGATCAAATCAGGGTAATTAGCACATTCATCATCATAAACCTTTATCATTTATTTATGATGAGAGCATTTGAGCTCCTCTCTTTTAGCCATTTGAGAACACACAATAAATTATTATTAATTATAGAAGCCTCACACTACTGAAGACCACTAAAACTTATTTTTTTATCTAGCTATAATTTTGTATCTGTTAACCATCCTCCTCCTGTCCCCTCTTCCTTCTCCCCTTCCCAATCTCTAGTAACCACAATTCTACATTCTATTTCTATGAGCTCAAGTTTTTTTTTCTTTTTATGAATGAGAATCTGCAGTATTTATCTTTCTGTGACTGACTTATTTCAGTTAACGTAATGCCTTCCAGGCTCATCTATGTTGCTGCAAACTTATTTCTAACAGACAATAACTTCTTTGATGTCAGATGCTATGGCTTATTTGTCTTTGACATTTGCAACGACTTCATAAATACTGGTAGATATAAATTTTTTTTTAAAGTTGACGAAATTTTGGTAATGGTAGACTTGATGATTACGAACTAACAAGCGGCATTAGTTGAGCACTAATGTCTTGCCAAACACTATTCTTTGCACTTCACAATTATTATTTTGCTGATTTTCATATTAATCTACAAAGTAAGCAATAATATTATGACCATTTTACAGACAAGAAAACTGAGTCACAGACATTAAGTAGTTTGTCAAAATGCTCATATGCAATAAGTGTGAATGTGAAGATTTGAACCCATGCAGGTTGGGTACTCATTTGACCCTATACATTACCTGCAGCTTGTGGAGAACTCAAAGAATGTTTTACCCACAAAACTATCTTTAGAAGTTCAGTGGTAGAATCATTTGGATGTATTCTCTTCAGTGTTGTTGTGCTTATTTTATCCTCATTCTTGAATCTCTGTTTTGTACATCATTAGAAACTATGGTGCTGTAAATAGGTCACCATTGTATGACCTCTGTGTCATGTTGTTCAAGGGAAAAGTTCCTGCCCTGAACTGGCTAGGTCCCATAACATTCTCCTTAAAGTCCTTCCTGCCCTTATTTAAGGCAAATTTTTAGGTCACTTCCGTTGGGAATGGAAAATGATTTTAGATTTTGAGTGTGAGATTAATGTCTAAATAAGTGAGGCTGATAAGTAGAGAACATAGCACCTATGGGTACCCCGAATCCAGTGACCAAGAAAAAAAATATTAACAACAGTTTTAAAAATTCACCTCGTGAAATATGCTGTTATATCTTTTATCTTTCCTCATTAAAAAAAAAATATTGCAGCTAGGAAGATTGTAAAAGAAACACGTGTAATAACTTCTGCTATTAGCACCACTTAAAATGAAATAGAAATTTCTTTTTCCACTCACCTAACTTTCTAATCATAGAAAAAGTGAATAATATAAATAGAGGACAAGTGTTAAACTCTTTGGAACTTATGCTTGAAGTTTGCCATAAACATTTGGGCTTTAAACATAATTTGAGGGACTTCTAGTTTGGGCCAAAACGAAAGAGCTCATTCCTCCCAGGTCCTCTCTTTTACAGCTGAGAAACCCTGGACATAGCACAACAAATAAGCACAGGGAGGTGGAAAGGTGCAAAAATGGTAAAGAAGGAGGGGTGGCTAGGGACCTTAGGATTTGAGCCCCAATGTCGTGGTGAGTTCCCTGGTTTCCTCACTGGCTCCCAAACTCATACATCCCAGGCAGGCTGTGTAGAAGCCTCCAATTCAGAACTACCAACAGTCCAAAAGAAGCTCTGAGAAAGCCTATTAACCCTAGATAAACGACCAGGAAACACGTGGCCTAAGAGAGCAAACACTCACGGAAAAACTACCCTACACCGACCCCCTTGGTTCCAGGTGTGCTGATTAAGTTGGTAATGTCCCACCTGGTTCGGGGTGTGTGGGGAGAAGATGATGGTGCCTTGATTCCTCCCCTTGTCAGGATGGTGCCTACAATGGACAAACCTTCCATCCCCAGTTCACTGCAAACAAATATCACTCCATTTCCCCAGCCAGCCAAGGTAGTGTACATGGCTCTAGAGTGGGAGTTGGTCTTCCTTCCCCCACCCAACAGAAGCAGGCAGTGGGCACCACATCATCAGAGTACCATAGCAAGTTGAGTCTCCACCCCAACTCAGTAGCAGTGAAACTTCCCCAGGTGGTACAAGTCAGGGGAAGGCAGCACCCCACTTTTCTTTACGCCTAGTGTCAGTGGGTTCAAGTGTGTGGCAGAACCTCCACAAACCCACCTGGTAGTAAAGCAATTCGAGGGAGGGCTGCTTAGTGCTCCAGCCCGAGCCATGCACAACGCCCTTCTCTGTGTCAGAGGGGCCCGTTGAGGAGCTGAGCCTCCCCCCCATCTGTCCTTAATGGAGCAAAAATGAGGCAGTGTTAGAGGGGGCAAGTGGACTCTCTATTTCTACATTTTCTTCCCTTTTTCAATTCTCTACTCCTCTACCGATGTTTCTTTTAGCTCCCAAATAAGGTTCTTGTGCTTGAATCGTTGCCTTGGGTCAGTTTCTCAAAGAACCCAAGATAAGACATCATTTAACTAATATTTTCTGAGCATTTTCTAAGTTCAGAGCATTGCTGTAGGAATTGCCGTATTTCAGAAAAAACACTATAAAGTAAGTTGTCTATATTCTCACAGAGCTGACATTTTAGTGGAGGAGACAGAGATTCATCGTGTTAGTAATTACTTAAACTTAATTGTGTTAAGTGTTATGAAGAGAAAGGAGACAACATGGGGACAATCTAATGCCAGTGAAAAATATTAAGCTGCTTGGATTCATCACAACCCTATCTTATAATCCAGGTTTGAATCCAACCCTATAAACACTCTTTCACCTCTCCAGCTCTTTCTAAAGACCTGCCAAATGGTGAGTTAAAGCAACACATTTCATTCATTCATTCATTCATTCATTTGTTCATTCACTTATCCACCAGATAAAACTTTACTGAGAATCTAATACGAGGGTACTTCAAAAAGTTCATGGAAAAATAGAATTAAAAGATTATAAGTCTCAATTCTTCCATAAACTCTTTGAAATAATCCCATATGTGTCAGGTAGTATATTATAAATCTGATACTTCATTACAAATACTGGTACCAAGAAGTATTGTAGCAAATAGAATATAACAAATGTTAGAAATTGAATTGTTGATCTAAATAGAAGAGATGATGAAAGAGAAAAACTTTCTGGAAGCCAGAGGAACAAGATATTTCAGCTTTGAATGAATCCCTTCCTTCTCACCCCAAATAAAGGAGAAAAAGACCTCAATTTCCAATAGTACATTTGAAAAACTAAAAGGTTCATAGAAAAAAAAGAACAAATCTATAAAAATGTACTTAGCAAGTACATTTCAATTTATTTCAGTTCATTATTCTTTACCTATCTCATCTAAATAGTTCCTTTAAGTTAACGGGATGGAAATGTGACGTATTCAGTGGGGACTGAAGAAGCAGGGACTGTACCTTATTCAATGATTGAATTAAACCTCTGTCTCACTGTGACTTTGCATATGCCCTGTACTGACCCACCCCTCACAGCCTCAGCATCCTGATATTTCTTCTATGAAAAGTGAATGCCAAATCAGTTTAAGAACCATTGCACTGCACATCAAGAAAGAGTTAAATCATCCCTTGGAGACTGAGTTAGAATAAATTCTCATATCTGCTCCATTGAATCACTTAATTCTATTTAAAGAGAGAGGAACCTGAGTATGAGAAATGCCTTGAAGCCAGTAGTACATTTCCACACATTTCCACACATGCCTCCCCTTCTCGTGTTGGGTTTATCTTTTTCTTTGTGGCTTTTATCTCACATATTTCCTTTTTTTTTTTTTAACCACCTATACTATCGCATTGCCAAGGTATACCAAAAAAAAAAATCATTCATTCCCACACTATATGTTCTCAAATACCAAAAACTTCTCCTGTGTCTATTTTTACCACACTTACCATAATAGTGATGAAATCGTAAATTGAAGAAATTACTATTTAATGTTTTTCTCCACTGCTAAACTTTGCTCAGTTTCATAAAGACAGAGTCATGTCTATCTTGTTCATCAGTAAATGTCCTGTTTTAGGAAAGGGCTTTACACAAAATGAATACTCGTTGAATGAAGAGTGAAATTTTGAGAAAGCTGTTTTCATATCAGTGCATCTCAAACTTTGGTATATATGAAAAAATCTTGGTCTCTCTCTCCTTCCCCAGCCAGACATTTTGATTCATTAAATGAGGGCAGGGCTCATGATTTGTTTCTAACAAGTTCAAAAGGGATGGTCAGGCTGCTGGTTTGTGGCCATACTTTGGATAGCACTAGTCTACATGATATTGGGTCACTCTAAGACCCAGCTAAAGAAATGCATCATAATGTTCCAGATCTGCACTTAAATCGTTGTGACCTCCACATCCCATTTGAGATATTGGGCACAGTGGTTAGGTATTTCACATAAAAAATGAAACTCTGCATAAGGTCACTATTTGTTTCGGTTTACTTGTGCCAAGAATAGACTCTGGTAGCACAAGGGATTATGGAATTCCCTGATTATCTTCTCTATCTACACCTTAGCTATCTGTAGCTCCTGCCACTTTATATATTCTTTGTGGCTGGGATACCTTCACCATGATTTTACATTTCTTTACTTGTACCAGTTTCTGTCTACATAGGTCACAACTAAGCTGTTGACCCACATTGTCTTCCCCCTAAGACTTCCTAGAAAATTGTTTCTGAGTTTTGAAGGATGATTTTCAAAGACTTGGAGTCCATATTCACCTGTCTGTTACCATCCAAACACCGATGGACAAACACCACATGTCAATTCAAAACTAAGAGTACATACAATACTATATCTTTGACTGACACCACAACTGGTTCATCTGCCTACTGCCACTTTTCTTATTGTAATTCTCCACTCACAATGTTCAGTTTCAGAGGAATTTAAGTTCAACACAACTATTTATTGCAATATTTCTAGAGCGATTGACATTCTAGTAACTGCTTGAAATTGAATTAATTGCAGGTGACTTCTACCCACTACTAGTTTAGGAGGAGTGGCTGTCTTAAGTTTTGAGGGAGAATAAAACCATGAGTTTAGTTGAGGAAGTTGGAAAATAGAAAGTAAGAATGCATAGACAGAGTGCCATTGTTAGGGTCCCTGCTCCATTCTCAGGAGGCGTGGGTGGGCTGCAATTCCAGCCCTTTGATTATCATAGACTCTCTGCTGTGTCTTTACGATAAAGCTCTATCTGCTGGAGCTTGACTGGGAATAAACACCTGTTCTAGAAATTAAGAAAAGCAAAGGAATAACCATCATACTAGTTCACATCATTAGTTCTCATACTGATCTTCCACACTTGTACTTTAGACTGATTTGGAGCTCTACAATCTGCCACTCCGCTGTGTGAGGACTGAGACCTTATCATCCTTGCCATTCTTTCCTAGTCATCAACTGATTTTCCTGGCCTACATGGGACATATTTTTTCCAGACATATCCAAGTCACCAATCTTGCTCAAAAACAAAAACACAACAAACACCAAAAAGATACTCTTTAGCCAGTAACATATTTGGCAAATAGATGATTGGGGGAAAGTGTATTTGGACTTCTTTTTCTCCAAGAACCTGGTTTACCTCTTGGTGTCACAATACGTTCCTAGAAATTACATATTTCCCAGGACTCAGATGGAACTGAAGAAGCCACTGCATACAAGAGGCTGCTATCAGTAACAAACCTGTCTCACGGAGATTTACCATCACTCTGACCTCTGAACTGAGAATGTCCCTCCTTTCTCTCATTCATGCCTTATACTGGAAGTCATTATCTCTGCTTGTTCTCTGCTCTAACTTACTTTGTTCCCATTTCCAGATTCTCATCTATGAGTAAGTCATGGGCTCTTTATACAGTGCTTAGTAGTGGGATTCTGCTACATCAGTCGTCTCTTTACCTCTCATATTAATCTTCTGCCCCTTTTCTTTGTTAGAGATTGTTGATTTTTTCTCCCTCTTCTTTGATTCCTTTAAATACACATCTTAATTTTCTACAGCTAGACAGAGTAGGTTATCACTGTGTTAAACCTACAGAACTTGAATGTGTGACCCTAAATTCCTGACAGCTTTGTATGAATAAATGGGTTAAATTTCCGTTGCCTCATGTAATTCACTGACTCTGAGAAAGGTTGTAGAATGTAGATGGAAGGAGAGCAGCAACAACCATACTTAGTACTGTAGAGTCCTTGCTAACCAGCATCGTTACCAATATAAAGCTTTTAAATATATTTTCCAGTAAATATTTCTTAGGTGAGGTACATAAGTGTTCTCATTTAGCAAAAGACAGCCTGTAATATAGAAGAATAAAAGGCTTTGCTTAGAAATGCACAAGAATAGAGAGTGGTGCATCTCATTTAGGTGCTCAAAATACATTTATTGATTTGATAACACAGCAAGTGCATTAGAGCCCCTGGAAAACTGTATGGAAATCCAGCGGTTCTCTCCAAAAGTTACCACTCTTCTATGCAAATAGCACAGACAAGTCATAGAGAGTAGGGGGCTGAGATATCTATTTCTTCATCCTCCATTTGTATAAGCAAGGACACCTGCCTTCCTTTTTCTAATACAGCTTCATAATTTTGAGAATAATACAAAGAAGATTGCTCCTTGAGGCAAGGGAATGTGTCGTATTGAGCTCTGTGGTCACCGTTCCTAGCAATATTCTGGGTTATAGCAGGTACACAATGGATACTTGCAGGATGAGAAGAATACTGGAGGGAAAATAGAAAGCAAAGCGATTGAGTTCTTCAAATCACACCCTCTCCATTCAAATATTCATGAACTGATGAGGCGGGGAGAAAGTGTTCTGCTCCGTTACAATATCTGTCCCCGTTCCCTCTTCCACACATGTAAGCAGCAGGCACTTACTGTCAGATTGTGACCCTGGGGAAGTCATTCATTTCCACTTGAACCAGCTGTTTCAGATAACTTGTGTGTGTTGCATTTACCAAAGCAAAATTATACCTCTTTTTTTTCCCCTTTGATTCACTGAGGAATTTTTATTTAGAAAACATTTACTTGTCTCTTTCAGCTGCAGTGATAGATTTCACAGCAAGCTTCTCATTATAAAAGAGGAACCCCTGCAAACTCCTAACCTTCTTCAAGGTCTCTTGTGGTGCCACGCAAAGGGGAGCATGAAGGGAGGTAGAAGAGGAGCAGAGTGTCTCCTGGAATCAGAACTCACTAAGGGCTACTTCTGAGCACAGTTGTTAAAAAGCAGCCTGTAGGAGGGAAAAACAGCAAAGGGACAAAGCAGCCAGGGCAGCGTTCAGATCTTGGATTCAAAACTATGTTATTGGACCTTTCTATTCCACCTCCATGAAATGAAAATAAAGATGCAACTCTATAGGGTTTGTCATCTAATGTTTCCAATCCACGAGGTGCTCAAAAATTGGAGCCACTATTTTAACTGTTCAGAAAAAACACATTCTTCCCTTTTTCATGAGGCAATAATAAAACTTACACATCACTAGGGACATTATTAGGATAACAATTTGGGAACACTTCAGATTGTTTTCCAGTAGAAGTGATAGAACCGCACCAATAAAGACAGCAATATTCTACACCCCACATTCTCTTGTCAGATCTAACTTGTAACAAATTATTAGCCCCAACTTGTAACAAACAACTTATATTTTCAGGGGACAAGCTCTTTGTGTATGGTACCTAGAAATAGTCCCAGCATACAGTGAGTATTCCATAAGCATATGGAATATGCTTAATAATAAAGTGCATGGATTGGGGGTACAGGTCATGACGGTGATAGCAAAAGTGCAACATTTATTTAGTAACAACCGACCAGATGCAGAGCTTTAGATGCTGTAAAGGATGAAATGAAGGAAGGAGACACTGCCTTTGCCCTCCAGTGTGATTTGGTAGTCAGAGCATATGACATGTTCCCAGAAGAGTGAGTCATCTTATGACTAGAGCGTCAGATTTGGGGAGATTTCAGGCTTAGTGTGAAATATATTTGGAAATGTGAAATGATAAGATATAATAAATTACTTTAAATTCTCAAAAACCATCAAGAACGCTTGATCCAGATGAAAGGCCGATCAGATGGAGGCAGTTAGGAGGATATTAAAATAGTCTGGTTTGCTAGTTTTCCAACTATAACCTACAGGATACAAAGGAATGAGTGGCAGGGCTCCGAGATCCATATCTATACTTTGACCAGAGTCTACTTTTAAATGGGTTATATATTGAAAAATAAGTAGTATTCGCAGGGAGGGAGAAGACAGCAAACTTCCGAACTGACATGTCAAAGGAAAAAACAGGTTAAATGTAGCAGTTATTAAACAATTACATTTCACAATTTGGGTAATAATTTCAGTGAATAAAATGTAAAATCAAAAGATGTACATAAGATGATAGTCCTGGAATAGAGAAGGAATTAACCAAGGTGAAAAATGCAAAAGGAAGAGCAGGCTTAGGTATGTCAAAGAAAACAATTTCAACACATTGAGTTTTAAAGATCTAATTGGCTTTTATTAGCAATTCATGAATTGAGCAGTGTTTCACCTACAAAACAGAAAAGTGCTCCGATGAACTAAGCAGAGGGAGTGGGATTTATAGGCAGAAAAAAGCAGAAGAAAGTGGAAAAAAGAATAAAAGGCAGATTGGTTGTTTCAAAGTTACTTTCCTTATAAGGTTAAAGCAGAGGGGACTTCGTCATCATGCTGGCTCATGTTGACTGGGCCCCTTTAGACTGGTTATAGTGAATCTCGTGGCACCTAGAACAAGTGACTCCATGCTGCAGTGACACCATTCTTGTTTAGTCTGGTCTGTGGGGGCCTGGTGCAAGAGCTCAGTCCAAAACAATGGCCTCCCATAAATTGTATTTAATAGGTAAAATATGAACAATTCTAAATATGGAATAAAGTGAACCTAATTAGTCTGCAAAGAGAACAATTGACTTCAAAAGCAAGATATTCTAAGTATCTTAGTTGAACTAAATGTCACGGATTAACTCTCTAAAACTTGTCCACAGACTTCTGCCAAGTTGGCTAGATCAGACATAACTAGGGATCTTTAAAAATTATAGATCCTTAGACTTTGCCTTCCAAGATTTTAATTCAGTAGATCTGGAGTAGTGCAGGGGAAGTCACATTATTTTTCCCCAGCTTGTTTGTGTTTTCTGATGGGCAGCCTTTTGGCAGTCTCTGATGTACACCAGTGTCCTGGGGTGTCCCCCTGGATCTAAGACCGACGTGGACCTTTAAATAAACAGTGGACAGATAACTCAAGGAAGAAAGGATGAAAATAATATACACCATTATTTTCCTACTAAAGTTTTATTTTCTTACTGATTTCTAATGATGGTGTTAGAATGTACCCCAAAGGACTGTGGTTAAAAGAGACATCCAAATTGTTAAATACAACCAAATGGCCACAGCAGGAGGGAAAGGGCAGAAAAGTACTTACCTCAATTATGTATCTTACTATTATGAAGTTTTCTTTTCTGTCACTAAGCAACTCTCAAAGGCAACTCTCAGAAGATAAGGCCAGATCAGCGACAGCAGGGAATTCTACAGTGACCTTCAACAAGTCCACCTGGCACCAGCTAGTGACCCCCTCCTTCTCATTCCTGAGGGCCCTCTATGGCTCCAGTTAGACAGAAATGGACTCCAAGGACATCCTTCTCTCTCTTCTCCAATAAGAGTCCACATCAAAGCCAGCCACAACCACTAATGGGGTCTGTGCAATCACCTACATTTTGTACCTTTTAATTACATATATATGCACTCACTGTGCATGTGTATAGGCTTCCTTATAAATATTCATAACATTTCTATAGGTGCACTGAATAGATATGTGAACCTGATCCTAGGGGTTATAAATACCAGTCTCCTCCCTTTCCTTGCCAGAATGCATACTTTGGGTTTGCTGGGACGTTGCCTTTCCCCAATCTGCAGTTGTTTTTTTCTGGACAATAAAGTCTCCTTTTTCTTCTTAATGGATCCTGTGATCCTCTTTTGTTAAAAACAGAAAAAATAAATTCTATCCCTGAAGAGCTGAAGTTCTGCTTGGGTTGATCTGGTCCTTGTAGGGAAGAAGGGGATGCCCCTTCTCTTCATGAAAACTTTCCCCTTCTTGATATTCAAGCCTGGTAAAGCCAAGTCAAGATAATGCATTTCTTCTTGTAAAGGAAATGTAAATGTAAACATTAAGTAGAATCTCTCTGTTTTAGCTTTTGAGGTAACTTTGTCACATGCTCCAATCCCTCATATAATCAAACTGAAAATGTGAAAGAAACTCTCTGATTTGTCATCTGAGTTAAGAGCTGCTTATGTGACAGGACAAGTTCTTACTTTTGTATTCTGTATGCCTAGTACATTTCAGGTACTTGATTAATATGTGTTAATTTTATGTGCTGTACGGAATGACCCAAGATGTTTACTTCTTCTCTCTCTCTCCCCCACCCCATATACACATGCACACACATACATGTGAGCAAACACTCATACATACATACACATATGCACATATACATACATGCACATACATATCAATCATGACCTACAGTTTAGTCAGCATAATGTCAAGATTTACCACCTGCAAAAAATATAACAACTGGAGAGAGCAATCATCTTTTTCTAACAGACTACTTTAAAAAATTTGTAACAGAGATAATGAGAAATTCTTCAATAATTTGCCATTTTCAGAGACTCTTTTCATATTCTCAGGTCCTTATCAATATAGGTTGGTATCAAAATTCTAAGATTACAGGATTTCACACTAGGTTGTTTATGAAGTTTTGCTGATGCTATGCTAAAATTACTACTTGAATAGCTATCAGGACAATAGTTGAGCAGTTTTCCCACCTCTAGTGAAATTACAAAGGGAAAATAATCTTAGGGGATTTAAAAAGGATGAGAAGTGTTTCACACATTCCTTCAGAACTTTGAAGATGTTTGGAGGATTTTATTAAATGACAGAGAGCAATATAATAATCCATACATTTATAGAGGGGTTTCCAACTAGCAAAGCACCCTTGCAAACATTATCTCATATAATTCTCACAACCACCATAGTGTGGTGGTTTCAGTAGATATTAGTTTCAATTTGTAGGTGAGAAAACTGAGACACCAAGAATTAATCAGAAACGTTTGGACAGAATTTTATTTCTTGCATTTAGAAAGTTTTTATATTCCCCTTGATTCCACTTAAAAATCAACCCAGGACGAAGGCAGAGGTGCCAGAGACCAGCTCTGCAGGATTTGTTGGGCCTGAATAGGTGGTGTGGATTCGGTGAAAAAAGAGATACAGACCACAGATGTCTAGTGCAAGTGTGGACCACAACCACATGAATCTTGCTTTATTTATATGTTTTACTTAATCTTTTACATGATGATTTATTTTAATCCAAACATTTTTTATTTCATCTCTATAGAAAAAGAAAAATCAAAATGTTCCAGAGCACTCATGCTGTGACAAAAACACCCACTCATGCATCAATAGTTCACCCTAAAGCCTGTGTGGCTTGTGGCCAGGAAATTATACAATAGCAACATGCTTGGCTTTAAAACGTCAGACTTTTGGTCTGAATCATAAACCTTAACCTTCTAAGCTTACAATTTAACCCTTTTTAAATCTTACTTATACTTACTACACTTAATTTTAATAACATTGACTAGTTATGGTTAACAATTTAAATTGCTTATACTCTATATTGATCATTTTAATTTATAATCAAAATTACAATGTTTATAACATGAATATTATAATAAACTTTAACTCTAAATCTTATTAAATTTCTATGTTTTTGTTACAAATTTTGTGTTACAAACTGATTTAAACAAAACCTATTAATATCAAAATTTGTTTGTGTTTCTCTACTATTTAACTTATTCATTTTATAATGAAACCTTTTATTTCCCTGCCAATAGACTCCGGGAACAGCACAGGGGACAAAGTGAGAAGTTAAATGACCCTTCTTAAGTTTGTTAAAACACACTGCGTCATTCCAATCTCGGAATGATATGTTCTTGGTGAGTCAAGTGAAGCAGTGGGAACAAAGAAATCAGTAACTGGTTGTGATCAATTAGTTGTAAACACCACTGCACTCGGACCCACCATCTCCCTAGGAGACGTGGATAGAATTTTTAACACAATAACTTCATTCCACATGCACAAGAGCATGATCACAACTATAGAACTAGTTATTCTAAAATTATGGGTCAATGCACACACCACTAACAGGAAAAATCAACAACAAAATTAAATCAAGCCAACCCATACCGGGAACATACATTAAAAACACCTCTAATACTGACAATGCCTTTTAAATAAACCAATTAATTTTGATATATTATTAACATGTTCCCATCATTGGATGAGTGGATACGGAAAATGTAGCATATCTACACAATGGAATACTACTCAGCTATAAAAATGAATGAAATACTGCCATTTGCAACAACATGGATGGACCTTGAGAGAATTATATTAAGTGAAACAAGTCAGGCACAGAAAGAGAAATATCACATGTTCTCACTTATTGGTGGGAGCTAAAAATAAATAAATAAATTCACACACACACACACACACACACGCACACACGCGCGCACACACACACACACACACACACACACAAAACGGGGGAGGAAGAAGACATAACAACTACAGTTCCCTGAAGTTGATATGACAAGTAAACAGAAAGGACATTGTTGGGTGGGAGGGAGGAGAGGGAGGAGGGAGAGAGGTTTTGGTAATGGGTCACAATAATCAACCACATTGTATATTGACAAAATAAAATTAAAAAATAAAATAAATAAAATTTTTAAAAAACATGTTCTTTGAGAAACTCCAGGGTCCTCAGAATCTCCCCAAACCATACTAAGCCAAAAGGTTAGGATGTTTAATTCTGGGAAGCCTTGTCAAGCAACCAAAGGTGAACAAACAGGAAATTCCACAGAGCCATGTCACACACACAGGACCCCCTTGCAGCCTGTTGAACAAGGGGTATCACTCCTCAGGCTTTCATGCCATTCCCTATATAGCAGGATGGCTTTCAACACAGAAGGAATGTTTTCCCACTCTTTCTTAATGGCCAAGAAGGACCACCTTTGAAAAGAGACCATGTGATGGTGTTACAAGCAACACACTGAGATCTGCCATTGAAGATGAATCTGGCTGAGCTAATAACTGACTTCAAGCAACTCCTTTCTGCCTTTGAAGTACGTTTTATCTTGGCAAAGACAATGAACACAGCATTTTCAGAAAGCTTTGGCAGCTCTAGGATCCATAATAGCCCAATCCAATTAAAAGCCTATTCACTTCCACAATTTCCATGACACCAGGTTGCTCTGCAAAGTTAAATGTTAAGTCATGCAAGGTAAGTTCCATGTGTAGATGAACAGTTCTGCCTATTGATTGACATCATCACTGTCTTTTGTGGATTGGCTTGGCATTCACTTCCTGGTACTTTCTGACTGTTTGCTAAGAAGATAGAAGAAAAATGGAAAGCATCAGTGTTTACCTGACCTAAGACTTTCATGGCAAAAGCTAAGACCAAAGAGCAAATTAATGGATACATTGGTCTCAAACCTTAAAGGCAAATATTTGGAAAGCCTTAGAAGTTTCACTGGGGATATTTAAAACTTTGACTTTAGCCTACAGCAATCTGAGAACAAAAGAAAGGTAAATGAAGTCTGAGTTATACATGATCTAACAAATGGAATTTATGTCTGCTAATGTAAAATATTTATTTAAGCCAGCATGGAATAATGAGATAATCTATGGACTATGGAAAGGGAACATGAGTTCTAGATGTTCCCAGTATCTATTAGTGTGCTTGTCATAAATCACTTAAGTTTGTGGGTTTGATGTAGAAGACCAAGGCAAAAGGATTGTTCTGTAGTCAGAAAATCGTGGAATAGAATTATAAAATCTATGAAGAACCCCTTCCTCTGAATGTAGCCAAATCATGCACAGCTCAAAACACTGATATTATGTCTCTGACATAAGGCTTAAACCACAAACTTTATTATTAGCTATTTCTCCTGGGAGTTTGCAGACCAAATTAACTCCTAATTGAGAGAGAAGCTTACATCTCACTTACCACAGAGATTCTGGCAACACGTAAAGACTGAGCTCCCAGGAAGGCCAGGGAAAGTGCAAATTCTAAGAGAGAAAATCCCTCATCATGTCAAAGTTCTAGTCTTAGTACCCTCCCTTGTTCTTAATTTTAACTTATCCTCTAGAGACAAATAGAGATGGAGCGGGGTGCAGTGTATATAATAAGGATTATTAAAACTTTACAAAAATATTTGACAAAGTATCAGGCATGTAAAAAGGTTAAATAAATTTTAGTTACTATTGTCATTATTAACAGCAGTAGTAGCAGCAGCAATAGCAAAATCATTTTAAAGTATGTTAGGGAATCTTATCAAACAGTCCCCATGTTAGCAACTTATAGAGTATTGTCTCTATTCTCAAATGACTCAATATGAACTTGAATCTGTAAAGTTATAAATTAAGAGAAGAATATCTTTAGGTAATCCAGAACATATGATCACATCAAACAAGATGGAAGTTGATACTGTTCTATAGACAAATATGAGACATAAAATAGTAATGCAAATCATTATTCAGGCTGACCATGACTTGATCATGTTCCCTTTAATCTTACAAAGAAGTAAGATTGAGAACAGTAAAAGATAGTCACAGCTCCGTGCATAATACCTACCAAAATATCCAAATACCTTCCTTATCCCCATTCCTGTAATTAGCACTCAGTCTTTCTGTGGGGCAGATAAATGCCATTCAAACTGTTTGTTCTCTTGGATGACTGCAGAGATCTCTCCAAAGTAAGACTATCTTTGGTTACTCAGGTTGCTTCTTGGAGGGAAAACCAACATACTATTTTTGTGTATCCTGCAAGCAGTTATCCCCATGGTGGAGGTTATTCAATTAGAAAAACTGGTCAAAATTTGTTTCTGACTTCTGCTGAAGCAATCAATAATACAACCACTTTAATAATACCACCTTGGCCCTGAAATACATGCAAATCAGACTCATACACCAGGGTTTTTACGGATATCAAATTACCCTAGACTTCCTCCTTGCAAACCTGCTTAATGCAATCCCTAAGAAATCCTTCTGTACCTAAATTAATGCCATAGGTCAAATAAAAAAGTCAATATAGACTCTTAAGGAGGAAGTCCCCTGGATTTTTAAGTTATACCCTGATAACATCAACTTGTTGGGCCCAGGACCCTAGGTAGCATGGTTGAAGTCTACACTGTAGGCTGATCTTGTTATGTGAAGTCCTGTCGACAGAAGCCTTATTCAATGCTATGTGAGACAAGTTGAACTGATTTATTTCCAGTCTAAGTTGGTCAGATTAATCAGAGTGGCTGAAGGAGTGTTATATTCATGGAAAAAAACTACTGGAAGCCAAGACATTATAGGAATGAGGAGCACATATTTTGGCAATTCTCCACGTATTCCTCACATTTCTGCATGTCTTACAAGAGAAATGTTTAGTTCTATACTATCTTTTCAGGGATGTTTGTAGAGCAAATAGTCTTGGAAGACAGAGACAATGTCTCTCTCCAGAGAAAAGTAGAGATTTGTTTACTGTACAACGTAATAGAGATGATATCTCCAACCCAGGCAAACATCAAGCAGTTTCACTGTCTGTTATCAAAGATTTGGTTTATCTAAGATGGGGTTCTTTTTTGGTAAACACACACTGCATGAGTAGATATCACATAGCCTTTTTTGTGTGTGTCATTACATAGGATTTGGGACTGCGAACCAGCACAAATGCTGATACTCTAGGTACTGCTATTGCTGTAAGTAATAAAGTTATTTCTTTCTGATCCAATAGTCTCATGTCTTACATGGCAGCTAAATTTTAGTTTGCAAGTAGGGTAATATCTCAGACCCATCAGAGTTCTTGACAGAGGGTAGGTAGGGTGGTAGAAATCATGGTAAATGTTTTTGGTTTTTTACTTTATTTGTATCTTGTAGTTTTTTTTTTTTCTGCGATAGCTAATATAATTCTAGTGAGTATGAACAATTATTCTTAAAATATTTAATCTCAAATATAGAAGATAACCACCCCCTGAGATCACCGTGTGTAGTTTTTATTTTTCTATGGAAAATAGTTGTATTCATCAACTGTGATCATTTTCTACTAGTCATAAAACAATCAAGTCAAAATCACGTGCCATTTATTTGGAACAGATTTATAAGAAAACATGTAATATCTATAAATCTTCTGCCAAACTCCTTTATTTACAAAACCATGTATTTGTAAAGATGGGTTAGGCTTATGCTGAGGCAACAAATAGCCCTAAAATTTCAGTGACATAACATATAAAGTTTAATTCTCACTCACACAAATTCTGCTGACAACTCCCAAAGAAAGTTGCAGTGGACTTAGCCATCCAGGATGCTGAATCCTGGCTCCACATTCATCCCACCTCGCATGCCTCGGAAGGGGAAGAGAGTGTTGCAAAATTGCACATGCACTTTTCAATGCCTCGACATGAAAGTAATACATGACAATGCCTCTCATAGTCCATTGACTAGAATTAGTTTCATGACCCCAGCAAATTACAAGGAGACTGAGATGTGTAATATTACATATGTGTAAGGAAGATAGCAGTTTATGATTTTCTATAAAAATTAGAACAAATATTACGTTTGTGTCCCATTAAAAGAGAGTCATGACTGGGTCATTATTGGTTTCCAATGTCTACATAAGAAAATAGACAAACATGACCAGAAAACACCTTCGTCTTTGTTCGGATGGTCACCTGATTGTCTCAGAAGTGGGTGAGCTGCAGGTCATTGTGAAGAATCACTCTGACATCTTCCCATGAGATAATCTAACATACAGTGCCAATTCTTAGCTTCAGGATGTGTAAATAATTGTTTCAGAGACAGGTTTAAGTATATTTCATATATATTATCTCATTTAATCCTCAAAAAACCCTATAAGTTAGTTTTTTTTCCCCACTGTTTCTATTTTTTTAGTCATTTATTTTTGTTGACATATAGTTGGTTGTACATATCCGTGGGGTACAGAGTTGTATGTCAATACCTGTATGCAATATGTGATGCTCAAATCAGGATAATTTTAGTCAATATTATACAATGTAATCCTTATTTGTGGCCCTTTACCAATTTCTCGCTAGCCTCCCCACTCCTCATCTCTGGTAACCTCAATTCTGTTCTCTTCTTTTGAAAGTTCAATGTATTACTGTGATCGTTGTATCTTTTATTTATTTATTTATAGCTCCAACTTATGAGTGAAGACATGCAGTATTTCTTTTCCTGTTCCTGTATTATTTCATTTAACATAATTTTTTCCAAGTTCATCTATGTTGCTGCAAATGACAGAATTTCATTCTTTTTTATGGTTGATTAGTAGTCCATTGTGTAAATATGCCACATTTTTCTTTCTTTTTGCTGTTAATTAGATCGATTTTATTATTTCAGCATTTATACATGCATCAAAACATTAAAAAATATTTATTTCTTTTTGAAAATATTTTTTATTTATTGTTATACAATGTAATTGATTTCCATGGCCCTTTGCCAATTCCTACCTTTCCTCCCTCCCTTTCCCCCTTTCCCACCCCCATCAACATCATATCTGTTCTCTTTTCTTAACAAGTTCAAGGGGTTATTGTGATTGTCGAACTGCATTTTTCTTATCCAGTCATCTGATGATGGGCATTTAGGTTGGTTCCAACTCTGGGCTATTACAAATAGATCTGCGATGAACACAGGGGTGCAGGTATCCCTCTGATATGATAATTTTCATTCCTTTGGGTATATACCCAGTAGTGGAATTGCTGGATCATATGGCAGTTCTATCTGTACTTGTTTGAGGAAACTCCACACTGTTTTCAATAATGACTGTACTAATTTACAGTCCCACAAACAGTGTAGGAGAGTTCCCCTTTCTCCACATCCTCACCAGCATTTGTTATTCTCTGTCTCTTTGATAGTAGCCAGCCTAACTGGGGTGAGATGATATCTCAGAGTGGTTTTGATTTGCATTTCCCTGATGCTGAGTGATGTTGACCATTTTTTCACGTGTCTGTTGACCACTTGCATGTCTTCTTTTGAGAAATGCGTATTCAGCTCCTATGACCATTTTTTATTTGGGTTGCTTGTTTTCTTACTGTTGAGTTGTTTCAGTTCCTTATATATTCTGGATATTAATCCTTTGTCGGATGCATGGCTTGCAAATATTTTCTCCCAAATTCTGTAGATTGTCTTTTCACTCTGTTAATCATTTTGTTGTTGTTATTGTTTGTTTGTTTGTTCTATGATAAGGAAAGGTAGTTAAAGAGAGGTTAAATAATTTGTCCATGGATTCAATCAGGGCATTGGGGAAGCAGATGGTTTAGCTCTTGAGACCAGACTCCTCTCCACCTCAATATACTACCTCCTTACAGGTATTAACAAATGGTCAATATCTCTTCCTGTGGTACAAGGACAGTCTCACTGCAAAACAAACAAAAAAAGTGTGATCTGGTGTCAAGTGGAAGATTTATAGATATTACACCTTTTCTTATAAACAGACCCAAGTTTAGCAAAACCTACAATATGAGGGTAGTTTTGAAAGTGAAGAGAGTTTGTAGACTCTTATTCAATCTGGGATAATTTTTTCCTTCATAATTTGCATCATGAAGTCTCATGAGACACTTTGGGGTCTTTGTTATCTGGCTGATATTTGTCTCATTTCCAGAATACACAGGATCTCTATCCATATTTTAAAACTATTTTGTCATAGCATAATTGGGCTAACCATGATTATATTTGGGATAGTAATCATAAATTGGTGAATTTTCCTGGTAGCAATGTTTAAACTTTACTAATATTAAAAATGTAAGACAATATTTTGGCTATATGTTAAATAATAATAATTTTTATAGCAAATAATATATTATTAAAGCATTTTTATGCCTATTATCTGACTTAGGATTTCAAACATGTGGTAACAGAGGTAGAATATTTATTGTTACTACCATAATAGTAAAGATGGGAAAATTATACCAAAGGTTAAACAGCTTCATTTATTTTTAATACAAATTAACTACATGACCTATAAGCCAGGTTGGATGACAAAGAATGAAATAAGGTATTTCTTAGATGTCAAAGAATATGCAACCTCCACAGGTGAAACAGTGAGTCAGTGACAGAACTACACTGAATGAAATCTAATTTGATTAAGGTCCCATCAGGATAGTATTTTGATGCTCTGGTTTTAGCCAAGTTCAATTAATTTTCAACACAAAGAGAAGTTACAATTCAAATTGGTTTGGCTCATGGTTCAATTCACAGTTAATACTTTGAGACAACTAGATACGTTAATGGGCTTTTTCCAGTTTTAGATTCAAGGTTTGGTTGTGAGCAAGTTGCCAACTAAACTGGAGCATATTTAGGAAAGTGATGGAAGAAAACAGTGGTTATTTTTTAAGAGGTTATGAGCATTCCTCTAACTCATTTATTCTTTTTAACTCTGTGAATTATCTGTCATCCCCACTTTACAGATAAGAAAATTGAAAACATTATCTTGGTTGAGTAGCCTTTCCATAGTCACCAATTAGAAAGAGTAAAAATTAGAGCTACTCTGGTTTATGACTTTGAGGCCCATATGCCTTTATTATACAGTGTGTGTCTTCCATGTGCAAGATAGTGTGGCCATTCAATATGGGCAACTATTTCTGATTAACTTTGTATTTGTGTTCACTGAGACTATTCTCTGTGTAGAATTTGTTGTATTTTACCTACCCAACTGAGGAAGAGTGAAGGCTTTGTCAAGAAACTTCTCCTTAAAAATGTAGTTGAGTTTATAATTTTAATATCACATTAAACTATATTTTGTGACAATGTTCACATCTGTACACCATAGTAAACTCTTCCCAATCACATCTGTTAGATGCCGTATAAATATGGCCTGTATATTATGGAAGATGTACAAAGTCCCTAGAGAAAATCAGTTCAAATTTACAGAAAAGTGATTTAGAATAAAAAAGGAGTATAGAATTCATAATTCTACATCTGGATTCAGAAGAATTACCATTTAGATTCAGTGTGACCCTGAATCAGGAAATTTGTTTTGATAATAAGAGAGCGTTTTTTGTATCACTATCATTCCTTCAAGCAAGGGTGTTATTGCATCTTTTAAACAATTGCAAACCAATAAAATCTAAGGGAATTCACCAGGTTTGTAGAGAGTTTAAATTCTACATGTGCAAACTGTCAGCTTTAAGTAAGTCATGCAAAACTCTGTTTAAATGATTCAGCTTTCCCTGAATATGGGAAATGGGAAATGTTATCTGGTGGTTAGAATAAAATGGTTTGAATGGTGAGGAATAGATTAAACTTGCTCACAGTCACTGAGCAGAGATAATAAGAGATGATTTGAAAGTGGAAATAGTCATTTGTGATGGGCTTTGCTGTTAACACACTAGCATGTGTAAGGGCGTTAGAGAGCATGCGTAAATCAGTGTGCATTCCTCCATCTCTGTCAATGATGCATTCAGAGGAGATTTCTTCCTGCTAGGACTTCTCATAGCTTGCCCTTGACTCCCATTCCCCAACCAGACCACCAAGGGCACAAAACAGAAATACATCAATGCATGCAAATCAGGAAGCCCTGTAGAAAGAGTCTCCTGAAGAGATATTAGCAGGGTGATTTCTAACTGGCAACCAAGATTCACACAAAAGAATGCTAAGGGCACACTACTTTAAATATGTGTGACAGAGAGAGTCAGGACACAGCTTGGAACATATACAAAAAAGAGTAGGATTCCAGACCTGCTTTCTTTCTATCCTTTATACTAGCCAGACTGGGCACATTAATTCCTTTGAGACTCAGTTTCCTCATTTGTAAAAGAGCAATGATAATGGTCATATATTTCTCATCGTGGATTGAATTATATGCAAAATGCTTAGCACAATGCTTGGTTCATAGTAAGCCCTTAATAAATGTTTTTAAAAAAATCAAGAAAAGACAAAAATAACCCTATCAAACTTAAACACTTTTGGACTATTTGAATATAGAAGCAATATGTTGATGAACATTCTAAACACTTCATTGACCAGAATTTCTCAGTCTTACCATTCAACCATCTCTGTCCTCCTAAAGGTGAAGCCCTGAAGTCCCCAGACAGCGAGATAAGATACTTCTCTAGAAAACATTGAATTTTCCCTATTTGATAAAATCCATCAAGTGTCCACGCCTCCAGGCCTTAGTATCTTACCACTTGCAAAATATGGGGCTTCTCTGATGACTCTCCAAGCCACAAGCCCCCCCCCCTTGCTCTATTCTGGGGGAAAAATTAGTTTTCAATTGCCTTTTCTAATTCTCTTCACCTCTTTCAGATTAACTTTTTGTGTAAAATACTTCCTGTGTCTGATAAATGTCCGTGTGTATAGGCACTGGTTAGTTACTTTCCAAAGCATCTGTTGCTTGTCAGGCCAAGCATGCTCCACATGTTCTCAAAAATAATTTTTCCTTTTAGAAAATTCAGTTAAAATATTTGTACAGAGAATAAGAAGATAATGTCTTTTCCATTCGTTAGGCACCTTTCATCTGTCAGGTACTTTTCTAATAAATTTCTCTAACCCTTAGAGCAATCCCATGGACAGAAATCAATGTATATACTATGCAAATTGAACTTGAATCCAGATATATATTGCTCTAAGTTTCCTGGGGGCAAATGTTTTCTGATTTGATATTTGGACTGTGAAAATCATATAATAGAGACATATTACCTCCCTTTTATAAAACAACAACAATAATAATCATCACCACCACCATCATACAACCACCTAAAATCCACAGCAATTTTAAATTATAGAGCATCACTACCCATCAAAGAGAAAGTTCTAAGTTGGTCTCCAAGATTTCTACCCCTTGCTAGATATCCTCTGTAAAACCCCTCCCCTAGAGTGTGAGTGGGATTCATGAATATCATTATGCCTGTGATTATGTTACCTTATTTGGCAGAAGGGATATTTAAGATAAATAATGTCTCTAATCAGTTGATATTGAGTTAATAAGAAGGAAGATTATCCATGGTGGGCCTGACCTAATCGGATAAATCTTTAAAAGAGTTCAGCTAAATTCAAAATGAGAGTGATTACTCCTGCGTGCATTGAAGAAGAAAACAACCATGTCATGAGCTGAATATGCAGGGACTCGTGTGGCAAGGAACCAAGGTCACTGTGTAGGAGCTGAGGGTCATACCTGGCCAACAGCCAATAACAAAATGAACATATTATTTCAATAACTGCAAAAGACTGAATTCTGTCAACAACCACTCAGCTTAGAAGAGGACTCTGAGCCTCCAGTGAGATTACAGTCCTGGCTGACACCTTGAATCTCAGCCTGGTGAGACCCTGAGTGGAGAACCCAGTAAAGCTGTACTTAGACTCCTGACCCATGCAAATGTGAAATAATAAATGTATATTTCTTTAAGCTGCTGAGTTTGTGGTAATTTGTTAAACAGTAATAGAAAACAAATATATTAAGTTAAAAGATAGACAACAAGTACTACAGGAGTTTAGTAAAGTAGAAATAAGTTAGTTTGGATATTGGGTGGCAGGGATGGTAACATTACTGCAAAAGAAGTCTTCAACTCAAAGGGGATGGATGCTTTATACTAAATTTTTCCATTCCACTCTCCTTAGTAATATGTCATTTTCTTAGATTGGTTTCCCCAGAAGCAGACCTGAAAACAAGGATTTAGGTGCCTAAGATTTATTATGGAAATGCTCCAAGGGAAAGCTGAGCAGAAAAAAGGAAGAAGCCAAGCAACGGGGCAATTTCAGGCAAAATCTCAGCTGTTGCCAAATTTCATATGGGCAATCTGTAGTATAATTGTACTCTAAACTTTATCCTTACTTGGGACTGGGGTGTAGGCACTGCCAACTCCCCACATGCATGAGCAAAACAGAAAGTCCCTCCAGTAATTCAAGGGCAGTCCTTGGAAAAAGGACACAGGCATGGACAGGTATGGACAGTGAGAACAAAAAACAGAAGAGGTGTGTGATAATTCCCCAGAAGTTCATAAAGGATTCAAATAAATCTGGTTGAGGTACCAGAGTGTATAGTATAATTATGAACCATTGAATAGATTACAATTAACAACTTAATAACTCTGGAGTACTACTTAGGAAAAGAATTAAAAATGGTAAATTGATTAGGAAATGTGTCTCTTAAAACTACTATGATTGCCATTCATTAAATGACTGCTATGTTCCAGACACTATTTCGTTTAATACTTAGTACAACCTTATGACATTAATTCCATTATAATCTTCTTTTTACCCCTGAGGAAATTTTGGTTCAAGCAAATTAAATAACTTAGCCAAGTGGACAGTTTGTAAGGGGGTGTTGGAAAAATAGAATAGTTTAATCAGGTCCCCTTGCCTCAGGTCTGGTTGGGTGTGGTGCAGCACATTCTTTGTGAACAAATTGTGTGTGTGTGGGTGCATTTAGTGCACATGCATGCCGATGTATCTTTTTAGTTTTGTTGCTGTTGTGTGTTCCAGAGAGTTGTGGGGAGCAGTGGCCCTGAACTGCTGGCTGACAGAAAGCTTGCATTTAAAAATAGGGCATATTTACTTTGCAGGCAGCTGCTCAGTTTTTATTTGGACTTTGCCAGTAGTAGTTGAGTTTTTGAGTTTCTTTTTGGACTGCCTATCTCTCAGCTGTGTGTATGCTGAATAAAGCCTACTCTTTCTTTACCTACAGCTCTAAGGACCTTTCTTCATCTAGCTCATAGACCTGCATGTGAAGGGTTTGTGACCCAGTCTGGGCAACAGGTTTAAGGGGTCTGTGAGCTCCAGACTCAGCCCTAGCTGTAGAGGGGGTGAGCTGAAATTTGAGCTCTAAGAGTCAATTGTGTCCCCATTTCACTACACGAAGTCACTACCACTTTCAGTAAGTTTGAGTTAAGAAGTCAACAGACTATCTGAAAATAATAATCATAAAAAGTGCTTACTATGTGCCAGTTTTCCAAGCACTTAACATAGATTAACTCACTAATCACATAGTTCAAGAATATCCATCTTTATTGCTTTTGGGGTGACATGTTATATACTATGGCCCAACAACATAAAATGAGAGACACTAATATTCTGGAAATATTGTGCTTATCATTTATCTTTCTCATTCTCTTTTTCTTACTTTCTCTTCTTTCCTTTCTATATTGATTTATTGTTTAACAAACTTCCATGGGACATTACATTTATGCCAAAAACCATGATGGTATTAGTTAATTACAAAAGATCAATAAAATATGAAATATGCCTTCTAGGAACTTACAATTTTTTTATGGAAATTCAGATGAATGCACAAATTTCTACAATATAAGCTCAAAGGGGGGGCTCAGAGATACTATTTTACGAATATTCAAAGAAGGAAGTAATTATATTTATTCAAAATTGTCAACAATTGAAGTAGACTTTGAAGAGAAATTTAGACTTCTTGTAATGAAAGGAAAACCGCTATAGGTGAAAGGAACCGTAGAACAAATTCATGAAGACTGAAAGGAGATTTTCTGGTATCCAGGTATTTCAATTTTGTTGTAGCAAAGAAAAAGTTAGGGGGAGTGTTATGTAGGTGGAGGCCAGATACTGAACTCTAAATGCCAAATTAAAGACAGCCTACAGAATGGGAGAAAATATTTGCAAACTATAAATCTGACAAGGGATTAATGTACAGAATATGCAAAGAACTCAAACAAATTAACAGTAAAAAACCAAATAATCCAACTAAAAAATGGGCAAAAGAGCTGAGTAGAAATTTCTCAGAGGAAGATATATGAATGCCAATAGGTATATGAAACAATGCTCAACATCACTAAACATCAGGGAAATGAAAATCAAAACCACTTTGAGATATCATCTCACCCCAGTTATACTGCTTGTTATCAAAAAGACAGAGAATAACAAATGCTGGGGCCAGCCCTATGGCTCACTAGGGAGAGTGCGGCGCTGATAGCGCCGAGGCTGTGGGTTCGAATCCTATATAGGGATGGCTGGTGCACTCACTGGCTGAGCGTGGTGCGGACAACACCATGCCGAGGGTTGAGATCCCCTTACCAGTTTAAAAAAAAAAAATGCTGGAGAGGATGCAGAGAAAAGAGAACCCTCCTACATTGCTGGTGGGACTGTAAATATGGAAAATGGTATAGAGATCCCTCAAACAACTAGATAGAACTGCCATATGATTCAGCAATTCCACTGCTGGGTATATGCCCAATTGAATGGAAATCATCATATTGAAGAAATACCTGTACTCCCATGTTCATCACAGCTCTGTTTACAATAGCCAAGATATCTAAATCTCCATCGTTGGATGACTGTATCAGGAAAATGTGATATACACAATAGAATACTACTCAGCCATAAAAATGATTGAAATTCTGCCATTCACAGCAACACAGATGAGCTTGGAGAAAATTATTTTAAGTGAAGTTCATCCAGGCACAGAAAGAAAAATACCACATCCTCACTCATAGGTAGGAGCAAGGAAGAAAAAAAGAAAGAAAAGAGAGAGAGAGAGAGAGGGAGGGAGGGAGGGAGGGAGGGAGGGAGGAAGGAAGGAAGGAAGGAAGGAAGGAAGGAAGGAAGGAAGGAAGGAAGGAAGGAAGGAAGGAAGGAAGGAAGAAGGAACAACCACAATAAAACTTTGAGAGAGAACAGATCTAAGGTCACTAGAGGTGGGAAAAGGGGAGGGGGAGAGGAGTTAGGGAGAAATTGGGTAATGGACACAGAGAATGATTACGATTTCTAATGATGAGCATGCTAATAATACTGATTTATACTGATTTAATCATCACATACTGTGCACAAATACTGACAGTCAACTCTGTACCCCATAAATATATGTAACCAATTATGTATCAAGTGTAAATTTTTAAAAATTCAAAAAATTTTAAGAAGTAAAAACATCAGTTTGAACTCAAAAAAAAAAGGAAGGTTAGGCTTTAATTCTTGCTCAAATTTCTGAGTTCTAATTTCTAAAACCCAGTTGGATTAAAAAAACTATCATATTTGGACAAAGCTTAAGTGTGTATTTTCTCTCAAGATAATTGTCCAGCTTTTCAGGCAAAATCAAAGGGATATTTTAAGAGTTTATTTTGCTGTTTCACTGGATACCAGAGAAGAAGATAATGTGAGTTAAAGCTCCTCTAAAATGTTTTCTTGTGGCTGAAGAACACCTGCCATGAGATTGTGTTTATTTCTGATGTCTTTTTAATTTGCTTACTAATTTGCAGTTAGAAAACAAAGCAACTAAAGCCGTATTAAGTCTGAAAACATGGTAATCCTCACCTCCTTCTTAGATCAGGATCACTTATATTGAACAAGCTTATTTTTTGTCTCTATTTGAGGAGGGGGATAAACACCTTACTTGTAAAACTTACACTAATAACGTGAAATATCATCACAGAGACAGTGAATTTTTTCCCTGGGTTTGTTTAGACATCCAGTTATTCATCTGCAATTTAGGTATGTGGAATTGAGCACAGAAAATAATGGGTACTATTAGCAATTTCATTCTAAAACAGTTGATGCAAATCTCAAATTGAATTTTATCATATCAAAGTACAAAGCATCCAAAAAGAACAGATTTTCGGCTGCGTTCCAGGCTGCAATTAATAACCCAAAGTAAAGTTTCCTTCACTGAGAAGTTCCAACACTAGCAACTTTTACCCACTCTAAGTGCTTACAACCTGCAGACCTGTGAAATGTCCCAGGCAAATTGAAACATGCTGTCACCCAATTTATATGGAAACCCGAAGAAACTAGGGGATCAAGTATACATCCTGGCCCATTGTCAGCTTTAGCAGTGGGTGCTGCTTCTAACTACTGCCAATTCCCTAGACCCTGAAAAAAAAAAAAAACACTGGGTAGGGCTTGTTGGTGGCAGAAGAATTTGTGAGCACTGCAGTTTCTCATTCTGGCTATCTCTCACACTGGCCTAGAAAGGTGTTTAAATTTCATAAATAGATAACCTTTCCTTAGAATCTAAACCCAAGGATAATGTAATATTATTGTTTCAGAGAATGAAAGACTATAAGAAAGAAATGAGATTTTATCAGTTCTCTATTTTGAACACTTTATTTAAGAAATATGTTGTTACTTCAAATATGAAAGTGACTCATCTCTTTTCGTGATAGCTACATGATTTATGAGAAACATACCTTTAATAATAATAGAGGAAAACTTCTTTCCAATTCATACATGTCGGTTGGTGTTTCTTTCTCTCTTAGCATTAGAATTTCAGGAAGGAAGCATAGTCCAATGGAAAAATATTTGTGGGCAGGCAAATTGTGTTTCAATTAGAGCTTTGCCGCTTGCTAGCTGAGTGACTCTGGGTTGGATACTTAACCTATCTAGACATTAATTTCTTCATCACCTCATAATACTGCCTATGAGCCAAGCATTCTGCTAAGTACTTTATATGGATCATATAATAATAATTGTCACACTCTTTTGAGGTAGGTATTATTATTCCCATTTTCACATGATAAAACAGGTCACTCTCTAACTTCTTTCCATGCTTTATTTTTGTTTACAGCATTTTAGTTTACATGTTTATATTTCCAACTAGTGTATAATTCCAAGGGACAGAAACTGTATCTATTTTAGTCACTGCAGACTCTGCCATGTGGTGCTCAATAAATATTTGTTGAATGAAAGAGTGAATAAATGAATGCAAGAAGTTGCTAAAGGTGATGTAGCAATTCAGGATTGGAACTAGGAGTTAAACCCAAGTAATTGGAACCCACAGTCCAGGTGCTTAACGGCTTTTTACATTGTCTTCCTGGCTCATAGTACCATTGTGACTATTAAGTGATAAACTTCCTACAGTAGGAGCTCAATGGATATGAATTCACTTCAATTTCTTCCTCTCAGATCTGTGGGTCTTGAATATACTGGGTAAAAAGCACATGAAATTGCCCTGCCCAATTCTCAAGGGACTCATTCATACTAGAGAGCTCGTTTAATGATTTACAGTGAATGAATATGTCTCTGCCTGGCAGGAAATCTATCTGAAAAAAAAACAAATTAAGATCAGTTACTTGATGCATTTATGGGACCTGATCCAGAAAAACTCATAAAGGAATTATTTTGTCAGAGTCAGTGTTTTTCAACAATCTAAGCTATTTTTTCAATGTTTCTGATTAGAGTAGACCTTTGATGTATATTATCATTATCATTATTACTAATGAAAATAACATTAGCACCTTCAAAGATGTGCCAGTAAATTATGATGTATAATTTGTAATATTTCAAAGCTGTGAATTTGAATCTTGCATGACAAGAGACTGGTATTCATGGTAAGACTTGTAGCTATTAAAAAATGAGCAACATGAGAATGTGGAAAAATTGGAACCCTGTAAATTGCTAGTAGGAATGGCAAATTATGCAACCACTGCAGCAAACAGTTTGTCAGTACCTCATAAAGTTAAACACAGAATTACTATATGACCCAGCAGTTCTACTCCTAGGTAGAACTAGGAACCAGAGGAACCTATACACCAGAGGAATTGAACACAGGGCCTCAAACAGGTACTTGTTTGCCATTATTTATTGAGGCATTACTTACACTAGCCAAAATCTAGAAACAACCTAAATGTCAACCAACAGATGAATGGCAAACAAAAATGTAATATATACATACAAAAAAATATTATTTGGCCGTAAAGAGGAATGACATTCTGGTACATTCTTTAACATGGATGAACCTTAAAGAAATTATTCTAAGTAAAATAAGTCAGACAATGTATAATTGTAGGCAAATCAATGGAGACAGAAAGTAGATTAAACCAGGGGCTAGGTCAAGGCAGGAATGGGAATTTATTGCTTAATGGTTACTGAGTTTCTGTTTGGGGTGATGAAAAAGTTTTAGAGTAAATAGTGGTGATGGCTACACAGCATCATGAATGTAATTAATGCCACTGAATTGTGCACTTAAAAATGGTTAGATTGGCAAATTTTATGTTTTATATAATTATATATATATATATAAAACCACAATAAAAAATTAGAAAGAAAAAATAACAATGTGACTTTTCATTCCCTTCATGTGCCAAATGTAGTAACTCTCAAAAAGTAAAACAAAGAGAGTTTTGGTTCTAGAGAAACAATAGGACATTTTCTGAAAAAATGGAATTCTAGGTGAATTTGAAGGGGTATTGGACTGTGGCAAGGAAATACATGTCTATCCATGGAAATATAATAAAACAGAAAGCTCAGTGAGAACTATTTTACTCCCAAATTTTAAGACTTGCCGACTTCTCAGGAGATGTTTCCGGTGAATGTTATGGATCTACTGTACCACAAAAGTTCTCAAAACAAAAATCATGGTAATGGCATTTCCCAGCATAAAAGAGGCCTCAAAGTCAATAACTTGGGAAATTTGGAGTTAGATAGATTATAAAGTCCTCTTAATTGCAGTACCACTCACATTGTTTAACATGCTAATATGCTTTGCAAATCACCAAGAAAAAATCCTGTCTTAAGCAGTTCCCAAACTCAATTTACCATAGAACTAATTTAACACTTTGTCAGTAAGACAAATATTTATCCAAACCTTCGCCTTGTTGGGGCTGCCATACACATGTCTACTCCCTCACCAAATGGGAGGCCAGGCATGATAAACTATAGTTTTGATAAAAAATATTCATATCCTTTCCTGCATGAGGATTATTCTTCCCTACTCTATTGTTTTTAGGCTTGCCCGTGTGACTTGCTTTGGCCAATGAAATGTAAGTGGACTTTCCTGGGAGAGCTTTTAAGAGGCAGTGTATGGTACTCTTTCCTCTTTTATGAGATTAGAGATGTTCATAGAGAAGCTGCCCTGTCAGTCAAATTTGTGATAGACATTTTCTGAGTGTGGTCGAGGAAGAAGCTTGAATATTAGTGATCATGAAGGTAAACTGGTAAACTGTATTATTGCTTAAAAATATCTTCTACCTTGCCCTGTGGAATGATTACATTTCTCTCTTCCAATAATATCAAGCTTGGCCATGAGACGTACTTGGCCAATGACCAGTGAACAGAAGTAATGTGTATTCTGTCTAGTGAACCAGTGTACCTCTTTTCCTTATCCATGAGACTGGAAATATTCCATATGGAGGTAGTTCAGTCAACATGGGTTCTAGATTAAAGATGACATAGAGTAACAGCATAGAGATGTTTGGTCCAGTGACTTACCGTGGTATGAATGAGAAATAAATCATTATTATTTTAAGCCACTGAAATTTTGGAGTTGTTTGTTACCTCAGCAAAGCTTAGCTTAGCCTGACTAATAGGAAAGCCAGGGTAGGCTATATCCCTATAGACACTGTGACTGTTCTAAAATTGGATTTATAGGTCAAGTCGGACTAATTAGCATTCTCTCTCAGCATGTTTTTAATTAAAAGTGTTGGTTTCAAGGCAGTAAATATTACACCCCATTCTTTTGAGGAATGTTTACCTTAATGAATTAAGTTATTAAACACAGAGCAGTAGAATCTCTGATGAAGAGAGACGGAAATTCAATGTCATTAATGTCAGATTATCAACAGATATAGTTGTTCCTGAAGTGAATGGTTCTTCCCAAATTTGTTTACAGGAACCAATAAATTATCCCTCATTTAGTCCATTTTTTTCTTTTTGTTTATATTTGCATTGTTTTTCCATTACTGAAAAAGAAAAGTGTATTAGACATTACAGGTTAGAAAATGTTAAATAGGTTCCTTAGCTATAGGGCTTGTCAGAGCTTTTTTATACACTAATATGTACTGTGTTTTTTCAGGAAAGGGCTATACCATAAATATTTACTCTGTAGGTTATTTTTATTACAGAATCTATCTTCAGAAATCAATGTTTTATAAAACATATTTTGGGAAACTCTACTCTGTAAGTAGCTTGCAGTTTCTGAATGTATTTCTTCACAGAGGGTGGAACTTCTGCTCTACGTAACTCAAATAAATATTGTGGCAGTAATTCTAAATAGTAAATGGAGATTTGTGTTCTCACCACTATAAGTAAGTTCATAGGGACATAATTTTTCCATGGAAACATGATATTTATTATCATTATTTTCTGGAGAATCACAGAAAACAATGAAATTCTAACAGTCATGTATGAGATTAGTGACCAAAAATCTGAGCCTATAGTTAATTGTGTAAAGCTCCAGAAAAGCATATTACCCACCTTACTCTCACCTTCAAGTGATGAATCACGTGCTTTCAAGAATCTGTGCTGACTGTACAACTTTATTACTATGTTTAGGGGACACCATTCGGAATATCAGTCCACAATCTAACCATCAATTCTATGAAAGTTTTACTCTGCATATATTATACCACATGAGCGAGCCCACACACCCTCTCTCTACCTCAGTCATACAACACCTGACCCGAATTGGGTCAATCAGATTATCATTCCTTGGGAGCTGTGATTGGAGTCAAAGACTGCTTCTGCTTGTACTAGAAATGTAATGTATAAACTCCAGAGATAAACACAAGCATTGTCCACTCTGTGGATGGAAACACAGGAAAAGTAAGTCTATAGAGACAGGGCAGGTAGGAGCAGATGTTCCAGGGAGAGCCCAGTTCCAGATGACCTTCGGTTTTAAAGTTCTAGTTCCTTTTAAGATAAAGTTTTACCTATTGCCACTAAAATAAATAAAATACAAATGGAGGCTTATAATATCTTCTCCTTGTTTTTTTCAAGTAGAACAAACTGGTTTCTACCACTTCAAGGCAGCTGAAGGAAAACACAAAGGAAAAAGCTCTAAAGAAAAAAGATAATTTTTTTTTTAACATATCAACTCAGTTTTCTCTTGGTATTTGCAGAGAATTGATTCTAGGGCCACTAGGAGATACCAAAATCTGCAGATGTCAAGTCCCGTATTTAAAATAGTGTAATATTTGCATGTAACCTGCTGTATTAGTCCATTTCTGTTGTTTATAACAGAATACCTGAAATGGTAACTTACAGAGGAATGAAATTTATTTCTTATAGTTGCAAAGGCTGGAAGTCCGAGGTACAGGGGACACATCTGGTGAGGACCTTCTTTCTGTTGATGACTATAGTGATTCAGGGTGTCATATGTCAAAAGCCAGCTGAGCAAAGAGCTAACATTCTCACTTGCTCTCCTTTGAAAGTCATCAGAACCATGCCCATTACTCCATGACTGGATCAATCCATTAACAAGAGCACTGTCCTCACAATCTAATCACCTCTTGAATGCTCCACCATTCAAATACTGTAACTGGATATCTCACCCTCTAAACACTGTTACAATGGGGTCAAGTTTCCAATGCATGAAATTTTGTAGTTCATAATACCTACACACATCCTCTCACATACTTTAAATTATCTCTAGATCACACACACATAATACCTAATACAATGTAAAGACGATGTAGTTGTTATACTATATTGGTTCTTTATTTGTATTATTTTTATTGTTGGGTTGTTTTTTATTGTTTTCTAAAAATATTTTTGATCCATTGTTGATTAAATTTGCAGATACAGAACTGCTGAGATAGAGGGCTTCTGAGGATTGATTAAATTGTGTCCCCCAAAGTCCATATATTAGAAGCTTAATTCCCACTTAACAGTTGAGGATGGGAAATCCTATTACAGTAATTGAAGGATGGGACTTGAAGAGGTGATTAGATTATAGGACCATGCCATAGTGAACAGATTAATGATGGTAGTTCTCAAGGATTTAAAAGGTGAGCATGTGAGAGTCTCTTTCTCTCTCCTCTACCATTTTCTGCCATGTGAGGCCCCTGCATTTCTCTAAAGCCACCACCAAAGAAGACCCTTACCAGATATGTTCCCTGGACTTTGGACTTCCCAGCCTCAGTGACTCTAAGCAATAAATTTCATTTTCTTATAAATAACACAGTTCCAGGTATTTTGTTATAAGCAACAGAAAAGGACTAATACAAAGGCCAACAATATTTGAAAGGAAACATATAGCACTACCTTGTTAGCTGTACCAATTTTAGTATATTACTTAATCTCACTTTTCATCAATTTCCTTATCTGTGAAGTGGGGATAATGAGACTAGTACCTGCATCACAAAATTATACTGAGTATTAAATGAGTTGATACATGTAAAGTACTTAGAGAAGTATCTGGCTAAATGTTCAGTGTGTGTATTATTAATGTACTTTCTGCAACTTTGTGGAAAGCTCTGGAATATCATCTATTCTCTAGAATCTGTTAAAAAAATTTTTACTTATTGATCAAGTTAAACCATTTTGTTCTGATGTGGTTGTGTGTACATGTGTGCACTTGGTGATTATCTGACTTGGAGTTTATTGAGCTTTTTCATACCGTGGGTTTAAAATTATTATCAATTTTGGGAAATTTTGGGCTATTATAAGTGCAAATACATTGTGTACTCACATCACACTTTTTTATTTTGTGACTTCAATTACACATATGCTCAACAACTTGGTATTTTCTTACTGGTACTGAATTCTCTTTACAATTTTTCAGTCTTTTTTTTTTCTTTGTGCTTCAGTTTTTATAGTTTCAATTTCTATGTTTTCAAATTCACTAATCTTTTCTTCTGCAGTCTTTAATTTGTGGTTAATCTCATCCAGTGCATTTTTTATTTCAGATTTTGTATTATTTTTGTGGAATTTCTTTTTAGTTTTCTCACCCTGATATTCATATTCTCTTTTAAATTATTGAACATGTTGTTCAGCTGTTTTAATATCCCAGTGTGCCTATCCCATCATCTCTATGATATTTCTGGATCTGTATTTATTCACTGATTTTTCTTCTGTATATGGGTCATATTTTCATGCTTCATGGAATGTTTAGTGATTTTTATTGACTCCAGGACATTGCGATATATCACACTGTTGGATGTCCTGTTTCATTGTATTGTTTTAGAGAATGTTGGGCTTTGTTCTATTAAGCAGTTAAGTTACTTGCATGCTGGCTCACTCCTTTTAAGACTTGTTTTTAAGTTTTAAAGACAATTCTAGTGAAGTCATTACTTTTAGAGACAGTTTAACCACAGCACAAAGGCACGACACTTCTGGGATCTTTTCTGAATGCCCCTGGAATCCAATAAGGACCAGCCATTTTGACAGATTGGAGCTCAAATGTTGCAAGATCCATGTGAGTTCTTGGAGTTGTTAAGATGACTGTTCTTTGTCTGTTTTCTGCCCAGCCTCACAGAGTTTTACAGCCAAGGCTTGAGGGGACTTCTATGTAAGTTGTTTTTCTGCATAGCTCCCCCTTTTCTGGAGATCTTTCCTGCAAATTCCAGCAACCTCATTTTTTTCTGAACTCTCATTTCTGCCTCCACATTTTCTGCTTAGAATCTCTCTCCTTAGAATCTCTCAAATTCTGGACAATTTCACTGTCCAGAAATTGCTTCCAGGCCAAAATTTGTGGCAAATTTAAGGTTTATCTTGTTTGCTTTCCTACTCTCAGGGACCACAGTCTCATGCTACCTGTCATCTACTGTCTGAACACAGTTTTTAAAAAATATATAATAATTTTTGTTTTTTAATTTTTTACAACAGAGGAGAAAGTCCAGTCCAACTCACCCCATGATTGCTGGAAATGGAATTCCTATCATTTCTGTTGTCGCTTTTATAAATCACAGTAGTGGAATGTGTTTTGTTCTGGTAACGTAAACAGTTGTCCCCACTGATATTGTTTCTGATATTTTCCTGCTGCTGCTACTGCTCTTGGAAGACTATTTTAGGAAATTACATATCATTTCTAGGCCAAATTTGTGTTGCTTAGAAAATTATCTTTGATATAAATTAAATTAGGGATATATGTGCTCTAAATAAATTTTCCTCCATAGGTTTTACAGATTAGTTACTGTTTAATGGGTGCCTACTATGTGTCATATTTTTCATTTATAATCTCTAATTTACCTGATAACCTTGTATATAAAGTATGTTTTGTTTTT
Organism: Cynocephalus volans; assembly: GCF_027409185.1. Taxonomy (NCBI): domain Eukaryota; kingdom Metazoa; phylum Chordata; class Mammalia; order Dermoptera; family Cynocephalidae; genus Cynocephalus; species Cynocephalus volans. Next base: position 140,927,977 of record NC_084463.1, on the reverse strand, counting down.
TTTTTACTGTAGAGATGGATTTATTTTTTAATTTAAAAAATTTAATTTACATAGCTTACGTAGCTAATAAAGTAAAGTACTATAATTTAACTCAAGACTTAACTACTTGTATTAGTCCATTTCTGGTGTTTATAACAGAATACCTGCAACTGAATAATTTATAAAGAAAATGAAAAAATTAAGCAAATGAAATTTATTTCTTACAGTTTTAGAGGCTTGGAAGTCCAAGTTCCAGGGAACACATCTGATGAGGGCTTTCCTCTTGGTGGTGAACCTCTACAGCAATGCAGGGTGTCGTGTCACCTGGGGAGAGAATGGCATGAGCGAGAGAGCTAACCTTCTCACCTGCTCTCCTTATAAAGCCATCAGAATCATGCCCATGACAACCCATTAAACCATCAACTTATGACAGAATGAACAGACTAGTCAATTCATGGGGGCACGGTCCTCCTGATCCAATCATCTCTCAAAGGCCCTACCTTTCACCACCATATTGGGGATTAAGTTCCAACATGAGCTTGGAGAACATTCAAACCACAGCACTCTCTATCTAGAGTAGCAAAAAGATGAGACACTACTAAGTCAGAGACTAAAGATTCTAATTCTGTCTTCCCTTGTTACTCCAACTGTGGTCTGTTAAGTGCTTTCTGTGTGAGACTGTTTGTTAATTCTCCACAATGGGATAAGAATTTTGCTTCAAATGTAAATGAACTAAGCCGCTAAGCAGACTATTACAGTTCTAGTGATAATTTTCACAGCAAAACTTTCTCAGTGAGGGAAGCAGTAAATTAGTATTATTTTTTCACATTCTGTGGTAAATCGCTTATATCATCAGAAGCCAGTAACAGTTCCTGGACTGACGCTCTGGCTTCATAGAAATAAATGGCTCATGTATCTTTCCTGAACTACAGGTTCTTCAACTGAAAATAAGAGATCTGAACAAAAATAACTTGAACAATTTTTTATGCTCTGAGCATCATTTAATGATGAGAAATTATATTGAAATAAACATACATAACAGTGTCAGGATGAACTGAGTTGATAAATGCCTTTCATTTTTCATATTAAGGCACTGAGAAATATCTAAAAAATCAAATTTTTACTTTGAGCATTTAAAACATTAGGAGACTGAATCTCTAGATATGATATTTAAACACACAGGCTCTGTTGCCAGATTAACCTTAGTTCACATCCTGTTTGCCACTTACTAGCTATGTGGTTCTGAGCAATTCCCTTAATCTCTGAGTTTCAGCTTAAATTATTGAGAGAATAGAAGATACTAATGCCTAGCTCCCAAGCTTAAATTATTGAGAGAATAGAAGATACTAATGCCTAGCTCCCAGAATTTTAGTGATTATTAAATGAGTCAGTGTCTATCATGGTATAACTGATTACAAAATGATATTGGTTATTAAATATATTATGGATATGTGTATTCTTCTGGAATTCCATAGCCCTTTTACATTACCCGTATTGTATTGCTCATGTATCCTCAGCTTATTGTTTATTTGGTTATGTTTTGTCTAGAGAATCACACTGTAAGCTCCTTCACAGCAGGTAACATGACTTAAAAAAAATCTGCAAAGAGTTCATGTACAATTATTATGATTAAATAAGCAAATAAATTAGTTAACACCCTAACCATAAACTGTTTTGCTGAATCACACAATAGTGTCACTTTCAAAGGTAATTGCTTATCACCTAAGCACTGAACAGTGCCTTAGAGAATATTTTGAATGTTTGATACAAAACTTCAGTTTTTTACTCATTTCTTTCTGCCTATATTAGTTTGCTAGGGCTACCATAACAAAATACCACAGACTGGGTGGCTTAAACAACAGAAATTAATTTTGTTACAGTTCTGGAGGCTAGAAGTCCAAGTTGAAGTTGTTGGCAAGTTTGGTTTCTCCTGAGGTCTCTCTCCCTGGTTTGCAGATGACTGTCTTCTCATCGTGTCCTCACATGGTCTTTCCCCTGTGTGTGGGCATCCAAGGTGTCTCTCTGTATTCAAATTTCCTTGTATAAGGACGCCAGCCAGATTGAATTAGATTCCACCCTGACAACTTCATTTTAACTCGATCACCTCTTTAAAGAACTTATCTCCAAATATGGTTATATTCTGAGGTGCTGGTGGTTAGGACTTCAATATGTGAAAATCAGGAGGACACCATTCAGCCCATAACACTACCCTTTCTCTCTTTGTCGTGAATGAGCTTGATGATTAACATAGGGATTTGAATGAGTAACTTGCTTCCGTATCTTTCTGTGGTGTGTGCTTTTGTGTGTATCTGGGCGGGTAAGCATGTTTAAAACAGACTCCTAAGGATATATGGCATTCTACGAGGAAAACATACAAGACTGTTCTGTTTTGCATCAAGTCACTACTGTCATTCTTCAGATTTCTGACAAGCTGTTTGGATTTCTACTGAAGGTAATATAAAATCAGTGTTTGATGGGAAATATTTAAAAACTTCAGGATAGCAACCATTTTCCACTTGACAATTTATGTCAAAAATTTTTGCTTCTCTCTGAGGAGGAAATCTCAAGTTAAAGTTAAAGTTAGGGTACCTTCAACCCTTTACTTTTTTTTTTTTTTTTTTTTTACCTTGAGGGTGCACTGTGTTTCCAGCTGACAGACCTTTATCTGTCTTCTTTGGAACTGCATTTCACACAGCTCCCTGAATCACCGCAGAGAACCACCATGATGAATCCATGAAGGCCAGAGAAATGAAAGAGTAACCATTTATCCGTGCTCGATTTCATTTGAAGCAATACATGTACAGGGAGCTTGAGTTTTATTAGTTTGAAAGTTACATTTGATTAGAAAGTGAACTTTTTTATACGGAGCTGCTTCATCTTTGTGTTTAGAATTCTGCTCACACAGAAATGCGTTTAAAGTACACGCAGAGAACCAATCAGAATTAATGATGAAACTATAAGAAATTATTTTTAGAGAGACACAGTATTACTACAGAGGCTTCCATTATTTTATAAAGTTTCTTATGAGTGTGTTGACTAACAGGTTGTGAGTATCTTAGTGACAGCAATTCAACTATTGGTGATTTGGGATTCAGGAAGGAAATTTTAACTATAATTTTGTCACAAAGACTCCATTTACTGGAATGAGAAAACATGTTTGAACATTTCAGAAGTGAGCAAATCTTTTTATTTTCATTGGCTAAAATTCCAAATCACAATTTCCAGGGGTTCCACATTTACAGACTCTTCCAACAGCAGATCAAAAATATTAGGAGAAAAAAATCAATAAAAAGTAACAATGCAACAATAAAAATAATACAAATAAAATACAATTCAGCATAACTATTTACATAACATTTACATTGTATGAGGCATTGTAAGTAATGCAGAAAAGATTTAAAGTATACAGGAGGATGTGAGTAGGTTATATGAAAATATATGTCATTTCATATAAGGGACTTGAGCATCCGTGGATTTTGGTATCCAAGGGAGGTCCTAGAACCAATCCCCTACAGATACCGAAAGATGATACTGCAGTGCACAGAGTAGATTTAAAAAGTCATAGAGCAACAAGAAGGAATGAAATGATTTATCTATTGGGTAATACTCCAAATGAAAGTTTTAAAATGTATTTCAGTAAATTTATTTTAAAACTATCAACTATTTAAGTGTGAGTATATTAAGTTTTGCTAAGTTATTCAGCAATAACAATTTTAAAATCTCATTGGCTTACAAAACAACAATTTATTTCTCATTCTTGTCACATGTTAGTGGCTGTGGGTCAGGATCAGGTGCAGCTCTTCTCTGCTTCATGAGTTGTCTTTATTCTAATACTCAAGACAAAGAAGCAGCCCTTATTTGGGATATGATACCTATTTTTGTAGCAGAGGAAAAGAGCAAGGTGGCTGACTCCTAAATCTTCAGTGGCTCTGAAAGCTTGCACTCAGTCATGTCTATGTCACATCCAATCACACCCCATTTTCCAAAGTTAGTCACATAGATCAAGTCCAAAATCAGTGGGGTGGGTGATGTATATTCCTTCTGGTGGAGATGCAGTAAATCTCATGACAGTAGGGGATTTATGCTTCTCCTAAGGGATATGAACAGTTAAGAACAATAATATGATCTACCATAATAATATTGATACATAGGTTGGCCCATTTCCTAATACATCGCCTTCCTAGAAACAGCAAGTGTTGACTAATAGCCCTTGTTCTAGGGTAATTAGGTGAGAAGGCTGCTATGCTGCACAGGATCTCTGCATATCACAACGAGGAGGATTTTGCTCTGGAGTAGCAACCTCCACAGAAGAAATCGTATTTCTTTCCAGGGAGTGTATTCACTTTGGTCAAGCAGTTCATTATTATGTTCCACCAGGAGTGTGTGTGTGTGTGTGTGTGTGTGTGTGTGTGTGTGTTTGTGTGTGTGTGTGTGCATGTGTTGATCTGAAAAGAATAATCAACTGGTATAGCAATACCATAAAAGATTTTAATTATGACTCTGTTTTCAGACTTGCTTCTTCCCACTGTTTCTTTGCAAGATCTAACTCTAAGTTTAAAGAATTTCTAGCTCTTAAATCCATCACAGCCCCAGATTTGTCTTCTGGGCTTTCTTAAATTAACAGTGATATGAAGATTGGCACTGCTTCTCACCTTATGTATTCTAAAAAAAAATATGTGAGTACTCTCTCATTTGCCAATGGCCTTCCTCTAGTTACTCACTGCTGTGGATTGACATCTCCCAAAACTCATTGAAGCTTTACCCCCATCATACCAGTGCTAGGAGGGTGGGAAATCCAATTATGGTAATTTAAAAGTGGAGCTTTAAGAGGTGATTAGATTTAAGAGGTGAGGACTGTGCCCTCATGAATGGATTAATTCATTCATGGAGTAATGGGTGTGGATCCCGATGGCTTTAGGAAGGCAAGTGAAAAGTTTAGCTCTCTCTTGCTCAGCCCATTTCTCTGGCCATGTGACACTCTGTGTCACTGTAGAGTCACCACCAAGAGAAAGGCCCTCACTAAATGTATTCCCTGGACCTTGGGCTTCCCAGCCTCTAAACTGTAAGAAATAACTTTCATAAATTACCAAGTTTTGTGTTTTTTGTTATAAGCAATGGAAAATGGACTAGTACATGCATGTAGTATACTGAGAAAAGTTGTGTGTGTGTGTTTTTTACATACTCATTTATGACACTCATTTCTTGCCATCCTCATCCATATTTAAAAATATTATGTAATTTGTGGAATTAGATTGTTAGCACAGTTTTTATGAAGTAATTTGATTAACAATAGAAAAGAGTTAGAATTCAGAATTTAGGGGAAAATATCTGTGAGATAGGAGTTGTTCAACTTGGACAGAGAGATTAGAACATACTACTTTGTGGAAATATGTAAGGCTGGGAAGAGATTTGGGAGTGAAAAAACATGACCAGAAATTAGGAGGATATTTATGGGGTACAGAGTTGACTATCAGTATTTGTGTACAATATGTATAATCAATTATGTTTTAATTAAAAAATAAAAAATAGACTAAATTCTGAACTAGGAAAAAAAAAAAAAACCTAGGAGGTTATAGTAAAGACAGTGCTGTGCTAGACTTAATCCAAATTTGCACGAGAGGTGATTATTAAATTTTCAGGATTGTGTGAGCCAGTTGTTAAACACGGTTATTATTAAAATTTAAATTATATAAACTTTATTAAATACAAGGGTAGTAAACACTCAAGGCTCCTCATGTTCTAATTATTTTACTACTTTTAAAGTTGTTTACATCTACTGAATCTGTATGGTAGATCAAATACATAGCGGTGTGCTACTGTGCATCTTTTCCAACTCCATGTTCAGTGGTGTCGTGTTGGTGGCCTAAAATAAGCCATTAGGGGAGTATTTACACCACAGAAATTAACACATGCTACAAACCAGGTTGACCACATGCCCCCCTCATTTTTTTGAGATCCAGTTTGTTAAACATTTACCAACACACCACCGATTGATTAAGTTATGATCTCATGATTTTTGAAAGTTTCTCTTTGAGTGAATATAGGGGTGTGTGTGTGTGTGTGTGTGTGTGTGTGTGTAACAAACATAGAAGGAAGAAGGAAGAAAAGAGAAAAAGAGAGAAGAGAGAGAAAGTATGATAGAAACAAAAGTAGAAGCAGACAGAACTTCTGTAATCTTTTTCACATCTATTAGTCCTAACACTTTATTATGATGGATAAATTTAAAACATTAAATCAGTCAACAATTTTGCATATATAATACAAAGACTTTTTCTCTAAAGACTCTTTTTCCACATGAGCTGGGCAGCCACATGCCACCTTTTAGATACTCTCAGACATCTTTTGTGAGGTATGACCATGTGACTGAATTCTCTGCAACAGGATTTTGAGCTGAAGGATGTATATTACTTTCAGTCCATAAAATCTTGTACACATCCTCCTACATGGACTTTCCCTCTTCCCATGGACGATAGCGGCAATGACAGTAGCCAGAGAAACCCTAGACTCCAAATGCTGTTGAGAACAGAACCATCATTATCTGTTCCTGAACCACAGTATGGAGCCACCTCTTCAGGATCCCTAACCCCCAGCCCTCAACTCTACTGACGTGGAGATTTGCAAGACTCATATAAAAGAGAAATAATTTCAATCGTTTTTGACCACTTACATTTTGTATCTATTCATCACAGCAGTTCAGCTTACCCTAACTAATACAATCTATTATAGGCACACAAAACAGTTAAAGGATAACTTAACAGAGTCTTTTTTTTTTTTTCTCTAATGATAGATAGCCATGTGGACTCAGCCAGAGAGAAAAACTTAATAGACAATCCCACTAGATAATAGCTGTTCCTTTGCTAGAGTGCTTTGCTTCATCAGCATTGATCCCCTATGTTTTTTATGAATGCAACTTTTCTTGCAGGGAGAAAAGCGTAGGGGGTTGGGTGAGGGGAAATCCCAAGGGGGCTTGATTTTGAAGTTAAGCCCAATCTGTTACTAACTTCTCATGTTTGATAAATCAGGAGAGGAGAGGTAAAAGAGAATGGAGACAACAGACGAGAGGAAGAAAGCTAGAAGGGGAGAAACGGAAGGGAAGATCTGATTTTACGAAAGGCCAATGCCCCGTGTTGATCCATTGTAGCTCCTAAAGAACATCAAGTGTAAGACTCTTGATCCAACTTTTTAAAAAAATGTAGGCTCTCTCCTCTGTGTGTGTGATGGAATCTACCTGCCCGTTATGAAACCTTGCCCCTTTAATCCCAGGTAGCCTACTTAGAAACTGGGAATTGCAACAGACTAACTAGATGGCAGCATAGTGGTAAATTCACCAATTATCGTGAATGAGTGAAGCCAAACAGAGAAAGCAGAGGGGTGGGAAGTGGTGGTGGCCAAATGGTTATTGCAAAGGAAGAGAAATACAATAAATTACGATGCTCTTCCCTGCTGGCCGTATCGGCCCTAACAAGCAGGATACCAACCTTATTGAATCACGAAGGACTGCCGTTCAGTCTGGCAGTTGGCCTGACCTGACGTTTTTTTAAATTTTAAGTTGGTGTGCAGAGTGTCCTTTGTTATCAAGATTTTTCACTTTGTCTAATTGCTATAACGATAACAATACTATTAACAACAAACAACAATAAAATAATTAACATTGGTGTAGCATCTCACTATTTATTTCTCTGTGTGGTAGGGTCTCCTACGCCATCCATTCTCCACCTTTCTCTGCCTTGTTCTGTGTCCTAGCACTGTTTTACTTGGACTACATGGCTTCTGACTTGAGGTAGGGTTAGGCCAAAGAGGGACAGTAGCTAAGAGGGCAGAAAGAGAGAGAGGCCACATGGTCATGAAAGGAAGTTTGAACTTTTCCAAGGTGCTGTGGATTGAATGTTCTTCCAAATTCATTGGAGCTTAATTCCCACTGTATCTGTTGAGAGTGGGAAATCCTATTATGATAATTGAAAGGTGGGCCCTTGCAGAGGCGATTAAATTGTGAGGACCACGCCATAGTGAATGGATTAATCCATTTGATGGTTTAATGGCGGTTGTGGGCGTGGTTCTGGTGGCTTTAAAAGGAGAGCGCGTGAGATGCTCTCTTGCTACTGCATTTCTTGCAATGTGGTACCCTGTGTCACTGAAGTCACCACCAAAGAAGGCCCTCACTAGAGTGCTCCCTGGACTTTGAACTTCTCACCCTCTGAAACTGTAAGCAATAAATGTATTTTTTTTACAAATTACCCAGTTTCAGGTATTTCTACTAAAAGCAACAGAAATGAACTAATAGACAAAGCCTTCTCTCTCTCTCTCTTTTATTTAAAATCTTTCTTCCTTTTTTCTTTCCATCTTCCCTTCCTTCCTTCCCCTCTTCCTTCTAAGGGCCTCATAAAGAGTGAGCACAGCACTTTTCCATACATCAAAAGGACTATGTGTAAAAGATGAGTTATGATCCCACCCCCTACTAAACATTTTTTCCATGAACAGCTAAACATGGAAACATTGTTGGAATAAACAAACAAGAAGGATTCTTCTGCCTCTACTCTTTAGGAATTATTCATTCTCTACTGGGAAAGGAAGACACCTAAGCAAGTATTAAGAAGGCTCACCTAATGAAATCTCTGTTCCCAGTTCTTCTGGGTAAGTTTTACTGCCCATGTCCTTGCTATGCGATCACTATCACTAACATCATCAATGCCATTGATAAATGTTGGGCTATAAAAGGATGTAGTGAATTGCTCTGGTTTATTTCAACATAAAAATTTGTAAATCTAAAGCTTCAGCATACAAGTGACACTCATAGTGGTTACCCGTAACCTTTGGGATATATAAAACATTGGCATGGCCACTCTCAAACCTTCTCAAGTTATCCCAGATACCATTTCTAGCTATCTTAGATGCCTGTGTCATAGTCACAGGTTGGACCTGTTCAGATCAGCCAAGGTCTACCCAGATCATTGCTTGACTTTATCTTAAGTTAATATTCTAATAGAACTCTTGCCATGGAATTTGCAACAACCTATTCTGAGAGGGGAGGTAGGATTCCTTATGACAGCCTTCTTCTCTTTTATTCCAACTAAAGCATTGCAATATTTATTAGTCCCTCCAAATTGCTTACTCTCCATAATTAACTCAGCTTGAGGAATAGCTGTTTTATAACTGTTGCAAATCAAAGTACTATGCCACTGAAGTGTTAACTTGCTAGGGGACTGTGACATCTCATCCATTAAAAGGATGATGTTTAAAAACAGCCCCTTCTTTTTTTTTTTTTTTTGAAAGATTGTTTCACTGAACGGACATTGCCTTGAGTTGTACTGAGGGAAATGGGAGTTGAATCATCAGCACTTGTACAATGTATAACTCCTATTATTCTGCTCCCAGGAGCATAGGAATTTGCATGGCTTAGCAGAATGGAGGCTGTAATGATAGAACTCAGAGTTCATTGGCAGCACTGGAATGTCTAAGGATGTACTAGGCCCATCTTTTCCATTTTTCAGAATTTACCGCTTAAGAAGCAGACAGTGATTTTGAGGACAAAGCTAATAGTCTCTAATTCCTTGGGTGTTCATTGTGAAATGCTATTATCCATGCTAAGGTAATTTCCTATTAATATGGATGTTATATACAACACTATCAAAATTTCCAGTATAATGCAGCCTTCATAAATGTCTATTACCTTTCAGCAGCTCCTGTTTCACAGTTTGAATTAACCTCTTGGAAGACAAGTGGACATTATTTTGCACAGCACAGCAGTGTGCAGCTGCAAATGGAGTGGGGACTGAAGGTGCATTAGTTACTCACATAGACCATGACTGCATCGCGTGAATGGACATGTGGTACATATACAGACTGCACACAAAGTATGTCTCTTAATTAACCACCAGAAACTCGACAGCAAAATAAAACATATGCATCTAAAAACTTGCTTATTTATTTCAGTTTAATGCTATCAATTCCATATATTGAATATATATGTTTAGATGTTTCTGTTTTTTATGCCTCTGATGAAAGTAGCATTATTCATCTCATCATTTTTTATAATCAGGAGTTAAGAAATTTCCTGTGCTTGAGACACAAGATAAATGAAACAAATAGGTGCTAACAAATTAGAAGATTTGAACATAGAGATTTGAAAGAGAAGAATTAATCTTTGAATGAAAACAATTTCAAAATACACAATTAAAATTTTATCTTTGATTTAGCAAATAGGTTTGAAGAAACAAGAGTCCCATAGAAAAAATAGTAAATATTGGTAAATAGCTTTTTTGTTTGCTTTTTTTTTTTTTTTTTTTTTTTTACTTTTTAAAGTCCTGTTCTTCCTATTCATCTGCACAGTTGACTCTTCTTATACAGGGGTCCATATGTTATCTCCATTATAAGACTATGAGTTAAAAGTAAGAAAACAAGCTTTATTCATCTCTGTGTCTTTTTCAGTGCCTAGCGTTTTATTTTGTACAAAGTGTTTAAAAGCTGTTTGTTGAATAAAAGTATAAATTAAGTGGTAGTGGTTTGTATTTGCTGTATATAACCCACATTTTTAATCCAAATAAGTGAAACATATGCTGAATTGCTTAAATGGATCCTGTACTCTATTTATATTAGACCTCTCCTAATTTCCTTAAGGTGTACTTTCAAAAATGTTACAATTGATATGCATATGAGGGGTTTCTTATTTTTCATAGCCTATGCTTGTCATTCAAGGAAGGTTGCATAAAATTTCTTCTGCCAAGCCTTCAAAAGTTGGTTAATAAACCAGATGACCCTTTGCACACATAAATCCAATGTATGAACATTATCCAATTTTTAATATGTAGAATATACTCACATGCTATTTTTTGGTGAAAAAAAAAAAAATAACTCTTGGCCTGAAAAGCAATGCAAATAGATGTCCTAATTTTGCAAATATTTGCTTGGCACTGACACTAGATTTATTTAATGTCATGACTTAAACATACTTTAATAGATTCCCATCATAAAAAAAAAAAGAGTGAAAGAGTTTGGACTACTTAAATAAAATGATGAATAAATAAGTATATCAGCTAATAATAGAAAGAAATATGGCATAAATAATAGTAAGCTGAAAAGTAATTGTAGAAGTTTATGGTTATTGGGCTGTGTCTAATATGATATTAAATTTCTACTGGCATTTCAAGGCTGTCCTAATTAATCAATTGGTAATTGCAGCTATGATTACCAGCTGTTATTATGATTAATTGCCAATACTGATTGATCCTCCAATAAATCTGGCATGTTCTTCCATATAGAATCTCAGCTGCATTAAGTAGGATTTGGGAAGCATAGTTATTAAAAGCAAATAATCCAACTCTGCTCTCTCATTATGAATCTGTCCTCAGGGGACAAGATCTGTGATAGTGAAATCATGGATAGATTCACAGTAGGGGAAAGCCAAGGCAGGACAACATTATGCCAAACATTGTTTTAATAAAATAGATTCATTCTGGATATGGAGTGTATGTTTCATAATGATTCATTTATTTCAGGCTTACATTCATTATACCCCCTGCTAGTTGAGCCTCCTTTCATTATAACAGTATGATCTCTTCTGCCCAGTCCAATCACTGCCTTTTTCAGTCCTGTAGGGGGTGAAAATAAATATCTCCGTGCTTTTCCAACTGTCAAATAAAAAAAAAATGATTAATTACCCAGTTCTTTAGGGAAGTGCCATGAACCAAAGCAGAGGAAATATTTCTGGCCTTACATCATGAATGGGAAAGTCTTGAAAGTCATTTTCTCTAATGTGTTGTTAACCTGGTGCCAGGTGAAGCTGGACAGCCATATTAACAGGGAGCAGTGGCACCACGCAGCCTGAAAGGGTGGCTTGTTACCATAAGAGCTTCCCCAAACCACAAACAGAATTTCTCTTAGAATAGCCTCACACTTCAGGCTGAAGCAGTGATTGCAGGAAGGTAAAGCTCATTGGACAATACTGAAAATCCAACTCATTTTCAATAAGGAAAGGAAATCAAAATATATGCTCCACAAGGGCAGGATACTTGTCTATTATGCTCTGCTGCAGCCTGAGTATTTTTAAAGTGCCTGTTCCAGGATGGAAGTTCAATAAATAACTTCTGAGTAAATGAATAAACACTAGCACACACTCCCAAGGGTTGAGACTTGGCATGTATTAAGAATTGACTCAATATACATGTTTATATACTTGCATTACATACATTATATTACATTAAATACATATAATCCTCTTAAAAACTATATGATGGAGGTACTAACCCTCATAGGGTGCTAACCCTATTTTAGAAATGTGGAAATATTAGAAAGGTAAGTACCATAGTAAAATTCACAGTTAGTAATTGACAGTTGAACCAAAGAACTCGTGCTAAGCTCACTACAGCTCCAAAGCCCGTGCTTTTAGCCATTGTGATATTTTGTCTAATGTTCAGAAAACTCCAGAAAACTAACTGCATTTTCCCCACCTTACAAAACAACAGACCTGATTTTACAGCAGAGTTTAGACTTGAAATCATCAGTCTGTTGCCAAAGATTTTTCCTCCGCTTGTTGCCTGCCCTCCATCTTTACTTCCTGTGTACCCTCTTCCCCAAAGGAATACTATGCTCAGAGAGGCTGCTCTTCTTCTAGCTCTAAATGATGCCACCCTCTTTTCTAACTCCATGGCTTGGCATGTGGCCTTGTATTAGTTTCCAATTGCTAGTATGACATATTACAACAAAAAGGAAAAGAGGCAGGATACAAAAAAGTATCAGGCTTGAAATATTAATGTACTTGAATATAGCTAGAAGAAAATCTAGGAATGTGAATTTAATTTATGGGAAATTATGAGCATTTTCCTCTAACTTTTTGTACTCTTATCTTATTTCAGGTTGTCATCTCCTACATGGCACCTCTCACTAAACACCAGCCTTCACTGATATCTTGTCTTCTCTAAATTATACTTTATAAAGTATACCAAACAGTTTAACACACTTACAGTACTACATACAGTAATAATTTCTACCCAACTAGAGTATATGTTCTGAATTCTCAAGCCACCTAGCATAGAATAGAATATTCAATAAAAGATCTATAAATTATATTAAATTCAACATATATTTGTGGAATGTGGATTATGTCGTATCACCAGGTGACTTTCTTTGCCTGGACTAGAACAATTACTAAAAAGTACCTCTTTCACTAATAAAAGTATCCTGGTTTGAATAATAAATTATGTAATTCTCCCAAATATGTATAAGTGTTATGGATTAGTCTTGACAAATACTGTAAACCATGGATTCGAATCTCAACAAATGAGCATTAGACAATTTGAGACACAGTGTGGTAGGCAGATTAATGGCCTCTGCAAAGATATCTGCATCCTAATCCTGTGAGCCTGTGAACATGTTACACTATACAGCATAGAGAAAATAAGGCTGCTGATAGAATTAAAGTTGCTAATCAGCTGACCTTATAATAGGAAGATTTCTTTAGACTATCCAGGTAGGCGCAATGTAATCAAAAGGTCCTTAAATGGAGAAGAGGGAGGCAGAAGAAAATAAAAGGGAAATGTGACTATGGAAGAAAGACACAAAGAGATGCAACATTGCTGGCTTTGAGGATGGAGGAAGGGCACCATGAGCCGGGCATACAGGTAGCCTCTGGAAACTGGAGAAGCAAGGGAATAGATTCTCCCCTAGAGACTCCAGAAGGAATGCAGCCCTGCCAATACCTTGATTTTGAAACAGCGATACCCATAATAGACTTGTGACTTCCAGAACTGTAAGATAATACAGTTGTGCTGTTTTAAGCCACTAAATTTGTCATAGCTGTTATAACAGCAAAAGAAAATTAATACAGAATTAAAATCCTGCCTGCACCAGAGTACAGGGAAATAGAAGTGGAGTAGTTCTAGGCAGAAGAACCATCCTGAGTTGTACAGTGGACTTGTGACAGCACTGGGTGCACTGAGGGAGAGCCTAGACCCCAGTGAGAAGTGGAGCTGCAGCTCTCAGCAGGACTGTACAGGTAGGCAGCTCCACAGTAAGACCACAAAGTGGCTAACACGTCATGTTCACCCATCATAGGGTAGATATCCCTTTTCTTTGCCCATTCTATCATTATTTTTAAAATACAAAACTGTCAAATCAATTTTTGAAAATGCTTTCTTTTTTTTTTTCCTAACAAGATGACTGGCAATAACAGTGACCCACTCTCCCACTTAGAAGAGAATCAGAAAGGGCATACTCATGGAGATCATGTTCAGTGGGGCAAGAGCAGTTTCCCAAAGAAAGGAGTTACGCGAACAGATCACAGAGGAGGGCTACTGAAGCAGCAAATGTAAAGCAGTGTTAATTAGAGTGCAATTATTTTTATGTGGAGATGAGTATGCAAAGTGTCAGAAAAATTTAATCATGTGTTTAATGTTTGTATGACAAATGCAAACATGATAAACCAGAATCAAAGCCCAGTTTTATCTGAATCCAAAGTCTATCCTCTTTCTGCTGGAAGCCTTGTACCACTACAATATCCCTAGACCCTTAAAAGGGTAGGTTTGCTTTTTGAACATCAAAATTATTATATTCAACTTAATAACAGAACTCAAAATAGCACTATTGAATTGTAGAAATGATCATTTCGTGTTTGGAAGGAATATAAAAAGCCTGTTTCTCTGGAAATTGTCTAGCAAGGAGCATAGCTTTTGTTGTGTTTTAAAATATTTTTTAAAGGATTTAAAAATCTTTTAAGACAATTAGAGGAGTTTTTTATTGGCTTGAAATGATTTTTTATGTGGCCTGGAGATTTTTCTCACCTATACAGCTCATCATTAAAAATTTACTCTCTTAACTGTTCAAATGTGGTAAGACAAATCTTTCACTCCTATACAATGCTAATGGAATTTCAAATTACTCCACCCTTTTGGAATGGGGAAATTTGGCCAGAGGAATAAAAATCTTAAAAACAAACAAACAAAACCCAAATAAATCTCTGCACCTTTGAAATTCACCTTAAGGCATTTACCTTAGAAAAATAATCAGACAAGTGTATCAGTTTGATTTCACAAAGTTCTACCAAGTATTAAAAATAACAGAGAAAATAGAAAACAATCCAAACATTAAGTTATAAAGGATTGGCTAAATACATTTTGTCATATGCAATGAGCCAGATATTATGTATACTACACAAGGCAGTTATTTATCTCATTTCATCTTCACAATAAGCAACTTACAAATTAGGTAATATTACTATTATCTCCATTAGCTTCCTTGTCAGTTAAAAAACAACAACAACAACAACAACAAAAAAAAACCTGTGACTTATATAAAAGGTTAAGAGATTAAACTAAATATCAAGAATATTAGCTTGTCATTAACAGAGCCTGGACTGAAATCCAGGTTTATTTAACTCTAAAATGCATGCACTTAAACACTATGCAAGATTGTTATTTATCCATTCAATGCAAGAATATTCCACAATTAAAAAAAAATTTATATAAATCAATATAAACCTGAAGAGGTATTTATGAAAATTATTAGGTTAAAAAATACAGGTACCAACAGATAATACATTTGGGGACCCTCATTTTGTTATTTTTAAATTAATATTTACTTGCATGTATTTCTATACACCAATTATTAAGCATGACTATCTTTATGTAAAGAATACAGGCCATTTTAATACTCATTTGGTTTTTCTTTAAGAATTAATTATTTACAATGAGCATGAAATACTTTCCTAATTATAAGAGTAAATTAATTATTTCTATTTTGAAAAAAGAAATATTTTGCCCATCATTTATGATCTCATTCTGTATAATTTGATAATTCGCCTTGCCAGATACTCTAGTCATTGAGACCTAAATAGTCCTTTATTTGTACCCAAACCTTCCCAATTTGATACATAAGATACTAGGCACCTGGTTAACAGGATCACAAAATAGAATTTCTAACAAGGAAGGCTCTAGCTTACAACTGAATCATAAAACTTCCACTTGTTAAACATTAGCAAGGGCTAAAAATCATTCCTAAAATATAATTTAATCAGATAATTTTAACCAGGATGATTCAGCATTCATTCAACTCTGGCAAATGATTAGGCTTTCTGCTTAATCCCCTGCTGAATTCATATCTTGCTAATCCTGTGCTGTTCCCTGAATGATTACAAAGCTCTGAGTCACTAATGTTCCAATATAAAAATAATAATTATGATTCCCTTGGCCAAGAGTACATTTAAAATATTGCAAAATATTCTTCTGCATTTTAATGATGTAGGAAAAAGTATAAAACTAAAATTATTGAAAAGAAAAGAAATGGCTCTAATTGAATCATTTACCAAGTTATTTTGAAGAGTTTTCTGTGTGGAGTTAACAAGAGAAGTTCTGAGTTGTTTGTGGCCTCCTCCGATTTCTGGGTTATTAGAAAGACCAAGCAAGGGTCAGAATCCATATTCAACACCTTCCGTTGACAGACAACTAAATGGATAGGAAACATGTTTTTTTCATGATGTACAAAAGCTTTCAAATAGGATGTCTAAATGAAGTCTGGGTCTTAGGTTTCACGGTGACATTCCACAACACCCATCCCCTACGACATCCCCTGTGAAAAGTGGAAAGATCGCTTTTCTCCTTCCTGATCTTGCAAGTCCACAGGGATTCTTGCCCCAAATACCTGAATAACAAAGTAGCTTTTAAAATTCTCTTGAGGTTTTTGGCCTAGTTGTTAAATCTGCTGCCATCATTTGGTGACAAGTGAAGAGGAGAAAAAGGACATTCAAGCTCGGATCCCACCTATATTTATAAAGAAGCAGAAAACTCCCTTCTACCTTTTCTCTAACACCCACACAATTCCACGATGCAGTATGCATGCCTTTTCTTTTAAAGAAATAGTAGTGTTCCCACCAAGAAATCGAGAGAATAAATCCTAGTCTACTTTGAGATTCATGGTCAAATTTGAGAAATGCTGGTGTGAGAAAAATAATACACAAGAGGGTGAGTTCATAACTCCTGATAAGGTGAAGGTAAGAATAGAGGTTAGGTCAGCAGATTAGAGCTTTAATTCCTGAAGGGTTTGGAAGCACTCTAGTCTATATGTGATTTCCTGTCCACCAAAATTCCTCCTGACTCTTGACTTCACTACCATGGACATTTCTTTACTACCGAGAAATTTCTTGACACTGGAAAAATAGTTCCTTTGTATTGGGGTGTTTGTAACAAAACCACAGCATAATCAAATCACTGAGTATCAATTCTGAAGGAAACTTGGGCAATTACCCCACTTTAGCGATGTCAAAACCAATAAATGCAGCTACTTTCTTTCAAGCATTGATAAATTCAGGGCTAAAACCAACACCTCCTAACACTCAGTGCCACCACCTTCTTTTTGCCTCCTGCTTGCCCAGCTGTTGCTAAGAGCCAAGACAGACATACATGTTACACATCCACTCAATAATGTGAAAATCAAGGTCTATCAAGCAGTATATTAAATACAACTGGCACTCCAAAAAGTTCAGTCTCTGCATAGAGTCAATCCAAAGAAAGAACTACCCAGTAGAAAACTACAGCTGAAATAATTCTAAAGTTTACTTGGTCTCTGGAGAAAATACCAAAAGATGTGGGCTGTGGGAAAGTAATGGGCAGAAGAAAGAGAAGACAACATTTTTATGTACTGGTTCTCAACCTGAGAAACTTTGGTCCCTCCGGAAGCGTTTGGCAATGACCACAGATGTTTTCCGTGTTTGTTTTGTTTTGTTTCTTTGGTTGTTACTACTGGAGGGCTGCTACCAGCATCTAGTTAGTGGGAAGAGGCCAGGACTGCTGCTAAGCAACTGCAGTGTACAGGACAGCCACCCACAGCAAAGAATTATCTTGTCCAAAATGTGGATACTGTTCAATTTGAGAGAACATATTGTTAAGTATATTTGGAAAAAACCCTCTCTCCCCATTTCTATTCATATCAATTGCTGGGCTCCCACAATTATTTTTCCCTTTATTTCCCGTCACTGATATTCTTAATGCCCAAAAGGACTCTTTTCTCTTATACTTCTTTTCTTTAGCTTTCTGCATATTATGATTTGAACCATCACCTTCGCGTTCTATTTCTGTTATTTCCCTCTTTTCATATTATAAAACCCTCTACACCTTGGTATAAAAAGCAGAAATCCTCTAAGAAAGAGAGGAAGCCAAGCAGACAAAGGTAAGATTATCCTCAGTAGGCAAAAGGAAGGGGAGAGAAAGTTGTGGACATTTACACATCCATCATATTTATCACTTTATTACATCTACAAGTTTATTTTTTGTTTTTTAAAATTTGTTTTAGTGTAAACATAACTTTTTAAAATTTTATTTTAACTTCTCAATATACATTGTAGTTGATTTTTATGTCCCTTTACCTGTCCCTCTTTCCCTCCTCCCTTTCTCCCCTCCCTCCCACTACATCATATCTGTTCACTTAACAAGTTCAAGGAATTATTGTGATTGTTGTGTCTTCTCCCCTGCCCTTTATTTGTTTGTATATTGATCTATTTATTTTTGCTCTCACAAATAAGTGAGAACATGTGGTATTTCTCTTTCTGTGCCTGACTTGTTTCACTTAATATAATTTTCACTAACTCTATCCATGTTGTTGAGAATGGCAGTATTTCATTCCTTTTTATAGCAGAGTAGTATTCCATTCTGTAAATATACCACAATTTCCTTAACCATTCACCTGATGATGGAAATTTGGGCTGCTTCCAACTATTGAATATTGTAAACAGTGCTACAATAAACATTGAAGTACAAGTATCCCTGTGGCATGATGATTTCCATACCTCTGTGTATATCATATAGTAGATCTATCTGTAATTGTTTGAGGAACCTCCATACCATTTTCCACAAAGGCTGCACCACTTTGCAGTCCCACCAACAGTGTAGGAGGGTTCCTTTTTCTCCACAACTTTGCAAGCATTTATCATTCTCAGTCTTTCGTATACTAGCCATCCTAACTGCAGTGAGATTGTATCTCAAAGTGGTTTTGATTTGCATTTTGCAAATGCTGAGTGGTGTTGAGCATTTTTTCATGTGTCTGTTGGTCAATCATATATCTTCCTTTGAGAAATGCCTATTCAGCACATTTGCCCATTTTTTAATTAGGTTATTTGGTTTTTTGCTGCAAAGTTGTTTGAGTTCCGTGTATATTCTGGATATTAATTCTTTGTCAGATGTATATTTTGCAAATATTTTCTCCAATTCTGTTGGTTGCCTTTTCAATCTGTTGACTGTTTCTTTTGCTGTGCAGAAGCTTTTTAGTTTGATATAATCCCATTTGTTTACCTTTCCTTTGGTTGCCTGTGCTTTTGGGGTCATATTCATGAAGGCTGTTTCCAATCCTACTTCCCAGAGTGTTTCTCCTATGTTTTCTTTAAGGACTTTTATTGTTCCAGGATGTATATTTAATTCTTTAATCCATTTTGAGTTGGTTTGGTATATGGTGAGAGATACTGGTCTAGTTTCATTCTCCTACATATGAATATCCAGTTTGCCCAACACCATTTGATGAAGAGGCAGTCTCTTTCCCTGTGTGTAGACTTGGTGCCTTTGTCAAAGAGCAGATGGCTGAAGGTATATGGGGTGTTTTCTGGGTTCTCTATTCTATTCTACTGATTCCTGTATCTGTTTTTTTGCCAATACCCTGCTGTTTTGGTTATGAGAGCTTTGTAGTATAGTTTAAAGTCAGGTAGTGTAGTGCCTCCAGCTTTATTTTTTTTCTCAGGTTTGCTTTGGCTATGCATGGACTTTTGTTATTCCATATAAATGTTAGGATAGTTTTTTCCATTTCTGATAAAAATATCATTGCAATTTTGATGGGGATTGCATTGAAACTGTAGATCACTTTGGGTAATATGGACATTTTCCCAATGTTAATTCTTCCAATTCCAAGAGCATGGGATATCATTCCATTTTCTTGTATCCTCTTTAATTTCCCTCAACAGTCATTTATAGTTCTCTTCGTAGAGATTTTTCACATCCTTGGTTAATTTTTTCCTAAATATTTTTTTTTTTGTGGCTATTGTAAATGGGCAAGCTTTCTTGATTTCTTTTTCTACATGTTCTCTGTTGGAGTATACAAATGCTACTGATTATTGTGTGTTGATTTGTATCCTGCAACTTTGCTGAAATCATTTATCAACTCTAGGAGATTTTTTATAGAGGCTTTATGCTGTTCATTATATAGGATCATATCATCCACAAACAGGGACAGTTTGACTTCATCCTTTCCAATCTGGATGACCTTTATTTCCTTTTCTTCTCTGATTGCTCCGACTAGTACTTCCAACACTATGTAGAATAGGAGTGGTGAGATTGGGCATCATTGTCTAGTCCCTGTTCTGAAGGAAAAAGCTTTCAGCTTTTCCCCATTCAGGATGATATTGGCAGTGGGCTCATCATATATGGTTTTAATTGTGTTGGGATACTTTCCATCTATGCCTAACTTGTAGAGAGTCTTTATCATGAAAGAATGTTGAATTTTGTCAAATGCTTTTTCAGCATCTATAGAGATGATCATATGGTCTTTGCCTTTGTTTTTATTGATGTGGTGTATCACATTTATTGATTCACATGTGTTGAACCAACCTTGTATCCCTTGGATGAATCCCACTTGATCATAGTGTATAATTTTGTATATGTGTTGCTGTATTCTGTTAGCTAGTATTTTATTGAGGAGTTTTGCATCTATATTCATTGAGGATATTGGCCTGTAGTTTTCTATTTTCGATGCATCTTTCTCTGGTTTTGATATCAGGGTGATGTTTGCCTCATAGAATAAGTTTGGGAGAATGGTCTCTGTTTCAATCTTTTGGAACAGTTTGTAGAGAATTGGTATCAGTTCCTCTTTCAAGGTTTGGTAGAACTCTACAGCGAACCTGTCTGGACTAGGGCTTTTCTTTGTTGGGAGACTTCTGATAAGAGCTTCAATCTCTTTTATTGTTGTCTATTCAGATTTTCTATATCTTCTTGCCTCAGTTTTGGTAGTTTGTATGTGTCCAGAAATTTATCCATTTCCTCCAGATTTTCAAATTTGTTGGCATATAGTTGTTTATAGTAGTCTCTAATGATTCCTTGTATTTCTGAGGTATCATTTGTAATATCACTTCTTTATTTCTAATTTTTGTTATTTGGGTCCTCTCTCTTCTTTTCTTAGTTAGCCTTGCTAAAGGTTTGTCAATTTTATTTATCTTTTCAAAAAACCAACTTTTTGTTTCATTGATCTTTTGTATCATTTTTCAGGTTTCTATTTCATTTCATTCTGCTCTGATCTTAATTATTTCTTTCCATCTACTGACTTTGGGTTTGGATTGTTCTTGTTTTTCTAGTTCTTTAAGGCGAAGTTTTAGGTTGTTTATTTGCCATCTCTCCATTCTTCTGAAATAAGCATTTAATGTGATAAATTTCCCCCTTAGCTTTTGCAGCATCCCACAGGTTTTGGTATGATGTGTCAATATTTTCATTAGTTTCAAGACATTTTTTGATTTCCTGTTTAATTTCTTCCTGTACCCATATGTCATTAAGTAGAATGTTATTTAATTTCCATGTATTTGTATAGTTTCCAGAATTTCATTTGTTATTGATTTCCAATTTTAATCCATTATGATCTGAAAAAATACATGGAATAATTCCAGTTGCTTTGAATTTATTGAGACTTGATTTGTGACCTAACATGTGGTCTATCCTGTAGAATGTACCACGTGCTGATGAGAAGAACGTATATTCTGAGGTTGTTGGATGGAATGTTCTGTAGATATCTGCCAAGTCCAATTGGTCTAAAGTGTTGTTTAGATCTCATGTTTCTCTATTGATTTTTTGCCTAGATGATCTGTCCAATGTTGAGAGTGGGGTGTTTAGGTCTCCCACTATTATGGTGTTAGTGTCCGTCTCATTCTTTAGATCTGATAATGTCTGCTTTATAAATCTGGCTGCTCTGACATGTGCATATATATTTATGATTGTTATGTCTTCTTGATGGATAGATCCTTTTAACATTATATAGTGGCCTTCTTTATCTCTTTTTATGGTTTTGGTTTAAAATCTATTTCATCTGATATAAGAATAGCTTCTCGTTTTTATTTCTATGTGCATGTTATATCTTTTTCTATCCTTTCACTCTTAGTCTATGTGTGTCTTTACAGGTGAGGTGAGTCTCTTGAAGGCAGCATAAGTCTGTGTCTTTTGAGTGGGGAATTTTATCCTTTTATATTTAGAGTTATTATTGACAATTGTTGATTTACTCATAGCATTTTGTTGATTTTTGTTTAGATGTCTTAAGTATCTTTTGTTCCTTTTTTCTTATTTTCTGTTTGTCTTCTGTGTTTGTTGGTTTCTTGGGGTGGTAGATAAACTATTTTTTCTCTTTATTGTTAGCATTTTTTTTACTGGTAGATTTTGTTCTTTCTTGAGTATTCATGGCCATGATGATTGTTTTTCAGGTATCAAACCCATACTCCCATGAGAATTTCTTGTAAGGCTGGTTGTGTGGTAGTGAACTCCTGCAGTTTTTGTTGGTCTGAGAAATATACTATTTGTCCTTCATTTCAGAAGGTTAGCCTTGCTGGATAAAGTAATCTTGGCTGGAAATTTTTTTCCTTTAGCATTTTAAATATATGATCCCATTCATTTCTGGCTTTTAGGGTTTCAGATGAAAAGTCTGATGTTAGTCTGATTGAGGCTCCCTTATAGGTGACTTGACACTTCTCTCTTGCACTTTTTAAGATTTTCTTTGTCTTTGAGTTTTGGCAGTTTGACTATAACATGTCTTGGAGAGGGCCTTTTTGGGTTCAATATGTTTGGGGATCTTTGTGCCTCCTGAATCTGAAGATCTGTGACTTTCTGTATACCTGGGAAGATTTGCTATTATTTTGTTGAATATGTTTTCAATGCCATTTCCTCTTTTCTCCCCTTCTGGAATACCCATGATTCAGATGTTTGAGCACTTAAGGTTGTCTGTTATCACTCTTAGATTTTCCTCAATTTTTTAAATTATTTTTTCTTTCTTCTGGTCCACCTGTGTTAATTCAAACAGCCTGTCTTCAAGGTCAGAAATTCTCTCTTCTGACTGTTCTAGCCTACTGGTTAGATTCTCTGTTGTGTTTTTTATTTCACTGAATGAATTTTTCAGCTCCACAAGCTCTGCTACATTCTTTTTCAGGGCATTGATTTCTTTGTACATTTCTTCTTTCAGGTTCCGTATATTTTTTCTCAAATCATTGTGTTGTCTAACTGAGTTTTCTTGTATCTCATTTAGTTTCCTTAGAAATATTGCTTGAAATTCTTTGTCAGTCATTTCAAGTACTTCCTTTTCTATAGGATCAAAAGCTAGTATTTTCCTTTGGTAGTGATATAATTTCTTGATTTTTTTCATGTTTCTGGTATCTTTCCTTTGGTGTTTAGTCAGTGTGGCTGGGGGTATCATGGTCCATTCATTCCACTCTGATGTCTGGGCTGGATCCTGAAGAACTGCCAATTCTGGGCAGCAGGAACTAGCCTGGGCTGGGGGTCCTGCAGTGCCTGCCTGTTCC
Source organism: Cynocephalus volans (assembly GCF_027409185.1). Classification (NCBI taxonomy): domain Eukaryota; kingdom Metazoa; phylum Chordata; class Mammalia; order Dermoptera; family Cynocephalidae; genus Cynocephalus; species Cynocephalus volans. The sequence goes on along the minus strand of NC_084463.1, from coordinate 140,904,489 downwards.
AGCAGCGCTGACTCAGGGCATGTGGACCCAGTGGCTCTCAGGCCTCCCTGGATAGCAGGGACTGGCCTGGGCTATGGATTCCATGGTACCTGCCTGTTCTGGCATGGCTGACTCAGGGCATGTGAGCCTGATGGCTCTCAAGCCTCTCTGAGAGGTAGGCACTGGCCTGGGCTGGGGGTTTCATGGCACCTCCCTGCTCCAGCATGGCTGACTAAGGGCATGCAGGTCCAGTGGTTCTCAGGCCTCTCTGGGCTGTGGGGACTGGCCTGGGCTGGGGGTCTCATGGCACCTGACTGTTCTGGCATGGCTGACTTGGAGTGTGTGGGCCTGGCAGCTCTCAGGCCTCTCTGGGTGGTGAGAACGGGCCTGGGCTGGGGGTCCCGCTGCACCTGTCTGCTCTGGCACAGCTGATTTGGAATATATCAGCCCTGTGGCTCTCGGGCTTCTCTCTATCTCCAAGTTTATATACATCATGTGCATCTTAACCGACCAGACTAAAATGAGGAATCTCTATATTTTCATTTCCCAACTTCTGAGTATGGCATTGAAATCGAACAGTATTTGCAGAATTTTCCAGCATATAAGAGAAGGGAGTTTTTCTTGCATATGTGGCAGAAAGCAGACTGAAAAGAAAGCAAGTGAAGAGGGCAGAATCTTACACTAGAGGTAAGGATGAGGTGCTCAAGACTGTAGACTGCAAGAACATCTTGTTGGTTCACAGGCTACCCTTAACAGAGTCAGCTCCACCCCCACCTTCACTGGGGTTAGAATCAAAAGTTATCAACGTCAGGAATAATGAATTCCTTGGTCCTGTTTTTCACATAACATGAAAGTAGATAAATAAGGGAATTTTATAAATTGATGCAAATGGACAATGGAGGGAAGCAATAAAATTTTATTTCTAGAAAACAGATATGTATTCTTACTGTCTTTGGTTGCAATGCAAAAATCTATGAAACAAAGATCTTAAAATGTTTATGAACCATATAGGCCTTCCAATAGGAAAGTATTTTACATAGTCATAAATGTGTTATAGTGTATTTGGATAATCTAGCAAAATGATAGTCCAGGGAGAAGAATATAAATCAGTTCACTATCTTTAAACCTAATAACTTTCTGACATATGAGTCCAAATGTATATTTATATTACACTGATATAATTGTAGAAGTCAGAGTTTCTTTTTCTTCTCTTATTATCCTTATAGAAATTTGCAATTAGGAGATTCTAGAATAAATTAACAGATTATTAGAATGTGAGTGTATAAGCACTGTTCTTATCCAAGAATAGAAACTTACTTTTAAAAAGTCCTTCAGAAACAAACTAAATATTAGTTACATAACAAAATGTTTAATAAGCTGTTAACATGTATTTTACTGAATATTTTTCAGACCTTAAAAATCATGTTTTTGAAGAACTTTAAAGTGCATGGGAAAAAAGCAGGATACAAAAATTATCTTACTTTAATTGAGTTAAAAATAAACATAACCATACATAAAGAAAACTTTTATAAGAACTAAAATGGTAGCACTTATGATTAGGTTGAATGATCATGAATAATTTTTACTTATTCTCTATTTCTGTATTCCCCAAATTTTCTCCAATGAAAAGATTTTACTGATGAGAGAAAAGAATAAATGAATGTTATTTTTTAAAAGTATCCTGTAGAGAAATTTTTCTTTATCTAATGCATTACTAAAATCATTTCCATGTCAGTTTCATCCACTCTATCTTGGAAAACAGGAAGAAAAACACATTGGTAATAAATGAAAGCAACAAGCAGCAAAATGTGGCCAAATCTGTAAATCCCTTTGCTTAGTGAAGCTATTTTTGGAATTAATTACTATAGACTTTCATATTGTAATGTTGTCAGTCTCAACTTCTGGAGTTGGAGCGGGGGAAGAAGTCACTTGCACTGGGCAGATGGGCTGAGAGAAAAAGGTCAATGTGATCAGGAATGACTTCATTTCACGAATCATTATGCTATTACCCTGTGCTTGAAGATAAGCAGTTTAGGCAGGGTCATGATTTAGCAGTCCCTTGAGACCCTGCTGTCGAATTAGCATAGCTCTTAAAAAACTGAGCTCAGCTCATTTCTCATTGGGCCTGTAGGAAGGTGTGTTTTTCTCTACTGTCAACATTATGCTAGTTTTATTAGTCCCGTGGTCTACATGGTACAAATGGGAGTTTATTATTGCCTCAGAAAACTCAATGGGCAGGGATTTGGCCAAGATAATAATATCTCCATAACAGTTGAGAATACATAACTTTAATGCTCAAGGTGCACTGATGGGTCATATTTTATGTTTTACTTTTGCAAAACTTTATTTCCTTTTTTTTTGCAGAGCAGTATACATGGCTTGTCAGCCAAGCCTTATCAAAATCCTTTCATTGACAAAGTCTCCTGGTCATTCAATCTTTGAGAAATGTTGCTTTTAATAGTTATTGTCTCATCATTCCTTAGACCTAGGGAAAAATATCTGGCATATAAAGCCATACCAAGAAGTGCTTACAGGGCTGGATGTTTAGCTCACTTGGTAGAGTGCAGTGCTAATAACACCAAGGTCAAGGGCTCAAGGGTTCCGATCCCTAGCCAGCCAACCCCCCCCCCACCCCCCCCCAAAATGCTTACAATGTACCAACCCATATATGTGACTAGGACAGTCTAGAAGTTTCTTCTAATCTGTAGATTTCCTACAGAAATCTCCACTTGAATGTCTCTTAAGGTAAGATACTAAATACCAAACTCTTGATCTCTTCTGATATTTTATTTATCCTAGTAAAAGCTCCCCATTATCACTTAAGCAGGCACCTTTGAAATTCTTGACAATTTCCCTTTTGTAGTCACCTATATCCCATTTATGAGCAAATCTTTTTTATTCTACCTTCAGAATAGATCTAGTGCTGTTCCCTTCTCTCTATCTTCACTTTCAGCCCCTTGGTTCACGCCACTGTCATAGCTCTCTATCTTCATGCATTCTTCCCCATTCTGATAATTCTCCTTACAGCAGCTAAATTGCTTCTTGCAAACCATAGCACACATTTGATCTCTTTTTTGGCAATGACCTATCCATGTCTCCTCATTGAATGTAGATTAAAGCCCCAGATTCTTTAATACATGGCAGATGGTGGTTTGACCTTTGCCTCCTCTTGAAATTCCCCTTGAAATTCCCCTCTTACCAGTTTCACCTCCACATGCCACACTCCAGTTCCTCTGTGATCCTTTCATTACCTCATATGCAGCAATGCTTTTCTCAGCATTCAGGCTCTTTTCCATGACAGTTTATGCCAGTGAGTTTTCCTAGCTAAACATCTGCCTGTTCTTTAAGTCACAGCCAAAATGCTCCTTTCTTGCCACAGTCCTGAGTGGAATCCTGACGACTTCTCCAAGTGCAGATTGGAGTTGTAGCTTGGTGTAGAGCTATAGAGGAGGTTCCATGCTCCAAAATCAGGAGCTAAAACTCAGACTTGAAGCTTCTCTTGTGTTCCTGCCTGATTTCTACCACTTCAACATCAGAGTTATGGCTCTGCTAAGGTTTTAGACTCATTACCCTACAAGGATAGTTCAAATATGACTCCTTTTGGTGTTGGTAATAATTTAAAACTCTTATTACAGCATACATCAAATATGGTGCCTCAATAAAAGTACAGATTTTTGGATACAAACTATGGGTTATTTTTATAGCATCTTTATGTTTTCAAAAGGAGGGTAGAGTGCTATATTACTGGCTTGGCTACTACGTTTAAGAATAGGAATACATATAAATTGTGCTTTAGCACCTGCTGAAACCCAGGCCTTGAAGTTATCGATTATGAGTTTCTTCATCATAAGTCACCCTCATTGAAGAAGCTACTTTGAGTTATAAAACCTGCAGAGACTTATGCAGACAGTGCCTATAGACACAAACATATTTTTATAGTGTGTTTCCTTTCTGCATTATTTCAACTCCTACACTACTTACATATTTATAGAAGCCTCTGGTGATTCTTAATGATGTTGTTCAGTTTAGTTTCTTAATAATTTCCTTGCTTTTATGCTAACATTCCTGCTGTTGATTGTTCTCTTTTAATTATGCTGCATTCTAACCAGTGCTTCTGGGAGTGGGTTGAAGTTTTCACTGCAGTACGTTACAGGTGAAAATAATTTTTAAAAATTCCATTAGAGCAAAACTTCTGCCTTTTGCACTTTGGCAGGGGTGCGTGGGTGGGTAGGACCCTATCAATACTTGAAAAGTCACATTACTTGACTGTAGGAGCTGATGGCCACTTGCAGGGAGTTAACAAATATAAATTATAGTAGCTAAAACCTATTGGACACATATTACATCCAAATAAGTGTTGTGGACTGAATTGTGTCCCCCACAGTCCATGTATTAGAAACTTAACCCCCCACCATGACAGTGTTAAGAGAGTGAGAAATCCTACTATGGTAATTGAAAGGTGGGGTATTGAAGAGGTAATTAGATTGTGAGGACCATGCTTTGGTAAATGGATTAATAAGTTAATGGTTTAATGGTGGTCATGGGCATGGTACTGAGGTCTTTAAAAGGAGAGTGCATGAGGAGTCTCTCCCTGCTTGTGCCGTCTGCCATGTGACACCGTGCTTTGCTGTGTATACTCACTACCCACCAACAAGGCTGTCACCAGATGCGTTCCCTGGGCTTTGGACTTCTCAGCCTCTGAAACTATAAGCAATAAATATTGTTTCTTTACAAATTATCCAGTTTCAGGTATTTCTGTTACAAGCAACAGAAACAGAATAATGCAATTAGATTAAGTGCTTTACATTCATTCTTTTATTTAATTTATCACCACAATCCTATGAGGCATATGTTATTAACATGTACATCTGACACACAAGGAAACAAAGCCTAGAGAATCTCAGCACTGTGTCCAAAGACATGCATAGCCAAGCGATGGTAAGAAACAAGGCTGTACCTGACTCCACAGCCCATGCCTTTAACCACTCTGTTATGCTTTCTCTCAAATGAAAGCAACTTTTAATCCCATCATAAAAGTAAGAAGAAAACACACCTACACATACACATGCTACCATCTTTTTTTACTTGTAAGCATCAGAGGTGTTTTTTTTTCAAGTATTATATTGTTTAGGGTTATTAATTTAAGAAGAGATGGTTGCAATGTTCAATGTTTGAAGAGAAATCACATCACTTTTAAGCAAACTTGGGTGAAACATCATGTTGCCAGCAGAATATAACTTTGGAATCCCAATACGGAATTTGAATGCTAAATCAACTGTGTTTTCTCAATGACATTGGGCAATTTCTTAAGCTCTCTGAGTCTTACATTTGTAGATGAAAATAATAATACATATAAAATGTTTAATTATCAAATAAGGTGATGCATAGAGGAAGCCCAACACAGTATCTGTCATATATTTGCCTAATCAATATTAGTCTCCATTAGTTTCTATTTCTGTTTTTATCTACAGACAATAAGTAAATAATTACATATTTTTTCTCTTGTAGACATCACCAAGAACTAGACTAGTAGATACCCTTAAGGCTGGATGCCAATCACTGCATCAATCCCATTTCCTACTCAATTAACTTCAGCTCCACTGACCTCCTCGTTGTTCTTTTATTGCTTTAGGCACATCAAGTCTTAGGCCTTTGCACTGTCTGTTCCCTCTGGCTGATATTTTCTTCCCTAGATGTCCACTTGACTTGCTTTCTCATCATCTTCAAGTCTTCATTTAAATCTCACCTTCTCAATAAGGGCTCTTCTGACTATTCTACTAAAAATTGTACATACACACCCTTCACTCTCCCTGCATGCCTCCCGGGCTTGATTCTCCTTAATACATTACGTAACTTAAGTGTTTTGCTTATTATATGTCTTCCTCATCCACTGGAATATAAGCTTCATGAGGGGAGAAATTTTTGTTTTGTTCACTGGTTTATTCTTAGTATCTAGGACAATAATGAGTACATAACAGACGCTTAATAAATATTTATTGAAGAAAAGAATGAATGATTCCAAAATGAGCATTTTCAATTAAAAAATCAAAGAGAGAAAAGATCACTGAAATTTTTTGAACTGAACACTTCATGGGATCAAACGGAAGACTGAATTATCACTATAAGCAGAGGAGCGTTATTAGGATACTTTAGTTTATAGATGGTAGTGGGAAGTAGCGCAGAACAATGTTTTAAAATTTTTTATACCCATGATAGGTGAATTGAATTTCAAAGGGAAAAGAATTGGACATTCAGTGATGTGTCTACTCTTTGAAATCCCATAGCTTTCTCTGCTTTAAAAAAAATTAATTCTGTCATGACTTATGACCTTTTTTTTAAAGTTTCTATTTGTGTCATGTATACAGGAGTATAGCATGGATTTAAGAACTTCAGTTCAGAATTCAAATAAAATTGAATACAATTGAATCCAAATCTTAGCATCCCCAATTTCTTCACTCTTTAAATTTGGACAAGTTAGCAAACTTTATAGGTTCCTCTCCTGTAAAATAGGGGACAAAGCAATACCTATTTCACAGAGTCATTGTGAGAGATTAAAGTAGTCAGCTTATGTGTTTAGAACAAGCACCCAGCCCACAGTACATGCACCACGGGTTAGCTACTACAAATTTTTTTTTTTTTGGCCAACATTTATATTTTAATCAAATCATATATTTATTTATTTATTTAAATTTTTATTGAATCAAAATTGATTATACATATTTTGGAGGTTCATCATTGAGATATATTGATCAAATCAATATTACTAGCATATGTATTGTTACAAATTGTAATTATTCTTTATGCCCTTTGTCCAATCCTGCCCCATACCCCTTCTTCTCCCCCTCCCCTCTCTAATCACCCTAGATTTCTTCTCTCCCTCTGAAGGAATAATGGTTACTCTGTTGATTTGCTGCCCAAATGATCTGTCCAATGCCGAGAGGTGTGATCAGGTCCCCCAATACTACCACAGGGCAGATGTCTCTTCTGTCACTTTGAAATGGGCTCTGTGGAGACAGACATCCTCCTCCTTTCTTTATCTCTGCTGGTGACTCTCCTTGTGTTAACTCACTCCAGTGGCTGGTGGACCATCTGCGTGGTGGTTGTGGCATCTAGCCACCTTCATGGCAGCCATCGTTATCTTGGTGGCTGTGGGGGCCACCCACGTGGAGGAGATGTTTTTGTCCTACTCTGTGGTGCTGACAGTGTGCCTGGTTGTGGAGAGTGTCCGATCCTCAGTTCCATACCCTGGGTCCCTGATTGGGTCCTGAGGCACTGGCACAGTGTTCCCGGTTGTGTGTGTGGGGAGGTCCAGTTCCCAGCTCCTTACCTTGGATCCCTGGGCATGCCCTGAGGTGCTGGTGCAGTGCGCCTGATTGTGGGAGGGGATTTCGGTCCCCTTCTCCATGCCTCAGGTCCACGGCAGGCCCCAAGGCACTGGTGCAGTGTGCCTGGTGGTAGGAGAGGCATCCGGTCCCCTTCTCCATGCCCCAGGTCCCAGCACAGGCCCCAAGGCACTGGCATGGTGTGCCTGGTTGTGGAAGGGGGGTTCTCCATGCCTCAGGCCCCTGGGCAGGGCCCAATGCGCAGTCCCAGTGTGCCTGGTTGTGGGAGAGAGGTCCAGTCCTCTTTTCCATGCCTCAGGTCCCTGGGCAGGGCCCTGATGCGCAGTCCCAGTGTGCCTGGTTGTGGGAGGGAGGTCCAGTCCCCAGCTCCTTACCCCAGGTCCCTAGGTTGGCCCCGAGGTGCTGGCGCAGTGTACCTGGCTGTGGGAGGGATGTCTGGTCTCCTTCTCCGTGCCCTGGGTCCCAGTGCAGGCCCCAAGGTACTGGCACAGGGTGCCTGGCTGTGGGAGGGGGGCCCGGTCCTCTTCTCCATGCCCAGGTCCCAGGGCAGGCCTGAGGTGCTGGCATGGTACGCCTGGTTGTAGGAGGGGGGTCTGGTCCCCTTCTCCATGCCTTGGGCCCAAATTTTATTTTTCAATTGAAAATTTATCGCACTTTTCATATGTTCATGCTTTGTTCCTTCTCCTTGGCTCTAAATTCCCTGAAGAAAATAGTCCTTGTTCAGTTCTGTTCACATCTTGGCATCTAGCACATGACCTGGAAAATAGTAGAAACTCATTCATATTATATCTGATTGGTCATCATCTTCATGTTTTTATAAAGCCTTTCATTTTTAAAAAAGGCTTTATGGTTTCTGAAGCAGCTTTAGGTTCACAGAAAAATTGAGAGTGGTACAGAGATATCCCATATATCGCCTGCCCCACAGATGCATAGTCTCTACCATCATCAACACCCCTCACAAAAATAACACATTTGTTACGATTTATGAACCCACGTTAATTGACACATCATAATCACCCAAAGTCCACAGTTCGTATTAGGATTCACTCTTGGCCTAGTACATTCTGTGTATTTGGAAAAATGTGTTATGACATGTATCCACCATTACAGTGTCCTGCAGATACTGTCATCAAAGTCCTTTGTGCTATACCTCTTTGTCTGTTACCTGAGATCATCCCTTGGAAACCCCGGATCTTTTTACTGTCTTCATAGTTTTGCATATTCTAGAATGTCATATATTTGGAATCATATAATATGTACCCTTTTTGAATTGATTTTTTCACTTAGTAATATGCATTTAAGGTTCCTCCATGTCTTTTAATGACTTGATATCTCACTTTTTTTAGCAATGAATAATATTCCATTATCTACATGTACCATCGTTTATCCACTCACATAGTGAACGACATCTTTCTTGCTTCCAAGTTTTGGTAGTTATGAACAAAACTGCTGTGAACAATTGTGTTTAGGTTTTTGTTTAGACATAGGTTCTCAACTACTTTGGGTAAGTATCAAGAAGCATGATTGCCGGATATTATATAGTGAGAGTATGTTAGTCTTGTAAGAAACTTCCAAAGTGACTGTATTATTTTGCATTCTCACCAGCAAGGAATGAGAGTTTTGGTTCCTCCACATACAAGGTTGAGCATCTTTTTATATGCTTATTTGCTATGTGTATATCTTCTTTGCTTATCTTATATGCTTATTTGCCACGTGCATATATTTGGTGAAATGTCTGATCAGGTATTTTGCTTACTATTTAATCAATTTGTTCATTTTCTTATTGTTGAATTTTAAGAGTTCTTGTGTATGTTTTGGATCAGAGCCCTTTTTCAGATATATCTCTTACAAATATTTTATTCTAGTCTGTGCTTTGTCTTCTCATTCTCTTGACAGTGTTTTTTTCAAAGCAGAAGTTTTCAAAATTTTAATGAATTTTAGTTTTTAATTGTAATGAAATCAATTACTTCTTTTACAGATTATGTTTTTGCTATTGTAGCTAAAATATTATCACCACACGTAAGGTCAGCTAGATTTTTCTCCTATGCTATCTTCTAGGAGTTTTATAATTTTGTGTTTTTATATTAGGGTCTCTGATTCATTTTGAGTTAATTTTTGTAAAGGGTGTAATGTCTGTGTCTACATTCACTGTTTTGCAAACGGATGTCCACTTGTGCCAGCAGGATAAGTTGGAAAGACGATCTTTGCTCTATTGTATTGTCATTGCTCCTTTGGCAAAGATCAGTTGGCTATATTTATGTGTGCTTATTTCTTGGCTGCCTATTCTGTTTGTTTGATTTATTTGACAATTCTTTAGTAACACTATACAATCTTAATTACTATAGCTTTAAAGAAAGTCTTGAATTTGGGTACTGTCAGTCTTCCAAACTTGCTCTTCTTAAAATATTGTGTCATCTTCTGGCTCTTTAACTTCTTTTTAGAAACTTTAGGATCAATTTGTCAATATTCACAAAATAACTTGCTGGGATTTTGATTGAGACTGAAACAAATATATAAATTAAATTTATAAAACATTGACATCTTCACAAGCTTGAATCTTTCTATCCACGAACATGAAGGTCTCTCCATTATTTAGTTCTTTGATTTTGTTCATCAGAATTTTGTAGTTTTCTTCAGATTGATCTCCATATTTTACTAGATTTATACCTAAGTATTTCATTTTGGGGGGTGCTAATGTAAACAGTATTATGCTTTTAATTTGAGATTCTATTTGCTCATTGCAAGTACATAGGAAAGTGATAGACTTTTGTATATTAACCTTTTATCCTGCAATCCTCCTTTAGTTACTTATTAGTTCAGGAGTTTTTTTGTTTATTCTTTCAGGTTTTCTATATAGACACTCATGGCATCTGCAAACAAAGATGATTTTGTTTTTTTTCTTCCAAATATGTATACATTTTACTTCATTTTATTTTCATTAGCTAGAACTTCCAGTTTGATGTAAAGTGGTTGTGAAAATGAACATCCTTGTCTTTTTCCTGATCTTAGTGGGAAAGCTTCTACTTTCCATTTAGTATTATGTTAACCATAGACTTTTTCTGAAGATCTTCTTTATCAAGTAAGGATGTTCTTTTTTATGCCTAGTTTACTGAGAATTTTTTTTATTATGAATGAGTGTTGGGATTTCTCAAATGCTTTCACTACATCTATTGATATGGTCATATGATTTTTCTTCTATAACCTGTTGATGTGATAGGTGACATTTATTGATTTTCACATCAATAAGTTTGATTGTTTGAACCAACCTTGCATACCTGGGATAAATCCCACTTCGTCATAATGTATAATTTTTTTATACATTGTTGGGTTTGATTTGCTAATATACATGTTGTTGAGGATTTATGATATGTTCATGAGAGATATTTGTCTGTAGTTTGTTTTGTTTTTTTGTAATGTCATTGTCTTGTTTTGATGTTAGAATAATGCAGGCCTCATTGAATAAGTTAGAAAGTATTCCCTCTGCTTTTATCTTCTGGATGATATTGTAGATTATAGAGAAATTTCCCTGAATGTTTGGTAGAATTCAATAGTAAACCTATCTGGACCTTGTGATTTCTGTTTTGGAGGGTTATTAATTATTGGTTCAGTTTCTTTAACACATACAGGCCTATTCAAATTGACTATTTCTTCTAATATAGTTTTTGCTAGATTGTGTCTTTCAGGGAAATGGTCCATTTCATTTAGATTATCAAATTAATGTACATAGAGTTACACATTTAATATCACTTGGATCTGCAGTGATGCCCTTTCTCACTTCCAATACTAGTTATTTGTTTCATCTTTCTTTTTTCTTAACCTGGCTAGAGGCTTATATATTTTATTGATCTTTTCAAAGAACTAGCTTTTGATTTTATTGATTTTCTGTTTTTAATTTCATTGATTTGGGCTTGAATTTTTATTATTTCTTCTCTTTTTCTTTCTTTAGATAATTTGCTCTTCTTTTTTTAGTTTTCCTAAGGTGAAAATTTAGATTATTGACATATGTATTCAATTCTATAAAGTTCCCTCTAAGAAATTCTTTAATTGTACCATACCAATTTTTTTTTTGATAATTCAAACATTTTATTCAATTTTTTTGGTTCCATGGGATACCTATACCTTGTCTTAGTTTCTTTCTTTTTTTTAACTGTAAATTTATTTTTATTTTTTTTAATTTATTTATTTTTTATTTTACTTCTCAAAATACATTGTAGTTGATTTTCATGCCCTTTACCCATTCTTCTCCACCCCAGCCCTGCTGCCCCCCCCATCGTATCTGTTCACTTGACTTAAATAGTTCAAGGGATTTTTGTGGTTATTCTGCCTTTTTCCTGTGCCCCACCCTTTATTTGTTTTTGTGTTTATTTATTTATTTATTTTTAGCTTCCCCAAATAAGTGAGAACACGTGGTATTTCTCTTTCTGTGCCTGACTTGTTTCACTTAATATAATTTTCTCTAAGTATCATACAAATTTTGAAAAGTTTTATTTTTATTTTCATTTAGTTTAAAATATTTTTAATTGCAATAAAGGCTTCTCCTTTGACACGTTATTTAGAAGTGTGTTGTTTAATCTTCAAATATTTGGGGACTTTTTAGGTGTCTTATTCTTATTAATTTCTAGTTTAATTCCAGTGTGGTCTGAAAACAGATACACATTTCTATTTCTTTAAATTAGAAATCACACATTTACATTTAAATTTGTTAAGTTGTGTTTCAGAGCTCAGAATATGGTCTATTTTGATGAATGTTCCATAGAGCTTAAGAACAATGTGCGTTCTGCTGTTGTTGGATGAAATAGTCTATAGCTGTCAATTATATTCATTTGACATCTGTTGAGTTCATCTATGTTCTTACTAATTTGCTGCCTGCTAGATCTGTCCATTTCTGATAGAGAGGTATTAACATCTCCAACTATGATAGTGAATTCATCAATTTTTCTTCACAGTTCTATTAGTTTTACCTCACATAGTTTTATGCTCCAACATTAACAGCATGTATGTTAAGGTTTGTTAGGTATCCTTGGAGAACTGACCCCTTTATCATTATGTATTGCCCCTCTTTATTCCTGATAACTTTTCTAGTCTGAAGCCTGCACTAGCTGAAATTAATACAGCTACTTCCAATTTCTTTTGATTAGAGTTAGTGTGGTATATTTTTCTCCATCCATTTACTTTTAGTCTTTATGTGTCTTTATATTTGAAGCATTGTGTTTTTTTTTTGGAGACAACAGCTATGTTTTGAATGTGTCTCCTCCAAAGTTTAGGTGTTGCCAAAGTGATAGTGTTATTACTTGATGACTTTAACAGGTAATTAGAGCATGAGGATTTGCCCATCCTGAAGGGGATTAGGTGCCTTATAAAAAAGATTAATAGACGCAGCTTGTCCCTTTGTACCATTCCATCATCTGCCATATGAGAACACAGTGTTTCTCCTCTCTGAAGGACTCAGTGTTCGAGGTTCCATCTTGGAAGCAGAGACCAGAATTTCATCAGACAGCACAACTGTCAGCACCTTGATCTTGGACTTCCCATCCTCCAGAATTGTGAGAAGTAAGTTTCTGTTCATTATAAATGACCCAGTCTGTGGTATTTTGTAATAGCAGCACAAAATGGAGTAAGACAACAACATATACTTTGGGTTTGTTTCTGATCCACTCTGATAATTTTTATATTTTAATTTAGATTGTTGATACTGAAAGTGATTACCGATATAGTTGTATTAATGCCTGCAAGACCTGTTATTATTTTCTGCTTATTGCACTTGCTCTTTACTTTCATTTTTGTCTTTTGCTATTTTTCTGTCTTTTGGGGTCTTAGGTGTCCCTTTGCCTTGTTAATTTCCATTCCTTTGGATATATATCCAGCAGTGGGATTGCTGGATTGTGTGGTAGTTCTATCTGTAATTGTTTGAGAAATCTTCATACTGTTTTCCATAGTGGCTATACTGATTTACACTACCACCAACAATGTGTAAGAGTTCCCCTTTATCTGCATCTTTGCCAGCATTTGGCATTTTCTGTCTTTTTGATAGTAGCCATTCTAACTGGGGTGAAATGATACTCATTGTAGTATTAATTGCATTTCTCTAATGATAAGCAATGTTGAACAATTTTTCATGTGCCTGTTGTCTATTTGTATGTCTTCTTTTGTGAAGTGTCTATTCAGGTCCTTTGCCCATTTTAAAAACAGGACTATTATGATGATGATGTTTTAACTATTGAGTTGTTTGAGTTCTTTTTTATTCTGAATGTTAATCCCTTGTTAGATATGTAGTTTGCAAATATTTTCTCCCATTCTGCAGGTTGTCTTTTCACTCTGCTTATTGTTTCTATTGCTGTGCAGAAGATTTTTGGTTTGATACAATCCCATTAGTTAATTTTTGCTGCTGTTCCCTGTGTTTGTGAAGTGTTATTCATAAAGTTTTTGCATAGACCTATGTCCTGAAGTGTCTCCCCTATGTTTTCTTCTAGAAGATTAATAGTTTCAGGTCATACATTTACATCTTTAATCCATTTTAAGTTCATTTTGGTATATGGGGAGAGATAGAGGTTCATTCTTTTGAATGTGGATCTCCAATTTTCCTAGCACCATTTATTGAAGGGACTCTTCTTTCTCCTATGTATGCTCTTGGCTCCTTTGTCAAAATTAGTTGGCTGTGTGAATTTATTTTTGAATTCTCAACTCTATTCCATTGGTCTATGTGTTTGTTTTTGTGCCAGTACCATACTGTTTTGACTACTATTGCTTTGTAGTATATTTTGAGGACAGGAAGTGTGATACCTCCCACTTTGTTTTTTGCTCAGGATTGCTTTGGCAATTTGGGGTCTCTTGTTCTATATACACTTTTGAATTGTTTTTTCTATTCATGTGAAGTAAGTTATTGGTTTTTTGATAGGGATTGCATTGGATCCATAGATCACTTTGGGTATGGTGGTCATTATGACAATGCTGATTCTTCTAGTCCATGAACATGGTATGTCTTTCCATTTCTTTGTCTCATCTTTAATTTCTTTAATCAGTGTTTTATAGTTTCCATTGTAAAGATCTTTCACCTCCTTGGTTAAATTTATTCCTAGGTATTTTATTTTATTTTACTTTACTTAATTTTATATGCTGCTATTGTGAATGGGATAGCTTTCTTGGTTTTTTTTCTGCTAGTTTCTTGTTGGTTTACAGAAATGCTACTGATTTTTGTATATTGATTTTGTGTCCTGTAACTTTACTGAATTTGTTTATCAGGTCTAGGTGTTTTTTGGTACAGTCTTTAGGTTTCTCTCTGTTTAAAATCGTGTAATCTGCAAACAGGGACAACTTGGCTTCCTCCTTTCCAATTTGGATGCCCTTTATGCCTTTCTCTTGCCTAATTGCTCTGGCTAGGACTTCCAGTACTATGTTGAATAGAAGTGTTGAGAGTGGGCATCCTTGTAATTTTTTCTTTATATCTTGACATGCTGTATTGTAAAAAGTCCTACTGTGAATAGGTATTTAGTAATGTGATGGTAAGGTGAGGTGAGGGAAGGTCTCTATTGTCCTACGATTAACTTATGCTTCTGGACTCTGAGCTTCACAAGTGATTCTCAGTCTTCTCCACCCCTTAGTTAAGACAAGACAACCAGAGTAAGCTGGAGTTGGGTATTTCCATTCTTGCAGGTCAGCTGGATCTGATAAAACCCCAGCAAGTTAGGCTCTTGTTAAATGGTTTTTCCTCAGGATCAGCCTTGTTAAGAAGAATAGAGTGCTTTGGTTATTTCAAAATGTTCCCTTTCCCCCTCCACCTGACAGGAGAATGAAGGGATTGTCTCCTGGTATTTCCTGTGAGTATTTGGCCAAACTTTTGGAGGTTACACTCACAAAAGTTGTGGAGCAGGGAGGGACTAAAACTGGGTCCTCTGGTGTTTTTAACTCTCACAGTTCAGGTTTTCCTACCTCATTATAATTCCTATGGTGGTTTCTCTTGTCCTCTTACAGCAGTGTTTCCTTACCTCTCAAGACCTCTTTAGTACACTGAGAGGGCCCTAAATACATACTATGTAAGGAAGTGAAGAATAGCAGGAGAGGTGTTCTTATCAGACTAACACAAAGTCTCTCTGAAAGAATACATCCATAAAAGTAAAATTGTATATGCTTCCCAAAGTTATAACCAGTGTCCAGAACATGCCAGGATACAACAGAGGAGATGACTAGACATGGCGAGAAATTTGAGAAAAAAATCTTGCCCAGGGATTTGTATTCATGCAAAGTTTTAATACTGTGGACATCAGCATCATAGAGAGATCCAAGTAACTACATAGCATACCATAAAGATATTTGCATTTCTAGATGAACAATTTTTTAATGATGTCACAGAGAAATGTTAACTAATTTTATTTTTAATTAGTTTCAGGGTGTAGAAGAATTAAAAGTGGTTATATTTAGAACACATTTAATTAAAGTGGATAAACTATATTTCAAGTGCTTATGCACATAGATAATCTCACTAAGTTCTACTCCTGGCTATACCACTGATTTAATTAATAGAAAGAGTTGCAGCATATTAATGAAAAAGGGGGGAAAAAAGCCCTTGCCTTCTCCCTTTATTGTGATTGCAAGCCATTCTGTGTTCTGGGTAAGTAGGTAGTTGATATTAAAGGCAGGAAATGTTTATTATTCAATGCAGTAGGCTGCAGTGACATTTCTTATCATTTCAGCATACCTGTGCCAGAGGGTCTGTAAATAGTATATGCTGAAGGCAATTTTACACATTCATAATATTCTTTGATGTCTGGGCTGGGCCCAGCTGACAGAGTCCCCAAGGCTATCTTTCTGCTTCTCAGGTAGGCTGATAAACCAGTGTGGGAGATTTCGGAGAAACAAAACAAACCCAAAGAATTAAATTTAGTAATTTCTGAATTAAATTCACCGTAAGGCAGCCAATGACTAGCAGGCAGTGGCCATTTAATAAGTAGTTATTGAGTGAGGAGAAGACGACTTACATCAAGGTTATGGAGAATAATCTCAAGAGGGAAGTTTCACCTTTGGGAAGCATTCTAGGCAAATGTGACTTTATGCTACTTTTGCATAGGAAAGAGGAAATGGGAAAAGTAAAACCCTTATTCTCAGGAATATGAATAGATTAACATTTATTGAGCTCTTATTCTATTCACTGGTTAAATGTCTTTTGTGCACTTACTCTTTTAACCACTGCAACAGTCCTGTAAAGTAAATGGGAAAACCAAGTCACAGATAGATTAACCAATAGTACACAACTAGTAAGTGGTGGAACATTTAAAAAAATAAGACACTTTGTGTATTTTCTATCATTTACCCGTAACTATACGTAAAACTATCCTTTACTTTTTCTTCCTAAAATACATGATTTTCTTAAATTATTATATTTATGTATTTAGGTTTTTTATTTGTTTTTATATTTAGGTTTCCTATTGTCTCTGTTTAGTAGAATATAAGTTTATGAGAATAGGGTTTTGTCTTATCTTCTGCTTTGTTCCCAACACCGAGACTACTTCTGGCACCAAATACGCAGTCAGTAAATGTTTATTGAATTTATTAATTAATGATATAACCACTAGTTTCAGAAAGTGCTCTTAGATGCAAGATGAGTGCTCTTTCTTGTCCTAATCATAAAAATAGTGACACAGACATGAAATTTAATTCCCTAAATAGCGTCAAAATATGAAACCTATACTGTACTTCAAATCAGTGCCAGCATTTTGATTTTCTTGCTTCCTGAACAATCCTGGAGAGGAAAACCACCTTGCAGATATGTTTTCCAACATCCTAATGTGATGGTGAAAAGGCCCTTTGGAGACAGATGTGCATTCAGTTCCCAGCTCCATTACTTCTTTGTTCTGTGACTTTGGGCAGGTTATATTACTTCACTTCTTTGAGTTCTAGTTTCTTTTTATGGGTTAAGGAATACAGAAATTTCACCTTTCCCATCCTAGCAACTTAACCAAGAAGACAGTCTCATCTTCTACAATTTATTCTTTATCTCTCCACCAGGTGAATTTTTAAGACTCTCTACCCGCCCATTGTATAATTTCTGAACTGAGGTATTTAGTTTTGCATTTCATTTTAAATGTCATCCAGTCCCTTCAGTTTGGTGTTTAAATCACCTTGTCATCTGATACCCCTTTATCTAGTCAAATTTGCCTCCCTCTGCTTTAAGATAAACATCTTATGATCTTCCCGTAGATTACTCTATTGTCTACCTGCTTTGACCATGGTGTGTACAAACTTCTCTCTTCTGCACTAGCAGTCTTATTCCCACCTGCCTTTTTACCTAACTGTGCTTTCAAAGATGCAACCTAGATCCTGGCCCTTCATCCGCAATGATGACTTTAATATTGGTCCACATCTACATGAGCCTGCGGCACCAATTTTCTCTTCCTTGGCTACCACTCTGTAAAGTTCATCTCTTAAACAAAATGTTCTCTACTGGGTTTTCTTTTCACCATCTCTTTTGCAGTGTTGGGCACAGAATATGTTATGAGTGAATAATAGACTGATAGCTACCTATGCTGCTTCATGAAATTCATTGCTTTTTAATGAAAAATAATTATTCTTTGTTAGTATGAAGAATGCTGTGATGTGCTGTCCAAACCCTCTGTGGCTCTAGGGCTGATGTCTGCAATCCTGTTCACAGTGCCAATTGTCTAGCTCTTAATCCTGTTCATGACACCAATTGTAAAGCTAGGAGACTATGGCAGTTGTTGGGCTCTTTAACCTGCATCCCATCCTGCACTGACTGGGCTGATTGTGGAGCAAAGGCTGGGTCTGGAGCCCACAGACATCTCAAGTCCATTCACAGACTGGACCACAAACCCTTTACATGGTAGGCTGGGTCCCCAGACCCCTCACATCCCAGGCTGGGTCACCAGACCCCTTCACACAGGTCTATGAGCTAGGTAACTGGCCAAAAGGTCCTTGGAGCCATAGGTTGGAAAGCATGGCTAGGTGGGGCAGACTCCTGAGGCCAATGCCCACCCACCTGCTTCACTAAAACTCTCTCTCTGTCTCTCAAGAAGAAGAAAACAAGAATAGCAAAAAAACTAAAAAGATACATTGGTGCACATGCACACTAACTCCACACACACACACACACACACACACACACACACACACACACACACACACACACACAATTTGCTTACAAAGAATGCTGAACCACACCCAACTGGACCCGAGGTGAGGGCCCTGACCAAACTATTCTATTTTCCCAACAGTCCACCCCTTCATGGTCCTCACCGTAAAATCTATGTATCAGAACCTTCTGCAACATTCCCTTAGCAAGGATAAATGGCCCTTACATTTACATACTACACATTCCATCCCAGTCCCAAAAGTCCTTAGCTTGTTGCAGCATCAACTCAGAAGTCCAAAGACTCATCTGAGACCAAAAGCAAAAGTCCTTCCATCTTTGAACCTGTAAAGAGTCAAAAACAAGTTTATCTTCTTCCAAGATACAGTGGGACAGACATTGGGTACACATTCCCATCCCAGAAAGGAGGAAGAGAAAGGAAAAACAGTCTCCAAACAAATCCAAAACCCAAACATGGCAAACATTAAGCACACTGGGGCACCTGGACCCCTAAAACGTTGGGCAACCTCACTCCTACAGCTCCATCAGGTGCAGCCAATTGAGCTGCCCTAGTGCCTGCAGCTTTTCCAGGCTGGCACTTCACATTGCCATCAGCCCCACATTCTGAGTTCCTGGTGGCAGTCCCACCATCCTGGCTCCACTAGGCATTTCCTCAGTGGAGATTCTCCGTGGGGGCTCCAACCCCACTTTTCTGCTCCACATTGCTCCATAGATGACCTCCACAGTGACCCCACCCCTGCAGCAGGTCTCCACCTGAGTCCCCCAGCTTTTTCATACATCTTCCAAAATCTAGGTGGAGACTGCCACGCCTCCACTGCTCTCACATACTGCTGGCCTGCAAACTTAACACAACATGAATGCCACCAAGGTCTTCAGCTTTTTTCTTCAGAGGTACTGAGGCAGGATTGTTCCAGCCAGAGGGCTGGGATGCAGCAAGCAGTTTTCTGAGGGCATCTGTGCCCCAGGTCTGTCCTCCAGGACAACTCAGTCCTTCTAGGATGGGAGGGGCACTCTCCCAAACCTCTGAAACGCCCTCAGGGCCTTTTCATTGTCTTGGCTATTAGCATCTGGCTGCCTCACCGCCAAGATAATGTCTTTAGCAAACAGTTTATCTGCTTCACCCTTGTGATTTTTTTCTCCCGCTCTCCGCTTTTTTACCACATGGCCAGGTTGCAAATTTTCCAAAACTCTACGCCCTGCTTCCCATTTACATTCTGGCTTTTGAATTACTTCAATCAGCTTGGCTTACACTGGCTACTCACTCAGTCTCAGGCAGTTTTGCAGCATTTGCCCACACGGTTCAAACAGCTGCATTTTCCCAGTCCATCAAGGTGTGGCTGCCCTGCCCCTGTGCACATCTGCGGCCATTCTGCATCCTCAGAGACAGGCACGTAGTAATGGAGACTAACTTTTCCGCCTTTTCACCAGGTGAAAACATACGTGAAATTCTGTAGGGGCACCCATCCTCGGGTCATCTGCCCATCTGCATGTGGCACTCTTTTCTCAGGTTTTATGTAACCTGGCCGGCCATAGGGTTTAAGTGGCACTCTCTGAGCCTTTTGCCTTCAGACAAACGCAACATGCATTTACTACATAGTCATGTTACACCATCCACCCCTAGGTCTCATAGCTGAAGCAACCAGGGGATCTCCCTGTTTTTGCTGCTTTACTGTCTCAATTTCTTGTGCACAACAGGTCATGCCTGAAGATTCATGGTTTCCCCCAACTCACCACTGGGTTGGTCATCTTCCAGGTGTGAGAGGCAGGAATGGCTAGGTGCTGCACGTCATCCTCTAGGACATTCATCCATACTTCCAACAACTCTGCTTTCTGCCGCAAATCTTGATCAGTTTGCAGCGTAGTGAGCAACAGCCAGGCTCCAAGTCAGCAGGAATGTCGCCACTGGGCACCACATGCTCAAGGATAGCCACATTTCCTCCCCCTCCCAAGGGGTTTTGCATTGTAGTACCTGGTCTATGCTGCCTTGCAGTACAGTGTGTAGCAATCAGATCCCAGTCAACAGGAAGGTGGCCATAATGCAGAGCATATTCACAAGTAGTCACATTTCCTCCTTCTTCCAAGGTCTTTCAGCTCCTGTACCTGCTCAGTATCCTGTCACAGACTATGCCAATATGGTGCTAGAGCTGATGTCTGCAATCTTGTTCACAGTGCCAATTGTCTAGCTCTTAATCCTGTTCATGACACCAATTGTAAAGCTAGGTGACCACACTAGTTGTCGGGCTCTTTTACTCTCATCCCATCCTGCACTGACTGGGCCTATTGTCAAGCTAAGGCTGGGTCTGGAGCCCACAGACCCCTCAAGTCCATTCACAGACTGGGCCACAAACCCTTCACATGCCAGGCTGGGTCCACAAACCCCTCACATACCAGGCTGGGTCAACAGACCCCTTCAAGCAGGTCTATGAGCTAGGTAACTGGCCAAAAGGTCCTTGGAGCTATAGGTGGGAAAGCATGGTTGCATGGGGAGGACACGCAAGGCTGATGCCCACTCACCTGCTTCACTAAAACACTCTCTCTCTCTCTCTCTCTCTGTCTCTCAAGAAGAAGAAAACAAGAATAGCAACAAAACTAAAAAGATACATTGGTGCGCATGCACACTAACTCTACACACACACACACACGCGCGCGCGCACAGACACACACACATACAATTTGCTTACAAAGAATGCTGAACCACACCCAACTGGACCTGAGGTGAGGGCCCTGACCGAACTATTCTATTTTCCCAACACCCTCCATTCAGGAGTAATAAACTTATTCTCTCAGCTGCTGAGAGCACAGTGGACAGAGAGCTATGACCTACCAGCCCATTTCAGAGATTGCATCTACTGAAGAAAGCCACTTTGCCCCAGGCTTCATGCTGGACCAGTTAATATCCATGACTGGTTTATAGGGGAGTAAAATCCTGTCACCCTTGCTATACTCAGAAATACTCTGAAGGGCCATCCATGCTTTAGAGCTCCTTGTAGAGTCACCCATGACCTCCATCAAGATTTTATGGCAGCTCACGTTCCCCTTTCTGTTCAATCTTACTTTCATCTCTTCTGCACACATAAATCCCAAGACCACTCCCTTAAAAACCTACTATGCTCTAAACTATCCAGAGTCTGCTTCCCAGTGACACTCACTTGTGACACATTTTTTTTCCCCTAATCATAAGGAGAACAGGAGATACGGATAAAATGTAGTAAAAAGAGAGACAATCAAAAGTGACCATCAGTGGGACTCAGTTATATCTAAAAATTTTCGTTTGGTTGATTTTGCTTGTGTGTTGAGCTGTCTTTGCCTACAAAATATTGCTTAGCTTTTTCTTATACTTATTTTCCCTGTAAATGTAGATGTTGACCATTGTCTTTAAAAATGATAGATAGGAATACATGAGAGGAATAAAATTAAAATGGAAGTTGTAGTTGACTTGTGCAATTGGAATGAATGGGGCACATTGCTAGGCCTTTTATTATAGAAAACAATCTGCAGCCTCAAGGAGAGCTGATCCTGTGATTTATTTTATCCTAGAATAAGTAGGGAATGTGTTAAAATTTCCTAAAAATGCTCTCCTATGTGTATTTATAACCCCAAACTTGAACACTCAAAAATTCCTGAAATATGAAGAGTACGTTATTGCATTTATCTGAGATTTAAATATCTGTAGTTAAAAGAAAAAAAAAAAAAAGACTCCAGTAGCATGCATCATTATACATTTGCCCCTTCTGTGAAATCAACTGTGTGCAGTCACTTTAGCAGCGCTGACTAATCGGCTCAGTTCTGGCAATAAACGTATCGTCGATGATGCTGCTCTTCAGTTTTATAAACATTCAAAAATACTCACTCAAGTTGGCTAGCTCCCTAGCAACCATCTTTGTAAAGATGAACACCTTTAGTGGTGAGAACAAGCATTTCAACTTCTTGAAAACAACAGCAGAGATGTTTTCATTCTATTCTCCCTCCCCAATGAATATTAAGCCTCTTTTTCCTGAAAAGAAAGAACAAATCAAGCACAGAATTTTCATTTCTCAACTTCATGACAGTGGCAATGGTGGGTCGAAAAGTGTCTTTGGGGGTAGCCTTGATGCTTATTTTTCTTTCTGAGAAAAACTGCAGTAGACCAAAAAATGCCCCTGAGATTTAATTATCTTTCTATATTATTTTTCACTCCAAAGCCACTTACTCTTTTATTGTGTAGCTCTGTTGAAAAAAAAATCTTTAGCAGATGCATTTTTTTTTTCTGATGGTAAAGGCAGTATAACTTCAAAGATGGAGTGCTCTGCCTTTCTTGTCTTTGACAAAGGGGATGAGTGCTTTGAATAGTTCAAGGTGACATGAAGGTTTAGAAGCAGGATTGGTATAGAAGAGGTCTAGAATAAGGAATTTGGGGTATTGCCCCGTCAAATGTCTTGTACTCTTAACTCTCTTTTTAGGCATCTTTTGGTTACTGATAATATCAAATGTATGCATTTAGGTTATTTAAGAAAGTGCTCTTCCATCAAAGTAGAAGTTGTTTCACAGACCTCAGATAGGACAGGGATGAAAATGGACATCAAGAATAGGCTAATGCCAGGGACTGCAAAGTGATAGGGAAAGAAAGAAGTCTTCTTGATCTTTTATCTTTGCACATCTGTTGTTGTTGTTTCAATTTTTCTCTTTCTATTACCAAGTTACTCTTGCCCAGTCCACCTGGTGGGATATGACTACCACCAAACATGGCTAGAGCTATGGCCTGAATGTTTGTGGCCATCCAGAATTCATATGTTGAAATTCTGATCTTCTAGGTGATGGTATTAGGAGGTGGGAGCCTTTGGGAGGTAATTAGCTCATGAGGGCAGAGCCCTTATGATTTGGATTAGTGCTTTTATAAAAGATACAGCAGAAAGTTGTCTGGCCCCTTCCATCATGTGAGGACATGGTGAGAAGGCACCATCAATGAACAAGAAGTGGGCCCTCACCAGACACCAGTGCTAATGGTGCCAAATCTGCTAGTGCCTTGATCTTGGACTTCCCAGCCTCCAGAACTGTGAGAAATATATTTCTGTTGTTTATAAGGCACCCAGTTATGGTATTTTGTAATAGCAGTCTGAACAGACTAAGACAGTTAGGTTTATGACTTCACCATTCATCCAGAGTAAGAATCTCATATTCTCTCAATTTTAAATTTCCATGGAAGACTTTTGATTGATCTGTTCTGGAGTATCTATTGTTCATCTGTTGTCTATAAATTGTGTTTGTGGGTCAAAGTCAAGCTGGAAAATCATGGCACTCTTGTTTCAAATATGTGGTTAAGGAGAAGGAGAAATGTGAGCAGAATAATAATCAGGACAGTTTCCTGAAAAGTAAGGGTTGGGGAAGATGAGAGGCAGAGACAAAGCAGTAAG
Organism: Cynocephalus volans; assembly: GCF_027409185.1. Taxonomy (NCBI): domain Eukaryota; kingdom Metazoa; phylum Chordata; class Mammalia; order Dermoptera; family Cynocephalidae; genus Cynocephalus; species Cynocephalus volans. Next base: position 140,880,679 of record NC_084463.1, on the reverse strand, counting down.
TATCCATATTGCTACTTGTGTGATGATTGCAAACTATTGATCTGAAAATAAGAAGAACACAGGAAGAAATATTTTAGGCAATAAGGCTAAGTAGTTCAATTTGTTATATTGAGCAATTATGTTTGAACTTGGCATCGACCTGTTTAGGACAATGTATCTGGATATTTATTCAACTGTTTACTCATTCTGTGTTCCTTCTGTTCATTGATGCATTTATTCATTCATTCATTCACTCATGCTAGAAGTTTTTTCATTTATTTATTTAAGGAGTACAGAAGTAGAAGCATATAGGAGGATTTAGGCAAGAAATGTATTCAGGATAAATCTCAAGGTTAGTGGATGTGTTGAGCAGGATATGCTAACTGCTAACACACATGCATGCACACACACACACACACATAATGCCATGGTTCAACACAAAACACTTTTCCTCATCCGTCAGAGTCCGATTTAGATTGGGCCTAGGAAAGATATCTGTTTCGTGCAGATGTTTAGAAACTTAGACTCTTTCTATTGAATTTCTCCTGCCATTCCCTAAATCTCTAGAGGGTTTTGCTGGATCCTCTGCATTTGTCCAACTGATGAATGAACAGAGACAATGGGAGACTCTCATGAAATAAAGACCAGGCCTAGAAATGACATGCTTCACCTCCTCCCCCATGCCATTGCTCAGAATTCCCTTACATAGATGTACCTAAATCCTAGGGGGCTACAGTATGAAAATTACTTATGTGCTCAGGCAGAAAAAAGATGAGTACTACCTTTAGGCCCAGAGCAAGAAAGATCCCTGCTTTGAGCCTGGCCTTTTAGACAGATGCTCTCAAGATTTCCTCCGGGTACATTAATCTCCACAAAAAAATGAGATTATCAGGTCAAGGTCTAAAGATGCCTGAGATTCTGGTATTCTCTGAAAAAACATCCTTGTGATCATTTACAGGGGCATCATTGTGCTCTTCCATAAGTTAATCTTCCAAAGGTTAAAGCTACCTCCTGTATATGCATCCAGAGGCTTCAGTGGTGGCCCAAGACTGGCTGTTTGTGAGGAACTTGGACAAAATTTGCATGGGCAGGCTGGGTGTGCATGACGCCACTCATAGTGCAGGATGGAGTCGGGGGTGGGACAAGAAGATGGAGGCCACTGTAGAGGGATGGAGCCTGGCTGGGCCCAGGTCTTCCCATATTGCCATTTTCTAGCACGGAACTCTGTGGAGTCTAAGAATTCTAAATTCAAACCTGTTTTTTTATGTTGTTACGAATGTATTTGACATTGTGAGAAGCTAAAATATATTTTATTTATCAGGTTGTCAGCTTGATTTATAACTCTTAATCATTGAGATGTGTTGTATGTAGGATTTCACTGGTACTCTTGCCCCAGGCCCCCAAAATATTAGGGATGCTTCTTGTATTAAACTCTAGCAGTCTCTGCCACAATGGGCAACCAGTGTTATTTTATGCTTCACCTTGCATGCTTTGAAAAGGAAGGAGAATCTTAAAATATCTAGCTTCTATTAGATAAAATAAAAATTTAATTGCTATGTATCTCCAAGCTTTATTCAACGGACCATTTCTGCTTATTACTCTAAGCACTAATAAACTCCAAAAAGCAACAAATTAAACTAATTTAATTTAATAATAACTACCATTCTTTTTGAGTTCTTAGTATGCACTGGACACTATGCTAACAAATTACATGCATTACTCCGTTTAATGTTAACAACTGTGTAAATTAAATATTATTCCCATTTGACAGATCAGAAGACATAAGGTGAGGAAGAAAGTGGAAGATCTAGAACTTAAACACAGATTTTTACCTTAATTGAAAGTTTGCATTCTTTTCAGCAATGTATACCACTGTCTTAGATTGGAATAGATCTCAGATATCTGTGCCCTTTATGCCCATTTTGATTCCTGAATATATCTTTCCATAGTCCAGCCAAGTAGTTGACCTGCCTGTGTATGGTCACCTTCAGTGGCAAGTTCTTAATATATTCATACACTAGGAACATTAGCATATTACAGGAATGATTTTTAACTTATAAATTGTGGCGAATTCAGATGTTATGGTTCAGTAAGAAAAGAAAATGGTGACACTGAGATAGTAATCACGATCTATTTTATCTGTATTATCTGCTAAATATCTGCATATCCAAATGTTAGTGGGTCATTCACATGAATATCAAGTTGGGAAAAATAATTGTATTCAGAATTTAAAGATTCAAATTTATTGAGTAGTCTGTGTTTATTTCATTTTTCTTTTTATGGTGCAGATGGAGGAATTAGGGAGACAGTTGAGCAGAGTGTAGATTTTTTTTTCTGGCATGTGGCCTCAAACCACAGTCTTCCATGGATATGTGTGTGTATGTGTGTATGTGTGTTTATGTGTACACACTGTTATAAATAGCACAATCCTCTAATTTATTATCCAAATTGAGACACTTTTGAGAATGGAAATAGGTGCTATTGATAATTATGCATAAACTGAAACAGTCCCAGGCAAATGGGTACCATGTTCACCATAGTCATAAATAAAAACAATTTTTGTTGTTGTTTTTGATCAGGACGTGTATTTCTATATTTTCAAAAAGGTAAAACATAGGGATGGAATGCAAGAGATTGAAGGTGGAGTGAACAGTTGATAACAAAGGTACACAATGGGAATTTTGGAGGTGATAGTGTTCTATAGCTTGATTGTAGTGCTTGCTACATGACTGTATGCACCTATCAGAGATCCTATAACTCTGCACCAATAAGTGGATTTTACTGTATGTAAATTATACCTCATTAAAAACAATTAGCATAATTAGAAGATCCCATAACAAGACCAGCTGAAACCTGAATTTAGAAGGAGCAACTTCTTTTTACTTTTGATTATACAGGAAAAAATAAAAGGAGCATACACCTTCTCAGGAAAACAAAACAAAAGAACCATTAGATCCACTTCCTGACAAAGTTACAGGAACAGTACCAGTCTAGAGTCACTCTCAAGGAGTAACGCTTGAAAAGGGGGAGTTTCCTTCCCCTTTTATCACATAACACATGGCAGGTAGGTAACATGAGGGACTAGAGAATCACCAATGTACCGCATGAGGGAAGTCAGCAGAAGTGAGCAAGTGCTCAGCAAGACAGGGCTGGGTACCTGAGGGAGGAGGTGGTCCCAGAAAAACCCAGGAATAAACTGTGGGGAAGAAGGGCTCAGTTAACTACTCTACATCCCATGAGTAATATCATAAATATGCTCTGATAAGTGCATATGGTCATGTAGCAAGCACTGCAATCAAGAGGTAGTTAAACATGGGCTATTTGTATTAATGTGATTGTATGGATATCCACAGACTAGTGAGGTCAGCAAACCTTCAGTTATGTAAGACTTAAAGTGTGCTATGTAGGAGTATTTGCACTGTCTTATAGGACATCTTTTTAATCGTTCACATCATTTTCATATTGACAATAGATACATTCCTTATTAGTTACAAGTTCCTTATAAAATCTGTAATTATGGTTTCTGTCATCAGTAAAACAAGTTAAAGAAAAAAATAATAAAGCGTACTAAGTTGGAGCATCTTCATTGTCCTGTAGAACACCTTCTTAATAGTTCATATCACTTTCATATAGGCAATATTACTATTATTCGATTTAAATAACACTAAATTCTCCAGATCCTTAAAAAAATGTGGGAAAAGATTTGTATTATCTTTTAACTCTTCTGTTTTTCCAGAAACTTTTAAAAAATATGATTATACTTCTGTATACACAATTTTTTCCCTATACATAACATACCTATGATAAAGTTTAATTTATAAATTAGGCAGATTACGAGATTAACGACAATAATAATAAAATAGAACAATTATAACAATTTGCCAGAATCACTACTCTTTATAATAACTAATTTAATTAATTAATTTAATATAATTAATTGGGGCCATTATTAAGTAAAATAACGGTTACTTGAACACAAGTGCTGCGATAACCTGACAGTTGATCTTGGGTAGTGTATACCTAATGGGTACAGTGGACCAGGCAGGACGGAGCTGAGCAGCGTGAGATTTCATCATGCTACTCAGAACGGCATGAATTTAAAACATAAATTGTTTATTTCTGGAATGTTCTATTTAACATTTTCAGACCATGTTTGACTGCAGGTAACTGAAACTGCAGAAAGCGAAACAGTGGATAAGGGGAACTACTGTAACTATCATTAATTCGTTTTTGGTTCACAACTGCTTTACCCAACCTTATTTTTCCATTTTATAAGAACTGTCTTTAATTTTCCCAGGGTGCACTGAGATCTCCAAGACCCATTAACAACTCTAAAAGCAAGGATTCCACAATAAATTTATATTTAAAAGCCCAAACCAACTTAGTGCCATTACTGATATTAATGGAAAGCAATACACATAATATTAAGAAAGGCTTCAAATCCTGGCCTTATCCCTTGCTGTGGCAACTTAAGTACCATTGCATGTGTAAAAAAGGAGGAAATTCATAGTAATTTCTCATAGGTAAAGTATTGTTATAGGAATGAAATGTAGAGGTAAAATGAGAAATCTATTTTTAGCTGGTACACCAGCATGTATCACAGAGTAAGCATTCAATACGTGTTAATTATATGGTGCAAGTTTTAAAATAAAGATTCAACATTACATTCTTCCTTGACATCTGAAACCAAGAGAGTCTCAAATGGCCTAACTTCAAGCTCCCCTCCCTCACTCTATTTCTGGTGATAAGGTGCCTTGGCCAAACAATTCTCCTTTTCATAGAGACTACGTATAGTATAGTGCCTGCTTAACCCTGAGCAGTGGGCTTCTCTCTGCAGAATTATTCAAACAAGCCAATCAATTCTCTCATCAGAACCAGGGTCACCTCATCCTCTTGCTACTACTAAGTCTGCCTCCTACAGCCCCTGACTGTTCACTCTGTGCCCGAGTGTAACTCCCTGTGCATGGCCTTGCATGGCATGCAGTGTCTGTCCTCCTTCCTGGGCTGTGAATATATGTGACTAATAAACTGCTCTCCATATCATTCATCCCTGGTGTTGGGTGTGCAGGCTTCCCTGTAACAGAGTGAGGTGGAGACAATTAAACAAGCTGTCACTAAAAGTGACTAATACTGACACTAGTCTTACTATTGAGTAATACTACTTTCACTATCCATTTGAGTACTCTAAGTCCTTAATGAAGAAAAATAAGTAACCACACAGACTGAGACTGATTAATATAATTCCCTATAGACTTGTGCTTCAAAACTCCACAATGCTATGATTCTGATTCCCACCCAAGAGATTAACAAAACACTGTGGTTTACACAGAACTGTCTATAGCATAGAAACAAATTAGCAGATTTTCATTGCAGAATTTGGAAGTTAGTCATGCCCAAAGCCTGTTTAGGGAGCCTGGCATAGAACTGCAGCCCCTTCCCTAAATTTTAAGAACTTGGGACACATGTATGAGGGTTTGGGCTAAGTATATGTAACCTACCTAGGGACTTTTGCACATCCACTACCTAAACTAAACTCAAGACCAGCTGAATGGAGATTGCGATGATAATAACTGAAGAAGTCTAGGGAAATGCGGGAGGGATGTGGTTGTGCCTCCAGTGACTGTACACACAACCCAAATATTCCCAGGCCACACAAGCTATGAATGCTAATGGTGTCATGTAATAACACACGTAGATCATATTACATTCGTATGGCCCCTATTTGATTAATTCAAGTCCACCACAAAATCCCCAATGAAGTGGCTTTAAGGACCCCCAGGGGATATTTTATTTCATTCTTCTCTGCCATCATTGCACAACTTTCCTTGGCCATTTAGTGCCTCATTGCTGCCCCTGTTGCTGCTGTCATCTGGTACCTCATTAATGTACGTTCTAAGGTTACTGACTTCTGATATTTCCAACCTTTAATTATATGGTGTTGCAATAGCCCTCCATTTCTTGCAGCCTTCCTCTTATGAAGTTATGCTAACTGCTGCAAAAAAAATCAAGGTTTGTTTATTCTTCCTCATTTTTTGCTTATGCCTATCGTGCAAACAGCTTCTCTATCAGGCCTCTCTAACCACAGACCTGGACATCATGGTGTTCTACCTTTCACTGTTTCTTTTTTCTAGGCAAGAGTAGACCATCACTTCCTTCTCACATTGGTGAAAGTGCCCTAACAAAACCAAATTCTAAACATCTATCCATTCATCTTACTTAATATGCACAGACATGTTTGATATTTCAGTTCATCTCAGGACAGGATCCTTAATATATAAGATTCAGTAGTGGCAGGAAGTTCTGCAGACAATGGGTTCATTCCAGTAGTCATTCGTTCATTCACTCATTCATTCTGTCAGTAAACATACACTGAGTCTCTTCTTTGTAAGAAGCACATTGTTAGGCACTGGAACATGATGGTGAGCAAAATATACCTGGTACTTACGTTTACGTAATTTACGTAAAGGTCCAGGGTAGTGGTTCTATGAATGGCTGCATCAGGATGTGGTAAAGCAATTGTCAAAAATATAGAATTCTGGACCCGCACTTGCTTACTGAATCAATATTTCTCATATAGGGGCAGGACCTGAGCTGGAAAGTTGGGTTTCCTTATTGAAGAAAAAAGGCTAGTTAGAAAGTACCAGAATTAGAATATTTCCTGGAGCTCTTGGCTAGAAAAGCCAATGTGATAAGAGTCAACACCAGACATGGAAAGGTGGTTGAATCAGCCAAACTAATTTGAATCATAGGCAGCTAATGGACAGGGCAGTTCAGAAATTTTCTGACAGTGCTCTCTGAGATATGCCACGATCACTAAGTGGACCAGGTCTTGCTGAGGCTTGGCAATTTGATTCCAATTATCCAGTGCCTGCATCCTAAAGAAAGGACACTGGGAAGATAACTTGCAATCAGATCCATCAAAACTCGGGGTACCAGTCCAATGCCCACTGCAGGGACTCTATCAGCCCCTCTGGGCTGGGGAGTCTGAGACCTTCTGATTAGGCATTGGAAGGGATAGGAGCCCTAAGGAATGTATTCAAAGAGCCATCACCAATGTTTCCTTCACCAGCTTGACGCCCTGGCTGCCTACACCTGACTGATTTTTCTATCACTCTTTAATAGCTAATCTCCACCTTGTCAGTTAACATATTTCAGCAACTCCCTTAGGCCAGATAAATCTGAGTAAGTTTAAATTAGATGCCTCCGCAACATCAGTCATTCAAAAACTTCCAGACAGAGCAAACCATACCACCTCCTTCGTTATAGACAGTCTGGTCTTGAATGAAACCCCTTAATGGGCCTTCTTTCGTGCTCTGGGGCGGAATGGGATACATTTGTATTACACCTCTGTTGAAATTTTTTTACAGCCCCTAGGAAGGATACATTTTACATTAACATAAAGCCTCAACATTTCTCACACAGCTGTAAAATTCTGCTTTTAGCAGAATGCTGTTAGCAATGCAGAAATCTGATCGTGTCCCTCCCATGCTAAAACACATTCAAGAACTCTCACCACCTACTGAATTGAGCCCTACCTTCTCTTGCTAGAGTATGGTGTCTGCTGCAATTTAGTCAGATACTCCTTTCCCAATCTCACCTCCACATCACACCCCAAGCACTTTTTACACCTCCAGCCAAACAGCTCCATGTATCACTTTCTAGGACATACTTTCCTGAACATTGATCCACGCCTGGGCTCACATCTGCTTTGTTATGGAGAATGCCTTCTGTGCTTCCAACTTTACTTACTGAAATTTTACTCATCCTTCAGAAATCTTTGCAAATACCACCTTCTCTCTTATGCCTTTCTACACTCAAATATAGAGTACTTCTGACATAAAAATTCTCATAATACCCTGTAATTCTATTATCTAAGCATAAATATACAAATTCCAGTTTTGCAAAGCCTTCTAGTTTGGGCCTGGTAATATTCACCTTTGTATCAGTTCTTCATGTCTGGATCAATGCCTTATGCATAGCAGCTTCTCAGTGACACACATCACATTTCACTGGCTATAATTTTTTACTTCCCTCTTTGTGTGACCCTCATCCTCCTATTAAACCCCTCATGGAATCAGTAAAAAGGTGATCTTCAAAAAACTGCCAAACCTTACTATAAATCTCAGGAAAATAAAGTTTGCTTTTAGCTGTTAGGATTAGAGGATGTTTGTAAAGAATTTTGGAAGGGAAAATCTCTCTGCATGTGTTAATTGCTATTATTATTAGTGATTTCTATTCATGTAAGAATTCTTAGAGAATTAACTAACACCCGCAAAGAGTCTCTGTGGCACACTCAGAAATTTAGCTAATGAAAACTGGTTCTCAGATTAACCTAAGGATAATGACTTTTTATTGTAGAAATCTGACCAAACCGGCAGTAGCATTTTCTTTGAGGAAGAGGAAAAAAATCATATTTAAAGAGTTTATATCTGGGCTTAATTTTTGCTTGCTTTCACAAAAATTAAAGCAATTAATTTAGTTTTATGTTAGTGGCTTTTCTTTTTCCAAGTTTACCACCCCTTGGTGCTTAATGAACATTTTTTTTTCCTAAAGCCAATTAAAAAAATTCATGATGATAAATGAATGATGATAAAATCTCACCTCTATCTTGAGACCTTTTCGTAACTTGCCCCGGGAGGCCATTTTCTGAAACTGTGCAGCTAGTGACGATTTGCAAACTGCTGGCTTCCAATGGGATCAGTGCTGAAAGAGAGGTTGCAGGCTCTTTTTTTATCTTCTGCAAAGACAGTTAAACAGTGGGCATCCAGGTTAAAAAATTGTGATTGAAGGAAACCATGAAAAAGTGCTTTCAGGTTCTTCAATATTTGTAACTCAAGATGTTTAAGCAGTTGAAAACATTGCAATAATCTTTCTCAAAATATAATTCTTGTCAGCATTTATTTTGCAGAAACTTAAGAGCATAAACAAATAAAAACGCAATACTTTGGGGACAAACAGAATCCAAGCTATAGATGAATTATAAAGAAATTCAGTTTTATTATTTTTCTAAGTACACACAGTTGTATGAATTGCCTGTATACAAAATATTTCCAATTCCAGATTTCACAGGACTTGACAAATAAATAGATAGCTTTCATTTAAAATTAGAATATTTTCTAGGTAGGAAATGTCTCTAAAATGCTAGACAATTATTTATCCTTTAAAGCAGATACCTTTATACCTTCCCCAGTTTTAAAAATAATGTCGATTATTATAGAGTACATTATCCTTAAAGTGCAAAAGTAAATCTCAGTCTAGGGCCAATTCAATCAAATAAATTTTACCTTTAGAGAGCTCAATCACAATTAGTTCATATATTAACTTATTTATTTACATTAATTCACTTAGCAAATACACCCTAAGTAATGTGCTAGGTGCTTAGATTGCCAAAAGTAAGATGATAATATATCCTGCCCTCAAGGGGCTCAGATTATATCTCATGACTATTGCATCATGCCTGGAGGAACCCGAAATTTTTGTGATTGCACATTTCTGTTGGATCTCTGCAATTGTTTGATGGCTTAGACCCCACCCTGCCATCTGCCCAATATCCCAGGAGTCACTAGCACTGGCACTTTTACTGAAGATTACAAAGTAGAAGCAAATGACATGAACAACCTGAACAATCATGACAGGAAGCATGCAGCTGGGGATGCTGCTTAGTTTGAGATGGACCTCTGACTCTTTTACAAGGATTAGAAGCAAAGCTGCAATGCTTGTTACTGGGCACACTCAACTCCTGGCTGAGGTTCTCCAAGATTAGATACCTGGCATAAAGGTCCGGCTGCCTGCCACCATACAAAATCAAACCTAAAAGTCAAATGTTGGTGAAAATGGAAGTCAGCTTTTATTCAGGTCTACTGGTGACCTGAGGAGAGTTGTTAGGCTAACCCATCTCCCCGGTTAACCTTAAGGAGAATGGGCAGTCTAAGGCCATCTCAAAGACTCAGATTTACTGAGCAGTTTTTAAAGAAGGGGTTGAGGGAATGGAGCATGGGGAATGAAAAGCAGGAGGCAGGGGTGCATAAGCAGTGAAGGCTTCATGCAAGGTCTCAGGTACAAAGTCTTGCCAAGACTCCATCTGGTCTCTGCTCCCACCTTTGCTGTCATCTCAGGGTCTCGGTAGTACATGCAAGTCTGCAGCTTCAGACTGGCTGGAAAACAACTTTATATTCATGTTAATTATGTCGTCTTGCCCTGTAGCCAAGGTTCAATATATCAAATAACCATGGGAAAAGAGGGAACTCAGAGAAATACATGCCAATAAAAAAACTGTGTCCTTTTAAAATTTGCTTACAGCCCATATTGTTTTAGGTCCCAATATGGCTTCAGTCCTGCTCACTCCACCATGCTGATACCTGTGTGTACCTAATTTGGCCGACAGGATCAACAATGAAAAGACAGAAGGGGCAGCATCAGCAGTCCGCTTTGCAGTCTCCACCTTCCCCTCTTTCTCTGGGTGCCAAATGATGAGATTAGCTTCATCTGACCATGTTTTTTCCCTATTTCCTGTTCCTCTTCCAGGTTAAACACATTAGATGGAAGGCTTTTTGGTATATTTCTGTGGAGCTAAGCAGCCCATAGTAGAAAGCAGTTAAATTCTGGCTTCCCTGGTCATTTTTCTATTGAGAACCACTTCCCAGCCAGCCAGTGAGGGTTTGGGGTAAAACCCCCTCAAACTGATCGCAAGCAAATATCAACCTACCAACCACTGCCTGGCTGGGAAGTCTGGAGAAGGGATAAGAGGTTTGGTGGGTTCAGCCTTATTCATGTTCTTTACCTTCTGTGTCTTCTTCCCGTATCCCACTCGTGGTTTAGTGCTGCAAGAGTCTGAATTTGGGGGTCTTTGAAACCATCGGGGGAAATGAAAAACAAAGAGTTGCTTTCCCCTTTACCTTGAGGTATTTGTCCTTAAGGACAGAGCACAGTTTGTACAACTCTGGTAGCATTATCCCATGACACCATTTTGAGGTCTGCTTCCCCTCTTTTCTCTGGGAGGAATGTCTTCTGTCTTTGATATTAATTCATCTTCTCATCCCTTTACTTAGAGCATTTGTGCAGATATATTTAAACTCTCTACATCAGAAGGGAGCTCTTGGTATTCTTTGCTTTTCTGCCATTCCTCCACTGCTGGCAGAGTCCTCTTCTACTCTGAGACAGCCTGGTCATTTTGTCTGCCCCAAAAGTAGATCCATCCCGAGTAATAGAGACACTTTGGCTTCTACTTGGTGACTAAGGTCTGATCATAACGTTCTGCTAGATAATACCTAATAATGACCTTTGAAGAGCGTTGATCCATTTGAGTATGAAGTCTCAGTAGTGACTGCATTTAAATTCAATGAGCATTGGGATATTTGTTGTCTCGGATTTTAATGTTGACTTTCAGAATGTTTTTAAAAGAGGACTACTTTCTTTCCTTTATGGATCTGCTCTTTTTGGCTGCTGGGATAGATAAGCATGGGCTTAAAAATATGTTTCTCTTAGTTTTCTTGCCTTTCCCATTATACTCTGAATTTTCCCTTTCTTTTCTTCCCTCATTCCTGCCATTTTTCAAATTTATAACAAAAATACATTAAGCATTGGTATCTGATTATATCTGTCAGTCCTCTTATCTGAGGAGTGATCTTTTATTTTTAAGATGACTATAGACCTACTTTTAGATATGTTATCATTACAATTTTGAACAACGTCCAGTGTTAGGGAGGTGAGAAATATCCACAGGCGAGTCTGCTGTTCTGTGTGACCATCTTTTGTCTCCCCAGTTTCTCCACCCTCTAGTTTTGGTATGCATGTTTGGAGTTTGTAGTGGGTTGTTTGTAAAACTGTACCATTCTGCCTTGCTTTTTCCAATGCCCTCCTCCCCATCCCACTCTCCTGGAACTATTGACTGGACAATAATCCCGGGAGAGTGAATCCGTCATAGAAAGACAAGTGAAGTAGCCTTTGGTGTCCTGGGAATTTCTGGTTGGATTTGGTGCCCTGAACCTTCTCTTTAAGAGATCAGATCCCAGGGTAAGAGGAACAGGCCAGCTGGCTAAGAAAGCAAGCTGATTTTCTTCTGAACCATGAAAAAGACATTTTAGAAAGAAGAAAGGAAGGATGTCTGTGGAACTTTGGTCTGTCTTCTGCTACAAAATGTGAATAGTTCAGAGTGAAAAGTTTTATGATGGTTGATGTCTCTCAGGAATAAGCTGTGTCTCCAATGCTTTGGGGATGCTTTGTGTCTCAAAAATTGATAACCAGAAAGGTATTTTTGTTTAATATATTCCTGTTGTGATTTTAATTGAACTCCAAATTTTGCTCTAAAAACAAGCAATTAAAAAATCAAAACGAACAATAAAAGAAGTTCACACTAACTCTAACCTTAAACCTAATCTTAAGCTTACCTATACCTTATCCATATACCCATAAACTATAAATCACAAGTTGTCTTAATAAGATCTATGGTAGAAGGAAGAACAGGACACAAAATTACCCAAAGGAATAAATAACCCACGGAAAAGAGTGGATTTTATCCACTAAAACAATGTACTCCAAACTGAGGTAAGCCAGCCTCAGAGGTATTTAAAACAATCCATTGGGATACTGGAGGAAAAGAGAGAACGATTATTTACATTTATTGTTATCTTGAGGAAAAAGGATATCTGCAGAACTCCACCTCTAAGATTCTAGGTTTGGTAACAGAATCAATGGTACATCATTGATCAAGATATCTAATACAAGAAAGGATTGGGGCTGATTTGGAATAAGAGGAAGCATGAATTCAGTTCAGCACAGAGTTAGAAATGTGCATGGGACATCTTTCTAAGTAGAGATGTTCAGGTAGCAGTTGAATAATTAGATCTTTTACTGAAGAGGGACCAGATGGTGATTCAGACTTACGAGTGCTTTTAAGTATAGATGATAGTGGAGCTGTTTATCTTTTAAATGAGAAGACCAAATTTAGATTTCTTGGAAGAACTTAAAACCTTGTGTATAGATAGAATAAATAGGTGCTTCCACAGCATCATTTCTTAGTGCCAGAAAATGCTTCCTGAAACAAATTATTCATCATGTAGGCCTATATTTTCAGCCTCCAATGTGGGAATCTTGCAATACACACACTTGATAGAATAAACGAAACTGGTCATTCCGCAGAGATAAAAACAAGGTCATTATGCTAAGTGAAATTAGTCATGCACAGAAAGATAAATACTGCATGGCATTCTGTCACTTGTGAAATCTAAAAAAAAATTGAATTTATGGAAGTAGAGCATAAAATGAGGCTTACCAGAGGCTCGGGGGTAGTGGTAGCAAGGGAATAGGGAATTACTGGTCAAAAGGTACAGAGTTTCAGCTAGACAGGGGGAATAAGCTTTGAGACCTAATGCACAGCAGGGTGACTATAAACAATAATAATGTATTACACATTTCAAAATAACTAAAAGAGTAAGTTTCAAACATATCACCTCAAAATATGTCAAGTACGTGAGGTGACGAATATATTAATTAGCTTTATTTGATAACTGTACATTATATATACATCAAAACATCACATTGCATTTTACAAATGTAATACAATTATGATTTGTCAATTAAAAATAATTTTTAAAAATCAAGACAAACACAATCACAAGATGGTAGAATATGGTCAAGGGCAGGATAGCATCATGAAAGGCCTGAATTGAACTAGGGTCATAATCAGGATTTGGGGCCAAAAGTTGTGTCTAAACAATGAGAGAAAAAAGACACATTTTAACTTCATCAAATGTCCTACTCCTCTCTCTACTGCCCACATTTTGCAGATGTCCTGCTGTGGCATGGATTTTGATTACTATTGATGTAACCTAAGTTGAAAGAATTACACATAGGACAAAATGGTACAAAACAAAACGAGAAGCCAGTGTGTTCTGACTATTATTAATGGATGGTCAGTAGATTTTGACTCACAGGGTCAGGTCTCTTGGAACTTCTCCTTCCTGTAACTATAGGGTGAATTAAGTGAGTACTATAACAGATAATAAAAATTCCAACAGCTAATTTTTTAAAATTTTAAATAATTAGGTGCCCAGGGCTAATCACTACTAAAGATGTGTACAGTACCTCCTGGACCTTTATTTGTGTGTGTGTGTGTGTGTGTGTGTGTGTGTGTGTGTGTGTGTGTGTGTGTGTGTGTGTGAGAGAGAGAGAGAGAGAGAGAGAGAGAGAGAGATAGAGAGAGAGAAAGAGAGAGAGAGAGAATTTTGTGGTGGTAAATTTATATGTGAATATTTTCAGAACAAATATGAGGGGTCTTCAGAAAGTCAATGGAAAAATTTGTGTTATCTTTTAATTCCATTTTTCCATGAACTTTTAAAGTACCCTCATACAGATATTCTATATTTTTTCCAAAAAATTGAATTATTCAAACTTATACTAACATGTGGGCTTTGTTTACCAATTATTTTCAATATATGTAGCCCTTTTTCATTGTTAATAATTATATAGTATCCCACACTATAGGGTTACTGTGATTTATAAAAGCAGTGCCCATTTACATAAGTCTTCAATTCCTCCACTATTATAAACAATACATCAGTGACTCCAGTGATCTTAAAATTATAGTTCCCCAGGAAATTATGTATATTATATAGCAATGCTTATTTAAACTTATACAACATAAAATACTTACAGTATGAGAGAAATATACATACTAAAATTATCTGAGGGAATAGCAGATTTATATCTGCCATCTCACACTCACTTTGGGTCAGTCAGAATTACTTCAATAATTTAAATATTACAAAATTTATTTGTGTGTGTGTGTGCGTCTGTGGGTGTCCATGTGTCTATGTACCAAAAATTGGACTTCTTCAAGTTAAATGCAAGGACACACGGTGTGTTATGATTATTAAGCTTCATTTCCTAGGAACTATGTGAGTCGGGGGAGAGATACAATAACATTGTCTGAATGACACCTGAGCTCAAGAAATATAAATTTGGAAAACATTTTATATTATTCAGATATCTTCTTTAACAAACTATCTTAAATTATAAATATAAAACTATAAACTTTAATCATGGCCTTCAGTTAGAGCTAGATTCTGATATTCAAATAATGTCATCAGGCTCTGATTTTCTCTCAGTTTTGTTCTTGGGAGACTACCCATTTGTAATCCGTAGAGCTAGGTACATAATAGGCATTTACAATTATTTTCTGAAAGCATGACTGGTGATGAGATACATCTACTAAGAGATATGGAAGACGATTCTCCTTTGCCATCAATTCTAGCAAAATCTCGTAATTAAGTCTTGTTGACCCCATATGGGTCACTTGTCTATTGTGGCCAGAGGGATGAAATTCACAGATGGACCTTGTGTCAGTACCTGAGACATGACACAGAGGAGGATACAACTTGATAAACACATGTTTTAAAGCACAGATTTTGTGTGTGATAGTCTATAAGGTATTCTGGAGGATCTGAAGGTATGTATGATACTTTCTCTGTCTTCAAAGAATCTACCACTTGGTAAAGAAATTTACCACCCAGACATGTACTGGGAAATTTGATATTATTAGTCCCTCTACTTCTGAGATTTCAAAAACCTTCTAGTTAGTATGCATCATAAAATCTCTAAATGAAACTCCGTAACTCTCTGTGGAAATTCCGTGTTAAATTATTATCATTAAAAATAAAATGTGTCTGGTACTCAACAGTTTAAACAACCCTTTTTATACCTAGTTTATATATTTGGATTTCTAGATTAATCATTATATTTCTGTAAACAAACTTCGGTAAAAAATTTTCTTCAAATGTTAGACTTCTTCTGAAATCTAATATTATTTATTTTGTCCAGTAGAAAATACATATTTTAAAAGGTCTGTTCCTTGGAGAATGTAAAAATAACACTGCAAGGAGATGTTTCAGGCCAAGCGGGGCTCCTGCACAGAGAGCTGTGTTGTGGTTATTCCTCATGGTGAATCCGTATGTTCTGACTTTACTGAGAGTTCCTTTCACTATTGAGGCCAAATTCATGCAGTTATTTGGAAAGCTAAGTGGAACTTAGTTGCTTATCCTATCAGCTTTTTCATCACAGGTCTTGGCTTAGAATGTTTTAGTGATAATGTAAGAAAAATGTGTCAAGAATGTAGCATGGTCTGTCACCAACTGAAAGGAATTGACAGAAAAGATGTTTTGCCTAACATCAGAGCTTCTGTACTGAAAAGATTAAAGCTTACATGTGGACCCATATGCAATTTCCCCTTTTTAGGTCAAAATTGTCATATATCAACATTTAATTCAACCAAATTTGCAGGCAAATAATAGCTATCAAAGTATGTGAATATAGAGAGCCCAGTAAAAATAGATGTAACTTATTTATCCTGTGATATTTATATTTATGGTTAGCTTAGCCAACACTTTTTGCATTGATAGTGCTAGGTAAACTTTAGCTCAGGCATAACTGAAGTATCACAAATATTGAGCTAGTGTGGCCCAAATTAATGAGGTTGTGGTCCCGCTATATTGCCTCGTTAAACTCACATGCACATTGACTTTTTGTGGGAGGTGAACCATCAGCAAGGACTTCTCCACCTCTACCCAGTTACTCCAAATTCCAATAATACTGACTTTAGCATCTCATCATGAGAAATTGACATAATTAAGCACTCTTCAAAGAAATATAGACTCTGATGTCTCTAATGCTATTAAATATTTATTGTGTACATCACTGCCGTAAATTCCCTGCCAGAAAGGGATTCTACCAAAGTAGATCAAATGAGAACAGCACATTGCCTTGTAGCAAGTATATTCAGCTCTATAAATTATTAAACAACATATATCTATATGCATGAAATATAAATGCACTAGCTGCATAGTGTGGAGGCTGAAGAGTCTATGAAAGGAAGTATGTCTAGAATATGTTTCCCAATACTCCCAATTCTCAGCTCAGACATGGAGCTTGCTATGCATATCTATGCAGCTAGGGATTACCTCCTACTGAATGCTTACCCCAAAGCTGCAATTAGAAGTAAAAAGGAAAAAAGTAATAATAATTGAATTATAGATGTAAGAACACTTTTCTTGTGCAAAAATTTTAAATCAAAGTAACCAAGAAAGGATACTGATTTAGAAAACCAACCCAAGTTATATCAGGCCCCAAATCAGTTCCTTTTAACAGGAAACAACTTAAATGGGCAAAGGAGAGAAAAAAATCTGGCCCATGTCTGTTGATATTCTCACTTTTCAGAAAAAAATTAAATGGATTCATCAGGAAGACTGAACTAACTGGAATGGCAAAGCTGTCTTTTGTTGAGATAGTATTAAATTTTAACTGTTGAGTGTCTCTGGATTCTAGATGGGAGAGCAGAGGTGACAGACATTTTGCAAAATTACTTGATTTAAAATAATAGGATGAAAAACTTAAGACTTTTGATAAAGACTAAGAAGAAAAATTGTAGTCAGCTGATTTGAACTACTCAAGACTCTGCATATTTCAATTCCGCAGCCATATAAATTCCTCAGCTAGTATTTATATAGCTGAGGAATTGAAATACCTAGAGTTTTGAGTAGTTCAAATGCAGCCATTCTCAAAACCTTCTCATAACACATACCATAATACATGAAGTTAGCTAGTCATTAGCACGGTAATTCAAAAAGGATTTCTTCAGAGCAGCATCAGAAGATAAAAATATATATATAAAAAGAGAGAACTGAAATATTATGAATATAGGTGAAACATCATAGGTATTTTACCTTATTTATATTATTTAATTATCAAGAGGAATTTGAGGTAATATCATTATCACTTTTTAAGTGAGGAAACTGAGGTTCACACAAGGAGGAAAGAGCAGAACTTGAATTGAAATACAGATTTGATTCAAAGACCCATGCTCTATATTCTACATCATGTTGCTTCTCTAAAAACAAATGGAAAGAATATGTGATTAAGTGGCAAAATAAATAGTATAGTTCAGAGTACAGATAGGAAGATGCAAAAACTAAAAATAATAATAAGCAAGATTTTGCAGAATCTTCTTACAAGAGATCTTTTATCAGACATTATACAACACCCTCTTCTCTACACCATCAACTCCTTCACTGGAAATTGGTAGAGTTAAAGGTAAAAATAAGAGTCAAAATGCTTAATTCCTTTTTTGTTTGGTCTTAGAATTCTAATCTCAACACAGTCTAAACATTTTCTACTGATCATATTCAGATTGGTTTAATTGTAACTTTCTCAATGCAAGCATGATCTGACTTGTTCTGTAAATTTCATTCTTAACAAATAAAAAGCATTTATTAATAATGAAGATTAAAAATTATGGAATATCTCCAAGGATTTGAAGAGCTTTATGAAATTTTGGAAGATATTTTCTTTCCTTAGCTCACTCTTTAAATGTTATGACAAGTAAGCAAAAGCTATTTTACAAACTCAGGGTAAGTTCTAATTCCTAAAACAATTCAACACCAGTTGCCTAGATATTGTTTATTGCTTTTACTGGTTATCAAAAATGCATATATGCTAATGATAGAAATTTTAATGTGTACAATAAAGAGTGTAAAGCAGAAAATAACTGTCAGCATTATGATATTTTTATTTCTCATATTTTTATGTTTATTTTTGTGTAGTTCATTATATATACAATGTTTTGTGTAGAGTTTTTATTAAATGCTGTATGAATTTTTCCCCTGTCAGTATAAATTCTTCGTAAGCATAGTAATTCAAACTTCTTTAAAGTTTAATTCTCTGTGTGGTTTATTACCCTAAATTCAGGCATTCTTTTCCCCATGTAAATAATGCTTTGATCAATATCATTCTGCAAAATTATTTGTCCACAATTATAATGATTGCCACAGTATTGCTTCCCAGGAAAAGAATAGATAAAATAACAGATATAAGGTTTAAAAAAAATTCAGTCTTTTATTCTAAAATTTTTCAAATATGCATCAAATGTATATAAAAAAAAAGAGTAAACAGAATAGCATAATAAACCCACATCTACTTTTTCACCCACACACCACAATAAGCAATATTTTTTCTTTTTAGATTTGATCTATTTCTTTTCTTACTCTTTTTTTGTTGTTGTTATTGATTATTTTTTATAGCTTTGGCAGAAGCATTTTAGAGACAATCCAAAATATCATTATTTTTCACTGTAAAATATTTCATTATGTATTTCTAAAAAAAAAATAAAAAGAATATTTTACATAATGGCTAAATTATTATTGCACCTAAAAACTAACACCTAAAAATTTAAAAATTAACAATGATTCCTTTATGTCACCAAATATCCATCCCATATTAAAATTTTCTCATTAAAAAGTCCTGTTAGCCAGCTGATCCATTGAAATCAGAATCTACCAAGTTTTACCTGTTGCATTTGTCTGTCTTCTACTGTGTTTCTTAACTCTTTTATAATTTATGACCGTTTACACCATTCCACCTAATTTTTGTGTGCCATGAAGTGATTTAAGAAAACAATTCAGCTTCTCAGTAGAACTTTCCACATTCTGTACTCATCTGCTGGTTTATTTATGGTTTCATTCAACTTATCCTTGCATCTTCTGCTCTGATAAACTGGAAGTTAGACCTAAAGTCTTCTGCAGATTACTTTCTAGGTGCTGTTTTGTCCTTCACATTATATCACATCATGAATCACATAACATTCTGCTTTCGGTAATGGTGAGAGGATTGCTGTCCACCTGACTCCTCTATTGTAGAGTTGTATGTTTCTCTATATGATCAGAGAGTCATCTATGGAGTAATACCGTGCTTTTCCAATAAGTTCTCCGTTTTCTTTCCCTCTAGAGGTGTTAGCAACTATTGATAAATATTGTCTTAATAAATTACTTCATCAGAGATTGCAAAATTAAAATATAAGATTTTTATTCATGTTGCCTAATTGTTCTCTTGAAACATTTTATTAAACATTCATATTGATATATAATTATATCATTACCAATATGCCCTTGCTAAACACTGAGTATTGTTCAAGGAAAAATATTTGCTTACTTGGTAGGTTAATATGCATATATAGAGATGAATTTTTAAAAACGTTTTCAGATGCTTTTTTCTTGCCCTGTCTTCTATTGTCATATCATATCACAATATAATTAATATAAAGTGGAGTAATAG
Organism: Cynocephalus volans; assembly: GCF_027409185.1. Lineage (NCBI taxonomy): Eukaryota > Metazoa > Chordata > Mammalia > Dermoptera > Cynocephalidae > Cynocephalus > Cynocephalus volans. The sequence continues at coordinate 140,860,603 of NC_084463.1, read as the reverse complement.
ACAAAGCTTTGGGGAGAATTTTATTTTAACATTATACATCAAATATCTTTCCTCATTTGTGCCTGTCTTTGCATTCAATCTTCTAACCATAGTTATCTAGGTTAATTATAATAAACTGCATATAGAGTACGATGTTTCATTACTCCCAAAAGATTTTTATGTTATGGTTTGTGACTTTGAAATTTTGATGTATTATTTTTCCTTGCTCTCTTAATGATAATAACCAATATATTGGTAATTTGTTTTGTGCTATGCACTGTTGTAAGTATATTATAAGCTGTATTTTACAAATTTCTTTGTTGCAGAATCTTTTTTACAGAGAATCGCATGAAATTAGTGGACAATTTTTCTCTTTTACTCTTGTTTATCACTCAAGGGAGTTCTAAACTAATCCTGACTGCTCCTTTAAATTTTTTGTTTGTTTCTTTTAGTTTCCGCTTTTGGTAAAAAAAAAAAGTCATCTGCCCAGATACTTGCAAAGTACTCGTAAGTTCATAGTGTTTTCAGTATGAACATTACGTTGTTATAGAAGGAGTCACTAAAGGAAATGCAGTCACTCAGAGACACAGAAAACACAGATGATTTATTACGCCAGCAGGTCTCAGGGGAACTGTTGTTCCAAAGACCTGAGCCCAGAACGCAGGGGCAACTAGACTTAAATACTCTTCTTGAACAAGGCAAGAAAGTGTTTTTATTGGCTCTTTAGCCTGTATCTAGGCAGAGTCCCCTAAATCAGGGGTCTTTAACAGGTGGTTAAGTGGGTCAGTGGCTTTGGGTAGAGGAGCTTCACCAGGTGGGCAACTGAGTTATGGACATGGGGAGATGTGGTTAGGGGGCTTACTGTAAAAGCAAGTCAGTCTCTCACCTACACAGGAAATTGCTGGAAGGCTGTGGTTTTAGCTAAATCCCTCATTCACACAGGAAAACTAAGTGGGCTGACAGGCTGACCACAAAGTCACAGAGCTCAGAAGCTGTGTTTTAGCTTTCAATGCTGTTAACTTTTAAAATAACTTTAAACATTTCTTACAAGCAAGCATATTCCTACTGGAAACTAACATAGGGATTAAAATAAGGAAAGGACAAGGAATTCAGCCACATTTGGTAAGGTACTGTTAAGTACTATAACAGATGAACTCCCATTTCCGTGGCTTAACCCAGTAACAGTCTATTTCTCACATAAAATTTGGTCAGTAGGCATTGACATTAGGTACTGCTCTCTGTAGTCATTCTCAGACCTAGGGTTTCTCCCAATAACACAGGTCATCCAAGGCCACTCAGCCAGAAGATGTGAAAAAAAGAGAACCATGAGGGAGGTTGCAGAGGCCAAACGCAGAAGTGGTATAAATCTCTTTCTCCAAAATCCCATTGGCTTAAAGTCAGCCACATGGCCACACCTAACTGCAAGGCAGGCTGGGAAATATAGTGCTCTGTGTATAAAGGGGTCTTGATGGCTGGTCCACGGCATAGGCCTGTTTTCATACATTATGTCTGGAATACTCTGAGTCCTTCCTTTGTGCATACAGATCTTCCCAAACTCAGTAAATTTTATTATATATATTTATTTATTTATATGTATATATATGTGTGTGTGTGTGTGTATATATATATACACACACACACACACACACACATATTTATTTATTTATGCCTTTTGTAACTGTGTTAGTTTTCTAGAGTTGAATAACAAGTGACTAAAAACTTAGTTGGTTAAAGCAACATACTTTTATTACCTCCCATTTTCTCTGGTTTGGAGCCCAGGAACAGCTAACGCAGGTTCTCTGCTCAGGGTCTCACAAGTCTGTAATCAAGGTATCAGCTAGGCTTTGTTTTCATCTGGAGGCTCAGCTAAGGACGAATCTGTTTCAGTGCTTATTAAGGTTGTTGGCAGAATCTATTTCCATGTGTCTTAGAACTGAGGGACCCACGCTCTTGCTGAGAGTTGGCAGGAGGCTGCCTTCAACAATTAAAAGCCACCTATAATTCCAAGGGGCTGTTCCATGAGCTTCCTCAACACAGCTGCTTAGTTAATCCAGCCACAAGCATCCCTAGCCAGTGTTTACCAACAAGAAGGAGTCCTGTGTAATGTAATCATGGGAGTAATATCTCATTACTTTCTCACATTCTACCATGGAGAAACAGGTCATAGTTCTGCCCATAATCAAGAGGAGGAGATTATTAGTGTGTGAATAACAGGAACTAGGAAGTATGAAGTCTACCCTAGGTTCTGATTTGTCTTCCTCTTTAGACTTAATTGCAAATACCGTGAACTTACTAGACTTTCATGGGTCTGTCTTTAGTCTTTTTTTTTCCCTCTGAGTCATTTTGTCCACCTTAATCTATTTAGAAAATTTAACCAAGTGTTTTGTGAACATGACCTTGATTTGGTCTTCGACCTGAGATTGTAACTCAATTGTCCATTGTTATTTCAAAATTTTTCTCTTTTGTTCATTGTTCATGAGAAATCGTCTATTTCCACCTTCTTAGTGCAGGGATTTCTGTATTACCTCTTTTACTGATAATATTTGATTGCAAAAGTGCCGATTTTCTTCTGAGCTCATCTTAGTACCATGGCAGGTAAACCTAATAACACTTAAGGCAAAGTGACAGAATTCAGTGTTACTATTCCTTTTCCTAAAGCCATAAGATATGTTATTTGCCTACCAAATTATCTCAAGAAATAACATCAAATATTTTCATTGAACCACAATCTTAGTTGGCGAGAGAAAGGAATGGGAGCCAATAGAAGTTGTTTTTCTAATCTTCACTTATAGTTCCCTCACTGTTCCACGCTTAGTACTGAAGCCAATGTCACATATTCTGGATGTTAGTTTTTTGACAGACCCCCATAGCTAAGTACAAACTTTCATTTAGTCACTTTTGCAAAACTGACAAATGACCTGAAAATCTCAGGGGCTTAGAAGAGAAAAAAGTGTAAACCTCATGTTATAATATTTCAATTAAGGGTCAGTGCTGCGTCTGCTCCTAGTCAATTCTTCCTCTCTTCCTATGCCAAAAGAGTATTACCCTCCATATTAGAGCAGTTCTTCAAGAAGCAAGATTATATTATAAAGAAAATCTTTGGAACACAGCTGAGTTGAAAAGAGCTGTAGCTGAGCCATCAGCCACTTGCAGCTGACATGTAACGTGTATGAGTAATAAATCTTTGTTGCTGCAAGCCAGTGGGATTTTGTGGCTATTTATTACTATAGCAAAGCTTACAAATACACAGTCTGTTAATAGATGTACATAGTAAGAAAGGAACCTATGGGAAATAGAAAGAGTAGTCTGGGACAAGTGGCAGAAAAAAATACATCTGGTTGTTCAGGAATTAGTTTGTATGCAGTAGAAAAATAAACATATATGGGTATATGTGCATGTTGCATGTGGATAGAAAGATAGATAGACAGACAGATAGATAGATAGATACATAGATACATAGATATAAAAATAGATTTGTTTCAGGGAAGCCCCCTTGCCCATGACTTAAAAGTAGAACTGAGGGACAGGCAGTAAATCAAACTCTTTTTAGAATTTCTTCTGACCATCCAGGCTATTCTCCTTCAGAGCAAAAATATTGCATGAGTAGTTTAAAAATATTTTTCTCAATCCATCTTCATTGATTATGTTGTTATTAGAGATTTCCCTAACACCTTGCTTTATGGTGTTGTTTTTATTTATGGTCTGATTGTTAGCTTTTGCTCTTTTTTATATCTTTGTGTGTATTTTTATGGAAATTTATTGGAAGGCATGTTGAGAACTGTTAGTGTGCTTCCAAATTAAAACAAGTTTTATTTTTCTAATGATTTTGGACTGATTTTTTGCCTTTTTAAAAAATAATGTAAACAGGGCACTGTGTATTTTCCCTAATATGGTTCACTTACTTTGAAATAGAATGAAATCTTAGGAACAAGGAGATATTAGTTCAGTGATATTACTGGTGGCCATAAGCATCTCTTAATGTCTGGCATGTTTTGGAGCTATACAGGGACAGGCTTCTTTTGAGGGGGACAGATGAGAGCCTTGGTATTGTCACCCTCTTTTCTCTCCCCAACACATGTTTCATTCATGGCAGGGAGGTCCCTTTCGCTTTCTCTTCCACCAGGAGAGAGTATTATGCTGTATGTCAGGGAAGATTTCTAGCCTGTTGGATTCACCTGCATATTCCTTTTCTTCGCCAAGAGCTAATGTGAGCAATAAAGAACACAAGCTCATGAAAAGACATCATTCTTTTTGTCAGCTGTGTCTGTGATTCAATACATCCATGTACAAGGAGACAGTGGCACCTGCTACAGTGATACAGCTTTACAACAGCCCCCCCGGGTCCCTTTCACCCACACACCTTCCCAGAGAAATAACAGGAAAAAAAAGTCACTTTGTCATATTCAGATTTTGTCACTACAAAAGACACATTAGCTGAGAAGCAAGTCTTCCACAAAATTGAACACTGTCATCAGTTGATTTATAGTCTCATTTCAGTAGCAAGGTCTTTTTCTGCAGGTTGGGGAGCAGAATTGGACCAGCCTTATTCCAAATCACTTCTTCTTTTTTACTTTTCAACTTGTTTCTATTTACCAGTCAGAACAAATGGTAATTTCAATAGATGAAGAGGAAAAACACAAATCATTTTCTTTTTCTCTAAGCAGGTGCCTAGGAGAATTACACTTGGGGAGAAGAGAATTTAATGCTTTGTTATTCTTCTAATAAATGGGACTATATCTGATTAAAAAAAAGACCCTTTCTAACTATTCCTGTAATAGTTGATTGGACAATTATTACCCCCTCATTGCTAGAACAATAAACATGGCAATAGGATCTAGTCCATATGGAGAAAGATCTGCAAGATTGACCCCAAGTTGCAGTGATTTCCTCTCTGCAGAAATCACTAGGTTTCAAAGGATGAGATTTTATAGCGGCAGGTTTAGAATTAAATTTTTAAAATTTCTGCATGAGCCCTGCATCCTATAAATTTTGGTATGTTGCATTTCGATTTTTATCTCAAAGTGCTCTCTAATTTCCCTGTGATTTTTCCTTTTACGTGTTGTTTATTTACGAGGGTGTTGATTAATTTCCACACATTTGTGAATTTTCTAAATTTCCTTCTGTTATTGTGGTCAGAGAAAATATTTTCTATGATTTTATTCTTTTTAAATGTATTAAGACTTGTTTTGCAACCAATAAATAAATAAATTAATTAATTTAAAAAATTTATGATAAAAAATAAATATATTTTAAACTGTTTTTCTTCATGTCCTCTAGAGTAAGGGCAGGGGTGTCAACTACTATGTATAGTACAGGCTGAATTTGGGAAATTCATAGACTTATTACATAATAAAGATAAAGAAAAGAAAGACAAAGAGAAGGTGAAGAAGTTGTATGGAAAGGAAACTGACCAATAATTTATGAATTTAAATAAATTAAATATTTATAAAGCTCTTAGTGCAGAGTAGGGCACATAGTAAATGTTCTGTAAGTGCTAAATAAATATATAAAAACTCACCTCCTCCATATCTCTGAGCTGAGTGGTTAACAAAATTAAATCAAACGCAAAATCTAATTGATATTGAGAGTTATTCTCCCCTTCAACCTGGAATGGCAGGATCATTAGCACATTGGAAAGAATTTCTAACTTTTTGTTTTTACTTCATCTTGACAGGTCCTATTGATGATGACTAATCACTTGTACATCAATTTCCCTTTTAGATCCTTATCACATGCTGACACTGGCACTTTTTTTGCTTCCTTTTTTTATTTGGTGGCAATGAGCAACATCCTCGGTGTTTGCATCATTGCTTCAGTTTTGTAATCGGAAAAAAGATAATGAGACCCTCTGAGTCATTGATGAGGAGAAGAGGAGATTGGAGAAGGTGATGGCTCTGTCTCCAGAGAGTCTCAGGAGTTAAAAAGCTACTTCAGTGTTAGAGAAATAAATGCACAGTTTTGCCAGAGTAGAATAAACAGTCACAATATTGGCATGCAGTTAAGTCTCTTACCTGCCACTAAGTTCAGAAGCCTTTTCACAGCTTTGCTCCGTTGCATAGATGGATAAATACCGAGTAGCTGGCAAATTGTATTAGAGGCTTCATTCGAAGTCTACTATGCTCAGTTAATTCTGAACAATCCTCGTTGTGACACACTAAAGGTGAAGAATTTGCATTGCTAACATCTGAAAATCCCGGCAGGCCCTTATTCCACACAGTTGTGTTTCGATACCTAGAGAATGTTTCTAATATGCATTGACCTTTTCCTAGCTGTGATTAATCCTGAAATTGAGGCTGACAGTTAATGGCTAGCTCAGGTGGTAAACATAGGAAGAACATTTGTGGCAAATGTGGTGGACAATCATGCTAAGAGATAATGAGATTTAGTGCTTACGTTCCACTTTTGTCACTTTTGATTACGTGACTTGGAAGTGACGTTATTTTCTCTGAGCCTTAGTCATCTCATCTTCAAAGTGGAATAATAAGATTTCACAATCCTCCTGTCAGGATTATCCTCAGGATCAAAGATGAAAATAAATATAAAAGCAGTTGAATTGTCAACTGTGATGTAGTGCATGTACAAATATTAGTCTCCATGATGCACTAATTTAGTCATCACGTATTGAATGTGTGTAAAGTGTCGGGTTCTGTAATAAGAGCTAGAAATAAAATTTAAAAAATGACAAGATTGAATACCTGCCCTCAAGGATAAACACGCAATTATTATTAAAATACACCAGAATTCAAAACTAGTCCTAGAAACTTCACTTCAAAGTGTCATAAACAGTGAGAAGAGTGGCATAATATTTTAGCCACTCTTTTAAGATATATATAGGTTGAGAGAATAGGTGTGACCACTTCTTTCCTAGGTATGAATTCCTCCTTCACAATTTTCCTTTATAGGTGCAGACCCTACCTGTATAAGCATAATTCCTATCATTGCTGTAGTTTGGACGGAGGGCAAAAAGACACACACTCAGTCCCAGTTCTGTCACCTTGACCAAAACACTGCTCACCCTCCTGTTCCAAAATACAAGCCACAACTAACTCCTAGAGGTGTCAGATAGCATTTCTCCACTGCTCGAAACCTCCATGGACTCCCTATTGAACTTAGAAAAAAAATCTGCTTTATTTACTGGGACAATGTCTTAGGTGTCAACTCTAACTCCTCTCCACCACACCCCAGTCACACTGTTTTTTACACAAGACTGCACTCACTCTTCCCTCTGTAGGGGATGCAATCTTCAAGATATTTGCAAGGCTCTCTTCTTCACTTTCCTCTGGTCTCTTCAAAGGACTCATCCCAGATAGGTCTTCTTCGTCCCCTATCTGAAAAAAAATAATACATTCTCCCCTGTTGTAATTATCTTTACTTATCAATTCCTGCTATTTTATTATATTATTATATTTGAATCTCCTATGTCTATTCTTCACTGTTCCATGCAGCGAAAGTACTACCTATAACATGCTATTGCCACATATGCTACATTTGGGGGTTGATGTTCATAGTTCGATTACCTACAAGCACTGGATAAGTAGTACCAGAACATTATCTCTGAAAAAAATAAGCCAACCTCATTATATTGGCTATGAGTTTGTAACCGATGGAAAAGGAAAGTGGGTTTAATGAGCTTTGTAGTTTTCTAGATTGTTTAAGGACTAAGAAAGTTCTTCCCTTTTGTGCTTATGGAACCTAAATAGCCTTAAATCAGTGTTACCTTCCCCCTTGTTGTCAAACGAAAGTATTTCCTCCCATAGCCAATAGCTTTCCACCAATTTATATAAGTGAAGAAAGAAAACAAACATTTATTGCACTTCAACTAACAATCAGGAGCTTAATTTACATATGCATTTAAACTTTGCAACAGTTACCAAAGGCTGTTGGTGAGATTATTTCAATTTTACAGATGAGGAAACTGAGAGTCAGAGATGTCAAGAAACTTGTTTAAGGCAAGTGGCAGCTCAAGGTTTGGAATCCACATTTGTATGACTCTGAAACATCTACTGTTTAAATTATTACATCTTTTTCTCCCTTCCACATACTTCAAAATCATGACATGGCTCAGACATCACTCGAATTCTTAAGATTGACAGGCCAGATGCTGGCATTGCCGCATCCCCTATTTGAACACTGGAATTGAGCAACTTTGAACACTCATGGGGCCAAGACCTTGATGCTCCAAATAAACCTACATCAAAGACTCAGCTAGAACAGGGAGATCATGGTTTATTCCCCAGGAAGGGATTATGTTTAGATTTAATGTTGATGCATCAGTTAAATGCTCACTTTGAAAATCAATACAGCACTGTGTGCTTGGCTGGCTCAATACCGCTCAGTCAACATTAATAAAAAAACACCAACAAAATAATGCACTATGTCTTTTTATTGCTCATTGTCCCTGAATCTCCAGGCTTCATAACTATTAATCAATCATACTTATTCTTTCTACACAGTAGCAAGTATATAGTTAGTTTAATAAGTGGGTAAGCTGAGGCAAGTTGGCAAATGGCAGGGTACACACATGCATCTCTGTCACCCCAAAGGAAAATCAGTGCCTATCAGTGAATGCTAACATAGCTTACGTAGCACTGAGCAGTAATCAGCTCTAGTAAAGGAGTGCTTTTCCTCTAAGATCACAATTGTAGAGGTGATAAACATGAAGAAAGACCACAGGTCAGCAAGCATGTACTTTAATTAGTAGCTGTCTGCTATCCCAACAGAAAACAAACTTCAACTACAACAGTCACAACAACAGAAGTCTGAACACAGAGCTCCCTTGATGAATGCAAACAAAACTTGTGTTTCTGTTTAAGACAAGTGGAAGTTCAGCACAAGTGCAGAGGTAAGATTATTAGAATTACTTTCTCCACTAAGTCTGGGTTAAAGTGTAAAGACAATAAAAGAACATGCAGTGGATGGGGTCTTATGGCACAGGTGATTTACAGCCCACTGCTGTTCTTAGTTTAGGACCCTATTGATTGTAAGCTGCATCATCAATTTAATAAGAACTTTAAAGGGAGAAAATAAAAAGGGACAAAGAACACTAACTCATTAAATTAAAATATTAGCTATCAGTCGAATCACAGTTTAGGGATGTTTTTAAAAATCTTCACATCTTAAAATCAAGGAAATGCTGTATCAATGTCTGATTAGCACTTCTTGCAAAGGCCCTTTGTAGCAACTCTTGGAAAAATTGGTGATTTTGTCTTTAATTCTTCCTGAATTAAAATACCTTTCTGAAGAGTCCTTTTACCTTTAATATTCATATTAGCCCTCTACCATTTTTGTAGTATTTATTAAATACCTGATACTACATAGGCACCATTTAATTTAATCCCCATGCCAACTCTATTTGGGAAGTCCCTTTATCTTCATGGGAAAATTAGAGCTTAGGTAGGGCAAGGAATATGCTGAATATGATATGATCAGTGACAGAATAAATATATAAAACCAGACAACCAGATATGGATATTCTAAAGCTCTCACCTAAAGCCTCCGCTTCATGCGAATATTGAGTTCTATATCGTTTAATATTTTTTTGATTGTAAGCAACAGAAACTGGCTATGGCTAGTGTAAGCAAAAACTGAATTACCAGAAAGAGATGAGGATAAATATAAAGGAAGGCTGGAGAACCAGAGAGTCCCTGGGCATCCAAGTCGCAGAAATTGTTGGAGAGTGTCTTTGGAATCTACCATTACTATGAATCCACTCCATACTTATTCAGACTTTTGTTAGCTGATGACAAGTTTCAGAGAAAGAGAACACACTTGTCCAAGCTTGAGCCATCTTTCCATAGAACTTCCTTGATAGTTCTTTCAAACTGTATCCAATGGTGGGATGCAAGTGACATCCAAAGCAAGTAGTATTTCTGTTACTAAAAGAAGAGAGAATGGATAGTATAAAATAAAACATCAAATGGCTGTTACAAAGTCTTTGTTGGAGGGACCCTTTTTAAAGATGGCAATGTTATAGTACATCAAAATGGGAGGAGGCAGATTTAAATTGAAACAAAAACAGTGTATTATGTTTTGGTCCTAAGTCTTTATGCCATGTCAACTGATCAACACATCACAAATCCAGCCCTTCTATCACAGTCCTCATTGTCTTTTCCCTCACTTAATGCTCTGGTTTTGCTTCTGGTTTGTGCTTGAATATCACAGCAGGTATAACTATTTTAATAAAATATCCAAGCTGTTATTTTGTTTCTTCTTTTTTTTTTATCAATTAGTTATTGATGATCTACTAGGTGCTAAGCAATGAACTTGGTAATGAATACAATTGATTCCTATGCTTATGGAGCTTGTATTCTAGAGATATTGAATAAGAAAACCCCCAATAAATATATAATTTCAAAATTTTAGTGTAATGAAATAAAATGTATCAGGGGACAGCTAAACTAAAATCATCAGAGCATAGTATTATCTTCATGTAGTTTGAATATTAGAATTCATTTTTCTTTTCTTCAAAGCTTTTTCTTTTTTTATTATCCTATTGTATGAGTCAGAGTTCTCTAGAGAAACAAAACTCATAGGATATATACACATGCACACACACACTCATATATAATATCTAACATATGTATATATATATACATATATGTGCATAATAAAGAAATTTATTAAGTGGAACTGGCTCATAGGATTGCAAAGCCTAAGAGTCCCACGATCTTCTCTCTACAAGCTGGAAGCCCAGGAAAGCTGGTGGTGTACTTCCAGTCCAAACACAAAGGCCTGAGAACCAGGAGTACCAATGTCGAAGGGCAAGAGAAGACAGATGTCCCAGTTCAAGGAGAAAGAAAATTTACCCTTAATAGATTGGATTATGCCCACCACATTGGTGAAGGTGGATCTTCTTTACTCAGTCTACCAACTCAAATGCTAATCTTTTCTAGAAACACACCTACTCAGACACACCCAGAAATAATGTTTTACAAGCTATCTGGGCATCTCTTAGCCCAGTCAAGATGACATATAAAATTAGTGATTATAGTTACTGATCTCAATTTTAGCCTCTGTAACAGATATATATGTCTTTATATATGTGTATGTATATATATCTCTTATCTGGATAAAGATCTTTAGATATTAAAAATAATTAGAAAGTTATAGGTATATTCAGAGTTATATTTTATAAACATACATATTTTTAAGCAAATGAAATATAATGTAAAACTATTTACTGAACTAAGCTATTGGCATTTAATTCAAGTTCATAGCATGAAATGGATTACCATCTCTCATAAACTGTTTTGTAAAACCTTTGACTACATGACTTGTTGACGGCCCCTAAAATGCTAAAATCACTCGGCAAATTGGAAAATCAGGGTATTGGATTTGTTGACCTTTAAGGTGCCTTCAAGTTTCAGAAATCCATATTTCATTGCTATTATTTATACGGCAGAGGGACTTAAACTAAATTTGAATGAGATCACATATACCAGAAAATTTCTTAATCTTATAAGCTAGGACAGTAGAATGGAGAGCACTATACATTAATTAATCCGTCTGTTTAGCAAACATTAATTAAGTCCTGACTGTTTGCATAGTTTCTCAGGACACAGAGCATTTATGGACTCACATGTAAAACCAAGAGAGAACAATTCTGAATGTGTTAAAGCTATTCATTAGACAATATCCAAATACATGGTATCAAGAGAGATTTATACTTCACTTAGTTGTGAATACAGAGTGTGAAGATGCTTGCTTCCTATTTGTTCAAGTGATTTTGATGGATGTTGCTAATTGTTTTAGGGCTCTTATCTGTTGGAGGTTGTCCAATAAGTCTTCATAAATGTCCCAGGGATGACATTCCCCTTCATTTCTTTAAAAGGGCCCCATAAAATGGAAAGATTAGACGACATATATTTTTATGTTCCTGGCTTGAGACTTGATAACTAGTCAAGTAAAAATATAAACAAAGTACTGTGCTATAAATTATTATATAAAAGAAGAATGAGAATTTTGAGTAAAGATGGAAACATGTCTTCAGAACAAAAAATAAAAAAAGAATATTCTGTGCTTTAAGAATGAGACCATAGTATCCAACATTTTTGAAGTTTCTAATACAATCTATAGTGAGATAAATTTTCTTTCCCCTAGAGCTTTGAATGAAAACTAGTCCATGAGCAGTATTATATTCTCCTTGAAAAAATCATTACATATCCCATTTTTAACTTTTTAGTTAGTATTATTAAGTACATATTAGCTAGCATAAAAAATAAACAAGCTGTTCAAAGAATAACAAGCTTTATTTATCATTAGATACTGACTTCTGCTTCTGTTTGTATCGGGACCAGGGATGGAACCCTGGGGGGCTGGATTCTAGTCGTTCTCTTCTTGTTAAATCATACTTGGCTCTGATGTGAGTGTAAGATGTTGGGCAGATGTTATCAAATATGCTTCAATGAGAGGGGATCATAAAGCTCTTAAGTCATTTATGCTCCTAAATGTCAAGTAACTAAATTGATATTCCCATCTGCTTGAAAACTTACTGGGGAAAAAGAAAAATGAGGAATGGAAATTCTAATTTTCTTTTTAAATGACTTCAGTGTGTTATCATGCCAGGGACATCTATTTTTGACGTTTTGAGTTTAGAAAAGAGGGATGGATAACTTTAGTGGTTTGTTTAAATTTTATTTCTTTGAAATGACAAATAATTATGTATATTCTCCACACCCATGATTGAAAGCAATGGGATTGTTCTTTAAAGGCAGAAGTGATAAAATGTTAGCTTAAAAATGGCAACTGGTCTGCCACTGTTGTGAGTTCTTGACATACTTGCCATTCTTTCTTTTTCATTATCACAGCTGAGGGCCTTTTTCTTTTTTACCTTGCCTCTGCCTTTTCTACCAGCATGACCTCAAATTATTTTGCTGAGTTTATGCAACAAATGGTTTAGAAATGTGGATGTTAAGACTTTACAGCATTTAAAGGATGAATAACCAAATCACTGAGATCATTATTGTTTGCTTCTAAGAAAGTGTTTATGTCTAATATTTATGAAGTTATTGCCATAAGCCAACATTACTCAATTATTAAGATGTGTGTTAACTCTTTTAGTCCCCCAACACTATGAGGTAGCTAATAGTATCATTCCTATTTCACAGAGGAGGAAAACGAAACATAAAGTGATTTAAAAAGCTCTCCAAGATAACAGAACTAGTCAGTGGCACAGCAGATGCTGGAACCCAGGCTTTCTGTCTCTTAGCTTTTGTATTATTTTCCTGTTGCTGCTGTAACAAATTACAACAAACTTAATAGCCTAAGCAATACAAATGCATTATCTTACAGTTCTGGAGGTCAGGAATCTGAGATGGCTATGATCAAGGTGTCATTGGGGCTGCTCTAATAGAGATTCATTTCCTTGCCCTGTCCAGCTTCTAGGGGGCTTTTACCTTTTTTTGGCCTCATGACCTCTTCCTCCACCTTCAAAGCCAGCAATAGTAGGCTGAGTCCTCATGTTGCTATCTCTCTGATTTTGCCTCCTTATTTCCTCTTCCACTTTTAAGGATCCTTATGATTATACTTATATTGGGTCCATATATATATTCTGGAATACTCTGCTTGAAGTCAGCTCATTGGAATCTTAATTCCATCTGCAAACTTAATTCTCCTTTGCCATATAATGTAACATATTTGCAGGTTTCCGAAATTAGGATGTGAAAATCTTTGGGGGGGCCATTATTCTGTCTACAAAAGCTTTCACATGATGCCATACTTCCTTACTAAAGAGTGCCTTAATAGTATTAGCTGCCTCCTACAGACCAGGTTAGGTTTCCTCACACACATTTTCACTTGGTCCTCACAGAAGGTAGGCAGCCTTCTCCTTATTAACAGATGAGAAAATGGGCTCAGATAGTTCAGTCCTTTTTGCAAAGTAAATCTCAATGTGAGGTAGGGTTTCAATCTAGATCCGTCCAGTACAAAGCCCTTATTCTTTGCTGTGTTATGAAATTTCGACTAACTTATCTATTCTTGTATTAGGATTTTTAATTGATAAAGATACTGAAGAATTGATTAACTCCACCTTTTTCTTAAAAATATATATACTTGTCAGTTTTTCTAAAATGCAAGAGCCTTGATGTGGATTGAATGTCCCCTCAAAATTCATTGAAATTTGACCCCCATTGTAGCAGTATTAAGAGGATGAGAAATACTATTACGGTATTTGAAAGATAGGGCCTTTAAAAGGTGATTGGAAGGCAGCACAGAACAAGGACTTGCCCCAGGGAAGCTGCTCATGGGTATTCAGGCTGAGCAGACAAACAGCACCAGCAGAGTAACCACTCTATTGATAAGCTCACCCTTCTTCATAGCTCTGTGTAAACAAACCACAACCACCAAAAACAAAACAAAACACCTTTTTTACTTAGACCAGAGCTTACATTTGCAAGAATACCAAAAACCCCTATTCTCCCCGCTTTTCCTGAGTATTCCTCCCCTTAGTTAAGATAAACACTCCCATCCCAAAACAACATATAACCCCTTCCTTAAGAATTCATGGGGTGTTCCTCATTTGCAAGGACACTTGTGTACCCTTCTGCATGTACTTTCACTTTGCAATAAACTTTGAGTGTGAGTGAGACTCACTCATGTGAGCTTGCAGTCACTGTGAGTTCTCAATGGGGTTCTTCTCTTGGGAAATCCAAGAACTTGTGTTTCCAGCATCAATCAGTTCATCAGGACCGTGCCCTTGTGAACAGATTAATCTATTCATGGAGTAAGGGGTTAATGGGTTATTAAGGAGTGGTCCTGATGGCTTAATAAGGACAGCAAATGAGCATGTTAGCTCTCTTGCTCTTGCCATTCTTGCCGTATGATACACTGTGTTGCCATGGGACTCTATGAGTTTCTACCCAGAGGAAGGCCCTCACCAAATGTGTTCTTTGAACCTTGGACTTACCAGCCTACAAAACTGTAAGAAATAAACTGTGGATTGATGTCCCCTCAAAATTCATTGAAGTTTGACACCTATTTCTTTATATATTACCTGGTTTCAGGTATTGTGTTATAAGCAACAAAAAACAGATCAATATAAGCCTATTCCTCCTTTGATAAGCATAGGATACCTGTGACTGAAATTGCTATAAAATATTCTAGTGCAATGCCTAGTATATTAAAAGGCCATAAATTAGATTGTATTTTTTCCTTGATATGCAGGAAACTACCCAATGTCAGGGCCACTGTGGGAGTCCATAATGATAATGGTAATTTCCTGAGGAAATAGCTCTGGAGGCTCAAATACATTATGACATACTTGTCCTCATATATCTTCTGCAGATTTTGCATTTTCTCCTCTGTAAAATGGGTAAGAAAACATGTACCTTGAAGGGTTGTGAGAACTACATGATGCAGTTAAAGCAAGCTACCCCACGAAAAATTGACCCTTTATAAATAGCAGAAATTACTGTGATTTAAAATATATGTCTGATATCCTGGCTTCTTGGTGATTAGATATGTCTCCAGAAAAGTGTAATACAGTAATTAAAATTTAAGTGTTTGAAAACAGTAAATTAATTAAGTTTTGATTAAAGTCTTTATTATTTATTACCACTTAGATGGCCAGTTAGGGATCCAAGAAAACCATGGCAGAGACCATCTTATTCAAGGGTTCCTGAGAATGACAGTGATTGGTATGCTAGGATATCTATGGCCCAGGCTCATGCAGACTTCCGTTTGAAGTTCAGCCTCACAGAATTATAAAACCCTGTAAGCAATGCATTCCCTGCTAAACTTTAACAGTTCCTTTGATTTCTTTACTGCTTTTTACCCCCATAGTACTCCATACATTATCAAGTCTTAGACATCAATGATTAGGAGATCCAACATTTGCGTATGTATCATTGGAAGGAAAGAAAAAAAAAATCACCTAAAAGTGTCTATTAAATCATGACATGTCATTGACTATATGATAAAAATTTTAGGGTGAATAAAATATAAAACATATTTTAATTATTTATTTTGCTTGTGGAACATCTCCTTATAGTATGAGGCTCCATTAGGATAGAGATTTCTTTGTGGTTTTATACTATTATTTCTCCAGCACCTAAATTAGTGCCTGGAACACAGTTGATGCTCAATAAACACTTGTTGAATAAATAAATAAAGGTGAAAAGGTGATTCCCAGGTATGTTAGTCATACCACTGCCCTCCATGAGTTCCCTGTATAGGAATAAAACTGATAAAATAGGGTCCAGGATATAATAAAATTTCCTCGCATATAATTGTCATTTTCATGAAACAACTCAATATAAATTGTCTCCTTTGCTTATTACCTGTGTTACATAACTTGAGTGTAGAGAAGGAAAACATCTTGCCCATGGCCTGGCTTTGGTCAATCACAGACCTGATTCTGATTGGGAGACAATCTTTTTTTTCCTATACTATGAGATGTTGCAAATTTTTCTGGAATAGAAGTAAAAGTAAACTGAATGAAGTATTTTGGTAATTGACTAACTGCTGCATTGAATTATCTGGGCCATTCTGCCAAAGTGGGCCAATACTAGTGGATTCAAGGTCATAGCTGACTGTGGTTATCTGTTGACCCTTGTACTTAGCATGTCACATAAAAGCCAGCCAGGGAATCAATGAGATATGATGGTCATGAAAATCATCACCTGGCCAAGGGACAAAAATAAAGCCACATCAGCCCCAGGGAAATACAGTAGAAGTGAATTAAAAATTAAAAGACAAAAAAATTACATAGATAGGTGTTAGCTAGATAGATAGTTATAGATAGATAAAATACGTCTTTAAATAGATATATTTAAAACATACATACGTAAATACATGTTATGGTAAATAATGTACATTTCACAGAAGAAAATGCTTTTATACTTAAATATTCTTAAAAGATTTTGTAACAAAAGAAACTAAGTGTATAAATTTTTTTTTAAGAATGAACTTCTGCCATTCGTAGCAATATGGATGAGCCTGGAGAAAATTATGCTAAGTGAAACAACCCAGGTGCAGAAAGAGAAATACTGTATGTCCTTACTCATAAGTGGGAGCTGAATTCATAAATAAACAAAAATATGTTTAAAGTTAAGTTCCCTCCAATGTCTCCTTTCCCATCTCTTTAGCAGTAACAATGATCATTAACATTTGGTTGTCATGTTTTTACACACACATTCTAAACCCATTCATACACATATACACACATCATTATACAACTGTTTTGTGTTTAACAAAAATGGTATCCTACTGTACAAACATTTTTATAAATTGTTTCATTCACTGTATCATATATCATAGATCTTTATCCATGAGAATATATTCAAGTTACACTCCCTTTGAAAAGCTGTCTGTTATTAAACAGTATGAATGTGTAGACTAACCAGTCTACATTATTTCATATGTGTATGTTTTTCTGTCACTGTGTGTAATACATGACTGTTGCATAAATATTTGTTAAATATATTCTCTTTGTTTCCCTCTTTTCATTGTTTGCCCATAAAAGTCTTTCACACAAATTTTTAAAATTGTGTATATTTAAGGCATAAAACATCATGTTTTGATAAACATACACATAGGAAAATAATTAGTACAGTCAAGCATATTAACATATCCATTATCTCACATAGTTTCTTTTTATTTATTTATTTTTTTGTAAGAGCACCTAAAATCTACTCTTTTAGCAAATTTCCAGTGTGCAGTACAATATTATTAACTACAGTCCTCATGCTATACATTAGGTCTCTATACTTATTCATTCCATACAACTGGGCACTCTTTCACCTACTTCTCCCCATTTATAAATTTCTTAGCTGTGAATTGAATATACATATCTTGAGATGGGGAGGGTTAAAAACTACTAAATGCACAAAAGAGAAAGTAGTCAGCAGTAGTAAATATATGCCTGACTTGAGAGCGAAGATTTTATTTTGGTTTCTGAGTTCTTTTTTATTTATTTATTTTTTTTAACTATACCTTGCATATATTTGTTTGTTTTAACTTTGATAAAACCCATTTCAAAAAAATGAATAATAAAATCTTAGATCCTGGAGACTCTAAAGTGTTGTATAGTCTGATCTCCCACTTCATGCAGACCCATTCTCTGTAGACATTAAGGCCTTCTCATAAGCTTCTTTCTCGGCCTGAGATGACCTTTCACACCTTCATCTAAATCTCTTTAACCTTCAATTTCAGTTCATGGCACTGCCTCTAAGAACTTTTCTCTGGTTGCCTGGAGAGATTAGGATATCCCTCTTTTGCTCCGAGAGCATCCTGTGCTTCCATTGATCTGGACATTCCACCTACTACTGTACTACTGTAATTGTGTTTTTCTATACCCTCTGCTAGATTATCAGCTCCCTCATGGGAAGGAAATCTGTCTGCTTTATTCACTTCTGTGTCTCCAGTGGGTAATACAATGTCTAGAGAAGTACCAGCACCCCTTTTTTCATAGAACGACTGAATGCATTAACATATACATTGCCTTCTTTTCTCTTTCCTGGATAATCTATGTGTCTGATATCTTAATAGATGTATGTGTTATGCTGGCTTAAAGCAGTGGAATGCTGGTTGGAAGAATAGTACTTTGGGTACCCTTAACTAATAAGAAAGTAACTACGTTTAGGAAGAAGAGAGAGGTGGCTATTTTTGTAAGGATGGCTCATTTGCTTCAGCTTATCAGTGGGGAGAGGTAACCTAGGTTTCATTTTGTTTGCTATCTTTATGTGAAACCACGCACCTCATATCTGCAGTACCTTTCTCTCATTAAAGAGTTGTCTTAAGGAGACTACTCAACAACTGTCAGGGAAGTGCCAAAATGAGTCATCGATTTGTAATCAGTATGGTCAATTCCCTATGCTAATAGATTCACCAATTTCTCAGGGTCTCTTAGAGTTCACTTTTCTGTCATACAGCATTAGCACTTTCATCCAGCTTTGAAGTGAGGAATGTCCCTTCACTTTAACCCAAGCTATCTGTTCCTCTGTCACCAAACTGCCTGCCCCTCTGTCACCAGGTTTTAGCTTCTACAGTATGTTTGTAGCTTTCACTCAACCAAATGCCACTAGAATGCAGGGTTAAAAGATTCATGTCGATGTTTTCTCCAGAGAAGTTGTGATGGTAAGTACATTCTCATGTGGGAAGTTAAGTTTTCATTTTTGTGGGAAAACATGAATCCACATGCTACCAAATTCCAGGTAGTGCAACATACTCCGCAATGATAATTATTTCCTGACTACAAAAATGGCCCAGGAACCTGAGAAACCATCTAATCCTATTTCAGTGGATAATAAAGCCCAAAGATCTGAGTGCCTGTGGTCTCCCAGCTGGAAATTAGCTGAGGTAAGGCTCAAAAGCAAGCCTGATGGCCTCACCACTTCACTGGAAATGCATCCTTCCTTTCTCTTCCCTGTGACAGGCTGACACTGGAGGTTTATACGACTGGTTAGTGGGCAGTTAGGATGCTCACTGGTTCTTAAGCCATCTTGGGTCTTTGTTTCCCTCTTCATCCATTTTCAAAAGCAATATAGCATAGCATTTAAGTGTCCCTGATCAGGCCACACAGATTAGAATTGAGAATTCATCTCTTACCAGCTAGAGGGACTAGGTAAGTTGCTTAACTTCTCTGTTTCTCAGTGTCTTCATATAGTTGCCGAGAAGTGTGAAAGAGTTAATCAAAGCCAGGTGCTCAGAACAGGTGGGATGAACATTGCTGCCTTCCTATCTTCCCCTTTTTATTTAGAATTGAAGTGAGATCCTCATTTTCCTGTGCATTTGTCAGTGTTTCAACTCCACCTCCTTTTGTTCAATATAATCTTATGACGTCTGCTCATATTTGAGCTGTACAGGAATAAAGGCAGAATTGTATAGCCGCTAAGAGCATGAGTTTGGGAGTTTGTCATATTACATTTTGGAAAAGACTGAACCCGCCTGTGTGTTTGCATTTCTGCCTTCAGGATGTTAGCCAGAGCCACTATCTAAGGCTCATGGAATGTTTTATATATCAACACAAGCTCTTATTTAATGTCACAGAGAACCAAGGGATTCACTTTATGGTAAAGATGGTGTGAAAGTTATATATGTCTATGGAATCCACTTGTCTTTTCATATACCATGCCACCCAGAAACTGCTGGCCTAACAGAGAGTAGACTAACTTGTTGAAGGCACAGCTAAAGCACAAACTTGCAGACAACACCCTATGAGGATGGGGCACCGTTCTCTAGGACACCACATACACCTTATGACAACATGCATTATATGATGCTGTGTCTCCAATGGGTAGAATATACAGGTCTGAGAAACAATAGATAGAGCCAGGAAGGCCTGCATTTTCTGTTATTTCCAATGAACCACTTGAGAAATTTGTGGTCCACACTTTCTCAGCTCTGAACTATTCTGGGTTAGAAGACAGGGTTCCCAAAGAGGAAAATGCCTCTACCAGGGAAACAGCAAAAGATCCTCTGAACTTTGAGCTAAGACTACCTAAGTACTTTTGGCTCCTCCTGTCAAGGGACCACCAGGAAATAATAATAAAAGTTACAATTTTGGTATTGGTAATTTACCTGGATCATTAGGAGGAGGTAGAGCTATTGTCACACAATGAAGGGAAGGAGAACTATGTTGGCATTCAAATTATCCACTTGCATATCTCTTAGTTCTCCCTTGACCAATTTTCATTATACATTGGTAATTTCAGTGTCCAGTGTTTTCAAATGATATGGAAATCCAGGGTACAGACTGCTCAGGCATGAGGGTCTTGTTCATGCACAAGGTGAGCTACCAAGACCAGCACAGGTGCTAGCTGAAGGTGAGGTGGGTAGTAATGGTAATGTTAATCAGTTGCAGCTTCAAGAACAGTATTGCAGTGAGGGCTGCAGTTCAGCCTACTAATCTACCTCTTGGGAGTTTTTCCCAGCAGAAAAGGCCCACCAGATCATTGAACTGATGTGATGCAAATGGATTCAATTGGCATAAGGGGCAAACTGTCATAGATTCTGTGCCAGGCTGCATTGATCTTTAGAAGTCATATATTCATCCAACTGGTGATTAAGTTTGCTGGCTAAAAACTTTCAGTAATCAGGTGAGAAAGGTTGTCTAACCCAAAATCACGTCCTTTTTGCAAGGCAACCCATATGAAATTACTGATTGTTGCAGTGATTTAAAGGCCTGGATCCCTCACTCTTAACTTGTGACAAGTCTAGAGGGCTGTGCTAACTCAGGAGCTCCTACTAGCTTTGGCTGTGGCACCCATTGATACTGTATCACAACCTGACTTCTCCCTCTGCTCAATCCTGCTTTCTGTTTTTTTCCCTCATGGGTGTTGATACTGAAAGCAATCATTAAGAAATTTGCTGCATGTGAATCTTTAGCTCATAGTTCTTGAGGATTACAACCTGTGGTGTCATCTGAAAATACATGTACACAAGTAGAAAACACCATAGGTACAGGTTATCTAATTCAGCATCATCTGTAAGAATAATATTTCATTAGCAAGAATGAACTACTCATTGCATAAACTGTGGTACCCTCACAATGCAGTACAATACAACCATTACACACAGAAAGGAAGATCTATCTCTGTGAAGTATCTGGAGATAGTCACACAATATATTTTTGATAGGTTCTGAACATAACTGGTGCCATTTTAGGCAAGGCCAAGCACAAAATGGCCCCAACCTCTCCCACCTTCCCAATATGAGAAACCTCATGGTTTCTGAGAAACAAAAACCCTTTTGCTTCCACAAGGGCACAGTTCTCCACCCTGGTCACATAGCCTCTGCATTCACATAATGCCTCTCCTTGATTGTATCAGCCAGCCCTTAGTGCACTACAGTTCATATAAGCTCTCCCACCCCCACACCTGGTGCTGCCCTCCATTTTCAGTGCAGTCCAGCAGATTCTTTTCCTTTAATAAAGCTTGATCAGTATCTGGCATTTCAGCTCACTTTCTTTCATTTCGGTGCCAAAACCCAGGAAGGGTCCTGGCCGGTACCGTCAGACAATCCCCTCCCTTGGGTTGATTGGCCCCTCCCGGCTGCCCTTCCTGGACCTGCCAAACCAGGTACACTTGGGACTCTCTCCTTTTGCCATTTCAGACGAACACATCCAACATCGGCCTCAATTCAGGGTGAGTCAGTGGGTCTGTCCTGCCTACTTCTACAGGTTCCCCTGACTACTCTCTGTGGACTACTGTCTATTTCCCAAAGACTAGGCACCTGGTCTACGGAACCCCTCTCATGCCCCACAGCTATTGGAGGATGCTTTTCTAGCTGGCTGGTGACTTCTTTCTCTCGAAAAGAAGGTGCACACCAAGGACACTCTTTGATGGCCCTCTTCTTCTATTAAGACTTCCCGTTTCCTTTCTCACCCTTTAAATGGGATACTCACAAGCTGAACCTCCATGCTCTATGCTTCTGGGCTATCTCCTGGCCGATTTACAATCTCTAGGCTTCAAGGGAGACTTTGTCATCACTCTCCTTCTACTAGGACTCATTTCCTTTCTTATTCTCTATGTGGAATCCTTATGATCCAAACCACCATGCTCTATGCCCCTAGGCTGTCTCCTGGCCAATTTACAACCTCTTGGCCTCCAGGGAGGCATTAAACCCAAACACCTTATTTCCTACTGCAATCAGGTTTGGCCTAAATACAAACTAGATAATGGATCCCAGTGGCCAGAAGATGGCACTCTCAATTTAGATACTCAGAGATTTAAACAATTTTTGTCACCAAAATGGCAAGGCGGAAGAGATTCCTTATGTTCAAGCCTTCCTCTAACTTCAATCATGTCCTTCTCTCTGTCAAAACTGTCCTATGTCTCAAATTCTCCTAGCTCATGCCCAACCTACCCTTCTGGACTCAGATCAATCTTTTAATCTGTCAGACCACTCTGCTCCCCGACCATCTCCTTACATGCTAGATCCTTCATCAGCCCCTCCACCTTTTCCCTCTCTTCCCCACACTTGATCTCGAGATGCTCGACTTCAGCCACCCAACCCCTCTCCTTCTCCCCCTTCATGAGGTGACAACCCCTCTTCAGCTCTGGCTCCTTAATACCCCCTCTGTAAAGTGGAAGGGACATGGGGAATTGTCCAGGTCCACATCCCCTTTTCTCTTTCTGATCTCTCCCTAATCAAAAAATGACTGGGATCTTTCCAGTCCAACCTGGACACATATCTCAAGGAATTCAGATATCTCACCCCATCTTATGATCGCACCTGGCATGATATTTGTATGATTCTCATTACTACTTTGTCTCCTGAGGACAGGGAACAGGTCTGGGTAACTGTCCAAAAACAGGCAGAGGAGGTACATGCTCAAAATAATAGGTGGCCTGTAGGAGCCATTGCAATTCTCGCACAGACCCAAATTGGGACTAGCAGGCTGGCCACAGGGGCCAGGATCTCTGGGATAACATGATCCCACACCTACTTCATGGCCTCCAAAAGGCTATTCACAAGTCAGTCAATTATGACAAGCTTAGAGAAATCACACAAAGATCCACCGAAAATCCTAGCAAATTCCTAACCTGCCTCTCTGAGGCTTTACATAAATACACACGTATAGACCCAAACTCCCCTGCAGGCATGACCCTCTTACACTCCCATTTTATTACCCAATCAGCCCCTGACATTCAAAAATAAAAATAAAGAAAACTTGGAGAAGGTCCAAATATGGCCCAACATAACCTCCTAAATGCAGCTTTCAAGGTTTTTAACAATAGGGAGGAGGAGGAGAAGAAAGATCATTACAAAAGAGATCAGGTCAAATACCAGCTCCTGGCTAATGCTATCCGTGTTTTACATACTCCAAAGCTGGCTGCCTCTAGGGGCAAGTCACCCAGGAACTGCTTCAAATGTAGTCAACCGGGCCACTGGGTATGGACCTGTCCTAACCCTAGTCCCTCTTGCAGGCCCTGTCCTCACTGCGAACAACCAGGTCACTGGGAGGTTGATTGTTCCACTTGCCAGAGAGGGAGTGGTCCAGTCCCCAACCCACAGCCTTTAGCTCTGTGCCCATCCCTATCAGAACTTCTTGGCTTTTCCCAGGAGAAGGACTGATGATGCCCAGGTCCCGAGGCCCCCACAGAGATCACCATGTGTGAGCCCAGGGTAACTCTCCTCATTGCAGGTTACCTGATCTCTTTTATCATCGATACAGGGGCCAGTTACTGTACTCTTCCTGAATATGCAGGACCAACAACCCCATCCTCTATCACAATAGTAGGGGTCATGGGATCAGAGTACCACCCATGGATCATTCAACCCCTTTCCTGCACCCCACATCACACCCAATTCACACACAAATTTTTAATAATGCCTCCATGCTCCATCCCCTTATCGGAGCAGGACATCCTTTCTAAATTCAAAGGTACGCTTACCCTAAACACTTTAACTCCAGCTACAATATTCCTGTTACTGGTCACCCCAGACCTGGGCCCTGAAATCTCTACCCTCCCCTTTCCCCTTGATAAAGTTAATACTATAGTATGGGATCCCTCCTCACCCTCCATCGCTACTCATCACCCTCCTATCTTTGTGTGGTTGTGGGATCCTTCTTCATTCCCTAATGTCCCAAAATACCCCATCACTAATAAAAACCTAATAGGGTTAAAGCCCCTTATAAAAAAAACTCCTTTATGGTTTCTTCTATGACTCACCCATTCACCTTATAATACACCCATCCTTCCAGTTATAAAGCCTAATGGCTCATACCATTTAGTTCAAGACCTCAGGGCCATTAATGTGGCTGTTTTACCCATAACCCCAATAGTTTCTAACCCCTATACTCTTCTATCCACAATCCCAACAACAACCCATTTCTTCTCTTTACTTGACTTCAAAGATGCCTTTATTTATATCCCTTTACACCCTTCCTGTCAAAACCTGTTTGCCTTCACCTGGACTGATCCTGATACGCATTGTTCCCAACAAATCACCTGGATAGTACTAACTCAGGGGTTTTTGGATAGCTCCTACTTCTTCAGTCAGGCCTTAGCTCAAGACTTACTGAACTTCCTCCAACCTCTAGCACTTTAATACAATGTGTGGATGACCACCTCCTTTGTAGCCTCTCCTATGAGGATTCGCAGGCCCATACTGTTGCTCTCCTTAACTTCCTGGCCTCCAAGGGATATCGAGTGTCCCCCAGCAAGACCCAAATTTCTTTTCCTTTGGCTACCTATTTGGGAGTCCACCTCACCCCCAGCACCAGAGAAATAATGGTGGATCACGAGAGTTTAATCTATGAACTCCCTACTCCTCCCACAAAGGGTGAAATACTTTCTTTCTTGGCGTTTGCAAGGTATCTTCGCCTATGGATTCCCAACTTTGGCATGCTAGCAAAACCACTTTATGAGGTAGCCAAAGATGATCCTGCCATTACCTTAGATCCCACAAAGCCCATTCATTCTCCTTTCCAGTGATTAAAAACTGCTCTCCTCACAGCCCCAGCTCTATCCCTCCCAAACCAATCTCATCCTTTTATCCTATATGTCACTGAAACCCAAGAATTGGCAGTTGGGGTGGGTTTTGGGACAAGAGGCAGTAGATATTTTCTCCCTGGTTGCATTCCTTTCTAAACAGCTAGACACCACAGCCCAGGGATGGGCTCTCTGTTTACAGGCCTTGGCAGCTGCCACCCTTTTAACACAAGAAAGCTCTAAACTAACTTTTAGTCAACAAATAGCCATTTGCTCCCCCCCTCATCATCTTCAAGACCCTCTCAGCCATACGGCCATGTCAATTCTCTCCCCTTCCTGTCTACAACTTATCTATCTTACCTTCATTAAAAATTCCCAGTTCTCCCTTAAACCTTGCCCTCCCTTAAATCCAGCCACTCTCATCCCAAAACACTCATGACCCTTAGAACACAATTGCATGGAAACTTTAGACCTCTTTCTCAATCCCTTTTCACTCATCTCCCCATATCCCATTACGCTGCCTCAACATACATGTTCATAGAAGGGAGTACCACCTTCACGTCCACTGCCCGGGGTGGGTTATGCCATAGTAAATCTAACACAAACTATTGAGGCTGCCACCCTTCCTCCTAACACCACTTCCCAACAGGGAGAACTCATTGCCCTCACCCATGCTCTCACTTTAGCAAGTAACAAACAAGTCAACTCTAAGTATGCTTACCACATCCTACAGTCCTGCATAGCCATATGGAAGGAGAGAGGACATGTGACCATTCAGGGAAGGCCCATAAAAAATGCACATGTTATCAAGATACTTCTTAAGGCTGCACAACTCCCAAAGGAGGTTGGGGTTATACACTGCAGAGGACACCAAACCCCTGACAACCCCATAGCCCAGGGAAACCAACTGGCAGATCTAACCACAAAACAGACTGCTCAATCACCAGGTCCTCACTCTTCCTTTCCCACTCAGGTCCTTCTCATGGCCCCTATGCCCTTACCCCAATACACACCCCAAGAAATACAGCACCTCCAACAGTTGAGAGCACAGAGGAAGGACAACTGGTATACTCTCTCCAGTCACTGTGTCCTCCCTACCACACAAGCTGAGAAAATCTTTTTAGACATCCATAATTCAGTTCACATAGACTATGCACCCCTACTACACCTTCTTCAGCCCTTATATTACTCTCTGCACATGGCCAAGTTACTAAAACAAATCACTCAAAACCATCCTTTGTGTACTTGTTGCTCCAATCAAGGTGGCCTCCAAGTTTGGTCCTTTCCCATTCACCAGGCCAGAGGGTACACTCCTGGCCAGGACTGGCAAATTGACTTTACTCACTTGCCTCCCCACAAAAGGACATGCTATCTTCTAAACTTAGTAGATACCTTTTCAGAATGGATCGAGGCTTTTCCCTGAACTTCAGAGGATGCTACAGCAGTAATGTATACTCTCACCTCTGAAATCATATCTCATTTTGGCTTGCCCACCATCCTCCAGTCTGATAACAGCCTGACATTCATTTCCCAGATTATACAATTCACAGCACAGGCATTACGGATCAAATGGAACTTACACCATATCAGCCTCCGTCATCAGGAAAAGCAGAAAAATCCAATCACCTCATAAAAACACACCTTGCCAAGCTGTCCGTAGAATTTCACCTCCCTTGGACCCAACTTCTCCCTTTAGCACTCACTCACTTGCGAGCTGCCCCCCACAAGTCCACAGGCCTCAGCCCCTTTGGTAGACCCTTCACTCTCACACCTCTCCCTTCCAGCTCGTTGCCTTTAGGCCAGTATCTCTCTACTGTTTCGCTCATTAAGGGTTTTCTTCAGGAACAGGCCAACCTTCTATTTTCTCATCTTTTCCCCACCACCCTCTCAGACTTTAAACTGAGTCCGGGACAGCAAGTGTATATTAAGACCCAAATCCAAAAGCCCCTCTCGCCATGCTGGGAAGGGCCTTATATAGTACTTCTCACCACTCCCACGGCAGTAAAGTTACCAGGAAAGGCCCCTTGGTATCACTTATCCTTGACATAACTAGCATCTGAGACTTTACCCAAAGAATCTGTTAACACCAACCAGAGGGGTCCCTCTTCTCAACCCCCAGCCCCCCACCTCCCTACACTTCATCAATTTTAGGACCCACAGAATTGAAAATATCCAGGACCTCCGCTCTTCCCCCAATCCCAGAAGAAGGATGATCTTTCCCCTAGCA
This sequence comes from Cynocephalus volans, assembly GCF_027409185.1. Taxonomy (NCBI): domain Eukaryota; kingdom Metazoa; phylum Chordata; class Mammalia; order Dermoptera; family Cynocephalidae; genus Cynocephalus; species Cynocephalus volans. Next base: position 140,833,024 of record NC_084463.1, on the reverse strand, counting down.
ATTATCCTCTCATTCCTGCAGGCCCATTTCACATCCTTCACACAGGAGTGGCTCCAAGACTGGTCCCAACCTGCCACCTCCAGTGTTGAAGACATCCTTGAGTGGGTAACTGAATTAGCCTGGCAGGGAGCCCTCTGCAATTACACCCCTGATGAGGTTACCCTCTACTCCTTTTTCCTACTATGCACCCTCTCAACCTCTCAGCCCCTGAACGCTTGCCTTCTCTCTTTCTCTTGCTCTTTTCCTAACAGAGACATATGCCACACCTTGTTCAAAATATATAACCAAGGTCTTGGTGGGTGGAAGGACACTTCCCAACCTCCCAGGTCTGCCACCCAGAATCTTCAGGGGAACCCTACAGGACACATTCACATCCCTGACATACGTTCCCACAACATGCTATGACCAGACAACTGCCACATCATGTTCTTATGGGGGTAAAAACTACTGGATAGCTCTTTCTGTAGGGGATTCTACTGGAGTCCAGTGCCTCCCCCCACCAAAAAATAAAAAATGTTTGCTTCACCCAAACCACTCTATAGTGATGGGGGAGGATTTCAGGACAAAACATGTTGGACCCCTGACCATGATGGGACTTATCCTTCTTCTTGGTCCCTGCCTCTTTTGGCATTTCTCTAGTTTCTTACAGGAAAGTATGCAGACCTTCACCAATCAAAAGGTCACTGAGTTCTTCATGCGAGGAGGATACCAGCCCTGCAGAATCAGTGACCCTTCCCTAGAAGAATACAGCCTCCCCATACGAAACCAATACCCTGCCACCTAATTGTTTTACCTGCCAATATAAATCTTTGATTTTTTCCATATCTTTGCCCATCTCCAGCAGGAAGTAGCTTCAAAAGAATGAGACCTTTGCCCCTTTTCCCTTCTCCCTATACTTAAAATGCAGGAATGATAGGTTCTGAACATAACCAGCACCATTTTAGGCAAGGCCAAGCACAAAATGGCCTCAACCCCTCCCCACTTCTCTTTATGAGAAACCTCATAATTTCTGAGAAACAGAAACCCTTTTGCTTCCGCAAGGACGCAGTTCTCCACTCTGGTCACATAGCTTCCACATTAGCATAATGCCCCTCCTTGATTGTATCAGCCAGCCCTTGGGACCCTACAGTTCATATAAGCTCTCCCACCCCCAAGCCTGGTCCTGCCTCCATTTTGAGTGCAGCCCAGCAGATTCTTTTCCTTTAATAAAGCTTGATCAGTACCCAGCATTTTGGCTCACTTTCTTTCAATTTTAAAGTGAAAAAAAAAAATAAAGAATGGCTCAGAACAATATAATAATATGTGACTTTTTGTATAAAAGGAGAAGAAATAAAAATGGAAAAATATTCATTTGCCCATTTTGAAGTAATACGCAATAAAGTAACAAATAAAAATGGCTCCATATAGGGATGAGTGAAAGTAAAATGGAAAGAAAAAGATAAAACTAGAATGCATTGAATTTTAAAATAATGTTGACCTTTGAAACACGTAAATATTTAACACAGTCAAAAAATAAACATAAATATTTAAAGAAAATATAATAAACTTTAAAATTGAATCGAAGTAGCAACATATAAACATAACTGCATTTTAAATTGACAACATAAATACACAAAGCACCTGTGAAACATAATACTCTATTTATCCTTAATAAGATACATCCTAAGGGTAAAAAAGAACAAACAAAATTAGATTTTACATAGCAGGATTATTGTTAATTGCAATTTTTATTTTGTAATTTATGACTATTTTGTGTATGTTGTAGATAGTGCAAATAATTAAATGTTTTGATATCATTAAGGACAATGGAAAAAATATAAAATATAAAATAAAAAATATATTTTAAAAAGTCCTGTAATGTTAATTTTGAATTGGGAATATTTGGGAGTTCAGAATGCAAATATACATATATATGAATATACATTATATATTATATGTATAATATGTATGACATATTTTAAATCTACATATTTAAATAACATATACTATACAAAATATTATAAATGTATAAGATTAATATAAATATATAAATAAATATAGCTATATTATTTGGACAATAAGTCTATAAAATTCAAGACACAAATATTTCAAATTTAAAACTAATATGAGTTTAATAATAAATATTTTAAAATTATGAAATCATTCACATGGTGTCAAAATATTATCCCATGGAGTGCTTAGTAATTATGAAATGGAAAGTGGACCTTAACAATGGATAAATATTGCTGTCATCTTAGAATCTAGTGAGCAGATTCTAAGGTGACCCCCTGATCTTTATTTTTTGGTGTTCATGCTCTTGTATAATCCCCTTTCCTTCAGTGTGGGCAGGATTTTTGACTTGCTTCATAACCAACTGTATTAGTTCCGTTTTGTGTCGTTAAACAACAGAATACATAGAACTGGGTAATTTATAAAGAAAATGCAGTTTATTTACTTACGGTTCTGAGGCTGAGAAGTCCAAAGTCCATCAGGTGTTGGCAACAGTGACCCAGCAGTCTCACATTGCAAGATGGTGGAAGAAGAGGGAGCAGAGCAGAGACAGACAGACTCTCTTCTTCTTTTAAAGCCCTCAGAACCACGCCTCTGACCACATTTTTAATGCATTCACTACTGCATGGTCCTACAATCCAATCACCTCTTCAAGGCCCCACCTTTCAATTACGATAGTAGGATTTCCCACCCTCTTAACAGTCACAGAGGGGGCCAAGTTTCTAATACATAAAACTTGGGTGCTATGGTTCAAGTTCAGGGAGTTTTGGGGGGACATAATTCAATCTACTACACCAAAAAAATATGGCAAAAGCAACAGAATATACACGATTATGATTATTTGATTATATTACATAAGATTGTAACATCTGTTTTCCTGAGAGATTTTTTCTTGCTGGCTTTAAAGCAGCTAGTTGACATGTTTTGAGCTGACCTAGGAGAAGGCCACATGTCAAGTAACTGAGGCTGCTTTTAGTCAATAGCCCAAGACATTGAAGCCCTCAATCTGGCAGCCTGAAAAAAGCAGAATGCTGCCAGTAACCACATGATCTTGGAAGTGGATCCTTTCCCAGCTGAGTCTCATATAAGACCACACCTGTCTTGATTGCCCTGAGTGAAACTCCGAAGGAGGGTATCAAACTAAGCCACGACCAGAGAAAATATTAGATAATAAATGTGTGTTGTTTCAATCTACTAAATTTGTGGTAATATCATTTAGAACAATACATAACTAATCAATGTACCACTTGACCAAGTGATGAAAACTAACATCACTGATAATTGGCATATTGTAACAATATTTGCTACATGTGTGATTCCACGTGACATTTCCAGTATCACCTATGAGGTGAGTATTCTTCCCAAAAATATCTACCTTGAAACCAATCAAGTCCTTACAGCTAACTTCCAGGTTGTAGAAAATATAGAAGATAGAAAGACAAGGTAAGTGAGATCATATTGAACAGTCAGAGAAGTACAGAATGTTGGACTTTTTATATTTCAGCTGGCCTAGACACTTGAAAAGGGGAGAGAAGGTGGCAGAAAGCTAGTCTAAAGAGATGACAGAGACAAAATAATCAGAATATGAAATGTAAGCTTTGTTTTGTTCCTGGGTTAAAATAAAAATTTTTTAAAAAATAGATCATGGTGTAGAGAAAGTGAAGGAAAATGGTCAGGGCCCCTCAGATGTTCAGAATCTTGCCAAGCAGTTGACGTAAACATGCATTTGCTCCCAGGTGTTCCTTGGTTATTGTCTGATATAATTGCACACATGCACCAGGTGTCCCGAGTTATGGTCTTAAGTATAAAGGATGAGTGACTCTGATTCACCGAACCCTCACCCCGGGATGCCCCTGGGGGGGTGGCCACAGCGAGGCTGCTTCTGCTGCTGGAGGCTGTTGCTGCCAGTGCCCCTGCCATGCCCTGAGAGGCCACCACCACTGCTGCTACTGCTGAGGACTGAGCTCATGTTGTCTGCCAATGTCTCCCAGGATCTTTCCCAATTACCTAGAGTGTGGACCTGTGTGTGAGGGGTCTGGTGACCCAGCCTGGCATGTGAGAGGTCTGTGACCCAGTCTGTACAATGGGTATGAAGGGTCTGAGCCCTAGCTCTGACAATACAAATGGAAACTTAGTATAACTAAAATAATGAAATGTTTTGGCTTTAGTTATAAATTGCTGTGACCTGACAATTGGCACAGTCATGTAGCCTTACACATGGAAATTACTTGTTGGATAACTGGATAAATCTAGATATCAACTAGAGATCAGATAATATTAGGAAATGCTTGGGAATTTTCTTAATTACAATAACGTTATTGTGATTATATAATAAAATGTCCTTATTATTAGAAATTGGAAGTTAGTAGGCGTGAAGTGTTGTGATGATTTAATTTGCTTTTTCAAAAATGTGTCTCTGTGTATAGAAAGAAGTAAAAAGAGGGGGAGACACATACACAGAAGCAGAGAGAGGGAGTAGCAATTGTTGAATCTAGAGAGTATAAGAGTACATATTTTGCAATATTTTCAACTTTTCTGTGTGTTTGAAATGTTTAAAACAAAATAGTTTGGAGAAAAACATATGAACTGTTGGTGTTTAAGTACGATGCTAGAAGTCCAATTTGGCTAGGTGAGAATGATGGAGGTTTGAACTAGTTCCTTCTTGTATGTAGCTTATTAGCTTGGATCACTTCACAGACATTGGAAAGTTATTTTATCTAACTCTACTAGATCAGTGATTTTTTAAATATTTTTTAAAAATTTATTTATTAATATTCTTCTTTTTTTTTTTTTACATTCTATGATGTTGTGGAGCAGTTGGGAGGGAGGGGGAGAAGGGTAAGGGGAAGGAACTGGGATAGAAAGAGGAAGGAGGAGAAGTGGGATTGAGGCCTGTGGTACCCCCTCATTCCCACAGGGGAGACCAGGGGGTTTCCCCAGCAGTGACTTGGTCATTGCTGGGCTGGGTGCAGATGTTGGGTCGGGGGTGTGGCGAAAGCCCTATGCCCCCACCTCCCCAGCTCAGGAGAGCCCAGGGCACTTTCTGAGGAGGCTCAGTGGTCGGTGGTCATGGTTGGGCTGCTTGTGCCTTTCAGGGGGCGTGGCTGAGGCCTGAGGCCCCCACCTTTGGGACTGGTTGCAGGTGTTGGGGGGCATGGCTGAGGCCCCCAGCCCTCCCCCTCTCTGGCTTGGTAGCCCAGGGGACTTCGGTCCTTCTAGGTGTTATAGGTGTTCTTCAATGATGTGAGATATTTACTAGTTATTATCAAATTTTGTCTCTGTTTGTGGGTATTTTGTTTTTTCTTTCAGTTCTGTGTTGGATTATTTGTTCTTCCCAACACTTAAACTCTGCACTGGAACTAATTTGTAGCCCTTTGCTTACTTCTCAAATGGAGGAACTTCCTATGGGGACAAGTATTTGACCTCTGTGGTTGAGCTAAATTGCTGCTTTGTAGCTGATTCCCTGGGGGAGGCTTTTTGTGCAGTTCAGATTTTAATACTTTATAGATACTTTCAGCTCTCCTGAAACCTGGTAAACCTGGGTTGTATGGAAATTCTGGTCTGGCCTGAGTCTTTCAGCAAAGTGCATGCCCTGCAGTTTTGTTTTTTTTTTTTCTGACTGGTAAGGGGATTGCAACCCTCTGCACAGTGTGGTCCACACCACACTCAGCCAGTGAGCACACCGGCCATCCCTATTTAGGACCCGAACCCCCGGCCTTGATACTCCCAGAACTGCACTCTCCTGAGTGAGCTATGGGGCCGGCCCTGCCCTGCAGTTCTATATTCCTGGCCAGTCTCCACCGAGTGGTCCTATGCTGACTTGGGGGCAGATCAGCTGTCCTTGCTGTGCCCCAGTGTTCTCCCAGTGGACCCATCTCCCCCACCATCCACACTCCAAACACTTCCCATGGAATGGGCCATGCACTAGTCCCTTGTGATGACTCACTGGCCTCTGAGTTGCTCTTTTCAGTTGTTGTGGGTTCTCACTCCTTTGTGGGTGCATGGGAACCCTGTTAGTGGTCTTGCTGGCCTGGGGGCCACCAAGACTCTCTTCTCCCCTTTCACCTCCAAGTAACTTCATCCAAAGGGCACAGCTGCAGCTTTTGCCAGCTCCTGCTCCATGTGCTCAGCAGCTCCAGCCTGGATGTGGCCAGGATTCAAATGGTTGGCACCTGTTCTCCTGCCTTCATGAGCTCCATAGGTCTGTCCTCTTCCCCTGAGCACTAGTAGCCTCAGCTTGGCTGTCATTGCTTTCTATTTTACGTAGTTTGTCCACTATTTTTATTTTTATTTATTTACTTATTTTTATTATTATTATTAATTTTTTATTGGTTATAAATGTTCATGAGATACAAAGCTGTTCATCACCCCTTGGGCCCAAGATGTGAAGGCCAGATTCATGCTGGCAGCATACCCATTACTACAAATAGCATTTGTACCCCATGACCACCACCCAATTAGCCCCAACCTCCCCCCTCCCCCTTTCCCACCCACTTCAGCTTGTTGCCCAAGGAATGTTCTCTCCCTCTGCAAGTCCAGCACACCACTGTGGTCTGTCTTTCCTTCCTTCTTTCTCTCTTAGCTCCCACATATGAGTGAGTACATGCAGGATTCATCCCTCTGTGCTTTGCTTATTTCACTCAACATAAGTTTCTCCAGGCTCATCCATGTCATTGCTTTTTAATAGTTGTATATTCATTGATTTGTGGGAGAGTGTGATGCTGGGGACCATCTATTCTGCCATCTTGACTGGAAACTCCTCTGATTTTTTTAATCTTTAGAGATCATTTTGATGCATTTATTATAGTAATAATCAGTGTTCATCTTGTCTGGAAAGGTGAAGTGCTTAAGTCTGATTTTTATTTTTCATTTTTATTTATTATTAGTATATTCATTCTTACAAATTGTGATATTTCTTTATGCCCTTCGCCTGACCTTTCACTTCCCAAATCCCATCCCTCCCTCCCCCTCATCTCTAATATCCTTAGGTTTGTTCTGTCCTTCTGAAAGTTCAATTTATTGTTGTGGTCTTTTCTTTCTTTTTTTCCTTCATTCCTTCCCTCCCTCCCCCCCCCCACCTTCTTCCTAGCAGCCAGTTATAAATGAGAACAAGCGGTATTTCTGTTTCTTTTTCTGGCTTATTTCACTTAACATAATTTTCTCCGGACTCATCCATATTGCTGCACACAGCAGAATTTCATTCTTTTTTATGGCTGATTAATATTCCGTTGTGCACGTATACCACATTTTCCTTATTCAGTCATCCATCAATGGGTAAGTCTGCTTCTAAAGTTCCAAAATTACATCCAACTCCAGCCATTTCTTTTATTTTACTTTGGGCATTAGTGTACAAAGAAAAAAAGTTAATGCAGAAGCTAAGAGCTTAGGGATGTGTTCTGCCTAAGTAGAAAGATCATATAACATACCTGGAGAGGTTACCCACCACTGCCTCCTGAGAAATGGATTCATGGATATTCACAGATGACAAAGGCCTATAACATATTAATAAAATGCAAGAAGTTCAGGTAGATCTAAAAGCAGGGGCTGGTGATTTACTAATTACTTTAGAGTTGTGAGCACTGTAAAAAAATTTTAAAGATGCCAAGTGCCACTGAAAGATGGAGTTTATCATTCTCACCCATGCAATGCAAGTACATTCTTTGTGTTTGTCTTTCTTTTTCTGTTTTTGTTTGTCTTTTCTCCCTCCCTCCTCTCTCCTGTCCTACCACCTCCCTCCAAAGAAACAGTCTCAAGTTGACACTCTTTTGCTTGGAGGAAAAAGGTTGATCTCAATTTATTAGTTGTAGTTTGCAGATTGAGATCTGGCTGTAAAAAGACCATTTATTAATGGTAATAAATAAAAATCAGTTTTTTGAAATGTAATGATTTTTCTAAAATTTGACATTTTAAAATGAACTTTCAAAATTTGAATGGCCCTGAAGAAAAATGTAAATAATTCTGGACGTTTTGTCTTGGAATAGAAATGATTCAAGATAGGATTATGTGATAAATTTGGAAGAGTAGTAAGTCTGTTTGGGAAACGGAGCACATGAAATTCCTTTAATGACTTTAAAAGAAAATTAATGTAGTATTAAGTTGGCTGGATTCTAGCACCCAAGTAGTAACCATTTAGTTCTGTCTGGGCTTATTCTGGAGTCCCCTAGCTGTGACAACACTGACTCCCACAAATGTAGGTGTCTCTGCTTTTAACGGATATGTGTCTGTTCAGGCAGGCCAGCTTCAGATACATTGACTAAAGTGCCCAGCATCTATTAATAGAATTGCAGATTGGGACAGAAGTGTTTTAACTCATTTATGCCTCAGAACCTAAGGAAGTGGCTTGTATTGATTCTCCCAACTGGCACTTAAGGCTTTTGTAAACAGAAACAAAAAATGTACCTTTTTTCTCTACTGCTGGACTCTTTTGTTATTACTGTTTACTGAATGCCTACTATGTGTCACTTAATCCAAATTCATTCTAATGGTAGGCAATATTTTAAGAATGATACTGGTAATAATATAGGTAATATTTTCCTCATTTTACAAATGGGGGAATGGAAGATGTAATTGGTGAATTAAATTCCTCAATATTTCAGGACAGAAAAATTGTGGGGTATATAGCAAACCACAACACAAGAGTATCTGGTTACTTTAAGATAATGCCCTGAGGCAATGAGAATTTCTAAACCTAATTCAATCTTCTCAATTCCCTCTGATATAAAGTCAGTAATATGAACATTTCACAGGTCACTAATAACATTATCGCTCTGAAATACAGTCTGCACTCGATATCAGCAGTTTCTACATCTGCAGATTCAATCAGCCACAAGCCAAAAATATTTTTTTAAAAATAATAAATAAAAAAAAAATAACAACACAACAATGAAAACTAGTACAAGTAAACAATATAGGATAACAATTATTCACATAACATTTATGTTGTGTTTGGTATTGTAAGTAATCTAGAGATGATTTAAAGTATACAGGAGGATGTCTTAGGTTATATGCAAATACTATACCATTTTATATAAGGAATTTGAGCATCCATGGATTTTGGCATGGGGGGTGGTGGCGTCCTGGAACCAGTTTCCTGTGGATACCAAGGGACAACTGTATAAGAGGGATGACAAGCAGCAGCAAATAAATAGTGCATATGATACTTGCATTAGCATAGATAAATTAAGAAATCACAGTAATTCTTTTGGGATTTCGTACTTTGCCTTGTAAGTCTCTTTCATAGAAGTCAGGTAAAAGTAAATTAATTTATGCATTTTAGAATTAAAAGGACTTTGGGGAGACTGCCTAGTTCAGAGGTTCAAAACCTAGTAGAATGTGATGTTTCTTTTTTAATGTCAACTCACCAACTTAATAGGATTTGTACTTTTATTGCACAGTCCTCTGAAAATGTAAAATTGGGGGAATTGACCTAATCCAAAGTGTCATGGAAGACTTTCTAGCATTGTAATTAAGCTGACATTTGTAAGAATGAAAGAGTTAACCAGCCAAAGGAAGGGTAAAGGTGAAGAAGAGAATTCCAGACAGATGAATAGAAGGCCCTCATCATGAGAGTGAGGAAGGCATATGCAAAAAATGAAAAGTTCCAAATGACTGATGTTATGAAGCTGAAGAGGTAAGTCTAGGCTTGAACACACAGGGCCTGTGGACCAGGTGAGAGATTTAATGCAATAGGAAGCCTTTGAAGCGCTACAGATATGGAGAGAACATGGTCCAATTTACATTTCAAAAATATCGCTGTAGTTTAAGATACCCAGAATGGATTTTAGGAGGTTCGTAATGAATGCATGGATGGCAGGCACACCTATTGTAATTGTAGAGGTAAAATATATCAATCATCCTGATGAAATAATTGAACATTTTAACAATTTTGAGACATAATTTACAGAAACTAACATGCACTCTTTTTAAGTGCTGTGACAATGTAGCCACTGCTGTAAATAATATAAAGACCATTTCTAGCACCACACAATTTTCCTTATGATCTTTGTAGTGAATCCTTTATATCCTGGCCTAAGGCAACCAACCGTCCTCTTTCTGCCACTGCAGACAAGTTTTACCTATTCTACCATTTCATGTGTGGAAATACACTGTATGTAATCTTTTGTATTGTTATTTTGTAACATTTACATTGTTGCATGCATCCATAGTTTTTTAAAAAATTTCTAACTATTACTTGTATTACATGGTATCAATATACCACAATTTGTTTATTTATTCACCTGTTGGTGAACATTAGACTTGCTTCCAGTGTTGGTGTGTTATGGATAGAGTTCCTGAGACCATTTGGTATACAATTCATATTGAGAATTGACAAGTAAGAGATAAGGAAGGTGGTTAGTGAGCTGATCATGTTGAACCAGCAAAGATGAAAATCAGGATCTCTTTGAGGCTGGTGTCTGAGCAGACAAGGGCCATCAAAGGAACATAGAAGTGATTGATTATATTCGGGCCACAATAGATCAGTTGGAAAGTAACTACTGTGTGGAGCAAAGCAACAGAAAAGCTGTATAAGTAGGGGCCCAATACCAGTCGCATTTCATTTCTCTTAAGTAAATATTTGGGAGTAGAACTAGTGCATTGTGGGTTAGTGTATGTTTAAGTTTTAGGAAATAGCCAAAATTTTTCCATATTCTTAAATAATTTTCATTTCAGCTAGTTATGTATGAGCATTTCAGTTGTTCAGCATCCTCTCTGACAATTGGTATTTTCAGTCATCTAAAAAAAAATTTAGCCATCTCAGTGGGCGTGTGGTGTACATAATTATGATTTTAATGCACTTCTCTGATGAATAATGATGGTTAGCATTTTTACCTGTTTAAATTGGCCTTTTGTATATCTTCTTTTGTGGTGTCTGACAATTTACTTAATTCAGTTTTTGTCATTTTACTATTGGGTTGTAGGAATTCTTTATATATTCTGGATAAAATCATTGTTAGATATATATATAGTAAATATTTTTTCCCCGATTTATAGAATGTCTTTTATTTTCATAAAGTCGTACTTTGAATAACAGCAAATTTTGATTATGATAAAGTCCAATTTACCAATATTTTATTTTGGCTTATACTTCTTTTATCCTATCTTAGTTCAAGGACACTCAGACCATTTTCTACATTTTCTTCAAGAAATTTTGTAGTTACAGATTTTACGTTTAGGTGTTTGATCCATCTTTGTTTAATTTTTGTGAACAATTTGAAGTAAAGGTTGAGAATATTTTTATCTATATAAATATCCAGTTTTTTAAACCCTAATTGTTGGTAAGACAATACCTTACCCATTGAATTTACATTGGCATATTTGTCAAAATGATTTGACCAAATGAAGTGGGTCTGTTTCTGAACTCTATTCTATATTATTGATTTGTACAACTATGATTATTCCAAAGTCTATCCTACAACTTCAAGTAGTGTATTATCACATATTATTTTTTATTTTTCTAAAATTTTTGTCTTTCTAGGTACTTTTTGCATTTCCATATAAACTTTAGAATCACCCCACCTTTTAAAATTTAAAACAAAACAAAACAAAACATGCAATAATACTGTGATTGAATTAAATCTACACACCAATTTGGGAAGAATTGGCTTCCACTATAAAATTTATAATCACATTGTCCATTTCTACAAAAATGTTCTGCTGGAATATTTAATTTGGGTTGCAATAAATACACATAGATCAATTTGGAGAGAGTTGACATCTAAACCAGATGGAGTCTTCCAAGTCAGTATAGCTTGGCATTTTTTAAGATCTTCTTTGATTTCTTTCATCAGCGTTTTAGTATATAAAAATTTTGCACGTTTTGTTGCATTTTTACCCAATATTTCTATTTTCTAGTGCTATTATAAGTAGTATTTTATTTCAATTTTCTATATAGGAATACAATTGCATTTGACATATTGGTCTATACTCTGCAACCTTGTTAGACCAGTACCTTTTTTGTAAATAATTGGGGGCATTCTATGTAGATAATGTTGTGTTTTACAAACACAGAGGATTTTATTTCTCTCCTTTTAATCTACAGGCTTTTAATTTTTTTCTTGTTATACTCTCTGGGATCTGCAAAACAATGTTGGATAACAGTGTTAGAACAAACATCTTGCTTTGTTTCCAATATGGAGAGGAAAATATTCAGCTTTCACCAATTGGTATGATGTTAGTTATAGTTTTTAAAGAAGATGCCAATTTCAGATTGAGGGAGTTCTCTCCTACTCTAAGTTGCTAAGAATTTTTTTTATCGTAAATTGATACTTAATTTTGTAAAAGGATTTCTCTGAATCTTTTTAAAACATGGTATTTCTTTTTTCTTCCTTACTCTGTTGGTATGGCAAATTACACTGATTTAATTTCAAATGTTGAACCAACCTTGCATTCCCAGGATAAACTGCATTGAATAAATAAAATGGGCTTATCTCTAGACTTGACAAAGTTGAGGAAATAAGTAGTTAATTAAAGAAATGTCATTAGCATTTATCAAAATTGTAACACAAAAAGAAAAGAGCGAAAGAAAGGACAAATCATCTAAAACTGTAAGATAATAGCAAATAATGTAACATGTGTAATTAGAATTCCTGAAGGAGAAGAGAGAGAGAGAGAGAGTGAGAGAGAGAATATGAAAGAAAAAATATTTAAAGATATAATAGCTGATACATTTCCAAAAATAATAAAAGACATTACACCACAGATCCAAAAAGCTCAGCAAAACTGGAGGAAAAATAATAATAAGAAAAAATAAATACATCTAGATGTGTTACATTTAAAATACTGAAAACCAAAGATAAGTACACAATTTTGAGACAAAAAAGCCAGAAAAAAAATTTGTATTGCATACTGAGGAACAAAGATAAATGTTACAAAAAACTTTCCCTCAGAAGATATATAAGCTAAAAGACAAGGTAGTGACATCTTAAAAGTTCTGAAAGAAAAATGAAATGATGAACCCAGAATGAAATACTCAGTGAAACTTCTCCATAAAATCAAGAAGATATAAAGACATTTTTTGACCAATATAGACAAAGATAATTTATTTCTAGTAAATCTGAACTATAAGAAATGTTAAAGAAAGTTATTCAGGCAGAAGGAATATGGTACCACACACAAAAAATGTATCCGCACAAAAAATTGTGTTGGTTTGTTTTTTGCTGTTTTATTATTATGCTATAGTAGTTTTTAATATATTCTGGATACTACCTTTTGGCTGAATATATACATATCATATATAATTGAAATGTAAAACACAAATAGCATATAAATCAGGAGGAGAGGAAATAGATGGATCATGATCTGATACAAAAATACAAATAGTAAATAAATGTGTGTTATAACTTGTGTTATTTCCAAGAAGTGTAAACTTCTATAAATCCTTTCTAACAAAAGTAAATATTCATAAAGAAAGAATAAATTTAAAATGAGTAGGAAACACAGAGCGTCAGAGATATTGGTAATGTTTTTAAGTTGGGTGTTGGGTTCACAAGCATTTATTTTATTATAAATTAAATGTCATCTGTTCTTCTGTAAATATACAATCTCACATTAAAAATGACAAATAATTGTCATTTCTAATGTTCAATTGTGTTCATACAAAAGAAAGAAAAATATCTACACACCTGTTGTCTTTGGTTTGCATGGAATCTTTACTAAATTTTGTCATTCAAATTTCAATATGAGGTTATATTAAATCTGGTACTCCTCTTCTCTTAAAAATAGGAAGAACTGGTGACCCCAGGCCCACGTACTTGCATGGTACAAATATCAGTGATGTTAATTAAAAAATGCTCCTTCTTGTCCTGTGGCCCCTATGAAGCTTTATTCGTTCACTAATATTATCCCTTTGGGCCCTCTGACCATCTGAGTTTGCTGCCCCTTAGAATGCACTAGAATTAACAATGACTCAGAATAGTGGAATTAAATATGATTTCTTTTCTTCTAAAAGAAATAAATGAGAAAAGACATAAAAGAAAAGAGTTAACTTATGTTTTATTGAAACACAAAGATAGCAATATTTACATTAAATGTAAAAGGATCAAACAATGATGGTAAATACAAGGGTTATACCTAAAACATACCTAAATATATGGACACATATCATGTTCATGGGTTAGATCTGATTTGCACAAAAAATTAGTTTCCTCCAAATGACTCAGAGATCCAATGCCATCTTGACTAAAGTCCTATCAGTCATTTTGTGTGTATCAATAAGCTGAGTCTAAAATGTCTATGATGTAGTCAGCTGAATAATGGTGCCCAAAGATACCCTGTTCCTAATCCCTGGAACGTATGAATGTTAATTTATATAGAAAAAAGAATTTTTGTAGATGTGATTAAACTAAGAATTTTGAGATTGGGAGGTTGTCCTGTATTATCTATGTGGTCCTAAATGTAGTCAAAAATATTTTTCTAAAGGGGAGGCAGAAGAGGAGAAGGCTATGTGACCATGGGGGTAGATTGGGGTGATGTGACCACTTCGATGGAATTCAAGGAATGCAGCTCTAGATGCGAGATAAAGCAATGAACTGATTTTATCTTAGATTTTCTGGAAAGAGCACAAACTTTCAAACAAGTAGATTTTGGCCCAGTGAGACTGATGTTTGACTTCTGACCTCCAGAGCTATAAGAAACTATATGTGTGATTGTTTTAAGCCACCAAGTTTCTGGCAATTTGTTACAGCAGCCATAGAAAACTAATATACAAAAAACTACAAAACACTAGTAATACCTAAGATATTTCTAAAGAAGATGAACATGTTGGGATTATTTGCTTTACCAAATATTAAGATTTACTATAAAATTATATATATATATATTAAAATCATGGTATTAGTGTAAGGATAGATAGTATAAGGATAACAAATGGCAAAAAGCAGAAAATTTTCCAAAACACTCATCCATGTAGGAACATTTTATATATGATAAATGTATGATATTTACAATGAAAAGCAATAGGGAAATATGGAATGTTCAATAAATGGTGCTATAGAAAAAAATGAACCTTAACTACTTCATCGCACCTTTTGCAAACTTAATTCTAAATGGATTACAGAACTAAAGTGAAGGACAAAACTCTAAAGTAGTTATAATAGAAAAAAAATATCATAATGGCCTTATGGTAGGGAACTTGTTTTTACTAGGATATAAACAACATTAATCATTAAAAGGTTGAAAAATTAAGACATTTAATTTAAGAATGTCAGCAAAAGTCACCATTAAAACAGCAAAAATGAAAAGTATACAGAGGCATTTGTAGTACATTAAGCATTCAGTCTTGCAGCAAGAATATATACAGTAAAAAGAAAATCTACTAATCACTAAGAAAAAGAAAGAACACTTTGTAGAATCATGGTTGTATTAGTCCACTTCTGTTGCTTATAACAAACTACATGGAACTGGGTGATTTATAAAGAAAACAAAATTTATTGCTTACAGTTTCTGAGGCTAGGAAGTCAAAAGTCCAGGGAACACAGCTAGTGAAGGTCTTGGTGGTGGTGACAGTGATGCAGTGTATCACATTGTGAAAATGGCAGAGCAGAGAGAGCAAGAGTCCAACTTGCTCATTCACTCTCCTTTTAAAGCCCTCCAAACTACACCTATGACCACCATTTTTAAGCCATTCACTATAGCATGGGTCTACATTCTAATCACCTTTTTATCCATAATAAGACTTCTCACCCTATTAACAGTAATGGTGGGGGCTAAATTTCTAATACATAAAATTTGGGAGACACAATTCAAGCTTCACTGAGTTTTGAGGGGGCATAATTCAATCCACTACAATGGTCAACTCTCTTGAAAAGTCATTTTTCAAAAAACCATATTTCATTGGTCCCCAAATACATGAAAAAGTCTCCAACCACATTTGCTGTAAAGAAAATGCAAATTGAAAAATCGCAATAGAATACTAGTCTATACCAATGAGAATAGCTAAATTAAAAAAAAATTAAATTATGCACACCTATAATTCCTCACCAACGTATATAACCACAGAAATGTTTGCATGTGGGCACCAAAGAGTAAGTTCGAACATGTTTACTTTAGCAAACTGATTAGTAGCCCCAGACTGGAAACAATCCAAATTCTCATCAAGAATATAATAGAGGGCCGAGCCCGTGGCGCACTCGGGAGAGTACGGCGCTGGGAGCGCAGCGACGCTCCCGCCGTGGGTTTGGATCCTATATAGGAATGGCCGGTGTGCTCACTGGCTGAGTACCGGTCACGAAAAAGACAAAAAAAAAAAAAAATATATATATATAATAGATAAGTACACTGTCATAGGTGCAAGCAATCGAATTCTAAACAGTAACTAAAATGAATAAACACGCTCACATGGCAATATGGATGGATTTCACAATCAAAAATCCAAACATAAAATAATTTCTATTGAGCAATATGTTTAATATAAAGCTTAATGGGAAAAAACTAACCTATAGTCCTTAAGGATATGTGCACATGTGTTAAAACAACAAAAATAGCAAGAGATTAATTATGTGAGATGTCAAGAAAGTAGCTCTGGTTAGCAGGATAGCAGGGAGCTGTGACTGGGAAGGGACCGAGCGGGATGTCACCTATGGAATGCTGGCAGTGCTTGGTTTCCTGAACTGAGTGTTGCCTATATGGGCATTCTATTTATAACAATGTGAAATGGTGTACTCTCACATATTTTTCTGTATGTACTATTTCATAATTTAATTTTTAATTTTACATTAAAAATAAATTAAATGTAGGAAGACCAGTTGTGGGGTACTATAAATCTCTAAGGAAGAGAACATGACAGATTGAAGAGGTTTAGAAGTAAAAGGGTTCAAGGTAGATCCAGAAATACTTACAGGGGATAAGGAATGGGAGGGAAATAAATTAAATTGTTCTGTTTCACCATGTACATAGCAAATAGAGTGCTTACTGTGTGGTATGTAGTTTGATGTATAAGTCATTTCATTTTTTTCCATATGGATACCAAATTAGTCTAGCATCTTTTATTAAAAAGTATTGACACTTAATACCAACCCTGTTTATTACCATCCTCATTTTACAGGTGAAGAAACTGAGTCAAAAAGAGGTTAAGCAATTTTCAAAAAGGCAGGACAACCTAATAGGCAAACTTCTACTTTAAGTTGCAGCTACAGACTAACAGTAATAATGGTCAGCATAAACACTACGAAATGTAACCATCATTGGTCAGTACAAACAATAACAGTGTGTCCCAGCATGAGGTAAGCGCCTTAAATACAGAGTGCCATTTAATCATCCAACAAATCTGGGAAGCAGTTCCTACAATTATCTCTGTTTACATAGGAGGAAACTAAGTCTTAAAGAGATGACTGCTGGTAAGGGGTGGAACCAGGTCTCAAACACAGATTTGTTACTCTCCAAAACTCAGGGTCTAAATTATTAGTCTCTCTTGCTTTAAAAATATGCTAAAAATGATCATAGACTTGAAATTATAATTTTTACTTTTCAATTACAAAGCATTTGCTTGTTTTCTTTGGCTTTTTCTTTGGCTGTTCAACATCGATAATCCTTGCTCCAAATCTTCTTCTAATCACAAAGGAAGAGATAACATTTAAAATAATTAAAAAGTCCTAAAGTTGTAATACTTCCTTTCATAAGTCAGCATTTCATATACTGTCTGTAATGTTGACAGCACTTACTGTAATGGGGATATTTGCATATTAAATTTATCTAAACTTTTCAATTCTGATTTTACACTTTGCTGCAGAAATCTCTATTATGACATGAGATGCAAATTCAAAAGAAACAGTTAACTGAGAACTCAGTATACACTCCAGGTACAAACGCGGTAATATGCAAAACTAGACTCTACTGTTTTCTATTCCCTGTTTCACTGATTTTGTTATATAACTCTGCTACTCTGGCCTTTTTTCTCTTGGAATAAAGTCCTGCCATTCTAATAACTTGCCAGTATTAGTTCTTTGTCATTAAATATATTTTATTTCCCAAATGATGTTTCCCCTCCTCTAACTCTGACCTTTGAGACCCTGCTGAGCTAATTATGACTGCCAGTAGCAGACACCCACCCTCATCAGAATGCTCTGACAGACTCTTCCCTTTTTGCTCGATGCCAGACATTTCACTTTCTGACATCTACAATTTTGTGAGAATTTCAGTGGCTGCCTCAAGACTGCATTTTATCCCTATTGATAGTATTAATGTGAAGCATTCAAGAATGTCTCTGTTCCATTTATGCATTCATCTATCTGTTAAATAATATTTTTGGTTGTGATGTTTGGTGAACCAAGTTAATTTCATGTAATTACTTATGCTACCAAACCCACAGTATTAGATTATTATTTCAAGGGTCAATATATATGCAATCTTTGCAATGCATATGTCTCCTCAATTTATATATGTAATGGATATAATTGATTATATATATTTAATTTATTTCTTCAGCAAACATTGATTGTGCACCTGTTTCATGTGATATGTCATGAAAAGCACAAAAATGGAATTAACACAAATAAGTACAGTGCTTGACAAATAGTAGTTGCTCTGCAAACATTTGTTGAATGAATGAATAAATGAGTGAATAAACACAACAACATAGCTATAGAATAATTACATACCTTTGACCTTCTCAGGGGCGAAACCCAGAATTTCACCAGCTCAGGGACATCAGTTACTGGCATTAGCAAGGGAATGGGTAAGTCTTACCTCTGGTTCTAGAGTAAGCAGCAAAAGGAATTGTATACGAACGCTTATTGAGAATGAAATTTGATGTCTGAAACTAAAAAAGTGGAATGAGAATAGGAAAATTATCTATTTGGAGAATCAATAAAACAGTAGAGAGAAAATGGAAAGAGTCTGAAACTATTTCATGATGCTAAGGTGTGCAGAGAGGGTTAGTGGTAGAGCAGGCAGAAGAATAGTACCTGTCATTTGCAACAACATGGATGAGTCTGGAAGACATGATGTTAAGTAAAATAAGCCAGGCACAAAAAGACAAATACCACATGATCGCACTATATGTGGAATCTAAAAAAGTCAAACTCTTAGAAACAGAGAGTAAAACAGTGGTTACCAGAGGTTAGGAAGTGGGGGAATTAGGGAGATGTGGGTCAAAGGATAAAAAACTTCATCTATGCAAGAGAAGTAAGTTCATGAGATCTCTTGTACATCATGGTGACTATAGTTAGTAACAATATATTAGGTACTTGAAAAGTATTAAGATGGTAGACTTTAAGTGTTCTCACCACAAAAAAGTATATGAGGTAATATATATGCTAATTAGCTTGATTCAGTGGTTTCACAATGTATACATCTATCAAAACATCATGTTTTATGCCATAAATATATACAATGTTATTTGTCAGTTTGAAAAACAAAATTAAAAACAGAATGAAACTGGTTCAGGCAAGAGTAGCAAATTCTTTCAGTTTCCCAGTATCCTTATATAACATAAAACCCTCCCACTTTGTTTCATATTATTACAGAGAGAATGAGCTATTACCAAGATGACTTAAGTTGTAAAGTTTAACTAGAATGAGATAAAGACTCACAAAGTATAGTTGATTAATGCACAATTAGGTGGCAGGCATAACTTACATTTAAAGCATTTGACCCATCAATAACTCTTTCCACAAAAGAGCCAGAGCATAGTAATCCCCTCTGGAACACAGGGACACTTGCCTGTAGTTGATGATAATGAAATATTATATCTGCCCACCGTAGAATTTAATCAATAGTCAAGGAGAATGTGTATCCCTATTTACGAATAGTTCCTCTGGTTGCATTCACTGCTTAGCGTACCGCATCCAGATTCTGTTCCCAGTTCTCTGTGGACACAGCCCTCATAAAAGGTTTCAATAACTTTCAATTCGCACAATTCAAAAGCATTATCTCAGCTCATATTTCGTTTGGCCTCTCAGTAGTGTTTGATACCACTGACCATTTCATTTTCTTTAAAACATTCACTTTCTTTGTATTCCATGGCTGCAATGCATGTTCATAATTTATTTGGAGGCTTAACATCTGAATCCTCTCCCTCTTTTTGGCAAAGCCTCACTTTTTTGAGGTAGTAGCTTTCGTTTCATTGATTTTGGATACTGAAAATGCCAAAGACTTATTTTATTAGCCTACTTTGCAGATAGAAAAAAAGAGCATGTTCAGTTCCTACACTCAGACATATTTGCTCTAGACTTTGAATCCGAATCAGTGATGCCAAGAATTAGGGAGTACACAGAATCTGTGCAAGTGACAAAGAACAGCAGAGGTGACCTCTATATAAAAGTTCCAGATGGAGTAATTGCAGAATTTCTGATGGTGGAGTTTGGTGTCCATATGAGATTTTGTTGGTGCAAACTATGGTGCCTATGCCCAGCAGGATTTTTATCATATAATCACTGGAACAGTTTGATATAATTGTAATTGCTCTTTATGTCTGTACTTACCAAGCCACATACTGTGCGTCACTCAAGTTATCTTAATTGACTGGTCAAAAATGACAGAGTATTATAACACATTAAAATAATTGCACCTGAACATCCATACAAAGAGAACAAAACTCCTCTTCTCCCTCTCCTCTTTCTCTCCTAAAATATTTCAACAATATTTTTGTTAAGATTTAGATGAAAAATGTAAAATAGTCAATTATACCTTTGTTAATATCTCATTAAAGGAGCAGTTAAGAATCTAGTTTGAGTTAAATCAATTGAATCCTAGAGTTAGAACAAAAATCTTAAAGTAAATTTAATTCTATGGTTAATCTCTTATAATGCCTCTAAAAAGTAATAGTCTGCCCTCTGTGAACACATCTCAGTTATTATAATTATAGTTTAAATTAAAATTTGAGATCAGGAAGTAACCTAAAAAGCTGTTCTGACACCACACTTTTGCAAAAGCAGAAAACCAATGACAAGGAGAGGATAGATGGCCACTTGACAGCTACACGTTCCTTAGAGGTTGGTCCCTCTCTCTGGGTTCAGTGGTTTCTTCCTTGTACCTCTCTGCTCACCCTTGAGGCATCTATAGATGACCCTATTAGAACATTTTTCCTTATAATAAGCTCAAATTTATCTCTCTGAAACCTTCTTGCTCCATTGATCCCTAAAAATGTAGAGACATAAAGGATGAGGTGAATCCCTGTTTGAGAAGATGTATTTATTTTGCTCAGAGTTTCTCAAAAGTCTTCTTCAGAAAAAGGATTTCCCTAATTCCTTCAACTCGGTCCTAACCTACTGTCGCCCTCTGCCTCACCTTCACCATTCTTGGCAGTCTCCCGGGCATACTTCAGTTTATTTTACTAATTAGTAGCTAGAACTGTATATATTTATGTTGTATTCTCACTTGCCTAAAATTTGTCTCCTTAATTCCCATAAATGATGAAATGTCTGAGTCTGACAGGACTCTAAACTCTTGGGAGGAATCTAGGCATGTTAGAGGTAGTTGGGTAAACACAGTGCAAGGAGAACTGTCTCTGAAAAAGGCGAGTGCATGCAACCCTGTAAAACACCAAACCCCTGAGGCACGCCGTAAACCCTTTTGTAACACGTTGTGGAACTTTTGGGAGGTCACCTAAACCCCTTGGGCTTGTGTTTAAATATGTGTAAAACAAGCTATGTAACTTAAGTGATGACTAAGGGTTTAGCAAACTTGCTGTAGTGACAGGAGCAGCAGCAGGGCTTTGATTCTAAGGATTCCATCCATCCGTGTCTTAGCTCTATTATTCACTAACTGCATGTGGGCTGGTAAATTATGTATCTGGCCTCAGTTTCTTCCTTTTTAAAATAGATATGTGGATATGGAAAGTGAAACTGAAGAATGCTACTGGAGTTTATGGTGCTTAAGTTTATATCTCAACCAATAAGCAACAAAGAACACCTTTCAGCTATGTTATCCTACAATCCACATCTCTACTCTACTATGGCATTTTAAAAGTTAGAGTCTCCACCTCACATAGAAGAACTGAGGTCCCAGTTTATGAGGAGACATCATTTCTTTCACAGGTATGCTGCTCTTCCTAGGTTTAATTAGTCCTTGATCGGGACTGCTGGAATCATATTCTATGTAGCATTTCAGCAAGCTCAGAAAGAGATTCCCTTAAGCCACTGTCATAAAAAGCCAGCAACGAAGACTTCTCAACATGATCTCTTCCAGTAATGAGCTGTTTCTAACTTTATCCACATCACAGGCACTCAGCCCATTAGTTCGTTTTGAAGAGCAGGTTGGGATACCAAAGACCATTATGTGTGATCATTGATTTTTCTAAAAGCTGCATCTGGGGATTATCAGCCTGGCAAGTAGCAAGCAGACAAACAGTGGCTGGCTTTCTCCAGCTGAATATCAAGATGACCTAGATTGTGGCAGACTCAGTCAGCTTAAAGAAGGGTTTTATATATTTTTTTAACAATCCAAAGCAACCTCCTTCCAACCAGCTCAAATTATCTGCAGCACAGGGGAATGGTCCATGAATTATTTACAAAAAGCACATGCTCCTCACTTGTCTCTCTCTTCAGCTATGACTTGTTATGCTCCTTCCTCGAAGAAGTCAGAGGATGAGCAGGTGCAACAATTTTGTGTAATAATGTCCTCCAGGGACTTCCGCTTTTTTTCCCCTGAGAAAATTGACCAGACAGCTAAAGTTTGGCCGAATATTGCCTTACTGACTTCCATTTACAAGAAGATCTTTAACAAGGCAGTAATTTCACTGATGGCCAGTACACTTATATGCTTCTTTGAGCAAAAAAAAAGGAAAAAAGGGAAAAAAAAGAAATTAAACGAAGAAGAAATCTGTGATGGATATTAGGACATGCAGGTGAGGCAATTCTTCAGTAATCACAATCTATTCAAAATGAGAAGTGACATCCATTCAGCAGAGACTGTGTGCCTGGCACTGTGCTAGTTGTGTTACATGTGACTTATCCAATCCTTGTGACCCAAACCTCACAACCAAGCACTTTTTATACCCATTTTTAAGAGGTTGAAATAATATCATAAAGGTTACCCACCATTTCATCAGGGCCTGGTATTTTACAAAGTGCTTTAAAACAAATGATCAACTATGACTTTTACATAATGAATATTGTAAGCTATCATGGCACCATTTTATAAACAAACAAACTGAGACTAACAGAACTTTGGCCTTGGGTAGGAAGACTTTGTGCCTCTGCATCTCTGATTAAATGTTTTAATGACCACTTGTTGAGAACGTGTTATTTATCACACACTGTTCTCAGTATTTTACCTATCTTTGTCCACTGCCCTTCCTAACCACAAACAAATAAAGTGCTGTTCCCATTTTACAGATACGAAAACTGAGTCTTAAAGTGATTAGCTATTTTGTTCAATACTTTCAAACAAATATGTGACAGAGCCAGGATTTGAATTCAGGGAGCTGGCCTCAGTGCCTATGGTCTCTCTTTAAACTAGCCTGCATCTCAGTGTAGGTAATCATGTACTCTTTGGCTTCATTCCTGGTTTAATCCTCTTGAAGTTAGTGATACTTTCACTTGAGTGATATGCCACATTCTCATTCTCCTGAAGTAAAAAAATTAGTAACAATAATAATACTGATTGCATAGGGCTATTGCAAGGATTAAATGAGTTCTTATGCCTGAAGCACTGAGAGCAGAACCTGGCAGACAGAATCATGGAATGAAGGCTAACTATGGTTTTGCCATTGCTACTGTTGTTGTTTTTACTTCTAAGGCAACATAGGCTATCAAAAAAGTCTCATTTTCTGAAATCCTTCCCTGACTCTGATGGGAGCTGTTTTTGGTGAACATGTTTTATCTGTGGCATTGAAACTCATTACATTCTTGTGGGTAAATGCTGGGAATACTAACCACCTCACCCAACTTTCCTTCACAATATTCCCCAGGTGCTTAGAGCCTAGGATTTCTCAAGGTGGCCTTGTCATCTGCCACTCTTCTTTTCCACAGCTTCTCCCTGAGTGTTCACTTGTCATAGTGACACTGACAAGCAGTGACAGGATTATAGGCTTCCCCCGGGAGTCTCTGTAGCCAGCCAGCCCCACCATTAACAATCACAATGTGAGTGCTGTGCATAGGCTCTTGCCCGCTGGTTACAAGTCAGTCAGGTCCTTGCCTTGCAGCCAGTCATTCCCTGGAGTCTGCAGACTGACACAACAAAACAGAATTCCTCTCTCTTGCCAGAGCCCAATCAAGCCAAAGGCCCTAAATATCAAATTGGGATTCTTCAGGCCTTTAGGAGAACTCAATTTTCCCTGCTCACTCTAGGGCATTAACCTGCCTGTCATATTCATCTGCATTTGATATTTTCACTTGAGTGTCAAGAAGATTCTTAGGAGAGACCTGAGTCAAAATGATTTGAAAGAGAGTGAATCTTTGGTGGAGTAATAGTCAAAGTGGATTCTCGTTTACCCACATGGGTAACAGGTTTTGCTCTTAAAATCATGGGGTATTCCATCTAAGCTGATAATTGTTGATAGCATCTAGAACATAATGCACTATGACCTGGGTAACATGAAGTGTCAAATTATATAGGTCTAAGTAGAAAATCCAGTATCTTCACTAGAGATAGTGATATCTTAATATGTGCCATGCAATTATCCTCCTTACCTGCACCCCATGTGGAAAAATCTTAAGTGTAGACCAACCTGAGTTTGAATCCCATTGCTACTACAACACTGTAACTTTGGGTCAGCTATTTTAATCCTCTAAGCCTCATTTTTTTGTCAGTCTGTAAAAGATGGATAACTCTCAGTATTTTCAAAGGTTGTTTTGAGACTGAAAAGTGGTGACGATTTCAAAGAAGTTAGAAAATACTACCAGGGTACTTCAAAAGTTTAGGGATAGAGTTGAAAGGTAATACAAATCTTTCCATGAACTTTTTGAAGTACCCTTGTATATTATCCTCACATGAGTGGCTCAAATATCCCCTATCCCACCTCAATCACCTTCTTACCCATCATGTTATTTCTGATTTCTCTGTTTGTGTATTTCATAGAACCTGTCACTATCTGAAAGAATCTTTTTGTTTTACTCACATGTTTGTTTAAGCTTGCTTGGCTTCCTCTCCACTTCGTTGGCATCTTTCTCTCTCTCTCTTTTTCCTGGTGTCCAGAGCAGTACCTGGCACTCTGATAGGCAGTAAATAAAAATTGTGTATGGCTAATGACTGTATTAGTTTCTCGTTGCTGCTAAAACAAATTACCACAAACTTGGCAGCCTACAACCACACGAATGTATTCTCTTAGAGTTCTTTAGGGCAAAAGGGCAAAATCACTGAGCCAAAATCAAGGTGGATGTAGGGCCGTGCTTCCTCCGAGTATCTAGGATGCTGGCCTTCCTGGTTTATGGCACATCATTTCAGTCTCTGCCTCTACAGTCACATTGCCTTCTCTTCTTCTCTCTGTTCCAAATCTCCCTGTTTCCCTCTCATAAAGATACATGTAATTGCATTTAGGTCACCTCCAGGTATTCCAGGATAATCTCCCCATCTCAAGATCCTTAACATAATCGTTTTTGCAAAGTCCTTTTTAGCCATAAAACAACATTCACAGGTTCTTGGATTAGGATGAGAATATCTTTTTGGACAGGGGCATATTCGGCTTACCATACTGTTTGCTTTTTTAGCAATCTTTCTTTCTATCCTTTCAACCTTACATCTTCTGACTTTCCTACTATCATGTCTCTTTTTCCCTACACCTCTTTTTTCTTCCGTATTTTCCTCCAACCTCTTTCTCTTTCTTTCCTCTTTACTTTTCTATAGGAACCACTGAAATTTAAATAATCAACTTAAGGCTCTGTTTGTTCTGAGTAGTTTTTCACATTCTATGTAAAATAAAATAGCATGTAATATGTCCAAGTAAAACCCTCACTAAATTTGGGGGAGCTATGTGAAGGTTATTTTATTTATTTTGATTTTAAGACTATAATTGCCATTTGTTTTCAGCCTCTAACAGACCCCTTTTTAATAATCCTTAAGTGAATCCATAAGTCATTATTAAGGACAATCTATGTTTTGGTGAAGAGAGCCAAAATAATTACAACAGTGATCTCAGATGGTAATTGCTAGATAATTATTCAGCGACCACCTGATAATTAACCTGTTTTACCTGTATGATCACCAGCTAACATTTCAATTAAAATCTGAAGTAGCTTACTTAATGTCCTTGAAAGCTAGAGCAAAATTTAAAAAACCCACCTACCCCAAAGAGTCTTCTAATATTTAATTGATTAATTATATTGTATTTGACTCAAAGGACTTCAGGTCATTCAGACAGCAGGTATCTCAGATGGTATGATTAATTTAGCACATTTTTAACCTCGGGTAAACACAACACAGAAGTGGAATATAATCACCATCACAAGTAGAAATATTGCAAACTCTTAACTAACTTTTATATTCAGGGTGCCAAAGCATTTTCCTTTTACAGAAAGGTGATAAGGAACTCCTACAAAGAAATCTGAGTGGTCCCAGTGTGTGTTGACCACAAGTTTGTATGTCTCCTGGCCAGCATTTCTGGGAAGGTTGCATCACTTGATAGCAGATAATGAAGCCTGCAAAAGTTTCCTATAGGCAATTTAATGTCACTCAAAATGAATAAGCCAAACCAGCTTTGTCTGTGTAAACAAGGGGCTTAAAATGAAAGTGCTAATCAAGCATCTTTTAGGTAAGCACATCTTTCTCCTATTTATTTTTGTCTGTGGAGAGATAGAACCAGAAAAAGCAAAACTGAAAAACTTTCATTCCTTGCTGAAATGTCAGGGACCCTGAAGCTGCTTTCTTGTTAATCCAGTGGACTTATTTCCATTACAAGGGACTCACTAGGGGACAGTAGACAGTGAGAATGGGCAGCATGAAAAGTAAACTTTAGCTTATGGAGGTTTCATTGAACACAGAAAAATATAGAAGCTTTTAGTTTGCTGGGACAGAACTCTGGGAAGGATGGGGCAGCCATTGTTGGCTTGTTCCTGGCTGTTGCTTTGATAAAAGAGACAAGAGGGAAAGCTTTGTCAAGGTTCTGGAGGGTGCTAAGGAACATGTGAGTTTAAGATTGTCATCCCAGCAATTCAGGCTCATTTTGCTCTTGAATAATGTACATTAAAACTGTATAATTTCATTTCTCTTTCTGATCCTACTTTTTTTTCCCCCTTGAATATAGAATCTAGTCTGGTCAGCAGAACAACAAAACAAATGGTATCGCTAACAACATTTATTTATTTATTTATTTAAATTTTTGTGGGTTTTTCCCATCAGACCTGTTTATGGGGTACAGTTTGTTGTTTCAATACATGTATATGTTGTATAATGATCTAATCAGAATAGTTAGCATATATTTCACCTAAATTTATCATTTCTCTGTGGTTATAACATTCAAGATCCTCTTTTCTGGCTATCTTGAAATATACAACATAATATTATTAGCTATTGTCACCCTAGGGCACCAGAACTTATTCTTCCTATCTAACTGTAACTTTCTACCAACATTTCCCCTGTCCCCTGTCCCCCTTTCCCTGACTCTGGTAACTATTATTTTCCTCTCTATTTCTTTCCTTTTTTCTCTCTTTTAAATTTATTATTCTTAATTGACCCATGATAATTGTGTATATTTATAGAGTACAGTATGATATTTGGGTACATTCACACTGTGTGCAATGATCATATCAGGGTGCTTAGCATATCCATCACCTCAAACATTTATCATGTCTTTATGTTAGGAACATTCAACATCATCTCGACTAGCTCTCCAAAGATTCAGAGTACTTTTTTTTTTTTTTTTTTTTTTTTTTTTTTTTTTTTTTTGTCGTTTTTTCGTGACCGGCACTCAGCCAGTGAGTGCACTGGTCAGTCCTATATAGGATCCGAACCCGCGTCGCCGCGCTGCCAGCGCAGCACTCTACCAAGTGCACCACGGGCTCGGCCCCGATTCAGAGTACTTTGTTGTTAACTTGTGTCTCTATTCACCGTAGTTAAACATATCTGGATTCTAGATGCAGAAAGCTAGAACAAGAAAGGTGATTTTGTGCATATGGCACAACCTCTCTCAGCCTCAGTTTCCCAAGCATTGAATCTACAGCTGAACTCCAGGATTCAAATTCTGGTTTTGCCTGTTACCTACTGTGTGACTTTACATAAACTGCTCAACCTTATAATTTCCTTATTTGTAAAATGTAGATAACAGTAGTATCTATCTCACCAGTTACAGTGAGGAGTAAATTAATTAATGCATGAAAACTTAATACATACTATCCAGTTAGAAATGCCTCCAAAAGTGCTCAATAAGTGTTAGCTGTTTTTGTTATTTTGTCATTCTTCTCATTGTTATTATTTCCTCATCTGTCAAAGAAGGAACAACAATTCCTACCTCCCTGAACTGTGACATATGGTATCTGAAATATTGATCTAAATGTCTACCATAAAGTAAGGGCTTAATCCATGACATGTTCTGTACTATATTTACCAACAAATGGGTTCATTTGTCCCTTCCTACTGTATGCACCTTTCTCCTGGCTTTGTGCCTTCAGTTGGGGAAGTTAATTCCCAGAAAGGGTATGAATCATTCTACGGCCAGAAGTATATGAAGAATTATACCATTTTTCTTGTTCTTTTTCCCTTTCCTGAAAGAAAAAGTAAGCTTCCCAGAAAAAGTCAACTGAAAGCAATGATTTGGAGCCACCTTAGAATTCCTGAGGCCTTAAGACAATGTATTCTAGCAGATATGTCGACATTTTAATTTGAGACTGAAGAAAGAGAAGACTTAAATATAGACTTCCAGCTTCTCTTCTCGGTAGCCATAACTTGAAGTCTATAGTGAACCTCCCATTTGCCCCCCAAAAGAGTTGCTGATGAACTGGAAAAGCAGACTGGAAAAAAAGCAAGATGGAGGTAACCTATCCCTCTCTGTTTGCCATAGTCCAAAAAGCATAATGACTTGTACAATGCTCAGGACTAGTTCCAAAAGAGGCACTAAAGAGCTGTGGAGACCTAGAAGGGATTCCAACTAAGTCTGCGTGGGAAAGTCAGAGAAGAGATGATGTTTGAACTAGTCTTGGATAAATCAAAGTTCAGAAGAGGGAGAAGATATAATAGTTTAGTCACGAGAACAACATCTTCAAACCATGGAGGGCACAATAATACCTTCCTTTATTCAACATTGATCTTGGAGAACTCATTGTGATATTTTTAAATGATGTGGGAAGAAAGAACATGGACAGATGTTCCTGAAAAAAAAGCCCCACTGGATTATACAAATGACATCGGATTATATGGATGCCTTGGGAAACAATTTCTACACAGTCTCACTCTCAAGGTGTATTCAGTCTAACACTAAGAACAGAGAGAAAAAGAAGTAGAAACGATTATGGCTGATAAGTGTTAAGAAAAAGAAAAATAGCATAACAGGAGAACTAAACCTAGCCTACAAGTCAGGCAAAGCTTTTTCAAAATAATTCATTTAAGTTGAGGCTTGAGAAAAGAGAACTAAATAAAACTTTGGTTTCCTATTGATTGGCTTGAAAGATACTTTTATGCACTTGTTTAGAACTTGGGTGTTATGTATATGTATATGAACATCCTATAGATGTAATAACACCTAATTTTTTTTTTAATTAGAGAAGTGAATTCCACTTGATATCCAATTTTCGTAAGAAAAACTCTAAAAATTCAGCATCCATGGAAAACTAAAAACATAAACGTTGACCATATTGATGTGCCAATTGTAAATCATTGAAATACGAGGTCTCTAAAATTTCTTTCAATGCTAAAATTCCACAATTCCTTAATTAGTGCATAAAATGGAATAATCATTTATATAAATTTATATATTATTTTACAGAAAATACCTCCAGTCAATTTTCGCTCAATTATTTCTGAAAGTCCTCTCACCATTAGTATACATACAAATTCCTGCTAAGATTAAGGGAATGCCAACAATTGTTCACTTAAAAAAATGGAAACCATGTATTCGAATGATTCAGCCTATCATTCTCCGGTCAGGTTGCATGGGTTTGCATGCAGGCTCAGAAACATTGTCATAAAGTCTCTAAGCCTCAGTTTCCTCATCTCTATTAAGGGAACAAACATATAGCAAACAGTAAGAGAATCCACATAAAGCTATCAATCTGGTTTATTGTTAGCCATTATTATTCAATCACTTTACCAACTCTAAACTAAGTATATCTTCTCCTCTACAGATGAAGAAATTGAAGGTCATTCAAGTTCAACAACTTGTCCAAGGTCAAGGAGTTCAAGAAGCAGGATGCAAAATCAGGTCTTTTTGGTCCACGTGTTGGAGTGAGCAGGACTGACGCCATATTTTGACCTAAAACTACATGGGCTGCAGGCAAATTTTAGAAAGACAGTTTTTTTCTTGCAATGCATTTCTCTGAGTTCCCTCTTTTCCCATGGTTATCTGATATTTTGAACTTTGGTTATGTGGCAAGATGACATTATTTACATGAATGTAAAGTTGTTTTCCAGCCAGCCTGAGGCTGCAGAGTTGCATGTACTACCCAGACCCTGAGTTAACAGCAAAGATGGGAGCAGAGACCAGATGGAGTCTTGGCAAGACTTTACATCTGAGACCTTGCATGAAGCCCTCACTTCTCATATGCCCCCTCCTCCTGCTTTTCATTTTCCCACATTCCATTCCTTCAGCTTCCTTTTAAAAAACCCTTCAGTAAACTGTCCCGCGCTACCGTCTCGCCAGCAAGAACGACGCGGCACACAAAGGATCCTTCTGCAGATCAGCTTTAATGCATCTTGAGAGGGAGAGCATAAGCTTGCCAAAAATGGAGACCCCGAGCGAGGGAACCCGCGCCCTTTATATAGAGACTGCTCCTCGCCTAGGACGTGCTCCTACCTTATTGGTGGCTGCCTAATCGGCCCAGGCGTGTTACCGAGCAGCCCTGCCCTCCACCGGAAATCAGCGCCATCTTGTAATGGCGATTTCGGGCAGCTCCTCACATCTCCCCCTTTTTTATCATTTAAAGCGGCTGGTACAAGCTCGGCGGTCGCGGACAAATTAGCCAGCGTTCCTGTCCTAGGTCGTCCCTCCACAGACTTTGACCTTACCCGTCATAGGTTGACCCTATCGCCACCGGGCACCATGTCTTAGGTTGGTTCAAGTCTGGGGGAAGTTGCCCGTCTCTGGACACACTGGAGCCTGTTGTTACACATAGACCTGTTTGAGCAAGGGCGAACTCCTCTGAACAAGCTTCAGGGAGGCCAGCCAACAGGAAGGGGGAAGGGGAGTCAGAGCAGGCTAATCCTTAAGCATGGACAGCCAAACGTCAGGGTTGGCCCCCTGTTCCAGGGCTAGAAATGCCTGGGCGATGACTACCCTGTCTCTCTGGGTCTGGGCTTTTTAATCTGCAGACCAACCATAGTAGGAGCACAGTTCCCCCACATAAGAACATGCCAACCCCAATCACTCCTGCCCACTCCTTGAAGTGGGACACGGCCGTTTTAATCCATGAGGACAGTCCGGCTGCGAAGGAGACATCCACTCTTGTTGAATTCACGGACACAATGGCCATGCGCAGCTGGTTTATCAGGTTGTCAAATTCTCTCGTCCAACCTGTTGAAAGATGCTGGGATAATTGTTTAGACAAATTTGCAGCTTTGGTATACTTTTTATATTGGATACTGGTGACACATAACCCTGAATATTTCCATTGACACCCCAATTGAGCAATTTGCCATAAAACGTCTATTTGTTCCTGCACAAGATCCACCCGCTGGTTAACCACCATTAATCCTCCCTTCAGCTGAGCGTTTAGCGCAGTCTGTGTTTCTAGGGCCTGTGTTACCGCGGAGGACAAATTATTCAACGTGGTGGCAGTCTGTACCGTGGTAGTCAAGGAGACGGCAGCAGCTGTGGCTGCACCCGCCGCCAGGGATACGGCGGCGACTATTGCCGCAGTGAGACCAAAATCCCTCCTCTGCCTGAACAAGACCATAGTATTGGGAGCTTCTACTGGGACAGGAATCCATCTAGGCATTCGAGCAACTATGGCCAAATTGAACAGCGTAGCATTCCGGCACTGTGCATAAAAGCAAGTATAGTTATCACAAGCAATCTGACTCCTCTCATCACTAATATTAGTTAAAATAAACATGAAAGGAGGATAAAGGCAAACTGGTGTTGGCGGGACAGAGTAATTTGTTCCAAGCTGTTTTACGGACACAGTGGATTCAAAGGACTCAGTCACATTCCACTCAAAAGAGGCATTTCCCCAACCACCGCCTTTTGAAAAGGCAAACGGTGAAAGGTCCGTGCAGCTGCCATTTACCCCACACAACAGCCAAACATCAAAAGGGTTAGAACGGATCGCCATCGCGGGGTTTTGATATGTCCAATTTAGGCCGGCAAAAGAAGAATTAAACTGGGTTCCCATATAAGGCGAAAAGGTAAATTGGTTTTTCACTGCCCACCCCGTCTTCTTGGACTGGCAGCCCGTCCAGGGCGGGGTTTCCCCTTTCTTAGGGAGTGTCTTCCAAGCCTTAATGGCAGTGTTAGAAACTTGAACATAAGCACCCCATGGGAAAGCCGTCTGATCAGCGGCAAATGGGCCCTGGCCTGTTAACATATCAAAGGTCCAATCTCGCTGTTCAGGAGTTAGTGCGGCAGCGTTTGCCCTAGCCTGAGCCTGTGCAGCCTCATGCCATAGCGCCTTCCATTCCATGTATTGACTCATGGTAGGGAGCGCTGCCTTAGCCAACATTTGCCAGTCAGCAGGTGTCATAGCCACACCAGCAAACCTTTCTAGCATTACTAGAGTAAAATTGGCATTTACACCATATTTTCTAACCGCCTCTGCTAGATCCTTAATTTGGGTGTACTCGACAGGAGCATGAACTCTCCCTCCGCCCTCAACCTCAAAAACTGGGAAGGCAGCTTGAACCTTTTTCCTCACTTTATCAGAGAGGAATGAGAAGGGATTAGAAGACTGCACGTAAGGAGGAGGCGCCGAAGGCGCAGGCCGTGCGGGGGCCACTGGGGGCGGCCGGCATTTCCACTCCCCGAGTGGTCTCCGCCGCCTGTCGGGATGATATCTCTCCTCCTCGTACCTGGCAGCTTCCTCCTCCAAATCGGATTCCTCACTAGGGCTGAGGGGATCGGAGTCGGACTCATCCAGATTTAAATCTTCTAATTCTTGTTTTAAGGCCCCCAGCTCTTGCATAGGGTAGAGGCCTCCTTCTTTCCCTTCCAACTTTTGTCTGGGTTTTGAAATCCCTCCTTTACCGGCAGATGTGCCGGGAGTGTCACTTTGTTGTTTTAGAATCTCTCCCTCGTCCGTAGACTTACCGGGAGGGCCCTTTTTCTTATGGGAGACGTCTCTCCTCCTGCGGGTACCCATCCTCTCACTCCGTTCAGTTTCTGACATGCTGTCTTGGACCTCCTCTAATGTATTTTGCCCTACTATCACTACCGGTTTACAGCCCTCATCTTCTAAGCAAGTTTTAATAAACTTCCAAATGGTCTTGG
Source organism: Cynocephalus volans (assembly GCF_027409185.1). NCBI lineage: Eukaryota > Metazoa > Chordata > Mammalia > Dermoptera > Cynocephalidae > Cynocephalus > Cynocephalus volans. Next base: position 140,799,594 of record NC_084463.1, on the reverse strand, counting down.
TGCCCTGACGGAGGTCTCCCTCCGCGTACTTGCGGTCAAGGTCTCTGCCTAGTTTGTTCCAAGAGCTCAAAGTCAAGGAGCCGGAACAAGCAAACCACGGCGCTACACGATCTACCTCTTTTACAAAATTTCTGAGTACACGGCCCCCTACCTTGATATCACGTTGTCTCAGCACGGCCTCTAACGCGGTAACCATAGACTGCGTGGAACCCATAATGCGCCCTGCTTTAGGAGGCGCTGTGAGACACACCGCTCCCTTATGTACGAGAAGCTCACACGGGTCTCAGGTGCAGCTGCGTATCTATGTCAGTCTGACCACACCAAGGGATGAGTCTAAAACCTTGTAATCTAACCGAATTCACCCCAGACCAAGGACAGACACACCTCTCTGAACTTACCCTCCTGCAGTTCTGAATCCTCCCTGTCACCAGGGGGTCTCCGAAGGTGCTGACGATGTCACAAGTTTTCCCGGGTTTCGGCACCAGATGTCCCGCGCTACCGTCTCGCCAGCAAGAACGACGCGGCACACAAAGGATCCTTCTGCAGATCAGCTTTAATGCATCTTGAGAGGGAGAGCATAAGCTTGCCAAAAATGGAGACCCCGAGCGAGGGAACCCGCGCCCTTTATATAGAGACTGCTCCTCGCCTAGGACGTGCTCCTACCTTATTGGTGGCTGCCTAATCGGCCCAGGCGTGTTACCGAGCAGCCCTGCCCTCCACCGGAAATCAGCGCCATCTTGTAATGGCGATTTCGGGCAGCTCCTCACAGTAAACCAGAGTCTTTGAGATGGCTTTAGCCTGGCCACTCTCCTTCAGGTTTACTGGAGAGATGGGCTAACCTAACATCTCTCCTCAGGTCACTGGTATTCCTGAATAAAAGCTGACCTCCATTTCACCAACATTTGACATTTGGGTTGTTTGTTTTCTGTCTGGTGGCAGGCAACCAGACCTATGAGTTCGATAACAAATTTTGGGGAACCTCAGCCAGGAGCTGAGTGTGCCCTGTAACACAAGTGTATTTGTTCTTTCATAGAACAGCTCTGCCTACCACAGAGTTTAGTGGTGTTTGATAAGATCAGGGGGCAGGGGTGTCTTCAGGATGATTTTTGCTGCATGTTCTTCACGCAGTAGCAGTTTAATGAATTGGAAAAAAAAAAAAGAAGAATCTGCTTTCTTGTTTTAAAACATTAAAAACTCATCCAGGTTCTCAGCCACAACATCATGACAAAAGTATGCCTTGATCTACTGTGAGGTATATCCAAGTAATTTGTGACTGTTAAAGCCAGAATAGGAAAGTTTGTGAATATCATGATGATTTTAAAGAAAACAGATTCAAGGTTATCTCTGTAATAACCTCTCTTTCCCTCATTTGCATTCAGATATACTTTCTTGAGTGGTTGCAAAAGGGGTGGGGTTTGAGCTAATTTGGGAAGTTAGTAATGAGTGCCACATATGCAAATCTCATCTGTCAGGTGTGTCTGATGGCGAAAAAATAATTAAGTACAGCTACTCTACATGGTGGTGCGGATAGAGCCAATCTCTTAGCAGCTTAGGCTATCACCCAGGAAGTACTTTTCACTACTTTGCTCTTTGGAATTAGTGCCCTACCCCCTTTTTTTCTTATTTTTGCTGGGTTAATGTAAACACTCAGAAAAGCCCTGGCCTATGGCTGCTTACTCTGATCAAGCTGTCACTGAGGCTCCCAGAAGATGTCCCTGTCAAGGCTCAGCTAGATGGGCACTCCCTGAGGACTCGTAAGCCTGGCACCCCATGGCTCTCTACAAGCCTGACCTGCAGTGGGAGAAACCTGTCGAAAAACAGCAGGGGGAGAAAAGGAAGAAAACAGTGTTATACAATAGGCACCAACTCAACTCCTTGAAATCCTGCTCACAGGTTTCCAGAACAAGATTGAAGTGACAAGAAGAAGGCTGCTCCAACATGTATCTGGGAGGTGCCTTGATGATGACTGACAGCTTGTTATGCAGAGGCCTAATTGAACCTGATGGCCTCATAAATGAAAGCCAAGTGCCTTAAGCCAAAGGTAAAGGAAGTAGCTATTGGGCTTACTATCTTCATTTCCCCAACAGTGGCTGACAAATTGCCATTTTAGAGGGACACTTCCTGCCAATGGGTTTCCTGGGTTTTATTTTTCCTATAATTAATTCCTAACCCTGGAGTCTCTGGTGTCTGTTTTCCAAGGTTCCCAGCAAGGGGCGGATTATGTTAAATAAAGCAATAAGACCAGGGTCATTGGCTGCAGCTGCTTTGAGGAACTATGCACAAAGAATAACCTCGATCAGCAAGACATTTCAGCTTCCTGTACCAGAGCCTTCCTACAGAGGGAACACTCAGAAATTAGAGGACTACAGGAAAATCCTTTCCTCTCTAACAAAAGTAATCCAATATTTATTAAACAATTGCCAGACTTGTGTCAGATGCTTTATGTAAATGATTTACTTTCCATTACAAAACTGGAACCTAATGATTTTTCATTTGCTTTCTACAAATAAGCAAAATCAGACATCGCTTAGATACCCAAGGATATTTACTCAAGGATAGTGAGTAGTGGGGTGAGGACTGACATCCATGTCTGAATTCCTAAGCTGTGCACTTTGTGCTTTAGAGAACTTTCTACATCTATGAAGTACCAGCTCTGGGCTGAGGATTCCGAGAGATGTGCTAATAGGGACTGCAGTGATCATGTCAATATTAATAACTGTAATGTAATGAGGAGGATTCGTATAATGATGGCAATGACAGTAGAGTAATGTTTTGAGATAGCAACTCATGTTTGTTTTTCTCTTCCTGAATTGCTCTTTTCTTTACCTCTATTCCAGCAGAGAACACCTCCTGTGCTTTTCTCTTGGTCAAGAGAGGCAGCAGTACTGAAAGCAGAAATCTTTTTGCTTTTGATTTTAAAAGCCAAATACAAGAGAGAGAGAAGAAAATTCAGGAAATAGACAAAATGTCTTATATAGGAGGAGGAAATTATCCCTGAAATGAGGAAGCAGAGAGGAAAGGCACTGCTTCAGGATGGTGTGAGGGTGGGCATGGGGTGGCAGTGAGACTGCAGAGGAAATGGCCACTTGGGTGCTTAGGTGGTGGGAAAAGAAACAGTCTTGTAAAGAATTCTGTGTGCTCAAGAGTGATGTGCATGTTGTAGAGGGTAGACTAACAAGTCATATAGATGGAATAGTGCATGTCTCAGTGCCAAATGCATAATCAATGACTTGGGGCCAGATGGGAGACCTCCCTGACCCACCCCAACCACCTGTTAGTAATTAAGGTTTGAAGCCATGAAACAATCCTAGAAGAAGGTCATAAACACAAAGTCTGCCTCAGCTCTGCAGGTGAAGTCTAGAAAATAAATTCTATCATATTACACTTTCAGGCTAAAAATAAATAAATAATTAAATAGATAATTTTTATTTCTTGCTCATCTGAGTGTGTAGACTAAGATCCATACTTGCTTATAAATAGTAATAATCACAAAATAACAACATTATCGAGTACTTATGAATGCACTGTCACCTTCAGAATCTTGTGCTAAGTACATTAAAAGTATTTCCTCATTTACTCCTGACAAGTCTACAGAATGATGCTTTTATAAATCCATTTTATGTCAGAAGATTCTAAGGCTTAGTAACTTGCCTATGTTATAATGATGCCATGTGCCTTAAGGTGGCAATGTTTGCCACCTTTCCTGGCCTGCTAATTTTCTTTCTTGGCTAATTTTTTCAATATAGGACAATACAATCTTTATTGTACCATTGTAGTCCTGCTTGTATTCACTGTAAATATGTGAAGCTGTTTATCATGTGGGCCCGAGTAATACTCAGTAAGACAGAAACAAAAGTCCTGAAAAGAATCAAAGAGAATGCTAAAGGAGGCAGAGTCATGATTAAATTCTAGAGCAGTCCAGTTATAGATTCAATAAAGATAAAAGAAGGATTTGAGTTCATTTCTCACTTAATTGTTAGCCTAATTCATTGAAAGAAAGGAACCAGGATTACATAGATATGAAGATATGACTAGGGTAGATTAGATTATCTTCAGCAGGTAATTTCTCTCCCCCCCGCCCATCATGTTTCTCTCTTGCCACCATCTTTACATGAGACGTGTGCACTTCCTTAATTCATTGATGTTGGTCTTGGTCATGTGACTTTCTTTGACCAGAGAGAAATGAACAGCTGTGCCATAGCTTATGGGATTGGGTTTGCTATCTTGGGCTTCTGTTATCCTCCAGGAGAAGAAACCCCCACCTCCCATGGGTAGTCGCTATCCCTCAAGACTTGGCCTAGAATGAATAAAAGCAGAATAAATCAGTCTCTAGCTCTAAACCAAGCCTGGACAAATTCCAAGCCTAAAAGCTGAGCTGTGCAAGATGACCTATAGACATATGAGCAAGAAATGAATGCTTCTTGTATATCACTGAAATTTTGTGGTTCTTTGTTTCACAGAAAAAGCCAACTGAAACAATGGTCTTTCTGAAAGATCATCCAGTTGATCCTCTGTTTACTTTTAGTTTTACCTCTCAGGAATCAAAATATGGTGAAATAAATCATGACAGTGAAGTTTTCCGATATGGTGCTGTAGCTGCTTAGTTTTGAGATGTGTATGTACCTCAGGAACTAGAATATAGTAGAGAAAGTTTGACTGAGGAACCTGGAATGCTGTCTCTTCCTAAGTAAAGTCCTGTAGAAAGTAAAGATGTCTTCATTGAGCAATACTTGTAAGCATTAATTTCATTTAGTGGGTAGATATTTAAAATAGGAAAAATGTGGAGAGGAGTGTTAGTGTAAAGATTTAGGGAAGAAAAGAGATTAAGATACTCATTAGGTTTCAATTTCTTCTCCCCCAAAATGCAAGTAATCATATCTACTTTGTAGAAAAGCTATTTTTTCATTCATTTCACAAATATATGTTAAGCATCAATATTTATGGATTCAATAGTCACTGTGATACGTTTTGAGGCTACAATGGTGGAAATAAAAAAGACAGAAAGAGAAAATTCCCATCTCATGAAGCATATTGTCTGGTGAGCTTGACAATATTCATAAAACCAAATATTCACAACAACTCAATACATGTATAACTAAAAATTTTAAAAAGTGTTATAAAAATTAAAGCATATAGTGGATATAATGCGTTTAGCCTAGTCCTAGATTATTAATATTTGTATATATTAATGTTCAACAAAATGTGTTAGGAAGGTGTAACAGGGTAAAAATTCTCAGATAGATGCAAGTTCTCTTGAGCTTGAATTTTTCTTTTTGTCTTTTCAGTCTGTCTGTCTCCGTCTCTCCATCACCCCCCCTCCCCGTTGCCACACATACACACATTCTGTATAAGATTGCTTAATGTAAGCATTAATGGCACTGAAGAGGTTTCTGAACTGGTGGTAAGTTCATAATGAACTCCATGGTCCTACACAGTTTTAGCAATCCGGTTTTGTGTTTTCTAATGCCTCACTAAGAGCTACTATACCAATCCAGATGATGGTCTTTATGGAAGAAGCCTTCTGTGTATGAATACCACACCTACTGTTCCATTCTGAACTTAGGAATCAGTAAGGAAGGGGACAGTATGGGAGTAGCGTATTGTCCACAATGTCTCTGAAATTTCCTTGCCATTTGTGTTCATCAGAATCTGGTGGGCTAATAGAAGATGTTTCCAGCAGTCTCCTTGAAAATAGGTTATACTGAAGTATTTTGATATGTTAATTTAATATATTATAGTTGGGGAGTCATGAAAAAAGAGTAACAGAATGCCTAGATTTCAAGATGCTGATACAGTTAGGGCCATTTCAGAAGTTATTAAAGTAGAGTCATACACCCATAGATGGTTGGAGATGGACAGTACCTGTTTACGTAGCCTTAAACCTTATTATTTTATAGTTGAGAAAAATGAAATCCAGCAATATTAAGTGACAACCAGAGACAGTATTCTATGTGTAAAATGTGGGAATAGAAACAAAGATATGGGAGAGAACAAACCTAAGGATACTAGAGATGGAGGGAGGAAAGAAAGGGGAATGGGAAGTAGATAGGTCAGGTAAAGGGCATAAAGAAATATTACAATTTGTAAGAATGAATATGTTAATAATAAATAAAAATTTTAATTAAAAAAAGAATCTGAGATACATATTTAAGAAGATATTTAAGTATTTAAGATAGGCAAAAGCCTAAAAATCCCATACCATGCCTTTCCACCATATTTTGCCATGAAAATTTTGCTCTATGTGATGGTTTTGATATTACAATTTCCCAAAGGGTAGAACTTGGAGTTTAACCTGCTATTTTAAATCTAAGACTACATATACATACATAACAGAAAGCACACTTCTGCAGCACCTGAACTTCCAAGTCTAAAATCAATGAGGCAAAGCTGCTTTATTGAGTTATTCCAATAATACCTACTTTCTTTTAAAGGGGCTTTTGTCTAATGATAGTCAGAATTGTAGAGCTGAGAAGAATAATAGACTTCATCAGATCTCAACCATTATTTCACAAATGAGAACACTCTTATCTTATTTTATTCTTGTGCCAGCTTGAAATTGGCTTAACCTGGGATCATCTCACTGTATTGCTGTCACTATAATTATAGGATGAAAGGAACGAGCATTTATTGACCACATACTATGTTAAACACTGCAGCAGACAATTGCATGTCATTACATTTGCACCTCACAATTTCAAAGCAAAGTGGATCTTAATATCACATTTTTCAGATGAGGGAAATGATTCTCAGAGTTCATGTAAGTTAAACAAGCATACCTAATCTGTTACTGGCAGGACCAGAGTCTGAAACATCCTTGTTTATTTGGCCTCGAAACCCATGTTCTTTTTACTATGCTAATCCTTACTCTAGAACGTACACCATGGTATACAAAGGGTCTACAACCTTCTCAAATTTTTTATAAAGTTTTAGTTATATATAGATATAGTATTTTGCCCAGAGAGTAATAAATATCTATACATATGTACACACACACACACACACACACATACATATATACATATTCATGTTTGATTATTTCCTCTCTGGAGAGACCATATAGGCTTGATTAAATTTTGAAACAGATACCTGACCCTCAAAATATTCAGGACCCCTGAATGGTCATTTATATTATTATAATTGTTTGTATCACTATTTACAAATCTATCTTATCACTAAAATAACTTGGAAAAATTTACCCCATGCCTCAGTTAGTCCAGGCTGGATGTTGTCCCCCACCTCTCAGGAACTTAAAATGCCAATAGTTCATTTCACATTTAGTCCCTGTGACCATCTTAGGAGGGCAGTGGCTTCTGGGTTGCCTACAATCAAAGAGCCAGGGTGATGGAGTCTCCACTATCTGGAATGTCTCAGCCACGAAGGCAAAGAGAAATGAAGAATCACTTACTGGCTCCTATGTATACCCATAACCTCTGTTTCATGTTTAGTTAGCCAGAGTTAGCAGCATGATCACACCTAACTACAAGTGGGGGAAGGAAGCGTCATCTTTCTGGGTGCCTGAGGTAGAACACTGGCAATGTACACCACACTAGAGTCCTTACATTCAAATAAAATAAAATATAAAGACGGAGAGAGAGAACTGAATATAAGGAAGAAAAGAGAAATTGAAGACAGAAGAGATGAATATGTGTAACAAGATTTCCTATTTATTCACACTGACAAGAATATCTGCTTCAGAGTTTCCTTGCAACCAAAGCACAAGGAAGGAATATGTAATAATTTTAAAATTCACATTATCTTTAGGGATTGGCAACTTTTTCTGCAAAATGCCAGAGAGTAGATATTTTCAGCTTTATGGTCCATTTTTCTCCATCACAACTACTCAGTCCTGCTATTGGAGAAAGAAAGTACCGCAGACAATAAATAAATAAATGGGCGTTTCTGTGTATGAATTAGTCACAAGGGCTGTTGTTTGTGGACTCCTCACCTATATAATTAAAATGTGTTGGTTGCTTAGCAACCACAAAGCTTTCTGTGTGTTAAGGTCAGAGGCAAATTTCTCCACTGGCTACTCCAAATGGAACTTTAGTGATGAAGTGGACATCTTCAACAAAATTTTTATGAACTATATATTATTGCATCCTAAAAAGCCATATGGCTGTTTCTAAATGAAAGCTAAGATATATCACAATTTTATGGGGTGAAAAGAAAGTACAGATACTTAAATTCAAATCCCTCTGGCAGTATGGCTTGATCTAGAAAAAATATCTAAAATAAATAAATGATGGATAGAGTATCCTAAGTTTACCTTCCATTAATATTATTTCTCATAACTTTTAACTTTTGATTTAAAAAAAAGTGGGTGGCTGTTATCTGGCAAGAATTGCAGATTCTGAGTACAGATATTCCAGGTATCACAGTAACACAGATTTAAAAACATTAAAATTCTCTGGGGAGAGGGAGCTAGCTTACCTTGAAGAAAATTAAAGAAAAAAGAAGATCCTCTCCTTATCTTTATTATCTACTGCAGATGGAATAAGGGAGCATAAAGTGGCTGAAGTGACTTAAATATTTAATTGGAAGAAGAGACGAAAACCTACATCTTCTTCATCCCATCTTGGGCTTCTTTCTAGTCAGCACATGAACTTTCCTGTAACTCTCACAGGACTGCAAGTAAAAGGACAGAACAGCAGTTTTTAAGAGCTGAATCTCCAGAAATTAGCCATACTGTTATGCTTTGTTTGGGGGTTATCTTAGGTCCTTCACTTACTTGCCCTATGACCTTGAGCAAGTTATTATACCCTTATAAGTCCCAGTTCCTTCATCTGGAAAATAAGGATAATAATAGGACCTACTACACTGAGTTGTTCATAGAATTCAATATTATAAGTCACGTAAAATGCTTAGCACAATTTATTGCATATAGTAATTGCTCAACAAAGTATAGCTATTATTTTTACTATTACTAGGAGCCTCATCATATTCAGCCTTATAAAATAACATGCATTTCACCTGTTAGAATGGCTATTACTAGGAAAAAAAGAAAAAGGAAAAAGATGTTTCAGTGAGGATGTGAAGAAATTTGATCTACAGTACACTATTGGAGGGAATGTAAAATGGTGCAGCCACTATGAAAAATAGTATGGAGGTTCTTCATAAAGTTAAAAATATGAGGACACCTCAAAAAGTTTGTGGAAAAATAGGATTAAAAAATAATACAAATCTTTCCATGAATTTTTTGAAGTACCCTTGTAGAACTACTATACGAACTAGCCATCCCACTTCTGAGTATACATCCAAAAGAACTGAAATCAAGATCTCAAAGAGAGATCGGCACTCCTATGCTGTTCATTGCAGGATTATTTATAGTGGCCAATATATGGAAATAACCGAAATGTCCGTCAACAAATGAATGGATAAAGAAAATGTGTTATCTATGTGCAGTGAAATATTCTTGAGAAGAGCCTTTAAAAAAGGAAATTCTATTTGCAACAACATGGATGAGCCGGGAATACATATGCTAGGTGAAATAAGCAGGTCACAGAAGAACAAACACTGTGTGACTCTACTTACATGAGGGATCTAAATAGTCAAACTCACAGAGCAGAGAATGGAATGGTGATTGCCAGAGGTTCAGGGGAGGAGAAAATGGGGGGGTTGTTGGCCAATGGGTATAAAGTGTGTTATGCAAAATGAAAAAAAAAATTCTGGGGCCGATCCCGTGGCGCACTCGGTAGAGTGCTGCGCTGGGAGCGCAGCGACGCTCCCGCCGCGGGTTCGGATCCTATATAGGAATGACCCACCGGTGCACTCACTGGCTGAGTGCCGGTCACGAAAAAAAAAAAAAAAAAAAAGAAAAAAACGACAAAATGAAAAAAATTCTAGACATCTGTTGTACAACATCATGCCTAAAGTTAACAATAAGATACTATCACTTAAACATTTGCTAAGAGGGTAGATCTCATGTTAAGGGTTCTTGCCACAAAAAAGCAAAGCAAAACAAAACAAAAACCAAACACAAAGAGACAGGAGGATACTTTTGGAGTTGATGGATATGTTTGTTACTTTGAATGTTGTAACAATATCATGGGTATACGCATATGTCAAACTCATCAAATTATATACATTAAATGTGAAGTTTTTTATTGTATATTGATTATACTTCAATAAAAGTTAAAAAAATAGGATGTGTTTGATTACCATCTGTTTGCAAACTCTGTACCTCATTTAGAGAAATTGACTGCCCCTCACATAAATAACATCATTAGTTAAGTACACACACTCCTTGCTGCCTGGATTTTGAGTTACATTTTTTTGAGACAGTGAGGATTCACCTTTAAAGGCATTTTATCTCTGGTCAGGGACAGCAGAGCAGCCCAAAGCATTTGTCACAGCACTTTTTATGGTTAAATGAGCAACATTACCACAAACGTTAGCTTTTACATTTCTTAAGTCAGCATCTATCACCAGCTTTAAGTTTTCTGTGAGAAAACACACATTTGCACCCACATGCACACAAGCTCTTGTGCACACATGCAGAGCACTGAGGTCAGAGAAAACATTCTGAATTCTTAAGTCCACTCAGCTGCATTGCAGGACAGCCGTGCTTTAGCTTTAAACATCTGTCGAGCAGTTAATGGGCACCATTTACTTTGTGGCCACTCAGGATGTTAGAAGAAGCTTCTATTTATTATGCCTTATTCTTGGCTTTTTTTGTGAGTGTATATATAAATGTTAAATGAGGACTATTTTGGAAAAAAAAAAGTGCTTCTGTGTCACACACAAAAATGGATGGTCACATTTTTCTCTGCCCCAACAATGGTTTAATGGCTTCCCCAGTGTAAAATGTAATTGGATACAGAATGTGAACTTTAAAAGGTGTCTTTGCCAAACACAATTGCATAGGGACAAGGTAAAAGCAGCCTTCCTCTCTCCTTCCTTCCCTTCCTTCCTTTCTTTTGGGAAAATAGGACTAAGAGATTTAGGTGGGCCCCCCTCAGTATTTCTAAACCCTCCATGGTATTGCCTCTCCCTGATTTTAAAAATTATTACCCATTTCTCCTCCTCATGAAATTGTCTGTCCTGGAACCCTGAACCACTTCTTGTTCTCATTGCTTTTTCTTGTTTCTAACATCCTTTCTTCATATTTACTCCTCCCCTTGGCCCCATCTTCACCTGAGTAGATCCCACACATCTTTAAATATGGGTTAATACTGCACAAGTGGTCTCTAAGCCATTGCAAACCTGGATATATAGGGATAGGATAAATCAGATGTTTTTGCTTCTCCAATACACACACACACACACACACACACACACACACACACACACACACACACACACACACACACACACACACAGTAATGTAATTGCTGAAAGATTTAAAAGAACTGCCTCATGGGCTGGCTGGTTAGCTCAGTTGGTTAGAGCATAGTGTTATTGTACCAAGGTCAAGGTTTCTGATCCCTGTATGGGCCATTTGCCAAAAGATAAAAATAAATACAATAGAATAGAATAACTGCTTCAAAGAGTTTAATATGTATATTCAGAAAGTGGGGCCTTTGATTTGTACCTAAATTTTAGGGAGCCTCATTCTGGCACTTTCTTTAAGGGGTGAGAGAGGATTCAATTAGGCCAATTAGAAATAGACACCTAAGTCACACTCCAAACTGCCCTAAACCTCCCACTTCAAGAGCCTCTTTTCTAAGTCTGTCCTCATCCAGGTGGGCTGCATTGCCAGTGTATGTACCCTGTGCTCAAGATGTGACAGGGATGCTGCTGTTTGCACAAGCTTGGATGTGCATGCTGGGATGTCCATGTGCATGCGTGGGAGGCCTCTTGTGTGACAGCTTGGAACCAGGGGCAGAACGAAAAGGAGCATGAGACTCTGAGAGTCTATCCTTCTAAATCAAATTCTGACTCTCCATGTTGTGGTGAAAGTGTATTTGTTAAGGTCGATCCGACATAGTTTAAGTTTGTTAGTTTGATTTAGACATACATGGCTTTCCTTTTGTGTTCTTGTCCCAGGCCTGCAAATATAAGTCCTGGACAGCAACCAAATGCTCTTTTCTCCAAGCAGCCTTCTTCGATGCTCTCAGCCACCTCTGAACTCCCATTTTACTAGCCGTAGGCTTTGCTTGCTCATACATCACTTTTAGTTGTAAGGTGGCGATATTTCTGAACAGACATCTCCATTACCAGACTATAAGTTCTTATTCTATTTTATTTATTTATTATTTTGGCAGGTGGATGATACAGGGGACCGAACCCTTGACCTTGGTGTTACAGGGCTGTGCTCTAACCAACTGAGCTAACTGGCCAGCCAAGACTATAAAATTCTTAAAGGAAAGATCCATATGCTGGATTCATCTTTGTGTTTTCAGTGCACCATAATAGTGTATTTTACAAATTGTAGATAATTAATAAACATTTATTGAATTAGTGGGAAAATAAATGTTTCAAAACAGTGTAGATTTTGCCCTCTTCTAACATGTGCCAGGTACATGTTGCTCTTGTCAAGGCCGTTCGATTACAGAAAACACATTCAAATTAATATAATAAAGAGTTCAAGGAGGCACACAAGATCTTGCAAGAATGAAGTACGACTAGGACTCCTAGCAACTAAAACTGAGGGTTTAGGAATGTGACTGTCTTGTCTTCTCTGGAGCTGCAAAACTACTCATTGATGCCTGTCCAAGGAGACTGGTTTCCTCTATCCACCAGCTTTCTGCTCCATTCACTGTGATTCAATCTTGCCTGGTCTTTTGGTTTACTGGAACACTTTCTGTATCAATCAACCAGAGAAACTGACCAGGAGGAGACACATATTAAGAGATTTATTGCAACGAATTGGCTTATGTGGCTGTGGGGGCTGGCTATGCAGGTCCAAAACCTGCAAAGAAGGCTGTCATTAAGGGCAGGCTGAATTCTTGGGCCTGGGCTGAAGCTGCTGTCGACAGGCAGAATTTCCTCTTACACAGGGAAGTCATGTTTATGTTCTTATGGCCCTTCAACTGATTGAATAAGGCCCACCCAGATAATCTAGAATAATTTCCCTTACTCAAAGTCAACTGATTATGGACCTTAATAACATCTGCAAAATACCACATAGCAACATCTAGATTAGTGTTCAAATGAGTGTCTGAGGGCCGAGCCCATGGCGCACTTGGTAGAGTGCTGCGCTGGCAGCGCGGCGACGCTCCCGCCGCGGGTTCGGATCCTATATAGGACTGACCGGTGCACTCACTGGCTGAGTGCCAGTCACGAAAAAATGACAAAAAAAAAAAAAAAAAAAACCAAATGAGTGTCTGGAGCTGTAGCCTAGTCAAGTTGACACAGAAAGAAGGCATCACACTGTCTCTGGCCCTTACTCAGCCAGACCCTTTGCTTAGCTTCCCACATTTAGGTAGTCCCCCCCCCCAACACACCTTTTATTTTAGTTAAAATAGTTAAAATAAAAGATTATATTAGTTGTTACCAATTAGTGATGTCTAAATCTGGTGAAGTAAAAGAGGCCAAAATAACAGAATATGTAGATCTGTTCCTTCCAGAGACTATAGTGGAAAGTTTCTCTAGAAGGTGTGGGCATGGCTAGCAAGGAAGCTCATTTTGTAGGATGTCTACCTTTCCTTGGTCTTTCTTAATACTGTAAAAGTCAGGGGGCAGCCATAAGAGGCCAGACATACTCTCAGTTTCTTACGGTTACAGTGAGCAGTCTTACCTGAAAGGAAGTTTCATATGGGTGAAGTAAGTTTAAATCATACACTAATGAAACATTCATCAGAATTTTGCTCATTTACAACTATGTTAAATATAGAGGCAAACCCGTAAAATGTAGCATGGCCATAAAACTCATAATTTGTTTCATATGTAATAAAAATCATAATAAAAATACCTAAGGTAAGTTTTTGCTATCTTCTCCCCCATGTATTACTAACATAGCTTAATTCTGTCAGTTTTTATCATTCAGAATCGTATTCATTTGCAGGATAAATACCAACTTAGCTTCATAATTCTGTAAGTATATAGCTTTGGTGGAGATCATAAAATTTTACTCAACTACCAATGGCAGCTCTTTTCTGCAATACATCCAATTAAGTTTTCATCCTAAAGCAAAATCTTACAGATCACAGTGGAAACAAACTGATTTAGCTCATGGACTGAGCTAAATGCTAATCATGGCTGGTTTCCTTCTGCCCATGAAATGTGTGTTTTACGGTGACATTCAGAATAGTATAAATGAGCTATAAATTGCATTTTCATTCTCTAGGCTCCATTTTACAAATTCTGTAAGTGAGTTATGCATCTGTTTGGTTTGCTTTTGATGCCACAGATTGCTGTGTCCTGTGGTTTTATGTACCCAGACTCTGCTGCTGATAAGTCTCTTTGTCCTAAATGGAAGAAAGAAAGGACAGGGATGCAGAGGAGTGAATTTCTAAAAGCATTCAAAGAGGATTCCTAAGAGGCAATCTTTAAGGTGTGGGTTCAGTTTTTTTTTTTTTTTTTTTTTTTTTTATTATGGGCTAATTCTTAAGGAGCCCTCTATTTTATAAATGACGATGTGTTAAGCACTCTGAGGGATACTGTCCGATACATAAGATTTAGCTCAAGTTCCAAAAGCTCGCTATGTAGTCTCAGTGTAAGACACATACTGAGAGTATTACAATATTACTTAAAGCAAGTGTAGTCAGAGACAAAGCATGCAATGCTTTATGGGTGTTCAATGGAAGACCAGTTTGCATCCAGCAAGAGGAAACCTTACTTCATGGAGGAGTTTTGAAAGACACTAGAGAGGAACAGCACAGAACTAGAATATCATATAGGCAAGGCAAAATGTGTGAAAGCAGAAGGTGCATTTGGGCACAGGGAGTCATCCTGTCTAGATGCAGAAGAGGGCACAGCCAAAACAATATGACTGGACCCAGATTAGGAAAGACCTTGGATATTAAGTTAACATACCTGCACATACTTATTTCTAAGAAATGTAACAGATAATCCTGTGAACAAGTGTGATGAAGACTTTAAGCAGAAACATTTCCAGGCAGGGACTTGCCTTCTTATGAATTACTAACCAGAACTTCTTAGGGTATGGCCATGTGTCTCTCTGCTGGTCCTTATCTGTTTGCTAATGGTTTATACTAAGATAAATGCAGAAAATGAAACTAAATATTAAGGAATTTTATAAAATTTGCCATTGTCATCAAACTGCTTGTTTCTGTGATGGACTGAAAAAGATTTGGTTCTTCAACACAAATAATCTGAGAGTTACCCCAGTGCCTCCCCACATGGGGCTCAGCGTATGGACATACTCACTTTGCAACTGGAGTCAGAACTTATGTGTCTGTCTTTCTCTTGTTCCTAATTACCCTTATCTCATCAGCTACATTTCTTAAATGTATTTTGATCTTGACATTCTGACACTGCATCTTAATTTTTACCAGATGAAAGAGAATAACACCAGACCATAGAAATTCACCCCATGTAGGCTGAGGAGAGTGGCTGCCACCATGATAGAACAGCAAAAATGCAAGGGCCCAAAGTTGCCACTGGTGCCAATGAAGTGGTAGCGGCATGAGTTGCTGTTGGGAGCAGCAGGGTTGGGTCCCAGCACAGTGGAGCAGCAGGCAACACTGGGAGCTTTGCTTCAAGCATGGCATCCAAGGTGTTCCTCCCTTCAAGCCCCAATCATGCTGCTCTCAGGACATAAAGGGAAAGTGTACTGCTGCAGGTATCACACCAGCGGACCCACCTTAGCATCTGCGGGATTTGACCAACTGATATTGCTGTGGAAAGTCTATGGCGACGGTGATAAGTATCCCATATTGAAGGGACATAGTGGAACAGGGATGGAACTGCATTATTATACAGATGGCAGTATGCTCTTCTCAGCATCCACAGATAAAACTGTGGCAGTGTGGGATAATGAAACAGGTGAGAGGGTTAAAAGGCTGAAGGGACATACTTCCTTTGTGAATTCCTGTTATCCAGCCAGGAGGGGCCCCCGGCTTGTCTGCACTGGCAGTGACGATGGTACATTTAAGCTTTGGGACATCTGGAAGAAAGCAGCCATCCAGACATTTCAGAACACGTACCAGATGTTACCTGTGACCTTCAATGACACAAGTGATCAGATTATTTCTGGTGAAATCAACAATGATATTAAGGTCTGGGACCTGCACCACAGCAAGATAACTTATGCCATGAGAGGTCATGCAGATTCAGTGACTGGCCTGAGTTTAAGTTCTGAAGGCTCTTATCTCTTGTCCAATTGTCCAATGCAACGGACAATACAGTGCATGTCTGGGATGTCCGGCCATTTGACCCCAAAGAGAGGTGTGTGAAGATATTTCAAGGATATGTGCACAACTTTGAAAAGAATCTTCTGAGATGTTCTTGGTCACCTGACAGAAACAAAATAGCAGCTGGCTCAGCTGACAGATTTGTGTATGTATGGGATACCACAAGCAGGAGAATATCGTATAAGCTGCCTGGCCATCCTGGCTCCGCCAATGAAGTGGCTTTTCACCCCAGCTAGCCCCTCATTCTCTCAGCATCCAGTGACAAGAGACTGTATATGGCAGAGATTCAGTGAAGATGTAGAATGGAAGACTCCAAGGCTGCTTGACTTTGAAACATCAGACTGCATAAGTGGCTTCAAACGTTGCCCAGGCTAGCTTCCTCCCTTCAGATGGCCATTACTAGCAAGAAGCAGAGGAGGCAGCAACCATATTTCAACAACTGCTTGTATCCCATTTTGCCGGGATGATTAAGAAAATCTCCCAGTGGCCTCTGTGAAAACCACCTGCCAGATTTCGGGGACTGGTTTTTTTCTTTTCTTTTCTTTTTTTTTTTTTAAATAGGGTTTCTTCAGAGGGACAGATATTGGTTTGTAGTTTACTGTTTTCTAATCCAAGCAGAAGATGGGGAACGTGACTGAAATTTGTTTTTTGGTTGTTATCTTTTGTTTTTATTCAGTAACTGGCTTGCATGATATTTTCTTTGTGGTATCTCTGAGTCATTTTGTATTAAAAGCCAAATAGATGCCTTTAAAAAAAAATTGAAAGAAATTCACCCCAAGTAATCTAGAGCAGGGGTAAGCAAACTGTGATCCATGGGCCAAATGCAGCCTTCTGCTTGTCTTTTAAATAAAATTTTATTTGAACAAAGCCATATTTATTTGTTTACATTCATGCATGGCTGCTTTTATGCTACAACAGCAGAATTGAGTAGGTGCCGCAAAGTCTGTACTGCCAACAAATCCTAAAATATTTACTAACTGGTCCTTTACAGTAAAAGTTTTTAAGGACAGTGATTGAGTCTTAGATGAAAGTTACTCACCAGTTACCTAAGATTTTATTTTTCAGGCATGAAAGGAAGCTCAGAGGACAAGTTGCATTAAGTTATCTCCTACAGCAGCATTTTTTCATTTAGCACAGATAAGGATGCAAACTAATGAAATCTGATGAGACGAATGTGATATTTGTCACTGATTTTAAAAGATCATATAAGGTTTCTACCCTGGAGACAATAGCACCTATGTAAAAGTTATGTGGAGAAGTTGAAGGTATTTCAGTTAACAACTTTACATTTCTCCATGTTTTATTTTTTGCTTAGGCTTCTAAAACCATCAGCACAATCAAAAGAAGATTTTGTCTTGGAAGTAGTCAGTTCTTAGATGGGTAAATGTGGAATGATACAAAAATGGAAAGATGTTAAGTAAAACTAGGTTTCCTCTTCTCCCTATATTTTTTGTTATGTATTTATGTAGTGGTTATCGTGGACCACATCTACGGCAACATCATCTGCTACAATGTACACATTTTCATATTCAGCTACATTCTTAGAAGCAAAATAACTTAGAGAATGAGAAGAGAAGAGGGAAACTAATTATTTGCTTAAATCTTCTGTAAAACAAGGAAGGACATATTATCAACCTGTGAAATAAACTTATGTGGTAGATAATATTAACCCCACCTTACAAATTAACAAACTGAGATTAAGAGAAGGCATCCAACTTGCCAGTGTCACACAGCTAGTAAGTGAAGAAAATTGTATTTCAGTTTGTGTTCTTCCTAGTCTCCTAGCTAAAGTTTGATAAAAATAAAAAAATAAAAATAAATAAATAATATTATGTCAGAATACAAATTAGGTGAAGTAAAGGAAAATGAGCAAGATTAGGATCCATAAAGGTTAAACAATCCTCAGCTCAACATAGACAAAAATCAGGTGGGAAAAGAGTGCAAGCAAGCTTATTATACAGATATGAAAAAAAAAAAAAAAGGAGGAATAAAAAGAGTGATGTTGGGTAGAGACAAGGGTTAGAGGCATATTGCATACATTTTGAGTAATAAAAAAGATTCAAATTTTCAAGTGTCTGCTCATATATATATATTTATGAATACACATTATCAACAATGAAACAAAACATCTGCATCCCACACCTAGAAGAAGGCATGGGATTATAAATAGTCCTGTGGCTCACTAGGACTGCTGGTATTCTGAAACAAATTCATGTGTAAACATTTTGCTGCTCACAAATCCAGCCTCAGGTGATTAATGTTTGCAAATCACTAAGAACTTGGAAATGTATACTTACTGCATCAGAACCTGAACTATTCAAAGTCATTGCAAGGGTATATTTTATTCAACTGTCTTTTTTTCTGCTCAACAATGTTTTAGGAAAAAGATTTTCTCTCTCTTCCCCGCCGCACCCCTCTCAACTTACAAAAGTCTTAAACCTCGATACCCATTTATGCATGTGTATGAATGATCAAAAATTCATGTAATAATCCTGCAGCTCATCAGTTTTAAAGAACCTTTTGTCTCAGAATATATACATTTTAAAAGGTGAATTTTTGTTTGCTTGTGTTTTTTAAATTTATTATATTTATTAACAACTACTTGTTGATGATCCTGAGGCTAATTTCAATATTAAAAAGGACAGGCTTCCAAGCCTGTAAGTGAGTCATCCAGGAACTACTCTGCCCTTGACTACTCTTCTAGGTACTCTAGAATTCAGACAGTGGCAAAGTCTCCCATAGGAATGTACAGCTATAAGAAATCATGGAGCCATAGAGCCTACAAATCACGTTCCTGACATTCTGGTCCTTGCGGATGTTTTTCAGGCCCTACGACATGAATCTGTTTAAAACCAATCAATGTTCTGAATAAAAATCCCCTACTGCCCATATTTCTGTTTTAAGGGAAAGGCTCTCCCATCCACCCAGTTTTCCAAGCCTGACGCCTTCTCCCCTCTTCTTCACCACCAAATCTACTTGTTTGTTTTACCCAATTCCTACTGATTCTACCTTTCTTAACCCATCTACCCCTATTTATTTCCATTGCCCTGGGCTTTTGCGGATGACCATTTGCCCACGTACTGCTGCAGCTTGTCTCTCTGCTTCCACTATCATCTTTCTCCAATCCATTCTTGATGCAGCAACCAGAGCATTTTCCCCCTAAAACTAGATTGTTATCCATCTACTTAAAGTTACTGTTGACTACTGTTTCTCTTAGAATCAAATCCATACTCAGTAACTGGGTCTGCAATATTTGATCATTTGATCTGAGTTTCTCTCTCCCGCTTTATCTCTCATCATTTTTATTCCTGTAAGAACCACTTAACACAGTTCACTAGAAGTACAATCTCGTTCACTTCCAGGCCTTTATTTTTATTCATTCCACCTGGAGCACTGCTCTACTCTTTTTCAAATAATTAACAAGTATGTGTCCTCAGAATCCAGCTTAGAATTTAATGAATCTGGAAAGTTTGCCCTACTGATGCCTCGCCCCACATGCATCACACCTCTGCCTCACTCAGATGCATCTCTATCAGTATTTCCCTTTCATAGCACTTGGCATTTGTATTAGTTTCCTACTGCTACCATAACAAATTACTGCAGCATATTGATTTATAACAATAGAAATTTATCTCATAGTTCTCGAGGTTGAAATCCTGGCATGGGTTTCATAGGGCTAAAATCAAGGCGTCAGTGGGGACACATTCCTCCTGAAAGCTCTAGAGAAGAATCTATTTCTTTGCCCTTTCCAACTTCTACAGGCTGCCTGCATTCCTTGGCTCTTGGCCCCCTTCCACCCTCTGAAAAGCCATCAAAACCATGTGTAAAGTAAGGCAAATCATAACTAAAGCCAAAATGTTTCATTATTTTAGTTATTATTTTAGTTATACTAAGTTCCCATTTATATTGTCAGAGCTAGGGCTCAGACCCTCCAAACCCATTGTCCAGACTGGGTTCTGAGACCCCTCACATGCAGGTCCATGCTAGGCAATTGGAAAAGTTTCCAGGAGTTGTTGGCAGATGACCCGAGCTCGGTCCTCAGCTTCTTTAGCAACAGCAGCTTACAGGTCCGGTGGTGGCGGTGGCCTTGTGGAGGGTCCTGGGGGCACTAGCAGCAGCAGCAGCAGCCTCCAGCAGCAGTAGTGGACTCTCCATGCCCCCCGGGTGTGGGAGGCACCATGGATGACAGCCACTCATCCTTTATACTTAAGTCCATAACCCAGGACACCTGAGTGCACATGTGCAATTATGCTAGAGGATAACCAAGGAATACCTGAGCTCACATGCCTATTTTTGGCAAGATTCTGAACATCTGAGGGGCCCTGGCCATTTTCCCATATTTTTCCCAACATCATGTCACGCCATATTACTCTCATCTCCTTTTCTGCCTGCCTTAACTCCTCTTCTGTCTCTCTCTTGTGCTTTTAAAGATCCTTCTGATTATCTGTTGGCCCACCTGGGCAATCTAGTCCCTATGAACCAATTTAGTTCTGTACTAATTGTCCTGATGAAAGATAATGCTTGATTTGTTCTAGGAAGAAAGGAAGCATGTACGGGTCCCTTTGACTTTCTCCAACAATGCTGTGCTCCTGATTGTTGAAGGATTAAAGTGTTCAGCTCTAGGAGAAACAGGACAAAAATATCAGTGGTAAGATAAGTGTGACTTCTCCACAGCATCTTCTACAATTTGATAAGAAGGAATGGTTTTATCTTGCTTTGCTAAGAACATATTACTATCATGCATTACTTTATGGAGTTGAGAGGAGGCACAATCTGACCTTGTGGGATCTGTCCCCGAGGTATGATATCTTTATTTTTGTTTCTTTAAATTGTCTGTTTGTGTATTTCCTTGTTTATTTATCTATTTATTTTAACTGAAAGATAAAAAATTGTATATACTAATGATGTATAACAGGACACTTTGATATATGTATACATAACCGAATGGCTAAAACAAGCTATTTAGTATATTCATTACCTCACACATTTATCTTTTTTTGTGGTGAGAACATTTAAAATCTACTCTCTCATCAATTTTCAAGTACACAATACATTGTTATTAACTATAATCACAATGTTGTACAATAGATCTCTTGAACTTATTTCTCCTAACTGAAATTTTTTATCCTTTGACCAACATCTCTCCAATATCCCACCCCTACCCCGAGCCCCTGGTAGCCACCGTTCTAATCTCTGACTGTATGAATTTGACTTTTTTGATTCCACATATCAGTGAGATAATGCAGTATTTATCTTTCTGTGTCTGGCTTATTTCACTAAGCATAATGTACAGCGAGTTCAGCCATGTTGTTGCAAGTAACAGAATTTCCTTTTCTTTTAAAGATTGAATAGTATTCCATTGTATATACAATGGAATTTCCTTTATCTTCATTCTTAAACATAGACATTTAGGTTGATTATATTTTGACATTTCTTTCTAATGCTTATTAATGAAAATTTGAAATTTTTATGCAATGACATTAAATCAAATAAAAGAGTGACCTATATTTCACATACACCTCATTTTATCTACTATGTTTCATCAATTCTCAACCTTAGCACTATTCACATTTTGGATCAGATAATTTTTTTTAGGGGGCAACTGTCTTGTGCATTGTAGGATGTTCAGCAGTGTCCTGTCCTTTTTCCTCTCGATGCCAATAGCACCCATCTCATTGTGACAACTATTAATACCTCCAGATATTGCCAAATGGTCTTTGGAGTGGGAGGCAAAATCAGCACCAGTCAAGAGCTACTTATATAATGGATTAGATACAATTTGAGACAATTTCACTGTTTTTCCCTTAAGAACTCTTAGGTATTATGTTGAGAAGGAGAAGCTTTGCTAATGTGTGTGTGTGTGTTCATGTGTGTATGTGTGTGTGTGTGTGTGTGTGTGTGTGTGTGTGTTTATGAGGGTGGGGCACAAATTGGGATGTGGAAATGACATAACTTCTGAGCTTCTTGAGGAAGGGCTCTTTGACCAGTCATAACAATCATCTAAACTGGAGGATTCTTCCTCTTTTTCCTATTTTTCTCTTTTTCAAAAATTAGGATTATTTTATTTTTCACTTTCTTTACTCGGCTGTCATACTGAATATGGAAGCTATTGTGACAGATTTACAGATGGTAAATCTCTCCTCCTTCTGTTCCTTCCCCTTTATCTACCTTTCAGTGTGCCAGTGAGGGAATTTTGACAGCCTCTCAAATGAACACATGTGTGTCATGTGAAATAATGACCACTTTCAAAAGCTGACCCAGAAGAGCCAGTTCTGCCCCCAGTAGTTTTTCTTTCTCCATGTACCAAGCTCCCTGTTCCTTTAGGAGAAGGAGGTGATCTTAGAACATGTTATTTGTTTACACTGATCATCTAATAATCAACACAACTATCCAATAATTGGTTTTATTGGCTTTTCCGGAGTGCTGCATGGAGTGTTACCACTAGAAAGTGTTTGTCTGCTTTCAGTGAAAATTGTTGTTAATTTTTTGGTTGCCTGATAAGCTAGCAAGAGAGAAATGCTTTAAGCACATAATCCCAGAGCCCATCACTAGATGTGATCTCATTACCTTATCCAATGGCATCCATTTCCAGTTTGTTGTGGAGTGTACTAACATTAATAAAGCAAATGTATTTCACAGGGCCTAACTTCCAAAGCCCTGTAGTTTCAGGTATAACCTAACTTTTTAAAATTACATATAGAAATGTTAAGCTTGCAAAAGACAGGAAACTTTCCCCAGGATAAAGTCTCTGTTGTACATAAAGAATTGTATCACAGAAAAATTGCTGGCTCAAGGACAGATGTCCTGGGTTAAACTACTGATTGATATGTTAAGGAAGTTGCTTGATTGTTGTGTAAAAATACTAAGGAAATTGTTGTAAGAAAAGACAGTGTTTGCTAAGAACAAGCTTTTGTTTGTGGATAAAAGTGTTTTGTTTGCCCATATCCTTGTGTTCTTTGTAATGATTAAATCAACTGAATTTTCTTGTGAAACTTCCTTGTCTTTACAATAAAAGGGAGAGGCTAACTTTGAATTGTGGCTGTCACAATCAACTTTCTCCTCCTAATAGGGAAATTACTGAAGTGCAGTCCTTCCAGGCCTCTCAATGAATACATAATGCTTTGAGTAATCGCCTAATTCTTTTTTCGTATCCATTACACAGGGGGGAAGTGTAACAGTTTGTGCCTTTAATCAATAGTTTATGATCTTATATAGCAAAAAAAAAAAAAAAAAATTCAAACCATTTTTTTAATTGCTTTTTTTTTGTTTTGTTTGCTTTTTTGCTTGGATCTACTTCCCTTTGTTTGCAAGACAAGCTTTCTAGCTGGGTCTGTGATGCACATGATTTCTGCAGACTGAAAGGAACTCTTACTTCATTCTACCTCCAATATGTTTCTAATATTCAAACTTAGATATCTATTTAGTTTTGGAAAATTATTAAGCCTGGATGAGATGTGCTATATTAACATAATAATAATTTTGTAGAGTAATTTGTGATAGACATAAGAAAAGAGCATAGATCAAATCTTGATAGTAATTGAGGGGACATAACACAGAAGAGAGTTCTGAAGTATTGAAAAGCATTGCTGCCTGCTTACCAGTTTGTCCCCAATGAGTTCCAAGTATTATGCTACCTTTCATTAGGCTAGATTGAGTATGTGTAAGTATATAGGTCTATACGTTTCATGGATACATTGGAGTAGGGACCATTTAATTTTAATGGGTGTGGTTTTTGTGTTTTACATATGAAAACTATATTTCTGACTTCCCCTACTAGAATGTAGAAAATTTCTTCAGGAAAGTAGGCAATCTTTCCATTTTATTTTTCTCAATACTTTATACCCTATGTGTAGATCAGTGCCTGCACATAGTGTCTCCTTAATAAGTTTATCTTCAATGAATAAGTAAATAAGTGACAAGAAAGAGAGGCAATAATTATTTCTTCCTATTCTCCTTAAATTGTTGTTAAATTTAAGAAATAACCTGTCAGGAGATTTGTCTGTCAAAGTCCAGTTTCAGATATACAATATACCTGCATGACTTTATTGGTTTCATAGTAGTTCTGATGCTCCAGGGATCTGTGTTGTATTTAACACCCCTGGCAGATAGGCCTAAGAGGTGAGAAAGCAGAAAATATACAGGCTTTGGAGTCTCAGGTAAGAATCTGTGTCCTACATCTCTCTCTTACTGGCTTTAGGACCTTAGACTCTCTAAGCCTTGGTTGTTTCCTGAAAATATGGAAAACTGGAGTGAGCTATAGACTCTCTCCTACCAATTAACTGTGAAGACTGCAAATGAGAAAAAAAGAAGTATGAATTTCAGGGCTTTGCAAAAAACTCCTGGGGACACCAAACATTTCTACCAACTGATATGTGGCAAGTGGCACCCTGCAGCACTGAGGTGTGATGCCAGGAGCAGACAGGTGTAAAGAAGGTCTTTTTCAGCCTCTTTACCACTTGGCTTGGGGAGATTCCTGCCTGCACTCATGCCCCAGGAAGTCAGTGTTGGCAGCCCTTCTCAGGCCACTTGGTGTCAGAGGTACTGAAGCCCAGCTCAACCTGATGCAAGTAAATGTAAATTGCCTTGCCCTCTAATACTCCTCCTTCTCTTCCTCTTCCAAACTTTCAGCCTAGGTGCACTACAATCTAAAGGGTATGTTTTCTCCCTCTGCTAGCTCATTCTAAGGGCTTAAAGGAGAATCTATGATCACAGGATTTTTCAGGGTGGAAAGGCAGCAAAGGGGGTGCTTGATAGCAGTTCTGAGGCACATTCTCTCTTGCCTCTTCCCAGGAAGAGCACAGACTACAAGGACCAGAGCTTTACCTCCTCCGTAGATTGACAGCAGACAGTTTTCTAATCTCTCCTACGGGACAGGAGCTCTCAGGCAAAATAACCAGATGCTCGGGAAATACAGCCATCAAAAAGAAAACATCAAATGGAACAATATTTATCAGATAAATTGGAAAAGAAGAGATCAATAATTTAATCATAAAAATATTTGCAATGACATTAGAGAGAATAGTGATGAAATGGAGGACGATTGAAAAATGAGTCATAAAATGTGTAGTAGTTGTTGTGATAGCCAACAGGATTCTATAGAAGCATGATAATTAAATCTAACATGGTGTTCAGAACAGGATTTTGGAAGAGAAAAAGGACAGTGGGTGAAAATTAAGGGACTTTATTTAATAATAATGTGTCAATATTAGTTCATTAGTTGTGACAAATGTACCATACTAATGTAACATGCTAGAGATAGGGAAAATGTATGTGGGGTCAATGGGAACTCTATGTACTACTATCTTTACAACATTTCTGTAAGTTTAAATTTGTTCTAAATTTTAAAAAAAATATTAAATATTAAATCAATACAATAATTATTATTAAATTTAAAAAATGTTCACATAAGTAAAGGCTTTCAGTTTTCAGTATGGCATGTAAGGAGCTCAGAAGTCATCACTCCATTTAAGAATAAGTAAAAAGTTAAACAAACAGAGAATCAACAATTCTTCTTAGGTCCTTCAAAGAAGTGAGTACACAGAGTGTCATTGCTCCCCAAATTGGAGAGACAGATAAACAAATGCAGAGAATCACAAATTAACAGGACAGAAACCCAGGAGTAGAAACCTTCCTGGAAACCAGTACCAGGGTAGGAAAAGTTAAACAGTAACTGACAAATTGCTGGAAGGTCAGCGTGGAAAGTCTGAGAGTTAAATACTCCAGAGGTTCCCAGTCACGAGGGACCCGCACTTCTGTGAGTTTTACCTCCAGAAGCTTGGCTAGGCTAGGTTCTCACAGTGACTATCTGAGAAAAATCCCCTCATGCTTCCTACAGGTGAGAATGGAGGGGAGGGGGAAATAACCATTTTGAAATACGCCACAGTGTTCTCTGTTCTTCTTCACAAGACCCACCCTCTAGAGAAACAATTTTACCAAAGCCTAAACTATTGGGGTTTTATCAGAGCCTAACTGACGTGGGCAGGGGAAATGTCCAACTGCAGCCCTCTGTAGCCATCCCAGCCCTCCTGTCCCAACTGTGGAAGTGGGGCAGGGGATGGGGGCACCAGGGGTGGGCATGAGGTGTGGGCTGAGAAGCACAGGTGAAGTTCGCAGTCCAAGATCTGTAAATCGTGGAACGTTTCCCTTCTTACCACAATACTAAAGGCCTCTTTACTGTAGTTCCATTTACCCAGTCTATCATGTCCACCTATAATGAAAAAATTACAAGGTGTACTGAAAGGGAAACAACAACAATAACAGCAACATAGTTTGAGGAGACGGAGCAAGCATCACAACCAGACTTAGAGTGTGGCAGGGCTGTTTGAATTATTGGACCAGAAGTGTGCAACGACAATGATTGATATCATAAGGAATCTTATGGATAAAGGAGACAGCATGCAAATACAGACTGACAATGTAAGCAGAGAGATGAAAATCCTAAAAAAAATTTTTTGAAGGTCTCAATATTTATTATCAGTAAGAAAGCAACATTTAATTGTTTTTTTTTTTTCTTTATTTGAAACTTTCGTCTTTTATGATTATACAATTTGGCCCAAACTAGTAACTTTTGTTTTTTTTGTTTTATTTTAAGATTTTCAATATGTTTTATTTAACAACAGAAGACTAAACATAATTCTGAAGCTTACATGGAATATTAATCAATATATACCACATTTTGGGCCATAGAACACACCTTAAATATTTCAAAGGACAGAAATCATGCAATGTCTGCTGGTAGACCACAATGGAATTAAACTAGAAACTTACACCAGAAAAATAGCTGGAAAATCCCCAAATTTGTGAAAATTAAACAACATACTTCTAAATAACACATGGGTCAAAGAAAAAATCTTGAGGGAAATTAAAAAATATAATTTAGACTAAAGGAAAATGAAAATACCAATTATAAAAATGTGTGGGATTCAATGAACGTTGATCTTAGAGGGAAATTTACAGCATTAAATGTATATATTAGAAAAGAAGAAAGATACAATTAGGAAATTATAGAAAAAGAAGAGCAAATCAAATCCCAAGTAAGAAGAGAAAAGAAATAGTAGAAATTAGAGAGCAAATCAATGAAATCAAAAATGGGACATCAGTAGAGAAAATCAATGAAATTAGAAGCTGATTCTTTGAAAAGATCCATAAAATCGATAATCCTCTAGTCAGGCTAAGAAAAAAAAGAGAGGGCACAAAGGACTAACATCAAAAGTGAAAAAGGGGTCACAACTACAGATACCATGAATATTAAAAGGATATTAAAGGTATAGTATATATGAATCACTCTTTGACCACAAATTTCATAACTAAAATGAAATGAACCATTTCCTTGAAATATGCAATACAGCAAAACTTATACAAGAAGAAATAAACAAGGAAATACAAAATGGTGTAGCCTCTTTGGAAGACAGTTTGGCAGTTTCCAACAAAGCTAAGCATATTTTTACCATAATATTCAGCAATCACACGTCTTGGAATTTACCCTAAGGAGCTGAAAACCTACGTTTACACAAAAACCTGCACACAGATGTTTACAGCAGTTGTTTGATAATTGCCCAAACTTGAAAGCAACCAACATGATCTTCAGTATGGAAGGGATAAACAGTGGTAAATGCAGACAATGGAATATTATTCATTCCTAAAAAGAAATGAGATATCAAGCCATGTAAATACACGGAGGAAGCTTAACTGTATATTATGAAGAGAAAGAAGCCAATTTCAAAAGGCTACTTACTACGTTATACAAACTGTGACATTCTGGAAAGGCAAAACTATGAAAACTATTAAAAAATTAGTTATTTCTAAGGGTTAGGAGGAGATAGAAATTAATATGGGGAGCACAGAGAACTTTTAGGGCAATGAAACTACTCCATATGATACTATAATGGTTGACACGTCATTATACATTTCTCAAAACCCATAGAATGTGTAATGCCACAGGTGGACCCTAATACAAACTATGGACTTTGGGTGATAATAATGTGTCAATGTAGGTTCATTGATTGTAACAAATGGAGCACTCTGGTGAGGGATTTCCCTCGTAGGGGAGGCTGTGCATATGTTGAGGCAGGAGGTATATGGGAAATCTCTCTACCATCTCTCTCAATTTTGCTGTGAAACGAAAACAGCTCTACAAAAAAATGGCCTATTAAAAATCAAACTAGCTTGCAAACTAACTAAATAAATAAGTAGTTGATGTGAAAATCACAAAAATGGGATGCAGAGCAGAGTGGTTACAGTGGAAGAATGAATTAGTGAATTTAAAGCTTCAAATAAGAATTGTCTGAAAAGATAACAAGTTATAACAAAGACATGGCAAGGGATGGGGAAAAATAAGAAACCTAGAAAATACAAATAGAAGTTTCCATATCCAGAAGATAAGAGTTTCAGAAAAGGAGAAAACATATGTATATGTACTCATATATGTGTACATATGAGTTTGTGTTTAAATGTATATATTATATGTGCATATATGTATGTATGCATTTATATATATGCACTATACATACACATATCACAAAATAAAAGAGAAAGTATTGAAGAAATAATTATATGTTTTATAGAAGTAAGGAAACATGAAAGACCCCAGACTGAAAAGGCTCACTAAACAGTATAGATAAGAAAAATCTCTCACACAGACACATTTTAGTAAAATTTTAAAACATCAGGGAGAAAATACATTTCTAACAGTTCACAGAGAGAGCAGATCACATATAAAAGAATAAAAATTAGATTGACATTAGACCCATGACAGTAATATTTCTAATGATGAATTAATATTTCAAAACTTTGAAAGTAAAAGATTTTGAACGTAGTTTTATCTGTGCAAATTATTAAATATGAAGATTCAATGCATAAATCATCAAGCGTATTATGTCTAAGATTTACTACACAAAGCTTTTTGTCACACACAACTTTAAAAAGAGAGGTACAGCTAGTGGATTCCATAGGGAGGTATAAGTCCATGGGATTCAGTCTTTGCGGGAAACACAAAAACAGAAGAAAGAGAAAACTTTATTTCAGTTTTCCACTGAATCTTTATTGAATACCAAACATACAAACCACTTGCTTTCACTATGGAATTGAGTGCAAACAAAATCTAGCTTACAGAGAGAGGTTGCAAAATATTACATGGTCTGTGGCATGTGATACAAAACTTCTATATGCAAACAATCTTAGGGTACTACTAAATAAGAAGGGAAATAAATCTAGAAAGATATTGCAAGCCATCTGGAAAGTAAGGGCAATCAAATAACTCAATGAAAATTATTGTTGTAAATAATTCTTATTTTATCCAAAGGGACTGATAAACTAAAATATATATATATACACATATGTATACATATATTGAAAATTGTCTTTTTAATTGTATAAATATAGATTAACCATCATTGCAAGATCAGATGAGGAGTTAAAGTAAATTAACTATAAGCTCATTTAATTTTTAAATATGGATACCAAAATGCCAAATAAAATTTTAGCTAATAAAAACTACAATATATTACAACAAATGTGATCAAGTAATAGGTAACCCAGGATTGCTAAGTTTTTTTTTCATTTATTAGACAATTTATCAATGTAATTTCACTAGTTTACTTATCAAAGAAGAAAAAAGGTACCAAATTTTCTTTTTCCCCAATAAAAAAGAATGTGAAAAAAAGGTTACTATTTATTTCCAATTTTAAATAAATTCTTTGCATTTTAGGAATATGAGATTAAATAACTTGGTTAGAGACCATTTACCCAAACCCTGCAGAAAACATTTTTTCCAATGGGAAAACTTCAGACACTGTCTTTGCAACTGGAGATGAGCCATGGCTGCCCAAGAGGCCGAGGCACTGTCTATTGCCTGCACAACTCCAAGGACAGCATTCATTCAGATTGTGATGTACATGGCACCACAGAGGACTAAGCAGGATGCAAATTCCAGAACTCTCCTCAGTGACACTGTTAAGACTAGAAGACCTTATGTGGCCCTAGAAGACCTGCTAATGACATGAGAGTCACGAAATGGCTAAACCAACTTTGAAAAAAATATATTTTTTAAAAAAAACTGAGAAAAGAGAAATATATAGTAAAAAGCCATAGTATAACAAAATCAACAAAAGAGTGGGTATGTTTCTGATGCAAAAATTAACAAATAGACACATGAAGTAAAATAGAGAAACCAGAAACAGAGCCATGTACATGACGAAACTTGCTGTATGGTAATATGAGAGTACTTCAAAAGGTTCATGGAAAAATAGAATTAAAATACAATACTAGTCCTTCCATGAAATTTTTGAAGTACCCTTGTATGGCTCCACAAATCAAAGAAGAGAGGACAGACCATTTAATTGAGAGTGTTGGGAAACATGGCTCAAAATATGGGGGGAAATCAAATGTGCCCTTTTGTAATACCATATATAAAAGTAAACTCTAGATAGATTATAAACCAGAGTGTAAAAGGTAAAATTATAAAGTGAATTTAAGAAAATGGGGAGCATGTGTTTATGATCAATAAGCTGAGAAAGGCTTCTTAAAATAACAATAATAATAGTATAAAAGACCACACTAGATAGCAAAACATTTTATTTGATTTGGTTACATCAAAATTAGGGATTTGCGTTGTGTTATGGAAATGTGACCAAAAGTAAAAAGATGACAAATTGTAAGAAAAGATTGAATAAAACAAAAAATTATATTTAGAATATATTAAGACCTCATGCAAATCAAAAGAAAAAGTCAGAAATCCCAATAGATAAAATAGCAATAAATAATAAATGCCCAAATAGATCATCAGTACGTGATGAGTCACTCAGTAAACACTTACTGAGAACTGATAAGCTACCAGCAATAGGCCTTAGGGATACATCATTAAGTGCAGTGATCAAAAATCCTTATCTGTGCTATGACAGTTTAGAATCGAGGGCTATACGTGGGGACTGTGAGTTGGATCTTCTCGATGGCCTCCAGATTTGCTGTGGGCATGACTCCAGCCTGCATCACTAATTCCAGCCTTCTGATTTACTTGTAATGTAGCACCCGGGAAAGAACAGCATGTAGATGGTTCTGTGAAAACCATACCCACTACAGGAAATAAAACTCACAGTCAGGGCTCGGGCAACAAGGCAGTACTCAGAGAGGGAGATTGGAAACAGTGCAGTGTTGGTTATATACCCCCTTTGAGCCTGCATAGCTATTTATAGAGTTAATAAAAATGTTACTTTTTAGTAATGATAGGAGTGGCAAGTAAAAAAAGTTCAAGTCTAAAGTTAATTGAAAGAGACTGAACTTACATATGAGATATTTGAAAACAATAATGATGCTCTGTGTCAACAAAAGCACAATAACATCATTATCTCTTGATACCAAAATAATGTGCATGTGTAGAATACATAGGGATTTTAATTTACTTAGTACAAAAAGGAAGGGCTTTAGTATCAGACATTGATTTGAACTTTGACTCTGGATGGACCAAATCACTTGACCTAACTGTGCTTCAGTTTTCTCATGAGTAAAGTAGCTGCAGTAAAATCTACTGTTGTATGTTTTTGTTTATTTGTTCCAGTGAGGATTGGACAGCATAATCTAAAATACCTAACACAGTGCCTGCATTTTTGAAGTTCTCTGTAATAGGTATCTGCTACTATTATGCTAAAGTGATTTGATACGTCGAATTTTCTATCTGGAGAGTTTGGAAAGTTATCCCTGCGTATTTTAAAACCTCTCCTTATGATAGAAAGATCATCTGATTTATCTCATGTTGAATCATTTGACAAAAGGTATGCATTATAGTCATAAATTTTGAAGTTGTAAAAGTTCTGAGGACAAAAAAAAAAAAAAGAGAGACAGAAAGGCTGTACATTTATATATAAGATAATTGAGACGCAAGGGAGTCTTCGGAATTTCAAGCCAGTAAATTACAGAGAGGAGTACTGAACCCTGATGTGTTTGCCCCCTAATGTCACATCCTTTCTGTAGTATTTATTGTTATTATTTTTGTTTTTGTTTATTTTTTTTTCTTTAGGTAAGGTGAGCATATAAAAATTTTAAAATGATGTAGACTTTATTTTTTTTAATTTGTTTATTTTTGTTTATGTTTATGGAGTACAGAGTTGACTATCAGCATTTGTGTATAGCAAGTTCATCAATTTATTAGCAAGTTCATCAATTTATTAGCAAGTTCATCATTATAAATCATAATCATTCTTTGTGTCCCTTACCCAGTTTCTCCCTAACCTCTCTTCCTCCCTCTTTTCCACCTGTAATAACTGCAGATCTGTTCTCTCCTTCTGAAAGTTCAATGTTTCATGGTCCTTCCTTCCCTCCTTCCTTCCTTCCTTCCTTTCTTCCTTCCCTCCTTCCTTCCTTCCCTCCCTCCCTCCCTCCCTTCCTCCTTCCTTCCTTCCTCCCTCCCTCCCTCCATCCCTCCCACCTATGAGTGAGGACATGAAGTATTTCTCCTGTGTCTGGCTTATTTCACTTACAATCATTTTCTCCAAGGTCTTTTATGTTGCTGCAAATGGCAGAATTTCATTCTCCTTTATGGCAGAGTAGTATTCCATTGTGTATATATACCACATTTTTTTTACGGTCATTTGTCGATAGACATTTAAGTTGGTTCTATATTTCAGCTATTGTAAATAGAGCTGCGATGAACATGGGAATGTAGGTGTCTCTTCAACATGATGATTTCTATTCCTTTGGGTGTATACCCAGAAGTGGGATAGCTGGATCTTATGGTAGTTTTATCTGTAGTTGTTTGAGAAAACTCCATACTGTTTTCCATAATGGCTGCACTAATTTACAGTCCCACCAACAGCACAGGAGGGTTTCCATTTCTTTTCATCATCATCATCAGCATTCGTTATTCTGTCTTTTTGATAACAGCAAGTCTAACTGGGTGAGATGATATCTCAGTGTGGTTTTGATTTGCATTTCCCTGATGAGTAATGATGTTGAGCATTTTTTCACATACCTGTTGGCCATTTGTATGTCTTCCTTTGAAAAATGTCTATTTGGATCCTTTGCCCATTTTTTAATTGGATTATTTGTTTTGTTTTGTTTTGTTTTGTTTTGTTTACCGTGACAGTGTTTGAGTTCTTTGTATATTCTGGGTATTAATCCCTTGTCAGATGTATAGTTTGCAAATATTTTCGCCCACTCTGTAGGTTGTCTTTTCACTCTATTGATTGTTTTTTTGTTGTTGTTGTTGCACAGAAGCTTTTTAGTTTGCTATTATCCCATTTGTTTATTTTTTCTTTTGTTGCTTGTCTTTTTGGGATCTTATTCATAAAGTCTTTTCCAAGTCTTACTTCCTGGAGTGTTTTCCCTATCTTTTCTTCTAGGAGTTTTATTATTTCAGGTCTTGTACTTAAGGCTTAAACCATTTTGAGTTGACTTTGGTATATGGTGCGAGGTATGGGTCTAGCTTCATTCTTCTACACATGGATATCTCGTTTTCCCAGCACCATTTACTGAAGAGGCTGTCCTTTCTCCAGTGTATATTCTTGATGCCTTTGTTGAAGACCAGCTGTAAGTACCTGGGTTGATTTCAGCGTTCTGTATTTTGTTCCCTTGGCCCACATGTCTGTTTTTATGCCAGTACCATGCTATTTTGCTTACTGTAGCTTTGTGGTATAGTTTGAAGTCAGATAGTGTAATGCCTCCAGTTTCTTTTTTTTTTTTTTTTTTTTTTTTTTGCTTAGGATTCCTTTGGCTATTTGGGGTCTTTTGTTGTTCCATATGAGTTTTAGGATTTTTTTTTCTATTTCTGTGAAGAATGTCATTGGTATTTTGATGAGGATTGCAATGAATCTGTAAATCACTTTGGGTAGTATGGACATTTTCACAATGTTAATTCTCCCAATCCATGAACAGGGAATGTCTTTCCATCTTTTGGTGTTCTCTTCAATTTCTTTCAGCAGAATTTTGTAGTTTTCATTGTAGAGATCTTTCACCTCTTCAGTTAAATTTATTCCTAGGTACCTTATTCTTTTGTTAACTACTGTAAATGGGTTTGCTTTCTTAATTTCTTTTTATGCTTGTTTATTGTTGGTGTATAAGAACCCTAATGATTTTTGTGTATTGATTTTGTATTTTCAACTTTACTGAATTTGCTTATAAGCTCTAGGAGTTTTTTTGGTAGAGGTTATGGGTTTTCCTGTATATAGGAGCATGTCATCTGTGAACAGTGACAATTTGACTTGCCACCAACATCATACTGAATGGAGAAAAACTGAAAGCTTTTTCCTTAAGAACAGGAAGAAGACAAGGATGCCCGCTCTCACCACTCCTATTCAACATAGTATTGGAAGACTATTTTAAATGTCATAAAAGAGAGATAAAAGTAAAGAGTTGCATGTATACTCAGTATTTATTAAAGACTTAGTGGAAGAATAAATACATCAAATGGCTTTAGAATAGGGGTGGCTCAGGGTGGTTATAAAAATAAAAGGAAGAGTTGTGTTCTGGGTAGAGAAAATTTTATGAGCAAGGGCACAGTCTGGAAAGAATGAAATATGATTAGGGAGTAACAAATAGTCCAGTTGAGCTTCAGAAGCATTTTCTAGACACTAATAAATGTTTTAATAAGAAAGGAAGGGAGAGTGTGAATGAGCCAGGAAGGAAGGAGGGAAGGTAGGGAAGGAGGGAAGCAATGACCAAATGAAAGGTCTTGAATAGCTGGAGGGGTTGGGGGTGGGGGTGGGGGTGGGTTGAAATTAATTCGAAAGACAAATGGACTTAACAAGTGCTATTTTCTTTTCAAGATTTTATGCTGCCTTTTTTCTAGCAAATTCAGTTCAAAATTGATGTCACAGGTGTATAGAGCTTTGGTTTTAGTCACATGAACGTAGGATTCTTTCAGTTCCTTCCTGAAAGAGCAGAAGCAAAATGCAGCATGTGCAGGGGCCAGATAAATTACCAGTCCAGTCAACACCCAGGGAAAGTACACAATGTTTCTGAAACATGAGTCATGACTGAAAAGAATGGATGAATTATTACTCTGGCATTTTCTTTGTTACTTATGCCCAGAAATCAGTCAACAGCTGAAGGGACAGAGTAATTTATAAGTCAGGTGCCATCAAATACTTGTGGGTCTCATCCAGTATAACTTGTCTATGAATTATTATGAGATTTGATGACAATAGAAAATAATCTTATTACCAGCCTGATATTAATAATCTGGCATGTATTCTAATATGGTATAAAAATATGAATTAAAAATATAACGGTCCCTGAAAACAGAAGTGCCCACAGACTGTATAAAATCTTTTCTCCTTTGTCACCACACCTTGTTTAATAAAAATAGATGTAGGTGATGGAACATTTATTATGGAGACAAGTTAACCAAAAAGACCTGTCAATTTGATGGAGGAGGTTATTTGTTCAGCAAAATATCCAAGCGCTTGAGGTAATCTGGAAATCCGACAGAGAAAGCAGAGACACCCTGTTTCCCTGCTTTTGCTTTCCCCCACCTGCCTTTTTGGCAAAAAATAAATGTCTGAAGAGTATTGATAAAAAGCATAGACATAATTTTATAAATATATTTTGCTTCATCCAATTCAAAAGGATTAGAAGGTGATGGGTCATCTCATGAGAGCAGAATTTAGAACAAGGATCTTGTTAAAATTGCCAGGTAAGGTCTCTCTCTCTCTCTCTCTCCTCTCTCTCTCTCTCTCTCTCTCTCTCTCTCACCTGTTTGTGTCAATGAACCTACAGTCATGTAGTGAGTCTCTCAGGGCCATAGCTACATTAACCAAATTAATAGAAATCCGATAAATAATTTAAGATGCCAAGAAATCAGTTTAACAATAAAGAAATACAATTAGTAGTCAGAACAAATGATTTGTATCAGCCAATGAGGGGACCATCTTCCTACAGGCTACATAGTAAGAAAAGTTCTCACTAGAAGATATTTTGGTAATGAATAATGAGATAAACAGAAGTTAAGCAATATTGATGGTTCATGGCTCCAAGATGATTATTGGTGAAATTAGTTCCATTCCTAATGGATCTGAAATGGTCTAATTCACGGGACTTTCTGCTCTAAATAGTGTTAGATTGGGCCATTTTTGTCAGGATAGGCTGTTTACACTGTGGTTCAAACCATTTCCAGTTTTCAGTAGGTTAAAACAGCACAGGTTTATTTCTCACTCATACCACACATCCATGTTGGGTTGGTACTTGTGGAGCTCACTCCGGGACTTAGCTAATAAGAGCCTCCAACATCAAGAACCTCACCAGTCCTTGTTCTGGGCAGGAGGAAATAAGGTAAATTGTGCACTGACTCTTAACTTCTTGGTCCTAGAAGTGGAAAACAAAGCTTCCTCTCACATTCCATTGACTAAAGAAAGACAGATGGCCATGCCTGACTTCAAAGCACAGGGCACACCAAATATATTTCGTACCTCAAATAGTGAGAATTGGAATATTGTAGATAGCCCTAATATCTTCCAAAACACACTGACAAATTCCCACTCTTTAAGTTTAGCTTTTCTAGATATATTTTTCCTTTTTCATGTTAAGTGGCACCTACTGTCTGTAGTGTGGTTTTAGATTTGCTAATGATATCCAATCACCTTATCATAAGTTTGGTCATTTTAACTGGAAGGTGTTTGGTCTCTAAACTTGGCAACATATTTATTGCTTAGTGGAGTGAAATGGAGGTTACTTCTACAGAGAACTGATCTCAATCTTTATCTATTGACTTTTTCAAGTTACCACACTTTAAGCGTTGTCAATCTGCATGGTTTTATTGCCATGTATCAACACCAGGAATTATATCCTAAACTATTTTGTTTTAGTAACCAGATGGTTCCAAGTGTCATCGTTCTGGGAAATTGAAATCCACTGAGATTTTGTGATAACTCTGTTTGTCAGTTATACCAAGTTCAGACTAATTTCTCAGAAGGAAAAAAAAATTGTTTTCTATCCATAGACTATACCTACAATTTAATAAGAGACAATATGATGTGGTAGGTAAGGGTACAGACTTTGGAGCCAGACAAATACGTATTTGACTATGATTTCTGTCACCAATCACCTGGCCTAACTTGAGTACCAACCTCCCTTAACATTTTTTTCCTCATCTATGAAATGAGATGATAGTACCCACCTTGAGGGGTTTCATTACGTTACATATGAAGTGTGCCTTGCACAGAGCCTGGCACAATAAAGGCTACTTGAGTTTCAGCTAATGATGTTTGCTGTAGCAACTCTCTGAATATTGTGCCAAAAGACAAAATGTGAAATAGGAAATATTCTCCAGAAGATGTATTTATTCACCTCTGTTTAGTACAGTGTTTAGCACAGAGCCTGGCACAGAGTAGTACTTAGCAAATGTCTATGGAGAGAACATGTTATTCTAATTAGGCAGCCTGTGCTTACCCAGTTTGCCACTGAATGCTAGGTCAGGTAAAGAGAAATATTTGGTGTAATTTTTTAAAATCTTTTTTGTTCAGAACTGGTTGGAAATTAAAGGATTGACAGATTATCCACATAGCAAAGTACAGGTATTTGTGTTTGCACGTTGATTTTTACACCAGCTGAGCAAATTAGGCAAACGAGCAATATCAATAAGATGGTTTCTTGCAGTATGTTCTCACCTAACAATCAACATGAGCCGTGATAGTTGGAGCATAAGATCAATGTTATTTAATGTAATTGATCACAAATTACAAAGTTCGATTCACAGCTGGTACTAATTAACCAACCTCAGTTCTCTCTTGTTTGTTTGTGTTTGTTTGTGTGTGTATGTGTGTGTATCAGGTAAATTGCTAAATCAACTAAAATGAAGAAAAAATTGGTGACTTTTAGCACTGCTTCCTGTATATCATTACACAGCCACCCCATCACAAGCATTTTCTACTTTCAGTGAGGAAAGTGAGGGTTTGTTTGTCTAAACTGATCTTTCAGGTACTGGAGATTCACCTGGACTTTCTTGATGTGCTAATGCTCTTCATTTCATCTCCTTGGACAATAACATACACATAAAAAGGCAATCTCTGAATGACTAAGTTTTTTTTTTTTAATTCAAAATCACCTTCCTTCTTTCCTTTCTTCCTTCTTCTCTCCTTTTTTTCATTTCTTTCCTTCCTGCTTACCTCTCTTTCTCTCCCTTCCTTTTCTTTCTTCCTCTTTTCTTCCTTGATCAAATATTTGTTGAATGCTTCCTACACATCATAAATTACTCTAAGCACTAGAGATATGGCACTAATTTTCTGCCCCCAAAGGGGCTGAAAAAAGTTTATAAACTAAATGCAGAAAGTGATAAGAGCTAGGAAGAAAAAGCAAGCAAGTGAAACCGTGCAGTTAGATCTGTTGGTCTGTGGAACTGGCATTTGAGCAGAGACCTGAATTAAGCCATACAACAAGCCCTAGGAGTATCTGGGGAAGAGTATTCTAGGCATAGAGAATGGGTATCTTTAATCTGAATGGGAAACTTTGAGGTAGGCAGAGGACCAGTTTGGTCATAGTGAGTGACACAATAGGAGATAAGAAATGACATCACAGGAGTAAGCAAGAGGCAGGAGACGGTTTGGATAGGATCTTGTGAACCGTGGTGCAGTGGACTGAAAGTCTCCCCAAAATTCATTGAAGATTAACCCACCTTGTAACAATGGAAAGAGGGTGGGAAATCTGATTATGATATTTGAAAGGTGGGGCCTTTCAGAAGTTTTTGGATTGTGAGAACTGTGCCCTTGTAAATGCACCAATCCATTCATGGAGTAATGGGTTAATGGGCTATCAGGGAGTGGTTCTGATGTCTTTATAAAGAAAGCAAGTGAGCACTTGAACTCTCTCACTCAAGCCATGCTCACCATATGATAATCTGCCTTGCCTGTAGAGAACTGTAGAGTTCACACCCAAAAGAAGTCCCTCACCAGATGTGTTCCCTGAATCCTAGACTTCCCAGCCTCCAAAACTGTAAAAGTTTGATTTCTTTCTAAGTTACCCAGTTTCAGGTATTCTGTTATAAGCAACAGAAACAGACTAATACACATGTGAATGAAGCATAGCCTCTGCTTTCTCAGAGAAGTGTAGGTAAAGACAAGAAAACAATACCGATTAAATATAAGTATGATATGTGAACTGATTGGGGGAATAATGATCAAATTGCATTTGCTGAAAATCTTTGAAGTCATGGATTGTCATAATGAAGTGGCTAGAGGGTTTTGAGCAGTTGGGTGATATGACTTGGATGACTCTTTAAAAGAACAAGGTTGGCTGGTCCATACGGAGGAGACATTAGGAAGAGTAAGAGGGAAAGGAGTGAGACCAATCAGGACACAATTTGCAAAGTCCAGGCCAAAGAGGATGATGGCATGGACTGGAGTGACAACCATGGAGGGACAGAGGAGGGATTGGATTGTGGGCTGTTTTGCTAGTTAAATAGAGATAAGCTACAGGACCTGGGACAGGTAAATTGTCCTACAGTGTTTTTGTTATGTGACCCCCGCTTGACACAGTGAGCTATATAATAATTCCATAGAGCAAACGGTCAATCCAAAAAGAACCCTTTGACATTTCTTTTGCATTTCTCCCTGCCTATTGAGAATATATGTTAGGTGGAATTTGGGTTTTGGAAAACCTGTAAACTTAATCAAGTTTTCCTCAGTCATCACAGGGGATGGCATACTCCAGCATAAATGTAGTTTCATCTTCCAATGAGAAAGGCTAATTAACCTCCAATACATTACATTCACAGTAAACAACTAGTGATAACCATTAATTATTAGGATGTTTATTACTGCAGATCCAGGGGATTGGCATATATGGCATTGTCTGGATACTTTGAAATTGTAAACCAATAGTATCTGCTGGTCTAGTTAATGTGAATTCTCCCATTGATGATTTTTTTCTGAGATAAAACCCCATACTCTTTAGGGAGGAAAAAATTAAATCTTGTTGTAAGTGATATTCTGCCTGAGGCTGTATTCTGCTATGATCCCACCCAGGCTTCCCATAAATAAATAGACCTGATGGAACACAGACCCTGATGGAAACTCAGAGTTCTATTGCCTATATCCACTCTCTGTTCTCTTCTTCCCATTTTGCTTTTCTCATGGGTTTTGTAAAAGGAAATAATCACTGTTGAGTTATTTTCATCCCATCCATTTCTTTTTAGAAGTTAACAATTCATGGAAACTAGGCTCTATTTTTTTTTTTCCCCTAACTATTTAGAAGGGCAACTAATCTTGACTTCAGAAAGCTACCTAGAGTGTTTTCCCTTTTATGTTACTCTGGACAGATTTCATTAGAAACCACAACATAAAAATGCCAACTATTTCTGGCCTCCAGATTGTTGAGCATCTAGAAAGCATTTCTCAGGCATTAGAAATGCTTATAAAGCAAACACTGAGGTTGAATGGTCACCAGACTTATACTTGAGAGAATTAAATTCAAGGTATTTCTCTAGGAATCTTTTCTAGTCTTCCCTATACTGAAGTAAAAAACAGTGCAAAGGAAATACATAAGTTAATGATAGGAGTAGGTGTGGTTTCCCAGTGCCTCCCTGGTTCTTCTCAAAGGTACATCCTCAGTGGTCAAGGCATCTGCTAGGAGAGGGCAAAATACTTCTGCAGGAAGTCAAAGTCTTTTTGCTGGTTTAGAGCTACACCAGTACTCAACGGTCTACACTAATACCATAAAATGCACACCTCATGATGCCACAGTTACAAACATCTGCATAGACCTAGCAATGTTCTTCTATATCTGTCCATACATTTCCAGATTTTTAAGGACATCAGGTGATAATCTATACTGATTTATTTTTTTAAATGCTCATAAACAAGTATTATGACACATTGTGAATAGTTGCCCATTAGAGCCTGCTTTTATTCCTCACCATTGAAGCCATAATGCTTAGTGCCTTGTCTATAGTTAGTGCTCACTAATATTTAATAAAATGAGAGAAAATTAGACCAAAAGAGAATTCAATTTCTGAAAATAAATGCTGTATTGAGAGTATAACCATACAGATTCATTATTTCATCAAGCCATTTAGAACAAACTTTCCATATATACCCATGGAGTAAAGATAGATAAATGTGCATTATGTGGTAATAGGTGGATTTGCTGTCTAACATTTTCCAAAGTGTTTTATAAAACATGCTATAAAAACTTGCTCCAAATAAATGAAAAAGTTGGTGATTGAAATAGTGTTTTGTGGCTAAAAGAAGTTTTATTTTCTTAACAATTGTTTCAATTTTCAGTTTTTTAATAGCTTTTTGACTGTTTTATTTATTTATTTATTTATTTATTTATTACCATTTTTTCCTTCTTACTGTGGAATATAAACTCTATGAGTTTAGGGGTAATGTCAGTCTTGTTCACCATTTATTCCCAGTTTCTAAAACACCACATGGCTTATATACAGTAACCAATAAATATTTAATAAGTAAATAAATGAGTAAATGCTGGTTTAGACAAAGTATAAAAAATAGTTCTCAAATGATTTAATATACTAATATGCTCTAGGAATACAGAAAATTGAGTACAATAGTTTAGGATTTGTCTGAGAGTCCATAGTCTGATGTGATCTACTTATAAAGGGGAAGAGGTGATATAAGATATAAAACTTTGTATTTCTGCCATATTCGGTGAATCAAATCCATTATTAAGCCATAGAGAAGAATCCAATTTGAAGAGAGCTGATGAAGTGATGCAAAAGAAAAAACAGATAATAGCTATTTGGGGTGAATAGCTGCAACAATGCCCCAATTCTCATAAAAAGCCAGGAACAAATGGATTAATTCACTCAGCATCTATTTATTAAGTTCCTGTTATTGACCAGACATTTCTCTAGGATCTGGAACCACCTAGATAAAAATCCAGACTTCTGGCTATCAAGAAACTTATAGAAGTTGACTTTTGGGTAACAATAATATACTCTACAATAATGCAATCTCTTTTTACCCACAAATAAACACATTCTGAACACAAAATACCAAAAACCCCTCTTATGCAGCTTCTAAGATGACTCCCAGTGAGCCTCACTTCCTGCTATTCATTCCCTTTGTTAGTGCCTCCCAGCACAAATAAATAGAGCTGACCTGTATAACCAACTAAAAAGTGGCAGTAGTGATGATATAGGACTTCTGAGGCTGGGTCACAAAAAAACATTGCAGATTCTTCCTCTTGTAGAACTTGCTCTAGAGGAATGTCATGTCATGAAGATACTCAAGAACTCCAATGGTGAGGTCTACAGGGTGAGGAATGGAGGCCTCCAGGCAGGAGTCAATACCAACTTACCAGCTATGTGAGTGCATCATCTTGGAAGTGAATCCTCCAGCTTCAGTCAGGTCTTCAGATGACGGCAGTGTTTGTGATTCAGAGTTTACTTTTTCTACCTTATCACATCACAGTGAAGAGAGTCAAATAAATGGAAGACAGATATGACAGCATAATAAGCCCATGGCGGAAATAGCAAGGAATGCTCTCCAACTCCAAGGCAGCCCACTGACCCATTAACTGCAACATTCCACTTGTTCTGAAGACCATTAGTCTTAAACCAATCCATGCTAGAGCTCTGCAGGTGCTGATGACTGAAAACTCCAGCCTCAATGGTGACTCGAAGGGGTGGGAGCTGTCAAGGTTTGAAGAGAGGGACTTCCGGTCCAAGAGAGAATGGGTCCCAGAATGCACATGTCTCAGAGCATGAAGCAACAGAATAATTCAATACACCTGAAGAAAAATCCAAAGAGCTTTTTATAAGAAAGAAAATTAAATAGAAGAGGAGTGATCCTGAAAGAGAATGGAATGAAACCTATTTATTAGATTCTCCCTGAAATAATGTTCAATATGATTTAGCATTTTAAAAGCATTGAAAGCATATTTAAAATATGCTGAAGAACTGGACACATAAAGGATTGCCATTTTATAGTTGTCATGATTTACATATTTCTCCTGAACATAGGAAAGGAGGAGAAAAAAGGATCTCAGAGAGAAAAAGGGAGAACAGTTAAAATTTTGTTCTACTAGATGATTACCTTTTCCCTCTTAATCTTTAGAAGAAAACAGCTTCTAAGTCCGTTTAGCTTCAGCTCATACCACATGCTGCTGCACCCAAAGGTGCCCCTGTCCTAATCTCCAGAACCTGTGGATATGTTACATTATGTGGCAAAGGGGGAAGGTTGCAGATG
This sequence comes from Cynocephalus volans, assembly GCF_027409185.1. NCBI lineage: Eukaryota > Metazoa > Chordata > Mammalia > Dermoptera > Cynocephalidae > Cynocephalus > Cynocephalus volans. The sequence goes on along the minus strand of NC_084463.1, from coordinate 140,756,210 downwards.
GAATTAATGTGGCTAATAAGCTGATTTTAAAATAGGAGTATGAGCCTGAATTATCCAGGTGGACCCATTGTAATCATGAGTCCTTAAAAGTGGAAAAATCAGGCTGAATAGGAGATTCAGAGATGGTACAATAAGAAAGAACCTGACATTACTGGCTCTGAAGATGCAGGAAGAGTGCAATGAGCCAAGGAATGCAGATGGCCTTTGGAAGTTAGAAAAAGCAAGAAAATGATTTCTCTTCTAGAGCCCTCAAAGGAACACAGCCTCGACAACACATTGATTTTAGCCAAATGAGACACATTTCCAACTTCTGACTTCTAGAATTACGAAAACACTGTCAAATTAAAGATAAATGTGAACTTTATAAGGAGAGATTTTATTCAAAAGAATTACTGCAAGGGACAGACAGGAACTATTGTAATAGAGAGAGGGGCTGTTTTGATAGGGAGAACACTGATCATAAACTCTGCAAGCCCCTCAACAGTTTGGCAAAAAAAACGATTTTCTTTTATTGGAGGAGTAAATAAGGCTAAAAGAACCCAATATGGGAAAGGGGGACAAAAGGGGGTAGTCTGCTAGGACAGTGGATCAGACAGTGTTCTTCCTGACGTCAGCCTATTCTCAGAGGGGTGTTTAAGGACGGGCTCTGTGCTAGCTCAGGCTGAGGACAGGTCAAAGTTCAGGGACCAGGAAGAAGGAGTAACTCTTAACCAAAGTTTGGTTAATGAGAATTTTGTTCTGATTGATTAGTGGTAACACTTCAGCTAATCATTATGATGAATATGATGGAAATTTGGATGGTCTGTGTCTGCCTGTGTCACAAATAAACAAGGGGAACATCCCTAAGTCATATGGGGAAGGGCGGTCCTCACAGTAAAACCTTTTCCAGAACACAAAAGTGTGGGTGGGGAGAGGATTCTAAACCTTCACTGTATTCCAGGAGTACAGGGCTCAGGTGAAATTCAACATTGTCAACAATCAATTTGTATTGTTTAAGCTGTTAAGTTTGTGGTATTTCTTATGGCAGCTGTGGAAAAGTGATACACTACCCCTTGCCAAGTGACTTAAAATGCTTGTCTGTATTATAGACCCATACAACCTATAACCATCAACATTTAACAGAAGAGAGAAACAAATCTTTGTTTTTGTAAGCCATGCTGATATGTCAGTTTTTTTTTTTTCTTTACTGTAAGCTTACAGTAAGTGCTGACAAAAAAACTATCATTTAGCCATTGGAAGATAGAGTAAATATAACACACATGCACACACACACAGACACATCATATAGAAAATTGCCTAAAACATAGTAAAAACTAAATGCTAGTAACTATTAATTTTGTAAGAATATTTATTAGTTTTATTGTTATAAAATATTCAAGTGATGATTCTGTTACTGGTAATATTCCTATGTCTGCAGTACAGGGAAGAAGCCAAGGGAAGAAAAGATGGGAGCCCACAGCATATATGCACTCCATGATATTACCTTCAGAATGAAAGTAAACAGAAAAAAGTTTGAGGCAAAAGAGGAAGATTACACAAAGAAGAGTATGGAGATATGGGCCAGTGGAGGAAGAGGAAAAAACAAAAGTAAATAATGCCTAAGTGAAAAAAAAAAAAAATTAAAGAGAGAATTGAATCATTAATTGTATCAAATACTACTGATGGGCAAGCAATATAAAACTAAAAATGTACCATTGCATTTAGCAAAGGAGAGACCGTTGGTGATCTTGCAATTATTTAGTTTTACTTCTAGTTAATTCACGGTTGGCTGGTTCTCAGGTGGTTAGAGCACAGCTTTGTAACTCCAAGGTCAAGGTTTTGGTTTACTGTCCAGGTGCCAAAAAAAAAAAAAAAAAAAAAAACCATACGCACAAAAAAACATGTATATATACCATTAGCCGACTTCTAGCTAATTCAAAGTTACAAATACACTTAATTTTCATTCGTATAAAGATTTTATTCCTGGACATCAAATCTCAAAGTATACTTTATAGTTTTATAAGATACCCTGTTAAAAAACCAGGAGTTGGGGTGTGTGTGGGATGGTACCAGTGTCAAAAATCCCACATAGATTAGGTCAGTAGTCATTAACCTTTTGCGAGTCATAGAGCACAATGAGCAATGAATGTAGATAACCCATTTCCATGTGGGACTTCACTCCATTTCCAAAATTCAGGCTTCCCCTAAATCCTTCATTTAGCTAAAATGTGTTGTGTGCAAAAGGACTAGATATAGGGAAAGCTCTTACTGGGTGGTATGTGCCTAAGGCATAGCTTGGGTGACATAAGTAAAGTTGAAACATACACTGGGAGAACTAAAATAGCATCTAGATAAGATATTTAAACACATAAATATGAAACATCTGTCTAAAAGGAGATGCCCAGAGCATACAGGCTTCATCCAACTGAGGGAAACAAAAATAAACAAACATGCAGCTAACCTCAAACAGACATTTCTCTGGACAACTTTACTGTAAGTCTTTGCAAGAAACATCTTCTTGCCATCCCAGCTGTCTGTCTGTCTGTCTCTCTCTCTCTCTCACTCTCTCTCTCTCTCTCTCTCTCTCTCTCTCTCTCTCTCTCTCTCTCTCTCTCTCACACACACACACACACACACACACACACACACACACACACACACACACACACACACACACACACACACACACACACACACACACACACACACTGCAGTCCACTTAACAGCAGACAGAGCCATGGGCAAAACCCAGTTAAAACCTTTCAGATTGATAATTCTTAAGTCATTTTCAGCAAGGAGGTTTCATGATTTGATGTCTCTCTAGCCCCTATATGCTGTTAAATGTGAATAATAAAGAGATGTATATATCCTCTTAGGTGCTATTGAAATAAGACAGGCATAGAAAGAGAAATGCCGCATAGAAAGAGAAATGCCGCATAGAAAGAGAAATGCCGCATAGAAAGAGAAATGCCGCACATCCTCATAAGTGGGAGCTAAAAAATAAATAAATAAATAAATAAGAAAAGGAAAAAAAACCAAAGAGACAGAAAGAAAGAGAGAAAGCAAAAAGAAACAGCCATCATAATAATACACTGAGTTTTCAAAAGGAGAGGACAGAACTGGGGTTACTATAAGTGGGAAAGAGGGACGGGGGAGGGGGGACAGTGAGAAATTGGTTAATGGACCATTTTCTAATGAATGATTACATATTGTAATGATGAATAAGCTAATTATCCGGATTTGACCACCACATATTGTGCACAAGTGTTGATAGTCAATTCTGCACCCCACAGATAGGTATAATCAATTAAGTTTCAATTTAAAAAAAATGAAGACTTCCAGATGCTTAAACAAAATAGAGTCACTCCTCTCTATTAGCAGAGATTCTACCCTGATATTAACTTCCAACATTACTCACTGAGTTGGGTGTTTCTTACCAATACTGAAACCGAACTCCATCACTTGTTACAATTAGAACCAAAAGTAACCTTTCCCAAGAACGTCATAATCTTTTTGCCATAAAGCACAAAGTTAATTAAGATGAAGATGACAGTGGAAAGCAATGAAAACAAACAATCTACTCAATAAAAAAATAAAAAGCCATAAAAATAAATTACATGTAGATTCAATAAAACTGTTGTGCTCCCCGACATAGGTATTTCACAATCTCAAGTTAATTTTTTGGGCTGGCTGGTTAGCCCAGGTGGTTAAAGCACGGTGTTATAACACCAAGGTCAGAGGGTTCGGATCTCTGTGCTGGCCAGCCACCAAAACAAACAAACAAAAAAAACAACAACCAAGTTAATTTTTTAATAGTATGGAAGCTCATATTAAGGTCTTGATTGGGGAGAGGGGTGGGGTACATGGCAGAAAAGGGGAGGAAGCCAGTGAGAAAGCATACTCACAAGGAAGGGCTTGCGAGACTCACTACTTAGTGAGGCAATGGAGAACCACCGTTTGTTTTCCTCAACATTGCTTTACCCGAGCCATGTAGACATGGTTCTCAATATATACTTGTGTGTATTTGTATGTTCACATGCATCCACACATATAGTTATATGTGTGCACATGCATGTATTTCTTCTGGTTATGTGAAATTTTTTTGTAGCCAAATGTAAATAAAACTTTATTTTCCTGATGAAGCCTACCATTTGCCAGTTAGAATTCTGACTTTGGGCCTTGATTGATTAATACATATTGATGTATAGGTCTCTCATATAGAAAGGAAATTTGCCAGTTAGAATTCTACTCTAGTCCTTGGTTGATTAATATATATTGATGTATAAGTCTCTCATATAGAAAGGAAATGCTATTGATACACAATGACTAGAGCATAGAATTAGAATTCTATGCCTCTAGGAGGCTTTGAATGTTTCACAAGCTGATATATAGATATATAGCTTAATAGTTAAAGTTAATTCCAAAATAAAATGAACTAAACCCACATAATAACAATGGCTAGCATTGTTTAGGCTTTACAATATGCCATGTGCAATGTTACATACTTTAATTTGATTATTTTATTTGATTCTCCCAACAACCCAGTGAGGAAACTACTATTATTATCTCTATTTTACTGGTGAAGAAACTCAGACTTAGAGGCTTATAGATGAGGAAACTCAGCTCCCTATGATGACACACCTGGATAGAGAGTGGCAGAGGTGGACGCAAACGCACCACCTTATTCCAGAGCCAACTATGAACCAGTGTGCTGTACTCAAGATGAACTTGGACCAAGTAGGCACTGAGATTAACCCCTATTATCAACCAGAGGTCTGTTCTCTAAATGATTCCAATCAGTATAAAGAGTCCATAAACCTATTACTCAGAGAGAGGAAAAAAGACACAATATAGAAGTCATATATATGTGTTTGTGTGTGTGTGGTGGGGGGGGGGTATATGTGTATTTAGCAGCATTCATGGCAATGCAGTGACCTTGCCCAAGGAAAAAAATTAGAAGAGTCAAATCAGCATTCACAAATTTTCTAAATATAATATAAAAATACATTCCTTGTCATACTTAATGAGTATCTGCTGCCACGTGGAGTGATTGAAGCTTCATTTGTAGATTTTCGTGTGTGCATGGAAAACCTCTCTCTCTCTCTCTTTCTCTCACTTTTAATCAAACCAGATGGAATACACAAACAGCATTAATTTCAAAGCCCAAATGTGGAGCCAAGGCAATATTGAACGACAGTGGCCAAAAGAGTAAGAGCAAAGATTCCACCACAACTGAAACAACAGGAGCGCACACACTGGCAAGCAGGTATGTTCTCCAGAAGATGCAAATTCATATGTACATATATATGTATATGTGCGTGTGCATATGTGTGTGTGTGTGTGTGTGTGTATGTACATGTGTGCGTATAAAAATAAATATCAGTGCTTTAGAATAATTGAGATGCACTGGCACCTTTGCCATTGTCCTTTCACATATTTATATCGCAGGACTGTAAGTTTATATATTTCTCAAGTCATTGCAGATGTGCATGTTTTGTATTCTTACCTAGATTGTTCTCAGAACAAGGTTTTTTCTCTTTCACTTCTTTCAGAGCACAGGTGCATCAATTTGAATTTAAGAGCAAAATTTAGTGCGCTTGGGTATTTTTCAAGAATTTATTAGATTGTCAAAGGGGTCCATTACCCAAAGAAATTCTATTGGTTCCATCAAGACCTCTTGCTGAAATTCATTATTTTATAACCTGTATTATTTTATATCTGAGTGTGAAAGTGTCTTGGCCAAAGTTTATACTGTAATATATACTAAACTAATTAATGCCAGACCGGGATTAGAACAAGGACACCTCACTAGCAGGCAACAGTGCCACTTACACTACATCAATCTATGTTTAGGTTCTTAGTAAATATTTGCTTGTCTTGTGCACTCTATAGTTTCTGGCAACAGCTGGATAAGAAAATGATTTTATGTCACAGTCCCAAATTTATAAAGAGAAAAATTTGAATCATTTTTTCTGAGCTCCGTAAGAATACCTGTGTTTCCTGATTCTGTTCTGGATGTGTTGATCTGGGGTCATAGAATGAATTTTCAGTGATGATGGTGATTAACATGAGAAGGAACTGACTGCAGTTTTAAGCAGAATGATGCTAGAGTGTATTTACTGGTGGTGTCTTGCTTAGGAATTATTTTTTTTCTCCGTGTTATTGTGGTATGCCTAATCCTAACTTTTCCATAAATAAAAAGATATTTCAGGAAAATGAGAGTGGTAGAGAAAAGAATGAGGACAGCTGTCCATTTTAGAGACCATCTGGTGCAAAACCAGATGCCATCAAATCTATATTTCTGCTGACCTAGACTTTTTGCTTCAAGTATAACTTTTTTTTTTCTGCAAGTCTTTTCCCAAGTTTCACTTTGTTCACCTTAGAGCAGATGTACATTGCATTGGTCCATGTGCTATGACAGTGTATTCAGGAAGTGGTTCTTTTTCAGCAGTTTTAAATCTCAAGATGAAATACACTCCACTTCAATAAGCTGCCATCTGTAAGGCACTGGATAGTTCCCAGAGTGCAGAACCTTCTTTTCCAGGCTTATCCTCCCACTTAAGAAAGCAGTTTAGGTTTCTCAAGTCCCACCCACCTATTGTGTTTTATTGAAAAGCACAAAGGATAGAAAGTAGATGATCTCTTGAGAAAACTCTTATTTGTAATCAATTTTCTGCTGAAAATGACTTCAAAAGTAAATGTGAGTCAATTTGGAAAAGCAAAGAAAAATCTCTCTGTTCCTTCTCAGTCAATATTACCTGTGACTCATCACCTTTTATCTTATACTTTTCTTTCTTTCTTCTCCCCTACTCTACCCCCTTGAGGATCAGAGTTCAATCAATCAAAAGCTATTAGGGAGAAATATGTAACAATTCCAAAAGAAAAAATATATATAAAGAATAAGAGCATTTAATGGATAGAAATAAGACCAGATGAAGCACAATTGGAAAGAATATAGAAATGATGAAACTTGGTATATATTGGCCAAAGAATAAATAAATAATAAAAGCCTCAAGTGACTTTGATTCATAAAAAGTAAGTGAGACAGTTCTAAAGTTCTCAAGAGTTTTATTGAGTATCTACTATGAACACTGCACTGGGAATATATTCAGAGAGAAATGCAAGGAAATACAAACTTGGCAAAGTCTAGCCCTTAAGTCCCTTACCATTTATAGGTGAAAGAATAAAACAGGTCTGTGAAAAATAAATTAACAACAAAATGGTAAGTGACTGGTATAGACGAAAAGCATTAAATGAGATTCCAAAAACATCCCTGCTTAGAGTATGCAGTATTTTTCGTATTTGTAATCAAATTTTTCATTTATGTAAACTTTATCATTACAGGGGATTATCACATGCATTTTCTCTCACATGCATTTGTATTATTCTTAGATTAACATCATGAAGTGGGTAGACCCCATTTCATAGATGGGTAAACCAGGAATCAGATATTTTAAGCAATTTTCTCAATGCTATTTGGCTAGATACTGTTACAACTTCGACTTGAACTCCTGTCTTGTGACTCATAGTCCTTAACTAATACAGGATAGTCAAAGTAAATCAAATGCTAGAATGTGAAAGAGGTATTATGTAATCTATTACTGTTTAGTCAATTATGTACAGAATGATAAAAATAGTTCAGCCACTTTGCTGGGCATTGGGCATATATGTGTTGCTGTGGATTGAATGTTCCCCTGAAACTTACTGAAGCTTGACCTCTATTGTAAGAGTGCTAAGAGAGTGAGAAATTCGATTACGGCATTTGAAAGGTGGGGCCATTAAGAGGTGATTTGATTGTGAGGACTATGCCCTTGTGAATGGATTGATCCATTCATGGAGCAGTGTGCTTGGTTCTAATGGGTTTATAAGGAGAGCAAGTGAGACGGTTAGCTCTCTGCTGCCTGGCCCATTCTTGCTATGAGACACCTTGGTCACAGGAGGCCTTGTAGAGAGTCCCTACCCAGAAGAAAGTCCTCAGCAGATGGGTTCCCCGGATCTTGGACTTAGCCCTCAAAACTCTAAGAGATAAATTTAATTTCTTTATAAATTGCCCAATTTCAGGGATTCTGTTATAAGCAACGGAAATGGACTAATACATGTATGAATAAAGCACAGCTCCTGCTTTCTCAGAGAAGGGTCGGTAAAGACAAGCAAACAATATCGGTTAAATACAAGTATGATAGTGAACTGATTGGGGCAATAATGGTCAAATTGCATGTGCTGAAACTCTTCAAAGGCTTGGATTGTTGTAGTGCAATTCTCCCAAAGTAGGCTCACGTGTAATAGACATAAAAAGTGTTTCAGGACTTCAAGGATTTGAGAACCCTGGAAGAAAGAAGTATTTGCCATAAAGTGTTCACTGTTTTAAAGGAAAGAAGCTTACATTTGACAGAAAGAGAGGCAGTGACACAGTCTAGTTAGGAGCTCAATATTCAGGAGGAAAAACATGTTTTTAAATTCCTTTACTATAAGGTTCTTGCTGTGGAACTTTGAACAAATTACTTTAGTTTCCTAAGATTTCCAAAGTCCTCATCTATTGTAGGAAGAAATAATGATATACATTATTACATATCTAGATCCCATCTTCAGAATGGAAAAAATGTATTGCCCAGTTCCTAGGAGTTTTGCCTGTCCCCAGAAATTTCTTTCAGCCAAAAGAAGCTGCCTATCAAAGTTGATGTCCCCCACTAGGATGAAGCGCATTTACCACTGACATGTCAGTACGGGAATCCAAAGGTTTAGCCACCTTGTCTCAATTTAAGAGACCTCTAAAGAGTCTTCCTAGTTCCTGAGCTCTCCATAGGATCAGCTGATCCTTTTCTTGCTGTTTCATTATAATTCAATTTTTTATTGTCACCAATCTTGCATCATTCCTTTCTTCATAGGCATTGTAGAGGCCACTTCCTAAAACTTCCTGTGCACAGTTTTCCATTTGTTTCCTGGTGAACCAGACTTAATAGAATTGGTATCAGGAGTGATCACAGAACAGAAAAACATCAAAGTACGATTCTGGATCTTTACTATTAGTTAACTGGCCAGCAGTAAGCATCCCATCTCTTCTAGGTGAATAGCTGATTGACCCTGGCATGCTGTATTGGTACAATTACAAAGATTTTTGCTGGTGATCAAGTAGAATGGAATACTTTGGAAGGGAATGCCCTAGCCATGCAATAATTCAGGGAAGTCATAATATCAAGGACAATAGAATCACATGGCTGTTGTTTAACAGTATTCATACACTGGAAAACCACAAGGAAAGTTTCAGGGCAATTTGTCAACAATTTAAGATGAAGTGTGAAAGTGATAGTACTTGCTAGACCTTCAGCCTAAGGTCAACAAGTAAAGACCAAGCCTAGGACTTAATCATAAGAATAGCAAAAACAAATTAATTCTCAGCCCCAGCAAGTCTGCTGTGCCAAGGTCATCACCCCAGCTAGGAAGAAGTAGGACAGAGAGATTCTGGGTGTGGGATTCTGGTTTAACACACTAAAAAGTCTAGAATCCTCAAATTTCCTTGAAGCTTTTGGGCATACAGAGATACCCTTTCTCCTCTCACCACCCCTCCCCCATTTAAAAAATATACCTTGTAAGATAATATATGTCTACCCTACCTTCCCTCTTGGATGCCAGATAAATACCTAGAATTGAGATCCAACACAACCTAGCTGTGGAAGTGCTGGGATTGCTGACGGATAAAAGGGACTATGCTTGGAAGAAGCTGCAGGACCTAAAGCACATGAGCTGGAAGGAACCAGGACAGCAGGCATACGACTGGATTTGGAGGACATAGGATCAAAGGGAGAGGGGCAGGCACTACATACGAAGCCACAGAAGGAAGAGTTTGTTGATATGAAAACACTCTCTCATAACACCAGATTTTAAATCCCTGACATGAACCCTAGGAAACAGTGCAATCACTCTGTTAAGATGGGTCTTGGAAGCTTAGACAGAGATCTCTATGCCTCGGGAAGAAGAAATGACAGAACAACCATGGAAGGTTAAAAGATGTAGAGTATACAGAAAAGAGGATTAAAATGTCTCAGAGAACTAGAAATTCTAGAAAAAATATGCTCAGTAAATCAAGACAGCAGTTGACTGTGTCCAGATAGCAGCATTGAGAAATTCAATAGTGACTGTCTTCAGCAAGTGGACATAAGAATAGAAGATGCTGTTGTAGAACTGGGCTCTATGATACCAATGGAGATAATAGGACCCTAAAATAACAGAGATCAGAGATAATTGGACCAATTTCATGATCTGAGCCACTTTTCAGACCTAGAAGTCAGTTATTGAAGGTGAGGCTGTATTTTCAGGAAGAAAGATCTTACAATACCAAATATATTCAATAAAGACCTTGTTCCTCTTTCTGGTAATTAAGGTCATGCATTGAAGAAAGGAGAATTCCCAGACTATGTAAGGATTTCTGGACACAGAGTCTAAATATTCATTGACACTCAGAGGCACCCAGCGTGTCATTTAGTCACTACTATTAGCGTGAAATCATATGGCGGTAAGGTAATAAATGGAATGATTGTTTATGTCCAGATCACAGTGGCCCACTGGGCACATGAAACCACCCTGTTGTTATTTCCCATTTTCCAAAGATATAATTTGAATGAACATACTTGATAACTCACACGACATTCACATTGGATCTTTGGACGATGGGGTAAGAGCTACTGCAGCAGGAAAAAATCAAGTAAAAGCCTGTGAATGTGCCCTCCCTTATCTTCAAGCAAGAAAGTAAATCAAAAACATTCCATATAAATAGCAGTGATTAGTTAACTCTTAAACACCTAAAGCCTACCTGATGTGCTAGCTTGCATTTGATTCTCCCCTCATCTTCTATAAAAATTAGGTCAATCCTAGAGGATGAAAGTCGACTACCCCAAACCCAACCAAGTAGCACCACTTATTACAGCTGCTGTGATAAATGTGTGTGGACAAAAACAGATTAACATGGCCTCAAATATATGCAGCCATTGATCTGGTAGATAGTTTCTACTCCTTCCAAGAAGGGGGACAAGAAGTCATCAATCATCACATAAGGTAGATATCAGCATACATTTCAGTTATTGCCCACGGTTATGCCTAACTCTTTCCCTCTCTGTCAAGCCATAGTAAAAAGGATGCTGACAATCTTATTATCCCACAAAACCTCCCACTGGCCCACTATATTGACATAATAATGTTAATCATATATATGAGTAAGATGTGTCGAGTCAGTCATGTAAACTTCACCAACAGTGGTTGAACTATCATTAAATTAACTTTATGTAGTGAAAAACAGGAATAAAGAAGTTAAGCAGAAGTTTACTTAGCTAGAAGATAGACATTTGGTCACTTATTGGCAGGAGTCAAACCGTTCTTTAGCTGACTTTAGTTGAAGAGAGAGATTATTGTATCCTTCAGGAGTTGGATGGGGAAAGGGAGCAGCGCTCCTTATATAACCCAGCTGATATTGGCATTATAATGTTCCACACCTAAAATAAAACCCGCCAGTCACAATTTGAAATGTAAAATACCAGAACATTGTTAACTGTTTCGTCTGAAGGCAAACATTCTGAAAGAAACTTTAGATCTGCTTGTTCCAACTCGTTCATTCCCTTCTCCAGTTTACTCTCTGCACTTTTGCCAGATTATCCTGCCTCAAACTCCACTTACCTCCTGCTCAGAAACCTTAAATGGCTCTGGGATGCATGCGTGATAAAGTTTGCAAACTTTTGTCAAGCATCTAAGATGTTCAGCTTTATAAAAGATTAAATGTCAGATCTTTTTATTAAGTCTCCTAAACGCATTTCACTTTTTTTCCCTTCCCACTTTTACTTAAGCAAACTCAATAAGTAAGGATGCTTTTTGCTTTTGCTTTGTAAGTACACAAATTAAACCCATCTCTCAAGATACAAGCTAAAATAATATTTCTTCTATAAAGTCTTCTCTCATCATTAAAGCATTATGTAGCTTCTACCACTTCAAAAAGACTGGATAAGTTACTTGGCAATTTTAATATTTATCTTAATTAGTTGTGTAAGTGTACGTGTGTGTGTGTGTGTGTGTGTGTGTGTGTGTGTGTGTGTGTGTGTGTGTGTGAAAAAGCACTAAAAGCACCAGGCATTCAGCAATGGTGGTAAATTTCTTTAGTTATCCATGTGTTATAGTTTTCTATTTGATATTTTAATAATGCATAGGCTTCATCATTCCTTTTACATTTCTCCATTACAAAAGCAACAGTACATCTGGTGACTCAATTTAAAATGAATACATAAATAATGTTCATTAGCAGGTCAGCTACTCATTTCAACGTACAGCTCTTCTCAAGGTGAGTCCCTAATTCTTGTGTGACAAACCCAGGACTTACTTAATGTTTCCTGAGAGAAATTAAGTCAGTTCCTTGGGTTTCTTTCAAAAATGGAAAATTATTTCTACAGAGAAGAAACTATCATTTTCTAAGCAATGAGGTTATTGAACTACTTCAGTTGAGTAAATAAGCTCTGTGTTCTCCAAGGCACATTCAGAGGAATTTCTAATTCTTGTCATGGATTATGACATGTTTTCCCTTTGATAAGACAACAAAAAAGCGTATTTGGAATTTTAAGCAGATTTCCACATGGAAGTTTCCAACATGCTGATTTTCCCAAGACTCCTGCTGGATAAGATTACCCACCTACTTCATTCTTTGAGGGTGATGAATTATATAAATTAATTTTTATTTCATTCCTTTCTTCTTTTCTCTTTCTATTCTGCCATTTCATAACATCAACTTCAGAATCATTCTGGGGCAAATTAAACCCACATGTTGAAGTCTCTCTTGAGCCACCGTCTCCCATTTATGATTGCTCTGAAGCCATGTAACAAGACACCTTGGAAATGTTTTGAAACAGAACTGTCTTACTGTCCCTCCAAATCAATGTCCCCCCTTTTCTTCTTATCACATTTCTATGTCTCCCTTCTTCTGTGCACCCCTTATTGACTCTTTCATGGCTATCACTCTATAGAAAATTCTTGCCCTTACCTGGATCAGTAAAATAGTTTTCTAAACAGCTCCCGTTCTTCAATTTTCTTTTCACTCTATTAAATCCCTGAAATCTGATGCCAGATTATTATTTATTATATAACATCTCTTCTCATTTGACCATCACAAGAATGTAAACTATATGAGCCTTGTCTATTGCAGTGCTTTGTTGCCAGTTTCTAGAACACTGCCTGCCACATAGTAAGCACGTAATAAATATCTGTTCAAGGAATTAATGAATCTCGTGCTCAAATACCTTCAGTGGCTACATATTACTTAGCAAATTAACATCGACATTGAAAACTTTTATAATATTTACATGCTATGATTATGATGAAAATGAGGCTTGAATAACAATTAAATAAATAATCACTGAAAAAAAATCTGTAGCAGAGACACTCAGAAAGTATTTGTGTCTTGCCATTAGGTTCCATAGTTTAACTCCACACTAGAGTACAGAGTGTTTTGAATTTTGTTAATAATCAAACTAAATAAACTATGTACTAGATAATGCATTAAGGTTTTTACAGGTGTACAACCCTATGATGCAAGTGTTATTGTACATATTTTACAGATAAGAAAACAGACTTAGATGATATAACGTGTTCACAGTCACCCAGCTAGTAAAAGATAGAGACAGGAGTCAAAATGTTTTTAATTGATCATTATCTTACTGTGTGGCTTCTCTCATTTTCTTTATATAGAAGAAAATCAATATTCTGCTTTAAAGAATTAACATTTTATAGAACTCTCTTGATAATAACAGCCTGCCTGCAAATAGAGAGTTGTCTGTCTTTGGGGATGAAGGTTTCCATCTACTTGGGGAGATGTGAGGGCCTCTGGGAGCCCTAGAAGAATATATTATCTGCAGCTGTGAATTGAAGCCTAGCCTGAGGCACTGTGACCGTCAACCCTAGCACAAACAAAACTCAGCCCTCTGTCCCTCAGTGTCGCAGAAATGGTGACGTGTTTGATGCGGTTCGTAAACACCCAGGAATGCTTTTGTTTTCACATAATCGCTGCACCTACCCAAGGACCCTTTCTAAAACCAAACTGGAGCTGCCCAGTTAGCAAGGAACTCCCTCAGACGCTTGCATTTCATCTCCTCAACCTCTTCCGCCTCTTCCTGCTTCTTTCACGAACTGATCAAGAAGCTGCTGCTGGAACTCGAGGGCCCAGAGGAGCCGCTGCCTCCTTGACCTCACTGCTCCTCTGCATGAGGCTTGATCTCTTGGAAAGTTTCAACCCTGGGCAGCAGCAGTTTTGACTTCCCTTCTGGCCTGGACAACTCACAAAGGGACCTTCAGGCAAGAAAGATTTTAATATATTTTTCCCTTTCTTTCAGCCTCTGTGATAGCCGTCTAGTCCACAGATTGAGGCTAATGCACATGGAAGGGGTGAGAAACCATCTCTGCGTGTGTTCCTCTGACATTTCGATGGGAACGCAGGGGTGGGAAGGCGGCACGTCCCTTAAGCTACCCTTTTAAAGACCTACCTTTGCCGAGCTCTCAGAAAGCTCAGCAGGCCTCCTTTCAGTCTGCCAGGGAAGTTCAAAAGATTGTGAGAATAATCAGACCCACAGAAACACACTTGTCAGGTGTGGCTATCATTTCTCTATAATTTAATATATTCTTACATTTACCTTTTTAGTAATTCTGCCAATTTCCACTTAAAGAAAATGCTATTTTTGCCTTAGATTCTTAAGAGATGTTTGTCTTGGTTTATTTGCTTGTTTATAGAAGTTGAATTTATTTTAACTTGGAAAGAACTTTAAAGATGATTAATATGACTATTTTATGTTATTGTATTATAATTATGATGTAATAATAACTGTACTATTATAGTATATTATGTAATAATATTTATAATTATAATGTATTTACTATAACTTATTACTTGCTATATAATTATATATGATAGTATATTAATATTCTTAATATTTTTAGCAGAAACTTTTCTTTGGATGGAAGCTTACTGAAACCTCAACAAGGAAAAATAAATTATCAGGGCTGCTTCAGAGGAAGCACAGCCAGAGAGAGGGTCTGGCCTCTTCCTCTTCTCAGTAAAGAAGGTGCTTTACAAAGTCCACGGTGAATGTTGTTGAATATATTTAAACTATTCTAAAGAAAGGTGTAGAAGAAAGAAGTGGCTCTTAAGGTCATGCCATTATATGGTAGCACAGGTAAGTCTAAAATGCAGATTTTTGATTCTTGTTCCTTTTCTTGAGGTTAGGTCAATCCTTTTTGTCTAGGGAAAAAAATTACTTAAAATGGAGATCATTGAAAAGAAAACAAAATTAAACATTTTCTCCCTGGCTAGGCTGTAAATAATTACCTTGTGTTAGAAAAAGCTTTCACACTAATCAGTAGGAGTGTATTAAACTCCAGAGGAAATGTCATGCCCGTGACAGGCATTTGTCTTGCTTTGGTAAATTTGTTTCTGGCTTGTCTGTTCTCCTTGGCCCAGTGAATGCACTTGACACCTGTCTCATGAGCCCCCTGACATGCACTGAGATGCTCAAGGTGGAGACTACTGAACCTGCTGCTCTTTGCAGCTGTCCCAACCAATATTTCTCAAGCTCATCGTTCTCGGGGAACAGCCAGGGAACCTGGGCACATTCAGGTACAGGGGAAACTTGGCCCATCCATAGGGAGACAGTCCTCTGAGAAATAAACAAGCTTTTCTTGCTATAATTCAGAATATGCTCTTTGACACTGAGTTGGGCATCCTAACCAAGCAGGGTGAAACATTCTTTTGCATTATAGGGGAGAAGTGTTACAATAACTTTAGTTTGTTTAGGAAAATGTGTTTCCAAAATCCTCTGTCTCCGTGCCATTAGCCTAAGTCCATGTTTCTCCGCTCAAAATCACTGTCCTTTTTATTTTTTAATCCTTTTTTCCCTTTGGCTTCTCCTCTCTTATCTCTTCCTCCTTATTTTTGTGTTCTCCTCTCATTCTTTCTTTATTCACCCCTTCCTTCCCTTCTTTCCACCTGTTTTCTTCCACCCTCCCCTCCTGCTCTCTTTCCATTTCTTCTTTCTTTTTCTCTCATTTTCTTTCTTACATCTTCCCTTCATACTTCCTTTCCCCCCACTCCTTTCTTTTCTATATTCCTCCCTTTTGCTGTTTCTTTCCCTTTTTCTTTCATGTTTC
Organism: Cynocephalus volans; assembly: GCF_027409185.1. Classification (NCBI taxonomy): domain Eukaryota; kingdom Metazoa; phylum Chordata; class Mammalia; order Dermoptera; family Cynocephalidae; genus Cynocephalus; species Cynocephalus volans. The sequence continues at coordinate 140,740,067 of NC_084463.1, read as the reverse complement.
TCCCCTTCCTTCCACTTTCACTTTCCTCCTTTTTTTTCACTCCTTCCTTAGTTTTCCTCCTATATGTCTATTATTTCCCTTCCTCCTTTGTTCTTGCCTCTTCTTTCTCCTCCCTTCTCACCTTCTTTTCTTTACTCCCACTTTTCCTTCTTTCCTCCTTCTACCTCCACATATGATCTCTTCCTCTCAATTTGAGTTTCCCAAAAGTAGACCCTGAGAAAGGAATTTGAGCACAAGAGTCCACTCAGAGACTAAGAATATTTTACCGTAAGAAATACCATGAGGAGGTGAAGTGAAAGTGGGCAGCAAAAAATGCCAAGGAAAGGTCCATTGATAGGTGTGTGTATAGTGTGGATGACAGGGGCTCGTTTCCTCAGAGTCACCCACAGAGGGGCAAAGGAACTGGGTTATACATCTACAGGCTTGAATTTCTCATTCATCAAGGGTCCTTCCTGTGGCTTTAATTCTCTGTTCATTCTGAACTGCTCAGTGTGGAGGACAAATACTCTCCCATGTCCAAAGAATGGCCTCACACAGAGAGACAGGGGACACCATCAGCATGGGAACTGTCTGCACTCACCTCCTGCCTATGCCAGGCTGATAGAAAAGGGTGCTGTCAACATTCGATATACCTCTTTCCTCCCTTCATTCTTTTTCTTTCTTTTCTTCTCTCTTATCAAACAACTATCGAGCATCCACAATATGCCAGGTACTGGGCCAAGTATAAGGGCAGATAAGGAGGCATGGTCCAGCCTTCTTGCAGATTACACTCTAGTCTATTCCAACTGAGGAAAATAATTATTAATCAATTAGTCAAAAAGAAATGTAAAATTAAAACTGTGATATACAGTAAGAAGGAGAGACACATAGGGATATTAGAGTTGGTAATATTGGGTCTGGTCCACTGGGTAAGGATAACTGAGGTAGTAACACTTGAACTGAACTCTGAGAGGTGAGTATGAACTACATATAAGAAAAGGGAAGAAAGAGCCTTCCAGGTTCAAAGAATAGTCTGTAGAAAGAATATGGATGGTCAAATATTGGAGGGCGTCTGAAAGAAAAATTTGGCTGGGACAGAGAGTAAGAGAGGATGGAACAAAGTTTAAGCTGGAGCCAAGCCATCCGGAGACCTTCTTAGAACCTGCATATAGTCACGCCATTTCTATGTCTTAAAAAGACTCTAGAGGAGGCTTATTACTCCCACCAGTGCTTCTTGATTCTTCCCACTTATATTCCCCTGAAAAGCAGAAGAGAAAGGGGAGGTGTCTTTGGTTATCTAAGGGAGCATATCTGGAAATTCTTTTTAGCACCTCTTTTTCATATTATATTTTTAAATTTGTAAAAAGTTTTTAAATTAAATTTAATTTAAAGATATCAGACTAATTTATATCAACCCTGCTAATGATCTGAATACTAAACTACATTTAGTTTTGAAATGTTGATACAGGTAAAACCCTAAGCAATATAACTGGTAGCTATTTTATTTCTATATACAATGATTAAAAGCTCAAGCTTTAAGGGGAATTTGGAAGTCAGGATCAAGTACAAGCTTTTTCTTTATTGTTTGGATGGCTTTGGGAAGCTTCATTAAACTTTCTGTGACCTGGTGTATTGTCACCAACATTACCTAACTCACAAAGATGTTGTAAGAATTTAGTAGGAGCATGTAGCATTAGGCACAGATCCAGCACAGTTAACACTCTATATTTGAAATTAACTATTGTTATTATAATGGAATTATTATTATTATTAGTCTTGTATTATCATTGTTACCACAACTTTTATTATGGTAACTAACTTGAGTCCTAGCTATGGGAGGGTACATCAGTTGAGCAAGAACATGCTAGCAGGCCAAATGAGGAAATGCGGGCTCAGCTCTCCGAGAGCTCATGTTCCTGCACACAAGTAGATATCTTCACTTTGCTTCCAACCCAGTGTCTAATGGGCTTCGATATACACTGCCTTAGGGTCCAACAGTGCTGAGGCCCAACAAAGCTGATGCTGAGCAGACAGTGGGATGAATTGCCTCTGGCACAGCATGTACTAATAGAGAGCACTAGTAGGCTTAGGGGAGGCAGGGAACAGAGGAGAATGTATTAATGATGAGCCTTTTGCAGAAGGGGAGAGGTCAGGGAAGGATCAGCTGAACTGCTGATCTGGCACAGGGAGGCCAGCTGTGAGAGGTTAATGGACCGTTAGGAGAAGAGAGAAAGTCAAAGACAGCTGGCTGCTACCTAGGATGATGGCTTTGAATCATCAGATTCCAAACTGCCATGCACAACAGACAGCCACAGCTGGAGATAGAGTTATGACCCCAGCCCTGCAGGGTTTGCTGAGAGGGCAGTTAACACCAGCATGCAGGGGCCATGGCTCCAAGAGGCAGTGTGTTAATTCATCAGGTACTGTGTCACTTTCCTTTATTCCCTGGCCTGAGTGATGAACATTCTATAGGATAGAGAAAGGTCCAGAAGACTGCCATTAAAGAAAAGGTTTTCAGGTGTTCTGCCCAGTCTAGTCACAACCCCCATCACCAAGACCTAAAGTCTTCAACACTGATCCAGAAGGAAAGTGAGAAAGGCTCTCTGGTCCCTGAAATTGATTTATCATAGGCTTTCAATAATTTGAAAAAACAATTCTTTTGTTCACCCCTTTGCAACTGACTTGTCAGATGCCTCTACCCCAGATGTATTAGTCCATTTCTATTGCTTATAAAAGAATACCTGAAACTGGGTAATTTCTATTGCTTATAACAGACTACCTGAAACTGGGTAATTTATAAATAAATAGAATTTATTTCTTATAGTTTGGGGGCTGAGAAGTCCACAGTCCAAGAGGAGCATCTGGTGAGGGACCTCTTGGGGGTAGTGACTCTTGGTGAATGGCCTGAGCAAGAAAGAGCTAATCTGCTCACTCACCCTCCTTATGAAGCTATTGTAACCACACCATGACCACCCATTAAACCATCAATGGATTCACCCATTCATGAAGGTTCAGTCTTCACATTCTAATCTCTTCTTAAAAGCGCCACCTTTCAATCACCATAATTGGATTTCCTACCCTCTTAACACTGTTACCATGAAGATCATTTCTAACCTTTTCCATGAGACTTTGGGGGACACGTTTGACCCATAGCACTGGGCATGACAAACTCCATTAGACAGAGTAAGTGGACCTGTGCTGCTCATCGGCTGCCAACTTCCACTTTTCCCTGCCCATGAGACTCTAAACACCTTTTGAAGAGGTATCTAACTCCTGGACATAATTCATGAAGACCCTATCCAGTTGTCTGGACCTCATCTAGGTAAGGACCAACACATAATCAAAGCTAGGCTAATTCAGATGATTCTTCTCTGCAAATTAAGACTGAAGTAGAAAGACAAAAGTGTTCAGAATGTCTGGAATTTTATTACATCCCAGTGGAGACCAGACTATACCTACTGACTACTTTCTGCTTTTTGCTCCATAGTCTCTTTAACTGCCTCTGTTCCTGCAAGTTTTAAAGCCTGATTCTTCAGTCTCTGAGGAAATTGTGAGTTGTCAATATCCTTCCAAAGATATTTTGGCCTTCAGCCAAAGAAACCTAGGATAAAGAATTATTCCCAAAACACAAGATAAAATTCCACATTCCTTTCTCAGCTCTAAGAAAGTATATCTAAATTCAAATGAGTGAAAAACAATTTTAGAAACAACTTTGAATCCACTGTTACTTATTTTTAAAATACTTTCCTATTCTTCATCATTTGATGATCAGAACAAAAATAGACTTTTAAAAACAACTTAAAATGGGTTACAATTAATCTGTGGTAGATTATTTTCCAAGAGGGCTGCAACAATTCCTCCCATCCCTGTATGCACACCACTTTCATTGTGGCACCTTCCCTATCAAGAGAAGGAATTTATTTCTCTAACCTTTGAATCTGCACTTAGTCATGCAATATTTTGGCCAGTATGATACTCGCAAATGTTATACAAGCAGAGGATCAGAAGGTGTTTTCCCATCGGGGCTTATCCTCTTTTGTTTGTAGCAAGAACGCTAAGACAAAGATGAGAATGGGTCTGACTTTGCCAGCTGGAAGTGGACAGAACAGAAGAACAGAGATGTACCAGCTGCAGCCTGACAAAGCCCAGGCACATGGGTGTGGCCACTGTAAATCATCCAGTCACAGCTGAGTCAGCAAATAACTAACTACAGCCTCAAATTTACTTCCCTCAATTTCTGCTCGTTTCAGAAACTAGCAGAAAAACCAACTGGCTGAATCTAGCTTAAACTACTAACCCAGAGAACATGAACAAACATGAGAATTATTGTTCTTTTTGTTTTTTATTGAAATCTATTGATTACACATTTTTTTTTGTGGGAGACAGAGTTATATTTCAAGATTTCTATACAGTGTGTAATGATCAAATCAGGGTAGTTAGCTTACTTACCATTACAAAAAATCATTTCTCTGTGATAAGGACATTTGATCTTCTCTCTTCTAGCCATTTGATAACATGCAATAAATTATTGTTAATTATAGAAGCCTAGCCCGACTGTACACAAACAGAACTTATTTTTCCTGTCTAGTTGTTTTGTGTCCCTTAACCAACCTCTCACTTCCTCTCCTCCTCTTTCCCGCCTCTAGTAACCGCAGTTCTGCTCTTTCCTTGTGAAAGTTCAACTTACTATTATTACTTATTATTTTAATTTTTTTATCCCTTTTTCTTTTGGGATGGCTTTTCATCTAGCAATTAATAATTGATATCATAAGCAGTACCTAAGTTGACTGGTATGGTGACAAAAGCTTGAAATACAGTGCCTTTGACACTGGGTAGCAAGAAGAGGCCACTGAGGAAACTGTTAGTGAAGGCTGGACAAATTTCAAACTGCTAGTGGAGGCTTCAGAAATGGCCACCCATGTTCTCTGACTGTGAACTATTGGTAAAACTATTGCCTACAGTGGCCTTGGGTCTGGCTGTGGAAGACTTTGCAAAGTTGGCTCTCATCGATTCTACCCATCTCTTGCACCATGGTCCTCTTCATGTCAAAAGCTGGAGTCTAACTCCCTTCTTCAATGTTTCAGCTTTGAACATTAAGCTAGAAAAAGAAAGAAGCTAAAGAAGATACCGTTCAATTTTCAAGCAGAGTTTTAAAAAATATGAGAGGCCAGGACTTGTTGAGTTAGGAAACTAAACTATTTACAAATCTGTTCTCCCCAGCCAGAAAAAAAAAAAAGTTCTAAGAGTAAGGAATTTCCTAAAAATTAAAAACCAAAGCAGTATTGTACTTGTAAAATCTCTTCAGGATAAATAGACATGATTCAGATAGGTAGTATCACAGAGCCTTGCCTTCCTGGGCCCCGTGAAATAATAGAGTAAGAAAGATGGAGAACCGAGTGGGCTGAGGTCTGCGTTCTTCACTCTGCTTTAAAAAGTTTTGCCTTTTAAAAAAATCATATATATTTCTTTTCTATGCAGGATTTTAACTGAACTTTCCAAAGTCATTAGGAATCATACAAATAACCTTGGAAAACCTCTAGTAAAGAGCAGAATGTGGATTTGAACCCAAGTCCCTTGGATTCGCAAGGTCATATCCTTCATGTCATGTTGCTTCAAGCACTAGAGGTGGGGGATCTTGAGGTTGGTTAGAGTTTTTGTGCCAGTCATATGAGTTTTATTCACTCTGTTTATATTTTTCAAGTCAAAAGTTGAGACATATTTTCTGACAGTTGATATAACAGCAATCTAGAATATTTAAAATCTGGATTGTTCTGGAAAATTTGGGTTGTATAGCTGCTATATTACCTGATCCTTAGGAAGTACTGCTAAGAGAATATGATCTGAGCAGGACTGTACAGGAGATATTTCAGAATTTCCTGAATCGATTCGATAATCTATTTATTAACTATTTAACAAATTAATCTGTTGAAATTAAGGTCCTATGCTAAAAACTGGAGAAAGGGAGAAAAACAATGATAAGGCAAAGCAAGTTCATATCCATGAAAAACAATGTCATGTCTAAAAGGCAAAGACTTTCATGAAATACTTTTTTTTCTAAAATGCCAGAACCCATGCTGTCCTGAACGAAGGTATCTCTCAACTAACTGGTGTTCCTAATTTCAAAAATCATGAAATAAATCATACTATATAAAAACATTTTTATCACAAAAAAGAACTGTCTCTTCTCTCATATCCAGAAGAATTAAAAATAACACTAACTTATGAGCCTATGAGGAACCAAATGGCTTTTATTGTTAGTATATTTCCAAGTGTAGGAGAGACCACGGACATTTCTATCTCAGGCATTCTCACTCATGCCTCCATCATTGTTTTAACCTGGTAAGTTACCTATAAGCTAACCTAATTTAAAGGTGCTAAAGCCATGTCATGTAAGACTGAATATGTGAAGTACCTAGATGGGCTTCCAGAAAAAGATGTTCAATATAAGTTAGCTTCCTTTTCTTTTGTCCTTCCAGCATTCTAGTCACTTTTATCCTTAAAAGTAGTGATTTATATAGATTAGAGCAAATATTAAGTTTTTCAAAATAAGTATCTTTATTATTAGCACAGGATGATACTTTTCCAGAAAGATGGCCACATAGACCATTCTTTCTGTTGCTGTGCTTGTGAATGCATCCAATGCACCTGAGTTTGCCCAGCAGCAAAAAGATGTGACTTTAAGGTCAAGAGTGTGAGACGCCAGACAAGTTCGTGAAATGCTGCACACCAAAGTCCTCAACCATGTTCACAGTTTTAGGTGTCAGCATCATTGTTTCAAAGAGGGGAAGCTGCTACATCTATCATCTATAAAAGAGACTGACTGTCTTGACCAGAGTGTAGGTTCCCAGGAGTTCTGAGTGGACTGGGTGCCATCTTTGCAGATACGTGCGTCTTTTGTAAAAAGGTTGGCAATAAACATGTACTTGCTCTCTATTTTGTTTTTTAGAACTGATTTCCTTTTAGATATATTTAGAAAAATAGATGTTATTTATAAGATTCCTCATAGGAAACAATTTGATAGGATCCATTTGATCAGAAATCCACTGTTGATGATCATAGAATGGTAAAAATTGATGGGTAGTTACTGTACTCAAGCACTGCTCTTTGAATTCTCTATATTAATTCATTTAAACTTTCTAAACATTCTATAAGCTAAGGCTCTTATTGTCCCCACTTGATGGGTAGAAAACCCATTCAGAAAGGTTAAATAATTTGATCAAAATCACACAGCCGGAAAGGGCTTTAAACTCAAGCTGCCAGGCAGTATTGTTTATTGATGTGGTCCTTAGGCAAGTTGTTTTAAATTTAATTTTTACCATCCTGAAGAGGAAACAAAGAAAAGTATGTTTTATTCTCATTTATGATGATAACATCTGTGACAAAATTTCCTACTCATTTTGAAATCTTCATTTGAAATGGAAGAAATGCTTTTAGTATTCTTATATGACATTATAATATGGTTTGGAAAACTCATTATGTAAAAGAATGCACAAAAGGTGAATTTGCACTACAGTCTGCTAGTCTGTTAAATAAATATATAAACTGGGGCTTAAAATATGAGCCTAAAGTCAAATACCTTATGGTGCAAACAAACTTGTCGTGTCAGTGAAAACGCCCAGCTGTTCTCCCTTTTTCACTCCTGACACCGCCCGTCTGCTCTTGGTAGCCAGGGGTTTTTCATCTTGCTGTCTTCGGGAGTTTTTCTTCAAGACCCTGAGGTACCAATAAACCACAGTCTGGCCAGTGATTAAAGAAAGAGATATTTTGGCTTTTCGAAAATTTTTATGTTTTTTCTCTCTACCCTCTTACCCCCCCCCCCCCCCCCCCAGTATTCAGATGTTTCCTTTCACCTTAGTTAAGTGGACAAAATATATTTAGTCATAGTTAAAACTGTATTTAGGGCTTACTTCTGTTTTAAACATTTTCCATATATTCACTTATTTAATTCTCACAAAAACTTAGGAAGTACAAAATATTATTATCTTGATGCTTTAACAGATGATAAAGCCAATACAAAAAGAGGTTAAGTTTATGCAAAGCAAATGACGGCAAACAGGGAATTAAACAGGTGTTTGAATCCTGCTTCCATATTCTGACCCACGCTGCAATACTGCTTCAAGGACCAGCAATACTCTCGTCTTAGTAAAACATTACTTTTTGCATTCATTTAGAAGTTTGTGAAAGATAAACATTGTCTTAATGGTATGAAAATGGCATTGGAAACCATTTACTCTCAGGAATTTTATTTATTTACATACAAAAAATTGGTTTTGGAAGCTATCTTGTGCTTAGTATTGGTGCAGGGAAAGAGTTTTATTTGAATCTGAATTTTCATGTATTGATAACATTTCCTTTCTTGTGAAATGGGATTCTCAATGAAGTCTGGTTACAATCAGTTAGCATTCCTGTGCTAAGTATAGCACCCCTCACACTCAGATTCACCTGTAGATCCTGATTTCAAATATTCTGTCCAGTTATACCAAAAATACAATTATTTAGGGCAGACCACTATGTGATTCATATAGAAGATTTGCTACATAAATACTCCCCATACTTTTTACATTTTATTACAGTGGTCTTCAATTTTTCTTTTAGAAGTAGAAATCATTACTTAAGCAAAAACTTACATGTATGGAATGCTTTTTCATTTGCAATAAATTATTTTGGGGGGCAAAAATTAAAATTATGGTTAATATGTCATTAAGAAATATGTTATGCACTAGTTTGCCTTGGGTAGTAACTCTGTGTCAAATTCTGAAATTATATAAGATACTTAGTAATGTTTGTTTATTAATCAACTAATTATAATGAGATCATATCTGATTTTGCATTTTACGAGATAGATATCCATTGTTTATCTCATAAAATGTAAGACAAAATCTATGCCTGCCTTATCACTCAGCAATAGAACTTGAGTAATTGAGGGTGCTCAGGAACTGATTATATACATAAGTGTAATTATGATGTGGGCTCTAATTATGTAACTAACTTGTGGCATTTGATTTGCAAGAGTCATTTTGTTGCCCTTCTATCAAAGCCCAGGTATCTGGGGAGGGGAAAAAAAAAAGCCAAGAGTGGGGAGCATCTGTGAAAAAGTAGAAACATTTTAGAAAAAGTTTTCTGCCCATCTCCTCTTCCTGATCATGGAGTAATTTTTTCTTTCTTGTTCCCCCCCCCCTTCCTTATTTTTTTACTACTTTGAAAAATTGAAAATAGGGCAAAGGCAGAAAGGAAGAAATGACAAAAAAAAAAAAAAAAAAAAAAAAAAAAAAAAAAACTCTTCTTTTGCTTTTAAATTTCTTATCTGTTTTTGTTTGGTCGGGTTGGTGTGTTTAAGCAGACCTTTGTTACTCTAGCGCTACTCTTGCCATTGCCTTTCCATAAACTTGGCAAACGTGTGTAAAAAGGGCCAGAAAATACATCCCCTTTCATTACCAAAAGTTAACTTACTAATTTAGCTTTTTTGTTGCTTTGGAAGATAGAGAACAAGGATTTGACAACATGAATAAAAGAACAGGCTGATTTAGAGCAAAGGTAGGAAAAAAAGAGAAAAAATATTTGAAGGATGAAAGAATGAGGAAGGGCAGCCCAATACCATTCCCTCCAAAAAGACACTTGGTTTTTTTCCAAATATATAAAAAAAAAGTACATTAACACTTCATATTTTACCTTTATAATAGTAGAATTAATTACATAGAATTTAAAAAATTCATTAATTGGAAAAACTGGAAATTATTCTGTTTTGGAAATAGTTTTGTGTTTACTCATTCATTCAGCTACAGTATGTAAACTGTACATTTACTTCTTACTATATTAATGTTTTTAAGAAAAGTTTCTAGATTTCTTTGTCCTGAACTTGCACTCATGTATTTGGATTGTTTCATAATTCACATTAAAATAAAAGCAGGCTTTATTAAAAGCACAATGTTTATGTTGAATCAATTTTATAATTTTTCTATTTATCCCGTAGGTCTATTCATAAAGTAGGCTCATCATGTACCTACTGCCCTTAATTTTTGATCGTTTTATTGTAGAAAATAACTGGGAGAGGGCACAGTCCTAATTATGTAATCTGCTATTTCTAAGCTGCAATATATGATATGCATTTACTAGTATTGCAGAAGGGCACACAGGAAAGATGTGTGCCCACACATTTTGCTGTGTCATGCCGTCAGTAGAAGACTGTCTGGGTTTCAATCCTGGCTCCAGTATTTACTGGAGAAGAACATGTGAACAACTGACATCACTTCTCTGTGTCCCCCTTGACTCATCTCTAAAATGAGGTGAATTATAATAATAATACCTGTCAATTATACATACTGTGAAGTTTAAATTAGTTAATACATGTAAATTGATGATAACAGTTCCTGGCACACGAAAATGCTCAAGTTAGCTATTATTTTGGATCTGGGTTACAATTAATACTGATTAGATTTTGTTAGCAGTAATATAAACTATAGCAAAGATTAGAAGCAACTCTTAATTAATGGCATATTAAGGTAACAGTTTGATCTTTTTGAATAATGAAGTTAAAACGATTCCTCTGAAAAGTCTTTCTCATTATATAGAAGTGAACTAAGCTGGCATTTTACTGAGTGACCTGAGACGGCAACATGACATTATACCTGATTGGGACTTCGTAGTTATAACCAGATGAGGAAACTAAAGTATTTAGAACTAGTAAAGGCAGCTCTGGAACCGATATACTCTGACTTCTTGCTCTAAAATTTCTTTCAGGGTGTTTTGAGTAAAGTAAGAAAGCCCTATGCCTCTTTAAAGAACTAGCTTTTTCCTAGGTAGGGAAAAACAGTGTAAGCTGAATACATAAGAAACATGAATCAGAAAGCAGTACTGAAAACATGCTGTTTTGAAGTGTGGTTTCATATTTTTAGGTCTAGCTGGCCAACGCTCTGACCAACCCACCCATCTTTAAGAATGGTGATTTTACTGGCATTTCTCACTAGAATTAATAGCCTCCTTTTGCCATGAGGGGTAGTGGGGGGCCCCAGTAGCCTTAAACATTGCACTACTAAACAATGGAGTCACCCATTAAATAATCCTCATGCCATCGAGTAGGTATACTAAGTGGTTTCATTAGTGTTATATCTAATCCTCATACCAAATTTTACTATATGTATGCATTTAGCAGATGGGAAAATTTATGCATTCAGAGATAATTTCCCCAAAGCTAAGCAGCTAGTAAGATACCTGCCCAGGATTTAATTCCAATGTTTTTGATTCCAAAGCCAGATCTCTTTCAAATATACCACATACAGCAATAATTTCCATTGGTCATTGCCAATTGGAATTGATGGTCTTCTGACTTCAGAGATGCAAACAGCAATTTTCCTGGCTCTGAGGGCAGCTATAACAGCAGAAGGGCCCTTAGGTTCCAAGAGGAGAATGGAAGCATGTGATTGGAAAGGGAGAGTTGCCTTACCGTGTGATAATCACAGACTACCTGTACTCAGCCATAAGCTTTTATTTCTCAGCCCTTTACTGCTGTAATTCTAACAGATCATGAATGCAGTGATGTCTTTCAGCAATATTCAGGTAAATTAGTCCATGTTTATTTTATTAATATCTTGGGATTCAAAGTCCTCCTGACGCCATAGACTAAAATTTCCTGGATCCCTGACAACATTATCACCACTTATTGTAAGGAGTGTCTTGAAAAGTTCTGAACTGTCTCACACTGCTTGGGATCTCAATTTCAAGTGTTCCTTTTTTAGCTGCCCTTCATAGTTTAGAAAGAAAAAAGTATGTCATTGAGCATTTATGAGAAGTCACAGGGCTTTTATATACGTGCTGTGTGTATATACACATAAACATGTATGCATATATGTCAAGATATAGATAGATAGGTGTGTCTATATAGACAAGTATATATAGAATTATTCTAGGTTGTACCTGGCATATACAGTAGATGCTACTCAAGTATGAATTTTTACACTTCTGTAAATGTTGGAAATTGAGATTTTAGGAATTCAAAAGCATAATGTTTATTACTAGATCACAAGAACACCCAGGATATTCATCTCTCTCTTTGGCAATTCACAGAGGCCTAAATCCAATAGTTTTTCCAAGTTTAGTCTAGGGTCATATTGGCTACCAAACACTCAAAGCTTGGACCATACCCTATCTATGTGGCACTACTTTATAATGTTGTTTTACCACTGGGTCACAGGATAGCAACATGATGCTGTGAATTTACAACAGAATCATTATAAAGCCAGTATTATCAGCAGACTCTCTAATGCAGGAAAAGAAGCTACGGTATTGTCCTATAGCATGGCGTTGGTGTCAATCTACCCTGCAGTTACATGTGGTTATGTTACTAGAAAAAATAGATTAAAACGTGGAACTTTTAATCTATTTTAAAATAGATTTGCAGCTGAAACTAAGAAGGCTTTTGAAAATCACTAAATATGCTTCCTATTCAGTGAGAGAAGACATTGCATTTCTAATTTGTATGATAGTCCACTTATTTTTCCATAAGAACGATTAGGATTTTAACAGCTGTTGGATCAGGTAGGCATTTTTCTGATGACATACACTATTTTTTAGGACTCTCTATAGCTCTAAGTAACAGAAAAACCAATCAAAACTAGCAGCAGCTGTAAGTGGAATTTATTAGCTCACAAAACTGAAGCTGTTTAGAATTAGCACTGATCTCTACAGACGCTTGAGGGAGCAGCTCAGTGATACTTCCATCATGTGTTGGCAGGGTCAGTTTTATTTTCAGGTTCCATAATGTATCCCACACCCACCAGGACCTCTCCAGGGAAAAAGAGAGGACAGCCCCTGTAGGCTTCTGAATAAATTTTTGGATTCAGTTCCTTTCATTGGCCCCAATATGATCATGTATCCATTTCTGAGCCAATTACTGTGGCTGGAAGGGATAGAACTCATGCAGGAGCTTAAACCAACCAGACCCCACCCCTGAAGCTAGGAGTGAGTGTATTTGAGTATTAAAAAAGTTTTTTGTTTTTACTAAACACATTGTAATGTCATAAAGCCTAAATACAACTCATGCAGACTATTCATTCTACAAAGTAGGAGCAGGTGTGTGTAGCTGATGTTTATTGAGTAAAGGACTGAAATCAAAGAGTTTGAATGCTCAGTGTAAGGATCTCTTTTCATTTTTATTAATTTCCAGGCAGGAGTACAATACAGTACAGAGTCTAAGGATCTGAGAATGAGATATGGAGATGGGAAAACAGAGTAGGCTCTGTAAAGTCAAGAAACCTAAACATCCTCTTCTTCTCTGACATACTAGAAAAGCTAAAAGGCTTGGCTGGTGATTCCTGGCCTTATCAAATGGTAAGCCTTAGTCTGCATAGAGGCGGTTTCCCTAGCAGACTGTGACCATCATGCCACACAAGAAGAGTGCATCTCATCCGTCTGGGATTTATGACGTCCAGCTCCCATCACGTCATATTTGAGGATCTTCATTCAAGATTATTGCACCAAAATGAAATGAGCACTGCAAGTCAGTTGGCTAGACAGCCATGTCAAGGTTCAAATAACTGCTGTGTTGAAGTCCTGCTTTGTTGGTTTTCATAATAACACTGCGAGGTAGGCTAATTTAATACTCTGTATAATGGACAAGAAGCTTGTGTTTAAGTTAAATAGAATATCTAAATTCCTACATTTAATAAATGGAAAATCTTGTGAATGAAACTCTTAGTGTGTCATTTGCCAAGAAGAAGCCACTGAATCTTCTAGTAAAAAAATTTTAGGAAATACATGTTTTCAAGGCTAGTCTCAGAAATGATATTAAAATATTTATTAAATTAATGAAATAAGCTCTATTATGTTTCAAGAAAAATAAAGAACCCAGAGAAGTAAGGAAAATATCTAGAATATTCAAGTACTGGCATAGTTTTATTCTCTACTTAGGAAAGAACTACATTGATTCGTTTATCTGAAGAAAGACTTATTCAGTTAAAGTTTGGACGCATAACCTTAAACTGTTCACTCCAGCTGTATTTATTTAGCATATCCATTGAGTTTCTCTCTTGCTTTTCCCATGAAAAGCTCAAGGTGAAGTTCAAAGATCCTTTTTTCTTTTTCTTAAACAAAAACTATGCCTTAAACATTATAATGGAGAGGAAAAACCAGGAGAATAGCAAACTAAGGAATGTAGAAAAAGGTCAAAGGGGAGTTACAAGAGGTCATTTTGATTGAAGGAAATTTTGATTGAAGGTGATAAATTCCAGTGAGTTATATATTAACTAACTCATCTCTTTTATATGCAACCCAACACCACAGTCACACAGATTAACTGAATTCTAATTTCATTTTGTACTATGTCATGTACCTATGCTATCTTTTCTAATATTCCTTCCATTTTTCTGCCCTTTTCTCTTTTCCTCCTTCTCTTTCTTTTCTTAATTTCCTTTCCCCAGGGTTAACTAATGTTATCTGTCGGAAGGGTTTGAGATTGCCCTTATGATATATTTGGTTTTAGTAACTCCAATATGACCCCCTCACTTGATGCTTAGGTCTGTAAACTAAGGATTATACTATCAAAACCTAATAATCATTTTGTAGCACTATAAATGCTGTTTAGTTATTTATTATAGCATGAATAAATCTCAAATTCATTCATGAGAACAGATTTTAGCAAAGAAAGACTCATATGCTGGGCATCATCTCAAATTCTTGGAGGGCTTATCTACTCTGGGACAGAAGCAGCCACTTATGACTAGAGATGTCGGTCATTTGCAAAGTCAGGACTCAGTTCTTTTCCTGAGAGGCTGGCTTTGAAAAGTTTGGAATAGACTAATTCTATTTTTATATCCCTAGGGATTATGCTGTTAAAAGTTGATGACACAATTATATTTCACAAATGTATATAATGCCCGGCCTCTGTATGAGGTACAGAATGACACAATTAGAGCTTAAAGTTTTCTACAATAAGAAAAAAATAAAAGGAGAGAGAGCAGGCAAGTGAGAGAAGAAGTTGAGAGAGGAGGGAAATAAGTATGGAAAGAAGGAAGGTAGGAAGTGATAGATCTTGAAAATAACCAATGCCATTTTAGGCAAGGCCAAGCCCAAAATGGCCCCCAGCCTCACCTCCCTTCCCTTTATCAGAAGACTCGTGACTTTTGCAAAATAGAAACTCTATTTGCTTCTGCGTGGGTGCAATTCCCCTCCCTCACAATGCCCCTCCTTGACTGCTTCCGCTACCCCTTGGCCCGCTATAGTCGATATAAGCTCTCCCACCCCCAGGCCTGGTGCTGCCTCCATTCTGAGTGCAGCTGAGCAGATTTTCTTCCTTTAATAAAGCTTGATCAGTACCTGGTGCTTTGGCTCACTTTTATTTTGGGGCCAAAACCCAGAAAGGGTCCTGGCTGGGACTTTTGGATAATCCTCTCTCTTGGTCTGATTGCCCCCCCCCCCCAGCTGCCCTTCCCAGACCTGCCAAACCAGGTTCCTCTGAGACTCTCTCCTTTTGCAGTTTCAGACCAACACATCTAACTTCGGCCTCAATTCAGGGTGAGTCAGTGTGTCTGTCCTATTTCTATGGGTTCCCCCAACTACTCTCTATGACTACTGTCTACTCACTATGAAGCCCAGGTACCTGTCTGAGGGAACCCCTCTCATGCCCTCAGCTATTGGAGGATGCTCCTCTAGACAGCTGGTGGCTTCTGTCTCAAAAAGAAGGTGTACAGTAAAGAGGACGTTCTTTGTTGGCACTCTTCTTCTGCTAGGAGTTCCCATTTCCTTTCTAACCCTCTACATGGGATCTTCACAATCCAAACCTCCACACTCTATGCCTCTGGGCTGTTTCCTGGCCAGTTTCCTCCATGTTCTATGCCTCTGGGCTGTCTATAATCTCTTGGCCTCCAAGGGGACATTAAAACCCAAACACCTCATTTTCTACTGAAATCAGGTTTGGCCTAAGTACAAACTAGACAATGGATCCCAGTGGCCAGAAGATGGCACTCTCAGTTTAGATACTCTTAGAGATTTAGACATTTTTTGTCACTGAAACAGCAAGGCTGGAGAGATTCCTTATGTTCAAACCTTCTTCTGTCTCTGAACACATCCTTCTCTCTGTCAAAACTGTCCTAAATCTCAAATTCTCCTAGCTCATCCCCGACCTCCCCTTCTGGACTCAGATCAATTTTTTGATCTGTTAGACCACTCTGCTCCCCAACAACCTCTTTATGCTCCAGATCCTTCACCAGCCCCTCCACCTTTTCCTTCTTTTCCCAACCCTGGTCCCCAGATGCTTCTCCTCAGCCACCCAGCCCCTCCCCTTCTCTCCCTTCATCAGGTGACAACCCTGCCTCAGCTCTGGCTCCTTTATACCCCCTCCTTGAAGTGGCTAGGATGGAGGGAACTGTCCAGGTCCACGTCCCCTTTTCTCTTTCTGATCTCTCCCAAATTGAAAGATGACTGGGATCTTTCCAGTCCAACCTGGACACATATCTTAAGAAATTCAGATATCTCACCCAGTCTTATGATCTCACCTGGCATGATATTTGTATGATTCTCACTTCTACCTTGTCCCCTGAGGACAGGGAACAGGTCTGGATAATAGCCCAACAACAGGCAGATGAGGTACATGCTCAAAATAATAGGTGTCCTGTGGGAGCCATTGCCATTCCTCACATGGACCCAAATTGGGACTACAAGGCTGGCCACAGGAACCAGGATCTCTGGGATAACATGATCACACACCTACTTCATGGCCTCCAAAAGCCTACTCACAAGTCAGTCAATTATGACAAGCTTAGAGAAATCACATAAAGATCCACTGAAAATCCCAGTGAGTTCCTAACCCACCTCTCTGAGGCTTTGCATAAATACACACATACAGACCCAAACTCCCCTGCAGGCATGACCCTCTTACACTCTCATTTCATTACCCAACAGCCCCTGACATTAAAAAAAAACTAAAAAATTTGAGTACGGTCCAAATACAGCCCAATGAGACCTCCTCAATGCAGCTTTCAAGGTTTTTAACAATAGGGAGGAGAAGGAGAAGAAAGATCATTACAAAAAAAGATCAGGCCAAATACCAGCTCCTGGCTAATGCCATCTGAGGCTCACACACTCCTAAGCTAGCTGCCTCTAGGGGCAAGCCACCTGGGAACTGCTTCAAATGCAGTCAACTGGGCCACTGGGCACAGGCTTGTTCTGACCCCAGGCCTCCTTCCAGGCCCTGTCCTCACTGCAAACAGCCAGGTCACTGGGGGGTTATGGGGGTTTAATCCTCTACTCACCAGAGAGGGAGTAGCCTAGTCCCCAACCCACAACCTTTGGCTTCATGGCCATACTTACCAGAACTTCTTTGATTTACCCAAGAGGAGGACTGATGATGCCCAGGGCCTGAGGCCCCCATGGAGATTATCAGGCATGAGCCCAAGGTAACTCTCTTCACAGCAGGTAAGCCAATCTCTTTTGTCATCGGTACAGGGGCTACTCACTCTACCCTTCCTGAATATGCAAGACCAACAACCCCACCCTCTGTCACAATAGTAAGGGTCATGGGATCAGAATGCCACCCACAGATCACTTAAGACCTTTCCTGCACCCTACATCACACCCAATTCACATACAAATTTTTAATAATGCCTCAATGCCCAGCCCCCTTACTGGGACGGGACTGCTTTTCCAAATTCAAAGCTACCCTTACCCTAAATACTTTAGCTCTGGCTATCATACTCCTGTTATAGGCTGCCCCAGACCTGGCCCCTGAGGCTTCCACCTTCCCTTTCCCCTCGGACAAGGTTAATCCCATAGTATGAGACACTTCTTCTCCCTCCATTGCTATGCACCATTCCCCTATCCTTGTTAAGTTGTGGAACCCCTCTTTATTCCCTAATGTCCCACAATACCCCATCGCTAACAAACACCTAATAGGCTTAAAACCCATCATACACAAACTCCTTTCTTCTCATCTTTTATGGCCTACCCACTCACCTTTTAATACACCCATCCTTCTGGTTATCGAGTCTAATGGCTCATACCGTTTAGTTCAAGACCTCAGGGCCATTAATGAGGTCATTTTACCCATAACCCCAATTGTTTCTAAACCCTATACTCTTCTATCCACAATCCCAGCAACAGCTCATTTCTTCTCTGTACTTGACCTCAACAATGTCTTTTCTAACCAAAGATGTGTTCTTTCAATCTCCTTACACCCTTCCTGTCAAAACCTGTTCACCTTCACTTGGACTGATCCTGATATGCGTCATTCCCAACAACTCACCCAGATGGTACTATAGCCCTCACTTCTTCAACCAGGCCTTAGCTCAAGACTTATCTGAACTTCCTCCAACCTGTAGTACTTTAACACAAAATGTAGAAGGACACTTTCCAACTTCCTGGGTCTGCCACCCAGAGTCTTTGGTGGAATGCTACAGGACACATTTACATCCCTGACATGTGTTCCCACAACATGCTATGACCAGAAATCTGCCACGTTGTGTTCTTATGGGGGTAAAAACTACTGGATAGCTCTTTCCAAAGGGCATTCTGCTGGAGTCCAATGCCCCTCCACTGATGAAAACATTTCTGCTTCATCCAAACCACTCACCTAGACTATAGCATTGGGGGAGGACTTCAGGACAAAAACACATCAGACCCATAACCATGATAGGAAGTCCTATCCTTCTTGGTCCCTGCCTCTTTTGGTGTTTTTCTAGTTTCTTACGGGAAAGTATACAGGCTTTCACCAAACAAAAGTCACTGAATTGTTCCTGTGAGGAGGATATCAGCCCCTCAGAATCAGTGACCCTTCCCTGGAAGAATACAGCCTCCCCACACGAAACCAATACCCTGCCACCTAATTGCTTTATTTTTTTCATATCTTTGCCCATCTCCAGCAGGAAGTAGCTTCAGAAGAATGAGACCTCCACTCCTTTTCCCTTCTCCCTATACTTAACAGGTGGGAATGATAGATCTTGAACATAACCGGCACCATTTTAGGCAAGGCCAAGCACAAAATGGCCCCCAGCTCCACCCCCCATTCCCTTTATGAGAAGCCTTGTGACTTCTGCAAAATAGAAACTCTTTTTACTTCTGCATGGGTGCAATGCCCCTCCTTGATTGCTTCAGCCAGCCTTTGGCCACCTACAGTCTACATAAGCTCTCCCACCCCCAGGCCTGGTGCTGCCTCCACTTTGAGTGCAGCCTGGCAGATTTTCTTCCTTTAATAAAGCTTGATCAGTACCCAGTGTTTCAGCTCACTTTCTTTCAGGAAGAAAGGGAGGAAAGAAGAAGGGAGGGAGGGGAGAAGGAGGAAAGAATAAAGGAAGGTGGGAGGAAGGAAAAAAGGAATGAAGGAAACAGAGAGAATGAGACAGAGAGGGAAGGGTGAGTGGTGATGTATATTAGCAGAAGAGGTAATGGCTGAGCCAAAATCTGGTTTTCTTTTTTCAAGTGGCTTTTGAATTCATCACAATTTGAGTGATCTGCTTTATAAAAATATCCTGAAATACTCACTCTGCTTATTTATCATCAATAACAGTCTGATCCCAATTGCTTATAAATCCTTACAAAGTTCTTTCTTGCTTCATTTCCTGTCTATTTCTGTTTTAAAGGGAGAATGCCAAGAATTCAGCATGTACCTCCCTTATTTTCTCTCCAGCATCTTAAAATTCAAGTTATATTATTGACACAATAATGATTTGCTAGCTGTTAAGGTTTGAAAAAAATGTCAAAATGCAATCTAAAATAATAGCCATAAATGATAGAAAATCTCTTTCTGTAACATTTGCTACTTCTCTAGGTGACACAAACTTGGATACTCAACATTTACATATTTTGTTGTCCTAGGACCATTTTCATATCATGTGCAACTCAAATATTGGCCAACAAATTGTTCTGGGGGCATGGTATAAGCTATCATAGACAGAAAAGTGTGTGTGTGTGTGTGGGGGGGGAGAGAGAGAGAGAGAGAGAGAGAGAGAGAGAGAGAGAGAGAGAGAGAGAGAGAGAGAGAGAGAAATACAGAAAGAGGAGAGAGAAACAGAGACGGAGACCATGAAAAGCAAGAACTCAGTTTTTATCTATGGTCAATTATTGCTAGTGCTGTCACCTTTTTAAGAAAAAAAACCCATATTTTCTATTTTTGTTGAGGCTGAAGTCCACAGACAATTTTCCTGGGTCTCAACTGTATCACTTAAAAAAATCTGTGGGTCAGACTAGACCATCTCAAGCCCTGAAATTTTATTCAAATAAATAAATTGTTTCTGGTAGTCAGGTTTCAGCAATAATGGATTTTGCATAGTGGTTATCCTTAAAAAGACTTGTTAGTACATCAAATAGCTTGTTAGTACATTGAATAGATATGCTAGAAGGCTCTAATGAGATCAGTTTAGATAAACAAGTTGCTATTGAAATGTTAACAAGCATAAAAAGTATAGAGTTGCTGTTATTTAGATTTTAAAATGTTGTTTCTATATAAACTTAATTTTAAAAAATAAGTGTAATACTTTTCATCATGTTTCTGTGAATATTACCACTAAGCTGATAAGAAATCTCTAGATATGACAGCACTAAGTCCCCCAGGACACTACCCAGAAGCCATGACACTTTGCTGATGCCCTTGTTATGTGCAAGTCACCTGCAGATGTTCTGCTGGCTTCAGCGGCAATGCTTAATGATGGCTAAGAATTATATGTCATTTTCCTCTTGAGAAATGTGAGTCTAGTACGAGATATTTCCCACAAGTCAGAAAAGCAGACACTAGGATTTAGCTTCTGTGCTCTGTAGACCACATATAAAAATAAAATAAAATAAAATAATGATGGCAGAGACTAGCAATGTGCCTGGCATGTAAAAGACATAAAATAGCTGTTGACAAGTGAATGACTGACTTTTTCACGTCCTCCCTGAAATCGCTTGAGACGTACAAGAACATTTAAAAGTAATAACAATATTTAAATGATCTGTATTCTGAAGATGAAAAAAACTAAAATCAGAACTCAGATCAGTTCAATAAGAAATTTGTCCTAAGTCTGATTCAATATCATCTTGCCCTGTCTAGGAGTCACTATTGGAGGAAACAGATGTTTTACTTTACTGTTTGATGCAATTTCACTTTTTCAGAAGAAACTGCAGATTCATGAGAAAAGTCAAGCACTTTTGTGGGTTTTTCTCCATGATGCCATCCGTCACTGTGGCTGGAGTGGAGCTGCTGTGCCAGAGGAGGTCATTAGCAGCCTCGTCCAGCTCTCAATGCCTTACACCTCCCCAGTGCTCAGCTGTTGTTTGCACCTGGCACCAGAAATGCAACTCAAGGAAAGACACAGCAGAAGGGAATTAAGAACAAGAAGCTGGACTGAAGCCAGGTGAGGTGGAATGAGCATAGGGGCTGGGAGAAATGAAATATAAATTCTAATTTACCCTCTGCCACAACCCATCTCTGGGAGCGCTGGCCCCATGTCTTTCATCATTCTCCTGCCTCTCGAAAAGGTTTCTAAGGTGGTGGAAAATAGGGCTGAGAGATGAAAGACTTGTTGCTCTGAAGCTTTAGTTGTATACCATACACTAAGTTTCCTGTGACCCTGGAACTTACCATACCTTTAAGTAGTTAGAACTAGATGGACCAGCCTGAGTCCAGCAAAGCAGAAGCTAGAGCCAGTTAGCTTAAGATTTGTTCTCCATTTGAAGAGGAAAGGAGAAAAAGTAGTTTCAAATATCCTTGAAGTAGACCAGTGTAGGTCAAATGAGAAACAAAAAACACAGGAATTTAAACAGACTAATGATGTGACCACTATGATGAAGCAGAAATGATCATTATCTAGATTTGCAGAGATAGTTTTGTGTGTATATATGTGTATATATATATGTATATATATATATGTATGTATGTATTTAAGTATGTATATTCAAGTTCATCAGATTGTATACTTTAACATAAGTGCATATTATTATTAATTTTATTTTGGTGTACAGATATACATTTTTCTGGTTCTGTCTTACATTATATATACATATATACATATAAATACACATATATGAGGGAACTTAAAAATATGTGAAAAAATACATTCAAAAGATAATACAAATCATTCCTTGAACTTTTTGAAGACCCCTCATACCTATGTGTATAGCTCATATATATACACATACAAACACACATATACGTATACACACACATATATTCATATACGTATATATCTAGGACAGAACCAGAAAAATGTATATCTGTATACCAGAAATAAAACCTTTAGATACTATTTTCAATAACCTTTATTGAGATTTAACCTACTTATAATAAAATTCACACAGTTGAAGTATATAGGTCAATGTCTTTTGGAAATGCAGAAGCTGTGGCGAATTTTCATCCTTCAGAAAGTTCTCTTTCATCTCTTTGCAGTCAATCATCTCCATGCCACCTCCAGACACAGAGAACCACTGACATGATTTTTGATCATGTAAATAAATTTGTTTTTCCTGGTTTTGAACCTGATATAAATGAAATCTCTTTTGATCAGCTTCATTTCAGCAAAATATCTGAGCTTCATTCATGTTCTTCTTTTTACAGTATTTTATTCATTTTTATTTCAACATAAATTTTTATTGTATGGATATACCATGATTTGCCTGATGGACATTTAGAGATCTGCAAAATACCAAGAAAACACACACACACACACACACACACACACACACACAGACTGTGTGTATGCAAATATAAGCATCTAGAAAAAAAACTATAATCAACACTGTTCGTAATGATGGAAGTCTATGTATAAACACACACACACATACACATACCCCCCACAGCATGGTACTTCACAAAGTTAATGGCAAAACTGAATTAAAAGATAATATGAATCCTTCCACCAACTTTTTGAAGACCCTTCGTATATACTGTACATTCCTTTTCCCATTCAATTGCCTTGGTACATTTGTTGACAATAAACTGAATTAATATGTGTGGATCTATTTCTGGGTTTTCTTTTCTGTAACAGTGATCTATATGTCTACGTTTGTATGAATAACAAATGTCTTGCTTAATATATCATTTTTAGAGTAAGCCTTGAAACCAGAGACAGTAAGTACTTCAACTTCCTTAAAGTTACTTTGTTTATTCTCAATTCTTTACATTTCCACATAAAATTTAGAATTAGTTTACAATTTCTATAAAAATTCCTGATGGAATTATAATTGGGATTTGTTGGGTCTTCCAATCCATGACCAGGTTATATCTTTCTATTTAGTCAGGTCTTCTTTATTTTACTTCAGAGAACTTTTGTAATTTTAAGTATAGAGATCCTAGATATCTTTGGTAGATTAGTTTCTAGATATTTTATATGTCTTTTTAAGTTTGTTTTCTAATGATTTGCTGCTCACATATAAGAATACAATTGCTTTTTCTATATTAACTTTTTTACTTGTGAACTTGCCACATTCACTTATTAGTTCGAATAGTTGTATTATAGATTCCCTGGGATTTCCTATGTAAACAATTATATCTTATTATTTTATAAGAACGGTTTTACTTATTTAATTTCTGATCCTATGACTTTTTAAATGGTGAAAGCAGGCATTCTCACTTCATTTCTAATCTCAAGGGCAAACAATTCAGACTTCCACCATTAAGTATACTGTTGACTGTAGTTTTTTTCTAGAAGCCTTATGTTAGTTTGAGGATTTTCTCTACCATTCCTGGTTTGCTGCATGTTTTTATCATGGTGATTGTTGAAGTTTTGCCAGTAATTTGCATGCAATTATTGAAATGTAATGTGTTTTTTCTTCTTTATTCCATTGATATGGTATATTACAGAGACTGATTTCTGAATGTTGAACTAGCCTTGCGTTACTGGACTAAATCTTACTTGGTTATGTTGTATTGATCCTATATATTCTGATTATCCTATATATTTTTAGGGATTTGAGGATCTAAATATTTGAAAAATATGGATTTGTAATTTTTATATATGTCTTTGTCATGCTCTGAAAAAATACAATTTCTAACATGAATGTTTAATGAAATTTACTAGTGAAACCATATACCCCCAGTAATTCAGGGGAGAATGATTTGATAACAATGTCAATTGCTTAATAAATATGGGACTATTGAGAGAGTTTTTTCATTTAAAAATAAGGTTTTTTTCTTATGTCACGAAGCATAGTTGCAATAGCTGTTTAAATCTTTGTCTGGTAGTTCTAGATCTAATTTATCTTGGGGTTAGCATTTTTTGATTGTCTTCACCTTAGACAACCAGATTCCTGGTTCTTTGCATGTTGAGTTATTTTGGGTTATACCCCGGACATTGTGAAAGTTATGCTATGTAGATTCTGGGTCTTATTACAATCCTCTGTAGAATGTGGGTGCTCTTTTCTGACCCGGTTAGGTTTAGACAGCAGATCGTGCCTTGCACTCTCGGTGACAGTTGAAATTTCAGTTCAGTTATCTAAACACATACGTGTGTAACTCAAGGGTTAGAATGAGTGTTGTTCCTTCAAGGGTTGTATTTCCTCATTCCTCTAGTCAGAAACATGGGGGTTTTTATCAGACTTTTAGGATGCCAGAGCACTGTGTCACTGTGGACTGGAATTCACTTTCAGGAAAAATCCAGGAGAGAAAAAAGAAATAGGATATTTAAATTCTTGTGAGTTGCTTCCCTAAGTTCTGACTCTCCTTCACCACCCACCTGCTTGTTTTATTTTCATAGTTCTTAGGTTGTTGTTATTATCTATTTTATTTTATTTATTTTATTTTATTTTTATTTTTTATTTTATTTTATTTATTTTATTTTATTTTATTTTTCATTTTATTTTATTTTATTTTATTTTATTTTATTTTTTTATTTTACTTTATTTTATTATTTTTATTTTATTTATTTATTTATTTATTTTATATTTTATTTTATTTTATTTTATTATTTTATTTTATTTTATTTTATTTTATTTTATTTATTTTATTTTATTTTATTTTATTTTATTTATTTTATTTTATTATTTCGCTCCAAATGTTTAGTTGTAGTTATTGGCAGGGTTGGGCAGTAATGGTCTTACACTGCCATACCAGAACTGAAGCTCCTCACCTTAACCAGGATTATTTCTTAAATATTGATTTCATATCAATAAAGTTGGTGAAAAGTCTTATTATATCTATTTTCATGTTTACCAGTATTCTTTTCTATTAATTAGATTGTCATATAGTCTGAGTCAAATGACAGTTTTATTTCATTGACTTTCAATTCTTGTAACTTTTATCTTTAAAACCCTGTATAGAACTATCAGCACAAGACTGAGTAGAGACGGTGATAATAGTATCCATGACTGATCCCAGAACTTAAAGGCAATGCTCTAAAATTTTCACCAATAAGTATTATATTTTATGGGGCTATTGGTAGTTTATAATCAAAAAGTTAAGAAAGCTCTCACATTATTTTTTTACTAAGAGTTATTTTCTTTTAAATCATACATGAGCATTGTCTGATTTTCTAAATCTATTGATATAACCCAAAATTTTGAATCTTTTAAATTGATACTTTGACTCTACTAAAAAAATTCTGAGAGCTGATAAATGAATTTAGTAAAGTTGCAGGACACAAAATCAATATACAAAAATCTACACACCAACAAGGAACTGTCAGAAAAAGAAATCAAGAAAGCAAACCCATTTGCAATAGCTACCAAAAAAATAAAATTCCTAGGAATAAAGTTAATCTAGGAGATGAAAGATCTCTACAATGAAAATTACAAAACACTGATAAAAGAAATTAAAGAGGACAGAAGGAAATGGAAAGGCATTCTATGATCACGGATAGCAAGAATTAAAGTAAAAATGTCCATACTACCTAAAGTGATCTAAAGATTCAATGCAATATCCATCAAAGCACCAAGGAATTCTTAACAGAAATAGAAAAAATAATCCTAACATTAACACGGAGCAAAAAAAAAAAAAAAAAAAAAAAGACCCCCAAAACCCACAGCAATCCTGAGCAAAAAGTAAACAAAAAATAAATCTGAAGACATTACACTACCTGACATCAAAATACACTACAAAGTTGTAGTAACCAAAACAGTATTGTACTGGCATAAAAAACAGACACATGGACCAATAAAACAAAGCAGAGAACACCGAAGTTAATCCATATATTTACAGACAACTGATCTTCAACAAAGGTGCCAAGAACATACACTGAGGAAAGGACAGCCTCTTCAATAAATAGTGCTGGGAAAACTAGATATCCATATACAGAATACTGAAACTAGACCCTTATCTTTTACCATATACTAAAATCAATACAAAGTAGGTTAAAGACTTATATGTAAGACCTGAAACTGTAAAACTCTCATCTGACAAGAGATTGATATCCAGAGTGTACAAATAATTCAAACAACTTAATAATAAAAAAATAACCTGATTAAAAAATGGACAAAGGAGCTGAATAGACATTTCTCAAAAGAAGACATACAAATGGCCAACAGGTATATGAAAAAATGCTCAACGTCACTAATTATCAGAGAAATGCAAATCAAAACTACAATGAAATATCATTTCACCCCAGTTAGACTGGATATTATCAAAAAGACAGAAATGCTGGCAAGGATGTGGAGAAAGGGTCACCCTCATGAACTGTTAGTGGGACTGTAAATTAGTACAGCCATTCTGGAAAACAATATGGAGGTTTCTGAAACAACAACAGGTAGAACTGCCATACCATCCAGCAATCCTACTATTTCCCAAAGGAATGAAAATCATCCTGTCAAAGTGATACCTGCACTCCCATGTTTATTGCAGCTCTATTCACAATAGCCAAATGTGGAACCAAACTTAATGTCCATTGATGGACTACTGGATAAAGAAAATGTGGTATATATACACAATGGAATACTACTCTGCCATAATAAAGAATGAAATTCTGCCATTTGCAGTGACATGGACGAGTTTGGAGAAAATTTTGTTCAGTAAAATAAGCCAGGCACAGAAACAGAAGTATTGCATGTTCTCAGTCATCAGTGGGAGCTAAAAAATGAATGAATACATAAACAGCCAATAATAATAATAAGTTAAACTATCAGAAGGAGAGAGCAGAATTGTGGTTACTGTAGGTGGGAAAGCGGAAGGGGGAAGATAGTGAAAAGTTGATTAGTGGACACAAAATAGGTAGATAAGAAAAATTCTATTGCTGTACAGTTGAGTTAGGCACCTGCAATTAGCAGTAATTTACTGCATGTTACCAAATGGCTAGAAAAGAGCAGACCTGAAAGCCCTCATTGCAAATAAATGATTGTTTAGTAATGATGAATATGCTAATTACCCTGATTTGATCATCACATATTGTGTACATATATTGAAATTGAAATTCAACTCTGGACCCCACACATATGTGTAATCAATAAGTTTCAATAACAAATAAATAAATGGATACTTTGGTGAACTGTGTGACATTAATACTGTTTCTAATTCAAAGCTAAGTTTTTACATATATGTAAATATAAATGTAGATATCAATATAATTTTATTTCATAGCTTGGCTTGGTTGGGTAATACTTTATTTGTTTTTGTATCTATATTTTTAGTTGGTGTTGGCCTATAATATTTCTTTATCCTATTATTCTCATCTTACGTTAGAATGAAGATTTTGGTGGTATTATAAAATAATTTTGAGAGTATTCTTTCTTTTCCAACTCTGAAAGTCTTCATTTAAAGTTGAAAATCCTTTTTTTCTCAAATGTTTGCTGTAACTCAACAGTAAAATTATCTGGGCCTTTTACGGAGATAATTTTTTCTCCCTTCCCACCACTGATTAAATATATTTTAGATTTGTAGGCTTATGTAAGCTTTTTGTTTTTAAATAAGTTTGACAAGTTTTTTTCCTTATTTTTTGTTTTTTATTTTTGTTTTTCAGCTATTATAGATTTCATTCAAGTTTCCAAATTTTTATTATGATAAAACTCTTTATCATAGTCCTTCATGATTTTTTTTTAAATCACAGAAGTGTCAATAATTTTTATCCTTTTTTATTTGTATTATTTATACTGCATTATCTGTTTTTCTCTTCCTTATGGTTAACAAAGGTTTGTTTATTTTACCAGTCTTTCAGATGGTCAATATTTTCTTAGTACTCTCTTTTGCACGTACACTTTTGTATGTATCATTCTTTTCTCTATTTTCTTTTAGTCATTTCTGTTTTTCTAGCTTCTGATGTTGAATGCTTATTTCAATAATTTTGGCTTTTTTAAATACAAGCCATTGATAGCTATAAACTTGTAAATTCAGTGCAGCATCTCACACATTTGAAATAAAGCAATTCTTTTCTTCATTTTAATTTTCATTATATTCTTATTTTTAACTTTATATTGTTAACATATGACAATTTCTAGTTCATGTTTTATCTCTAATTATATTTTTGATAATGATGTCTAACAATTCCATTATGATCAGAGGACATTTTGTGTGAACTAAAATTGTTTAGGGGCTATAATATTAAATTTTTGCTTGAGAAGAAACAATATTCTTAAACTGTAGATGCAGGGATGGGTATATGTCTGTTAGCTCAGCTACTATATCTTTACAATGTTACATCAATTGCTCAAAGAAAAGTCACAAGTTTTTCAAAGCTGATGAAAGATTTAACTCTTTTTTCTTGCATTTTTGGTCTTGTCTTGCCTTAAATATTTGGATGTAAAATCAGTGGCTGCTTATAATATTCAAATTTTAAATAAATTGAACCCCTTTGGTCCCAACAGTATTTTTTGCCTTAAAGTTTTTTTTTCATTCTTATTTTTTTCTGGTATTAATATAGTTACTTCCTGTCTATTTTACCTATTGATTTCCTGTTTCCTGTGTTTTTAATCTTTTTTTAACTTTTAATATTCCATTATTCTTGTTTTAAGTGTGGCTATAATAACCATATAGCTGAATTTAATCTGAGGATCTCTGTCTTTTCACTAAAAAATCCTTAATAATATATAAAAAATATGTAATGTAATAACTGATTACTTCAATACATATTGCAATTACTGTTATATTTGGATTTATCTACACTGTCATGTTTTATTCTATTTTATTTGTCCTGCTTTTTATTTTTCTTCTTTCCTGCCTTCTGCCTTATATTAAATTGAGGTTTTTAATTAACTTTTTAAATATTCTATGACTTAGGAAGTTATGCACATTTATTTTTGTTTACTATTTAATTTATCTTTAATTATTAAAATAAGACACACATATTCAATTTAACAAAGTCTATTATTCAGTTTTGTTCCCCTGCTTCCAAATAATATGAGGAATTTTAAACACCTAAATTTTATATCCGTATTCCCTTCACACGTGTTATTTTTGGTCAACATTTTAGCTTTCTACAATTTTTAAACTTCTAAATTAGACTGTATTGATATGGTTTTACATAGTCTTTATACCTAATGTCTGGAGTCATTTTCCTTTTGCTTCATTCTCTAATATTTCAGATGGAAGATACAATTCTAGGTTGAGAACCAATTTTTCTCAGCAATAAAAATATTTTACATTCTGGTTTTAAAATTTCACTTGACGAATTGGCATCACTATAGTTGATTTGTATATACTCAATCAAATGTTTTCTCACTGTACTTTAGACCTTCACTTTGGTTTTGGATTTTGAAGTTTTCCTGTAATAAGTCTTCTGTGGATCATTTTTACTTTTCTTACTCTAGATTTTATTATGCATACTGAATTAGATCTGTGACTTTTAAGAATTCTGAAAATTTTTCTTCTATTTTTTCTCTCTTCTTTTTTATAAACATTTATTTGATAAATAAAAATTGTGCATATTTATTATGTACAACATGGTGCTCTGAAATATGTATACATTGTGGAATGGCTAAATTGAGCTAATTAACATATGCATTAATTCACATATTTTTTGGTGGTGAGAACATTTAAAATCTACTCTCTCAGCAACTTTTAAGAGTACAATACACTGTTATTAAGCATAGTCACCATTTTGTACAATAAATCTTTTGAACTTATTTTTTCTATCTGACTAAAATTTAGTACCCTTTGACCTAAATCTCCTCAACTCCCCCGCTTCTACCCCTCAGCCCTTAGTAATCATCATTCTACTCTCTACTTTTATGAATTCAACAATTTTGGATTCCACATGTAAGTGAGATCATGCAAAATTTGTTTTTTTCTGACTGGCTTATTTCACTTAATATAATGTCCTCCAGGTTTATCTGTGTTGTCACAAATGACAGACTTTCCTTTTTTTTTTTTTTTTTTTGAGGCTGAATAGTATTCCATTGTGTGTATATCACATTTTCTTTATCCATTTATCCACTGATGAGCACTTAGGTTGATTCCATATCTTGACAATTGTCAATAATGCCATGGGAGTTCAGATGTCTTTTTGACATACTGATTTTATTTCCAAAGATGAAATAAAAAAAAATTTTTTTAAATCATTTTCAGTAGCTACACAAAAATTACTGAGGAATAAATTTAACCAAGGATGTAAAAGACCTTTAAGTTGAGAGCTATAAAACATTGATGAAATAAATTGAAGAAGACACAAATAAGTGGAAAGATATACCATGTTTATGGATGAAAGAATTAATATTGTAAAATGCACATGCTACCAAAAGTGATTGATAAATTCAATGTAATTCCTATCAAAATTCCAATGACATTTTTGACAGAATAGAGAAAACAATTCTAAAATTCATGTGGAACCACAAAGCCCAAATAGCCAAAACAATCTTGAGCAAACAAAAAAACAAAAAAACAAAAAACAAAGCTGCAGGCATCATGGCATCACACTACCTGACTTCAAAATACACTAATAGAGTACTTTAGAAATCTGTGGAAAAATGGAATTAAAAGATAACAGGAATCTTTCCATGAACTTTTCGAAAGCACCTTGTACAAAGCTATACTATTCAAACAGTATGGTAATGGCAAAAAAACAGACACATAGACCAATGGAATAGAACAAAGAGCTCAGAAACAAGTCCAAATATTTACAGTCAATTGATTTTTGACAAAGATGCCAAGAACACGTAATTGGAAAAGGACAGTTTTTTCCAACAAATGGTGTTTGGACAACTGGATATTTATATGCAGAAGAATGAAGTTAGCCTCCTATCTCACCTCATATAGAAAAATCAACTCAAAATGAATTAAAAACTTAAATGGAAGACCTGACACTGTAAAACTACTAGAAGAAAATGAGGAAAAATGCTCCATGACATTGGGCTGGGATATATATATATATATATTATATATATATTTAATATATTTAATATTATATATAATATATATTATATATATTTAATATTATATATATATTTATTATACAATTATATATAAATATATATAATTATATATAATTAAATATATATATTATATTAAATATATATATTTAATATAAACACCAAAGCACAAACAACAAAAACAAAAATAGATAAATGGGATTACATCCAACTAAAAAGCTTTTTCACAGCAAAGGAAAAAATCAAGAGTGAAAAGATAGCTTATGGAATGGGAAAAATATCTGCAAACCATATATCTGATAAGGTATTAATATCCAAATATATATAAGGAACTCAAACAACTCAATAATAAGAAAACAATCACTCTAATTAAAAATTAAGCAAAGTATAAGAATAGACATTTCTCAAAGGAGGACGAGCAAATGTCCATGAAGTATAAAAAGAATGCTAAACATCACTAATCATCAGAGAAATGCTAATGAAAACCACAATGTATCACCTCATATCTCTTAAAATGGCTATTATCATAAAGGTAAAAGATAATAAGTGTTGGAGAAGATAAGGAGAAAAATGAATGCTTGCACACTCTTGGTGGAAATGTAAGTTAGTACAACCATTATGGGAAACAGTATGGAGGTTTCCCCAAAAATTGAAAATAGAATTACCATACAATAAAGCAATTCCACTAGTGGATGTGTGTGTGTGTGTATGTATTTTTTCCCTCTCTTTTTTAGAACTATTGCCTCTCCCACATTCATCCACTTTATTATGTGCATATCTGTATTTGATGTTAGACCTTTTCATTTTTCCAACTTATCTTATAAAATTTCTTTAGTATTTTCTGTTTCTATGCCTTGGAAATCGCTAGTAGAGAGTAAGTATTTAATGATGAACTTCAGGAACTTTTGATCATAAATAGGAAGAAATTAGGGACCAGGAAAAATCTTGAAATAAATGTTAAGATTCATTTACAAAAACTTTGCCTTTAGATATCTCACCACACAGCCCAGGAGAATAAAAGGGAAAACTTACCTTAATGACAATGCAATCTAATCATGAGATGTTGCATTATATTTGGCAGCAAGTACACAGACGAAGGAGTACTTATGAGTTGCATGGTTTGGGTGCATTATTTAATCTTTACACACAATATTTTTCTTATCTTTAAAAATGGACATGATAATAAAAACCACGTGGTACTTCGTGAAGAGTGCATGGAGATAATGCTTTTAAAGCACTCAGTACTGTACTGGGTACATTGAAAACAGCAATAAATGGGATTAAATTTGGGATTATAGTAACAGAAATCATATGGATCATGTGCCCAGAGATGCAGATGAAAAGATTCATGTGAGAAAGGTGAGTAGGAATTCTCTAAAGGGCTAGGAGAGGTGGAAGGAAGAATATTATTCCAAAAGGAGGTAAGTGGTAGCTCATAAACAGTTCACATTTATTGAGCATTTACAGTGCACCAGGCACTACACCAAGGGGCAGTAAACTATGATCCTGGGTCAAATCCAGCCTGCTGGCTGGCTGTTTTTGTAAGTAAGACTTTATTGCAGCACAGCTAAAAGCAAGTGTTTACGTATTGTCTATGGCTTCTTTTATACTACAACAGCAGAACGGAGTCACTGCAACAGAGGCCATATGTCCCCAATTATGGATAAAATTGTATACTATCTGGCCCTTTATGGTAAAAGTTTGCTGACCATTGCACGATATGAAGAAGTACAAATAAATTTCCTCATTTAAAATCAAAGGAATATGAAAGGGTATGGTCAGTTGAAGAAAAGGAATTATTAGAAATTAGCAAAATACTCTCAGGGCAGAGAGGCAGAGAGTAGGTGTGAAGAATAGAAATTAAGATGAGAAAGGCAAATTACAACCAGTTTTTAAATATTTTATTCACAAACATTTGAAAATAATAGCAAAGGAAGTAGGAGACTAGCTGGAAAAAGTGAAATATAATTTTCCAAAAATAGGTGCACAGCCTGCTACCTGCTTAGGTGGCAAAAAAAAAAAAAAAAAAAAAAAAAAAAAAAAAAATCTTTCTTCCCATTACAGTTTAGTTTCTCTTCACACATTTACTGTTTGTGTACCCCCTTCTTTGATTGCTTGCTTAGTCAATATGTGTCTGTCATTTCTAAGAATTTAGCTCCAAAAAGACCTTTTCATCCAATACTTTCTTCAATGCCCCACCTTTACTCCCCCATCTATCTTCAGGATTTCTGTATCTGGGTTTTTTTTTTTTTTTTTCTCATTGTCCTGTGATTACATCTTGTCTGAGCTTCTTAATTTTCAAACAGCCGCAGCCTACACAAACTAACTCTCATTCCAATTTGCCTTGCCAAGATTTTTCTGAGCTTATCAATCAATCTTTAAAATAACCTACAGGAATTTGGATGTAATGATCTTAGAATATTTCACTCTCAGGAGGTTGTTGCTGTTTCCTAAGATGGAGATGTACCTAAGTCTTGAATATCAGCTCTAATTCCCCTAATTCCCCAAAGCAAATCTGTTTGCATTGAGTTCATTTTCAAGAAGGTTGCAATGCACTCAAGGAGCTCCCAGCTCCAACATAATGTTTAGCATATTTGTTGAATTCTCATGAGTGAAATAAAATCAGTATTTGAGATATACGGACTATGCAGATTTAGGGAAGGGAAAGATCAAGATGGTCTGACCTCATCGAAAAGGGCTTCCCAGATGAGAGAAAATGACATTTAAGATGAAATGTGAAAAAAAAAAAAAATGCAGTGTAGTCAAATACAACTATAAGAATAATAACAATATATGTGAGGATAGTTTCTGCAACTAATCAAGAATGGTAAGGGCATTATAGTCTATCAATGTAATTAATCTTTATCCCTTTACTTCATTCATTCATTCATTCATTATTTCATTTATTCATTATTTCATTCATAACATTTCCATTCAGTAACCACTCCAAGCTCTGTGTAAATCAATGGGGAGGATTTAGAAATAAAGAAGGTGTGGAGTCCAAACCTCAGTGTGGACAACAAAGCATATGTGCATGTGTGTGTGTGTATACATATACATACATACATATATACAGTTACGCTTTCCATAATGACATTTCAGTCAACAACGGACCACATATACAATATGGCTATACCATATAACCTAGGTATGTAGAACTTTATACCATCTAGGTTTGTTTAAGTACATGACATTTGCACAATGACAAAATTGCCAAATGATGAATTTCTCAGAATGTACCCCATTATTAAGCCATGTATGACTATATATATATGCACACACACATATATATATAATTTATATACATACAATTATATGTATATACATACACAGTAATTGCATAATGGTAACAACCACCATTTATCAAACATTTTGTGTTGCTTGCCATTCTTACATCATCTATGATTTTGTCACCCAGCAACTTTGGTACTCATGCAGCCACAGAAGTTGGTAGAGGTTAGCCAAATTGCTCAAGGATACACAGCTTGTAAGTTGCAGAACTGGAAATATAACTCAAGGTTATCAGTCTCTAGAGCTGAGCATATATTTCTCCCCTATGTTATGTTTCCTCTCTGGGAGATGTGAAAATTGCAACAAAAGAAACATTGGAGGAAGTAAGTTAGCACAGAGGTAGAGGTGGCCAGCAAGGGTGTTGCCAGATGAGAGGAGTGCAATAGTTGTTAGCGAAATATTTAGCAGGGTTCCTCAAGAGCTCATAGTCCTTTCAGAGAGAAAAATACCTCCTGCATGAATCAATTAAAGAATGAGCCTTTCTTTCATTTTAGGATATTTTGCAGCTGAAGTCTGATATTATGGGCTCTTCAAGCAAAGGCTCATTCCACTAGTTTTTAAATTCTGGCCTGCTTATCTTCATCATCTAATAGAAAGGCTGACCAGAGAGATCTTCTGGCCAGGATTCCCATGTACCTTAGATCGGGGTTAATATGGGATAACTGAATTTGCCCATATTAAATTGGAAGAGCCCAGGGTAATTTACATTTGAATCTTTTCCAATCTGAATTCTAGGCAGGCACTAATGTTTCCTCTTATTCTCTTCAAGGAGTTCTGCCGCATAAGTAGCAAAAGGATCCTGAGAATAAATTTAGGATCAAAATGAATTGAAGTTAGGGATTTAGGTGTATACTGCTATTTTTTCTTTGTGAGCTGAAGCCCTGACTAATGAAATGTGCTGCATGTTGCAATAATGTTTTTAAAGTTAGTGTCACCTTTAGAAACTGAGGTTTCCTACATTTGGAGAGTCCCCACAATAACCTCAGCCAATGCATCTCAAACTTCAACATACACATGAAACACTCAGGGATCTTGCTAAAATGCTAATTCTGTTGTAGGCCCGAGATTCTGCATTTCTAACCAGTGCTCAGGTGATGCCCACACTGCTGATTAGCCGAACCCATTAACTAGCAGGGGTGAAGGTACTGCAATGACAAGACATAGCTGTGGGTTGAACCTGGTATTATAGCCATCTCCCTTGTTTTTTGTCTTGGAATATCTAAGATATTGATTAATATTGATATTGATTTGTATAACACATGAAAAATGTCAATTGTAAATGACACAAAGTACGTTCTCAAAAACAAATTTTACTATATTTCAGGATGCAATGAAGAAATAAAAAGCTGATCAAAAAATATTCCATATTATTGACAGTGCTTCCCCACTATCTGTGATGAGAACCAGTTTTTCTCCCATCCTGTCCCAGACCAATAGTTAATAAAATACAGTAAACATGAAATACTAAAAGACACAGAAAAAGTATAAAATTATGTAAAATTTTAGATTCAAGTGACATAAAATTTGTCTAAGTTCGTATAAAATTTATCAATGATAACTCTCAATTTCTATAACCATCCCCTCACAGACTGCCTGCAACATGTAGACTCCACTGTAAACAGCATGGCGATAGTGATGAACAGTTCAGCAGTGTATTAGTCAGGACTCTTCAGAGAGACAAGACCAATAGGATATGTACATAGATATATGAGAGGTGATTTTTTAGGGGAATTGGCTCACATGATTATGAAAGCTGAGAAGTCCCACAATGGACTCCCTGCAAACTGGAGGCCACAGGATGCTAGTAGCATGGTTCAGTCCAAATCCAAAAGCCTCAGAATCAGAGAAACCAATGGTGTAATTCTCAATCCAAGGCCAAAGGCCAGAGAGCCTGGAGATGCCAATGGTGTTAGGTCCTGGAACCCAAAGGCTGGGGAGTCCGGAGTTCTGATGTCCATGGACAGGAGAGAAGAGTGTGTCCCACTCCAGCAGATAAATACATTTGCCTTTCTCTATTTCTGTTCCCTGCACACCCTCAGCAGATTGGAGGGTCCCCCCTCATACAGAGGGCAGATCTTCACTACTTAGTCCATTCAAGCTCACATGCCAATCTCCTCTGTAAACACTCTCACAGACACATCCAAAAATAAAGCTTTACCAGGTTTCTAGGTATTTTTCAGTCTAGTCAAGTTTTAACCTAAAATTAACCATCACAAGTAGGAAACATAAACAAGTATGTTCATCACAGGGTTGCATATGATATTACACAATACCTTGTGTGCTATAAGCACTCACTAGCAGCCTGTTAACTGCTCACTGGTGATTCTGGGTTCTTCTGATATGGGTAATATTGTTTTCACCTTATACGATTCTTTTTCCTTCCTGTTTAGAATCCTTCAGTTTGCTCCCTCTGGCCTTTTGTTTTAAAATGCATCCAAATAGACTCACTGTTACTAAATTCAGAAAAAAAAAAAAAATGTAAGGTGAAGGATGTCCCTTCTTGTGTGAGTTGGCTACAGGAAGAAAGAACTATTATTTTAATATGGTTTGATAGCTTCAGAGGAGAGTTGTCTGATGATGACTGAGTTAGGAAGGTTTTTCTTTTCTTTCAGCCACGAGTTGAGATAAGTATACTTAAGTGACATGGGAACAGGAATGTGATGACTTCAGTGATTCTTTGAGGTTACTGAAATACTGCTAAAATAATTGGTGATAAAAGAACATGTGCTCTCCAGTAGTGAAGTAAGTGAAAAAAAGATACAAGTAGTGCAATGTAAGTGAAAGACGAAAACCTATTTTTATATAGGCTGGACAGGAGAGATTAAAATGCCATATTTGATGGTATTACCTTGTCCATTGTAAGAGGCATGTGGGGCAGCTGAAGTGATTGGATGTGTCTCATAGCACACATGTTGAGTCTCAAACTCATGATCAGAATCAAAAAGAGGCAGTGAATAAGGATGGAGACAGACTGGAGACAGTTCTGGAGAGGTCATCTTTATAAAATGTGTTAAATAGAAAAAGTGTAACATACCTGCTGGTTTGGACATTAGCCTCCAAAGCACTTGTTCCACTTCACGTACCAGTGCATAAAACTTTTTTATTGCCAGCACATTCTTCTCACTGAAATAAAGTCTGAAATATTTGTCTTCTTAAAACATTTAATTATTATGTAGCTGGCTCTTTTTACCTGGACCATCTGCCATATTAACACAGTTGGTAATAGATAAACTATTCTCTCCCTTCTGTTAGAGAGTTTTGTACAAAGGGATCATTGAAACCTATTAGATATTTTTTTTATTTACAATTCTCACTATTTCATTTTCTTTCAATCTTTCAGAAAAGTGAATGTGTCACAATTTAGACAATTGAACAACCCACTAAGAAATAATTCTACTTGATTATGCCAAGAGGATTCCTCAGATAATTGCCAAGACCTAAAGATCTAAGAGATCATCAAAACATATGGACTAGCTTTGAATACTCTGGTCTTTTTCAAGATAAAATATTTTCATTCAGATTTCTTGTCTTTCTAGGAATTTTACATGTCTGTCTATAATAGTTGCTTTTCAAACAACCATAAACAAATCTCTTTATTATTGTTTAGATGTTAAATAATGTATGTTACTGTAGTTTGTTTACTAGATAAATTTTTACTGGACAAATAACAGGATTTTTCATTTCTCTTTGAAATTCTTCTCTGTGGCCAGGTAAGGGATGCCAAGACATGGACTGCAAATTTGGGAGAATCTACTTTCCTTAAAGTTCTTCCTTAATAACACCTATGCAGGGTTCTTATGAGATGAAAATTTGAAAATAAAATAGAGTTTTTAGAATACCTATAAACCATTTATCCATAGAAAATTAAATATAACTATTTGTGGTGCATCCTTATGACAAGTAAATGTCAGGGTTAAAAGTATTAGAGTGAGTTAAATTCTGGCTCTGCTATTTATCAGTCATGAGATCTTAAGAACACCACTGAACTTTTCCAGTCTTCAAGATAGTTATAAGCAAACTTAACACACAGTTTTCCTAGGTGTCAAATGATACATTATTTGTTAAATTCTTAGCACAGAATTTCATATATAGTAAACACTCATCAAATTGTAGCAACTATTTCTGAACATACATATAAATTGCTTAATATTTAAAGAAAATTTACAGGACTATTGTGAGGTAGGTGGCTTTAACTCTCTTTTCTCCATAAGAAAATAGGCTCTGAAAGGTTAAGTAATTTTGATATCACACAGCAAGTTAATTCAAAAGATTAAAGCAAACCCATATTATTCAGCAAACAATTTTCTTTTGCAATTAGGTATTTGGGTACCTTTCGTATCCAGCAGTATCTCTCGACCTAAATGTTGCCTGTTTCTCTCGCACCCAGTCTTTTGTTTGTGTTCTGGTTGTAGGAGGTCATGTTTGTTAATCTATTCCTGCCAGAGCTATAGATTTGTATAAAGGATTCTGATTTTAGCTATTTCCTATCTAAGGTGTGCAGATTTAAAATGTCAATATCATTTCTATTCAACCAAGTGAATGTAATGATATTATCTATCTTGAATGTCCAGCATCATTTGAAGCCTGAGAGACACAGACTTCTGACATGGTGACACTCTGAACATAAATATACATGTTTATTTTCTGTCCTACACAGACCCCACTGAAATCAGAGATTGGCCAAATCCCCAAATGGTGGTCAGAGAATGCCCAAGTGTGATTTTTTTGGAGTAATGATATCTAGAAATAAGGATGAAATAAGAGACCTAAGGAGACCTAATATGTC
The DNA here is from genome assembly GCF_027409185.1 of Cynocephalus volans. Lineage (NCBI taxonomy): Eukaryota > Metazoa > Chordata > Mammalia > Dermoptera > Cynocephalidae > Cynocephalus > Cynocephalus volans. The sequence goes on along the minus strand of NC_084463.1, from coordinate 140,700,832 downwards.
AGATGCACAATCTTTTCATGAATCTCTGCTAAGACTAGATTGTTGGCAGCAACTAGAATTGTGACCATATAGCAGCTGGAAGGCAAAACTGTGGCACAGGACAATCTGGCTAAAGTTTAAATGTCAAGAGAAGATTTGAGTTTGGAAATCCAGGATGAGGACAGAGCCCAGAGTAATTGTAGTTTCCAATAACCAGAAATAAGCCCTTAATCTGAAGCCAAGAGCATTTGTTCAATCAGGATAGGGTAAGGCAACCCAGATAGTTCAAAACCAAAACATCAGAAAACAGAAAATGCCTACTAAACTTTCTTGCAGGGCATGGTTTGTTTGGCAACTGCTCAAGCTTTTATGATTCCTCCTGGGTTATGATTCTAAGCTTTGGGTTGCTTCCAAAAAGTGTAAACAGGTCAGTCTAAACTAATATAAAGTTCTATATACGGTAGCATTGAAAGTGAAGACTGGTGACTATTTAACAAACTGTTAGATTCTGAGACCTGAAAATTTCTCTCTCCCAACATCCATCTCAACACCAACTCACCAAGGGAAACTGGATTGTTTTTATAAATTCAGAGGCCTCTGTTGCCCTTCTTTTTAGAAAATAGTGTATGACTTTTCTCAAACCGCTTTTAAAGATGCTAACTCAGGTACCTATGGAAGTTAATATTGTTCCAAGATGTAAATCTTAAAAATCAAGTGTATAGACTCTAGTCCATATTTTCTGAGTTCAGTCTGGGCTCCACATTTACTAACTCTGGCCCTGAGAAAAGTACTTAACTTTGTTAATCTCTATATGTTTAAAACAGGAATTACAAGACCACATGCCTCAAATGACTGCTGTGAAAGACAAAAAAAAAGAGGTAAAGCATGTGAAATGTTTAAAATATTGATTGTCATCATTAATGTTATAGGAGAAAAATTAAGTATTTTTAAAGTAAAGTCTATACACTTGATTTCTAAGATTTACTGCTTTGTCAAAACAGATGAAGGCATCAGGAATTCAGGAATCGGCATGAAGTAGGGAGCTAGATATGTCTTCTGAGAATTACAGGTGAGAGTGTAAAATTTTCTGATGTAAGATTACGAGGCAATCTCATATGAAATGGGGAAATTATGCATTAAGCCCCTCTATAAACTAAATTTATCCTGAGAAACACAATAAATTCTAAAAGAATCTACAGCACTCATTTTTTTTTATTTGTTCAAAGTGAAAAACTGACAAGAATTCAAAACAGAACAAGAGAAGGAAAAGAACCAATGGCCTTTGTCCAGCAATGAGCAAAGAACCAGCTTAAAACTTTTGCTAAAACACTCGAAGAAAACTATCTCATCATCTCTGAATAATCATTTTTTTTGGATCACCCATGAAAGTAAAATTTTTTGGAGTTTAAGAAAAAGAAAGTGTTTTGTTGAGAGGGAGTTTTCACTTCAGTAAAACTGGGTATCGAAGCTATGTATAGAAAATGTTGTCTTGCTTGAACAGCATTTCCAACAGCCTTCATTTGGGAAATCTAATCTATGGAAATAAGAACACTAGTCCATCAGGATTTATTTATGAAGACATTTATTTCAGTATTTTTATGGCAGTAAAAATAGAGATTATGCATAAAGAAAGAGGATAAATTATATTTAATAACTTATAACATAAAATATTATGAAACTATTAACAGTGATCAGTTAGATCAATACACATTGGTAAGGGAAAAAATAAAGGAAAGAAGGGAGAGAGAGAAAGGAAGAAATATTAGCCCTGAATTTCTAACTCTGACAAATCGGAAAGCCCATTTCAACAAACTAGAAAAACCATAAAAGTGTTTCCCAGGGTTTATGAAAAATGTCCTGGATTGTTGGTCTCCTAGAGCTCATACCGTGACTTAAAGCTGTGGCACTCACTCAAATGCCCATCCATTTTACGCTGAGTGACTGCTGAATGAGAAGCAGCATACGTACGCAGATATTTGTAACACTTCTTAATTTCTTTAATATCAGCATGTTTCTTTAAATTTGTGCATAGTCTCCACCTGTTAATCAGTAGTCCTTGGACTTGGCAGGGATAAAGGCCTCATTTGAGAATAAGATAAAAGAAAAGAACACAGCACACGTGCACAAATATGACAGAGGGAGACTATGCGAGAATGAAGCCAACATACAAAGTAGAACTGAGAGAAGAGACAGAGCCCTGATTATATTATTGAACAGGTCTGTGATGAAAGTCACCTCAATCCTCGGATGTTCAGATAATTAAGCCAATACATGCTACCTTGAGCATGTTTGAGTTGGGGTTTTGAGACTGCAGATTCTTTATCTAATAGGAAGAAAGGATGGGTGAAGACACAGTTAAGTGTAGCTTTGGTGACTGAAAGTATAAATAGTACCAATCTAGTGGCATCAGTTTTCTCTATTAAAAGAAGATAAGGTTATTTCTGAGAGAAGAGGAAGATGGTAGAGTTGGACATATCAGAAAAGTCAAGAAAATTCAAAAGAAGTAGGGGAGTGAATTGAATAGAGAAACACAGTGTAATGCCCTGGTTCAATTAATTTCTCAAGATCTAATTTCAAGAAGTACATTTCTTTTTCTTATTAAAAAATGTGTAAAAGTCTAACACCTAACAACAATTTAAAAGAAAATTAGAAAATATCCAAAATCCTACAACCTTAGGACACTTTTCTTTTGGGACTACTATCCAATCTCTTGCTATGTGCAATATTATTCTTTGTCACAAACACGTTGTCATTTCATGTTTTTCCTTTTTAAAATATAACCAGCAGTCATGTTGCCACATGTATTAATTGTCCTTAAAAGTTGATAAATTAAAAAATAAAAAAATCCATGACTTTTCGGTTTTAATTACTATGAAAGATGAATATTTATTATTTTCTTGGGTATAATATAATTTTAACTACTGTATTATATATTTTACTTTGTAGTAGATGATATGACTATAAACATCTTCACATACAATGATAAATAGAGAAGAAATTTCACTTGTTTTCTTTTCTTTATCTCTTAGTTACTCTGAAAATATTTTCAATTTACTGTTACTTTTCTCCTAGGCTACTTCTTAAAAAGATGCCACCAACAACTTGTATTCTATTTCCTGGTTCCTAGTATGTGAGTCACTCTCTTCTATGTCACCATACTGTGATGACAAAAAGACCTTTGACAAAAAGGAAATCAAGTACACCTTTTCAACCAGGCCCCAACAACTGTACTTATGAAACTACAGAAATTTAAAACTATGTCTAGTATTCTTATCAAGTTTCCATAGATTCTTAGAAAAATCATCTAAAAAAATGTTTATCAGTAACCAATACTACACATCTAGGGAAACAATTCTGTACTACATTCAGGCCCATTTATAAACACTGCTGCAAATATTACCACATGCTAAGACATCTTGTCTATAATCTCTAAATATGATCTACTTACTGGTCTTGACTTTTATGGGAAAAGCATTTGTACAACCATTAAAATTTTCATGCACTTTTAACCTCAATTTTCTGTGTTCTTCTTTACAACCATCCTGGGTAGCAGATATGGCTATGAATCTACTTCAGACGTGAAAACTGAGGTTCAAAAAATTTAGTTGATGTGTTCAAGGTCGCACATTTAGGAAATGGCTGACTCAACACCCTACTTTTTCTCTCATGCAATACCACTGAGAGTTAGGGAGACAGACGTGCATTCAAATTCTTGCTCCATGTTACAGGGTGAACAAAACCAATACCATTTTGTGGCCTGCCCACCATATTGACTTCTGCTTAACCTCATTCCTTTGTTTCACTGAGCAGTTATGCATCAACATTAGGGCAAGCTGTAAAAGGAACACAGGTTTCAGGGAATGGATGGTTTATTATGGCAGGTGGCATCAGTGGTGTGAGCACTAATCTCCACCCACAATGGAATACTTGCTGGATTTAAAAACGTATTTTGTTCAATTCTGAATCTCATCTGTCTGAGATGCAATTTCTCCTCCTCCCAGATTGATAATGTCTACCATCTTATACATCTCAGCCTAACAGTTACTTTCTTAGGAAGGACTTTCTTATCCACCCAGACTAAGTCAGGCTATGTTCTCCTAGCATTATCTCTCTTTATTTAATAGAAGTCTTTATAGAACTCTACATTTATTGTGTGATCATTGGATTAATATCAGCCCAATCACCTAGAATATGGGAGTGTATCTGTCTCCTCTATTGTGCCCACACTGTGTTGTCAATCATCAAACCTGGCAAAAGGAGAGGCTAAATAATCGTTAAATAAATGCCATTGATAGAATGAGCAAAACATGCTTCATGTGGGTATGCAGCCATGAACACATTTACCACCATCTCTGCAATTATAGAGTTTGATTTACAGGGATTCTTGGAAATACTAACTTCTATTGAAGATCTGGAAACTGGGACCTTGACTGAGACATGGCAGCATGGTGCAGGGTAGCAGAATGATGCATACACCATAGGTCCAGTAAGCTTTCTGTTATCCATCTCCAATCTGCTTCCCCAATAGTGGGATGCAGGAAAACTAAGACTCTCCATGGATACACTGCTAACTTATTGAGATGTTCTAGACCCAGGACTACTTGTATATTTCTACCAGAGAGATATTTGTTACCACTGGTAAAGGGAAATGCAATAAAAACAATTATTCAACAACCAATTTCCTTGGCCACTTCTATGTTACATGTTGCTGCAATTGTCACATATATTTGTGTTTTAAATAAGAGCTTTCTCACTCTTAACACTTTATGCTGATGCTCCATGATATCAAAGCAGAGAAAATAGGTTACCTGGCTGTGTTGATGAGGAAGACAATATGTCTTCTTAGGCATATTTACGTTCAGTGTGTTAGAGTGCTACTCATTTATGAAGCAACGTTTTGTACTTCCATTGATGGTACATTCTCTTTCAGGAGAAAAAAAAGCGAGGGGCCAGCTATTTAAACTTTGGGGAGAAGGTGAGATTGGGCATCTGGGGGAAAATAGGCCATAAAATGCACCTTAGACAAATGTAGAGAGGAAATTTTTTGATTAAATCAAGCCTGAAAATAAGCAAGCTAATTTCTCCATCTCATTTTGGTGAAAAGTCCTCACCCAGAGCTTTGGCTCTAACACTTTCAGCTGTCAAATCTTGTCTAATTTAACTTTTCTGAATTTCTTTTCCCTCAGGTCTTACACAATAACAATGATTCCAGGTCTGTCTTACCCTCAAGAGGACAGGAATCGCTTTTTTTTTTTTTTTTAACACATTTGAAGATACAATGTAAATTATTGAACAGTATACATGTCAAGTTAGATCTCATTCCTGTTCTGAAATCTAGGCAAAACTCACCCTTTCACTCTTTTATCTGCTTAATTCCTATGCACACATTAGGTCTCCCTTAAATAGTACTTTTTCTTGCAGATTTTCCTTGTCTGTAATCCACCTTTAACCATGTTCATGGTAGTTTGGCATGAGATCGTAAGTCTCACGTTAATTTCTCATTAGTTCCCTGACTTCTCCACTAAACAGAAAACTCATTAAGGACAAGGACCTTCCCTACCTTATACATCACTCTATCATCACTGTCAAGCCGAATACCTAGTATATATCAAGTACTCAACATACATTTTTGAATGAAGCTATAGATAGAACAATATAAAATGTATCTGTAAGAAACATTGTCTAAATAGAATAGCATGAAATAGTATGGCCAGGTGAGTTATTTTATTTTTGGTGTTCAATTTATGAAAGAGAGAAGGTTTGAAAGTTGACAAACCATTAGCCCAGATTAATGAGTCTTACCCTTAAATACCTATGCCTATAGAGCTATTCAGCTGGTAGTATCAAATCAGTCTCCTTTCCTTGTCCACGTTAACTCATACTGTTTCTTTAAATACATTCAATAAGGGATTCAAAGGATGTAAGATAAAGTAGTCTAATCGCCTTTAACTGGTAACTTGTTTAATTTGTAATCGTGTCAGCAGAACCTTGGTAAGCATTCTCGTGAAAGTTCCAGATTCTATTCCCCTCAAAGTATGACCTAGTAACTACATCTACTGATATTGTCTCTTTACTTCAGTTGTCCATTCCTAAAAATGTGAATAAGCATGCTTTTTCCATTGGGTCTTTCTAAGGACTAATTTGCTAATGTTTGCTGAATGTCTCCACTTCTTCCAATTTCCTAGGGAAACAGTAAAAAGGAATTGTGTTCCTGACTTAGAGTGACAGTCAACTTTTTAATTAGCCATGGCCACTCTCAATGTTTTATCTGCTTCAGAGAAAGTTATTTTAGGCTATTCTTGAAAAGCTTTGCTTCCTTGGTGTAAACTGCTACGTTCTGGGAAGGCAAAGCTGCTCCATTGCCCTACCACACATTCTCAAGCAGTTTTCTTCTCCAAACCTTCCACAGTCATAGCTTCCCACATAGTTGCACTTAGCATCTCCACAGAACTTGCAGGCACTCAACAAACATTAGCTAATTATCAGGCAACCAGACATAGTCTTCATACAGAGAAGGAAATGAAATTCCCTTGGCCTTAGATAATCTAAGGCTCCATGGTGGTTGCCATCTGATATGAGAGCTCCCTGCCCTAACCTCAACCCAGTCCTCATTCTGTAACCAGGATGCATCATTTTGTTGTGGCAAAACAACACAATGACAAGGCAGTCTTGAGTGCCTACAATGAGCAACCTCTTCTCCCTCCTTCTGATTTTCTGTATTCTGTTTTTTCTTTCAAAGACATTACCGAGTTCCCGCTACTTGTCAGCACTGTGCTAGTGAGAGACCCGATGGGAATAAATAGAAAAAAAAAAGACCTCTTTTCTTCTTGGGTATCCATGCACTCATCTACATGTCTAGTTGTCTCCTAAGTATGTGTGTTTCTTCTTTACATTGAATCATGGATTTATGGAGACACAGTATATTTTGACCTAAAAGAGACTATTGAGAACCTTATTTAACAGATGAGGAAACTGAGGTGTATGGGGTATTACTACCAGACTGATTCTACCACTACCACTAATATTTGTGATAATATTGATGATGATGATGATGATGACGACGACGACGACGACGACGACGACGACGATGACGATGCTGATGATGACAAGGAGTAAGGGGCAAGATGATGATAAAAATATTGATACCAATCCCTATTTACCATGGGGCCTAGATTTAGGGTAGATATCCTTGTTTCATTTTTTTAAATACAATATTGAGAAGCTTCTCCTCCCTGTTCTAGGGGAAAATACAGCTCTTCCGAAGTACATTTCATCAAATTATACCATCTAGTCGTCCTCTTATGTAAAGTCATCCACAGAGCTCTTGAACATTCCTTGATCACTGGTTTTAGCACCTGGTCACCATCATTGTTGATGACTTGAACATCTATAGAGATGATCCCTTTAGCAATTTAGTGTCTCAGTTCTTCGATTGCCTCAATTCAAACTTTGTTTTCCTCTATTTCAGCTTACTTACCTATTCCAGTGAACATAGACTAGATCTTTTTATTATCTGTAGTTATACCCCCTCCAAAATCTTGGTTTCAAACATTAAAATCCATGGTAAAGACCCCAGCTAACTTACTCTGTTTCCCATGCTCCGGTAATTATTCAAGCCCATCTTCACCCCAATTCATTGACCTTTACTTATTTTTAGTTTATATTTATTTTTTCTAATTTTTCATAATTTTATTATTAAACTTCCATTGATAGCAAAAAAGTTCCATCATGTACATATATATATATGAAATTATTTGTTAGCAATCAGAAGTCACAAATAACACTTAATTTTAGGTTTAAAACATCTCATGTTTGCTTTTAACGACTGTTTTATTACCTACTTATTCTAAAGTACTCTAACCCATTTTTTTTTTCCAGTTTTATTTATTTAAGAGTTATAGGATCATTCACGTTTTCTACTTTTTTAAAATTTTATTTATTGAATTAGAATTGATTATACATATATTTGGGGTTCAACATTGAGATATGTTGATCAAATCAATATTACTAGCATATATATTGTTACAAATTGTAATTATTCTTTATGCCCCTTGTCCAATCTCGCCCCATCCCTCTCTTCCTCCCCTCTCCCCCCTCTAATTACCCTAGATTTCTTCTCTCCTTCTGAAAGAATAATGGTTACTCTGTTGATTTGTTGCCCAAATGATCTGTCCAATGATGAGAGGTGTGATCAGGTCCCCCAATACTATCATAGAGATGCTTCTTCTGTCACTCTGAAATAGGCTTTGTGTAGAGACATCCTCTTTCCTTTATCTCTGCTGGTGACTCTCCGAGTGTCAATGCACTTCAGTGGGTGGTGGACCACCTGCGTGGTGGTTGTGGTGTCTAGCCGCTTTTGCGGCAGCCATGGTTATGGCAGTGGCTGTGGTGGGCCACCCACATAGAGGTGATGTTTTTGGCATGCTCCTTGGTGCTGGCAGTGTGCCTGGTTGTGGGGTGTGTCTGGTCCCCAACTCCATGCCTTGGGTCACTGGGTGGGCCCCAAGGTGTTGGCACAGTGTGCCTGGTTCTGGGAGGGGTGTCCAGTTCCCGGCCCCTGACTCAGGTCACCGGGCAGGCCCTGAGATGCCAGTGTGATCTTCCTGGTTGTGGGAGGGGGGTACAGTCCCCTTCTCCATGACTCAGGTCCCTGGGAAGGCCCTGAGATGCTGGTTCAACATGCCTGGATGTGGGAGTGGGGTCTGGTCCCCGGCTCCAAGCCTCTGTTTCCCAGGTAGGACCCAAGGTGCTGGTGGTGTGCCTGGGCCAGAACTAATTTTTGTCCTTTACTTACTTTTAAAACAAGGGAACTTCTTGTGGGAACCAGTACTTAAGCTGTGTGGTTGAGCTAAATTGCAGCTTTGCTGCTATTTCCCTAGGGAAGACTTTTTGTGCAGCTCAGGGTTTAATGGTTGGCCTTATAGGTACTTCCAGCTCTCCAGAGACCCAGTGGATCTGGGTTGTGTAGAAACTCTGATTTGGACCCGAGTTTTTTCATCAAACTGCACCCCATGCAATTCTGCATTCCCGACCAGTCTCCTCTGAGTGGTCCTGCGCTGATTGGGGAGCAGATCGGTTGTCCTTGCTATGTCCCAGTGTTCTCCTGGTGGGCCTGTCTTGCCCACTGCCCATGCTCCAAACACTTCCCATGGGATGGGCCCTGCACTGGTCCCTTGTGATGACTCAGTGGCCTCTGACTTGCTCTTTTTTAGTTGTTCTGGTTCCTTGCTTCTGCATGGGTCCATGGGAACCCTATTAGTGGTCTTGTTGTCCTGTAGGCCACCAAGGCCCTCTTCTCCCCTGCTGCCTCCAAGTAACACCATCTGAAGGGCACAGCTGTGACTTCTGCTGGCTCCTGCTCCATGTGCTCATCAGCTCCAGCCTTAAAGCAGCCACAGCCCGAAATGCTCAGGGCAGCTTTTTCTTTCTCTCATTGTAGTTTCTCCCCCTTCATGAATCCATAGGTCTCTCCTCCTCTTCCCCTGAGCTCCAGTAGTCCCAGCTTGGCTGACGTTACATTTTTACAGTTGTAAATTCATTGATTTGTGGGAGAGTGATGCTGGGGACTGTCTATTCCTCCATCTTGACCAGAAACTGACCTTTACTTATTTTACTTACCATCAACACCTTCAGGTCCTCAACTCTCTCATTTCCCAGTTTATACTCTATAGATCATATGAAAACTACTCCTTTACACTCTCAACTCCCACATGTCAACTCCTTTGTCTTCCTCCTCCCCACCACTTGATCTTATTTATTTGTCAAAAACGAACTCTCCACCTGTTCTTTTCCTATTACGAAACATAACTGTAGATAAACACATAACCACGCACTCCAGTCCTTGAATTTATGACCACATGCTGCAAATGAGAACTCAGTACTTCCTGGGAATCCTACTCATCAATTTACCCTCTCATTTTCTTCTCACTGTTGAGTGGTAGTCTTACTTTTTATTTTACTTGAGAAACCACAAGTAATCATAAGTGAAATGTATAATCTGCCCCTCACCAAATCTTTCACTGATTCTTCCTATGTGCCAAAGCATTTGTCTTTTTTTCCTGTTACAATGAATGAACTCTACATTCCTTTCTAAGAATAATCCTTATACTTGTACACTGGTTCTTACATTGTCACTTTAATTATCTCCTTTCACATATCATACATGTATCCTTTTCTACTGAATTATGTCTATCACAATGCAAAACTATCATATGTTCCATCAAAAATAAAACAAAACAAAATGCCTAGACCCATTGTTCCATCAAGCATCTGCAAGTATCTGATCTTTTCTCTGCTCCATTTTATAGCAAAACTTCTCAAAAGTGTAGCCTACACTAATATTTTCTCTTTATTTCACCTTTCCCTTGAACCCACTCTCTTCATTCCTTCTTCCCCTCAACTTCACTGAAGTGACACTTGTCATATGAGACCTCCATCTTGCTAAACTCAAATGATGAGTACTAGTCTTCATCTACCTCTCAATGGCATTTTACACGGTGAATGTTCTTCTTGAAACATTTTCTTCACTTGGCTTCCGAAACACAGAATTCTCCTGGTTTTCTTTCTACTTTATGCACATCTACTTGCCAGTATCCTCAGTGCTTTTCCTGAGTGATAAATGTTGGATGTTCCAGGATCCAGTCTTGAAATTTATCTCCCCCTTACATTCTCTATCCCCTGAGCTAACTGTTGTCAACCAATACCCAAGGGGAGACAATGGGGAATTGAAGAAACACACTTATGGGATCAGGAGGGCCCCACAGGCTGATGACGTGTAAGGCATCCTAGTTTACTTTAGGTTCTTTTTTATAAGCCAGTAAAAATAACAAATTATACTGATTAAGTGTTATGTCTGGTACAAAGTTATTTATAGAACATTTTCTGCTGCCACAGCACTTTAAGGTTCCTGGATAACTGCTTATCAGCAAAATAAGAGCATTAGTTCCATAATTACGAAGCTTTCAGGGTCCCAGGTTCAACCAAACGTCAGACCTCAAGGAGAGGGAGAAGGGAGAAGCAGGCAAAATGGGAAGCTTGCCTTGCTGGCCTACTCCCTAGAACAGCAAAGACTCTGTCAGCTTGCCATTCAATATCCTATAGCTAACCTTATCTAATTTTATGCCTTTAAATATCATCTAGATGCTGAACATATAGCTCTAGATGTATACATTCTCCCACACTTAAGGTTTGTATACACAACTGCCCACCTGCCAAACACTCACAATTGTACTGGACCTCTCAAGCCTATCATTTCCAAAGTAGAGCTCTTGGTTTCCCATTCCAGTATTTTTCCACTCTCAGTCTTCCCCATTTTAGGGACAGAAGCTACCATCTCATATACTCAGCTACTTGAGCCAAGAACCTTGATGTCATTTTAAATTTTTTTTATTCCTTTATTACATCCCTATTCCAGCCAATCTGAAAATCTTGCCATCTTTATTTTCAAGATATATCCTGAAGGTTTTTTCCCCCACCATTATAAAAGCTACCTTTATCTTTCACCAATACTGGTATGAAGGCCTCTGAACTGGCCTCCCAACTTCATGTTTGCCCATGATAGCAATTATCCTCAAAGCAGCCAGAGTGAACTTTGTAAAACTTAGGATAGTTCATGTCACTCTTCTCTTTTAAAACTCTGTGATAGTTTTTTGTACTGTCCTGAAAAATATAAATACATGTTTTAAGTTTGAAAGGTACGATATCGTCACACCATTGGCTCCTATGCGTGTCTCCAATTTCATCTCCTACCACTTTAGGTCTTGGCCTCCTTCTTTATCTTCAAACACACCAAGCTCATTCTTGCCTCAGAGATTTTGCATTATTCCTCTTGCCTTCAGCATTCTTTACCAGACTGATCTCCATACACCTTTTTCCCTCAGTGTATTCAGATCTTTTCTCAAATTCACCTTCTCAGGAAATTGGTCTGTGACTACCCAACCTAAAACCAACTGCCCCTAGCAGCCATTCTCCATTGTCTCGTGAGGCTGGATTTTTCTTCATATTATTTATATGACCTGTCATTATATTATAGTTATTATAATTACAAATATATATTATTATAATTACAAATATTATATTATGTCATTATAATTACAAATACAATTAATGGCTTCCTTACCAGAAATAAATTCTGTGATGGAGAGATTTATTTATATGCAGTTTTATCACATAGAACAGTGCCTGGAATGTGGCATGCTCTCGACAAATATTTGTTGAATCAATTAATAAATCTTAACATTTAGTTCATCTATTATACTAATCTGAGAATAACTTCTACGGGCATACACAGAGCAGACTGAATTATCAGACTATGTACTCTTCTTAGGTCCTTTCAATATCATACATGTTAAAGTAGTTTGTCAATGTCTTAAGTTTTTACATTGTAGGTTACAACTTGTTCAGAGGGTCATAAAATCAATTTAGTGTGGGACCAGTATTTTTGAAAAAATGGTATAGAACTGAAAATACTATGAGATATCACAAACATTGTAATGCTTTGTGAAATGTTTCATTTGTTTCAGGAAAGATTTGTTTTAGTTACATACATGTGTATGCGTGTATTGAATAATAAAGTAAAAATAAATATTTTTTATCATAGGTTGCAGTCAAAAAAAGTTTGAGAGTCACAGTCTAATGAGATTCCATTGCAACAAGAAACAGAACTTTTTTTCTTCTTCAAGGTTACAGAGAGCCCAAGCTAGCAGGGAGACTCAGTCTTTCTGAATGCAGTGTGGCAGTGAACAGCAGAGGTACTGATGGTGAGTTACCTTTTCAGTTGCTATACTTTTTATTTTTTGTCCAAAAGCTTCAAACTTCAACTGAACATGTCCTGAGATTTCCGTGTTAACTTCTGGTGCTTTCCCCACATCACCTTTGGAATCCATCCTTTACTTTAGAAGGAAATGAGAATCACTCAGTCAGCATTCCCATCATTCTGCCTGAGATTCAGCTAATTGATAACCAGGAGTCTGCCCTTGTAACTTCATGCTTTTCTGATAAAAGACCACTGAGGTCTCTAGAAAGAGGCACCACGATGCAGTCTTGCCACAGCCATCATCTTGGGGGCTCTTTAATGGAGAACAAAATTTCTCTATCTCTCAAATATCAAATGTCTTTTTGAAGCTTTTCTTCATTTGTCAAAATTGACTCCCTTTCCACATGTCCTAGTCTCAGCCTCTCAAGAGTGCTTTTAGTATCAATTCCAAACTGAGAGGACAGAAAAGGTAGATAACAAAGCAAGTCTAAATGGTTTCAATTCCCCAGCCTTCAGGGAAACTGTGAGAAAAGTGACGAGATTTCCAACAATGCCACACAATTTTACTATTGCCTAACTAACATTTGTTAAATAATCATTACGTGCTGAACCTCCATACAGATGATGTAAATTAACTGTTTTATTTTACCTACAGAGTTTTTGTCTTGCAGTGCTTTAAATAAATTTGAATTAGTTACCAAGATTTAAAATCAGAAGATTTTTCATAAAATCCAGAATTCTCTGGAACAATCTGAAGATGTAGGAAGATAACATACAATAGCCCCTGTATTAATTTGCTGGGGCTGCAATAATGAAATACTACAGGCTGGGTAGCTTAAACAACAGAAATTTATTTTTTCACACTTCTGGAAGCTAGAAGTCCAAGATCAAGATGTCAGCAGGTTTGATTTCTTCTGACGCCTCTCTCTGTGGCTTGCAGATAGCTGCCTTCTCACTGTGTCCTCACATGGTCGCACCTCATTCTCTGTGTGTGTCCTAATCTCTCTTCTTATAAGGACACCAATCACATTGAATTAGGGCCTGCCTTATGACCTCATTTTACCTTATTTGTCTCTTTAAAGGGTCTATCACAGAATACAATCACATTCTGAGGTATTGAGGGGTTAGAACTTCAACATATAAATTTTGGGGAGAGCAAATAAGCAGTTAAATATTCAAATACATATGTGGGAAGTTGTGATGGTTAAATGAATGTGTCAACTTGACTGGGCTAAGGGATGTCCAGACAGATGATAAAACATTATTTTGGCATGTGTCTGTGAGGATGTTTCTGGAAGAGATTAGCATTTGAATTAGTAGACTAAGTAAAGAAAGTTACCCTCACCAATTTAGGTGCACATCATCCAGTCCATTCAGGGCATGAACAGAACAAAAAGGGAGAGAAAGGGAAAAATTGTTTCTTATCCCAGCTGGGGCATTTTATCTTCTCCTGCACTCAACGCTGGTGCTCCTGGTTCTTGGGCTTTCAGATTCTCAAAGAAAATTACACCATTGACCACCTTCCCCATCCCGACCCTGGTTCTTGGGCCTTTGGACACTGACTGATTTGCACAACCAGCTTTCTGGTTCTCTAGCTTGCAGATGGCAGAGATTATGTTAGCTTCTCAGCCAACATAATCGTATGATCCAATTCCTATAATAAATCTCTCTTTCTCTCTCTCTTCTCATTTTCTGTCTCTCGCTCTTTCTCTCTCGGGCGCTATATGTATGTGTGTATACTTTCAGGTAATATATATGGGTACTTCAAAAATTTTGTGAAAAATTGTGTGTGTGTGTATATAGATCCTTTTGCTTCTGTTTCTCTGGAGAACCTTGACTAATACAGAATATCCCATTCCTAAGGTTAATAGATACAACCAGAGAAAATATGTTTTTAGGGTATCTAGGCAGATTAAAACTTAGACATATTTATAGAATTCACCATAGCCTAAACAGTGAAATGCTTTGGTGATTTTCTTTCATCTGAAAAGGTACAGAGACATAGAAGGGAGAATTGTTGAGTCTAAAGTGGCCATGCAAACAGGAATCAGTGATGTCTTTGGACAGCTAATGAGACCTAATTACCAAGGATGTGAATATTTTAGTGGATTCCCATGTGGTTAGGTGACACTGAGGTCCAAATTGACCCCATGCCTTCCCTTATGTCCTGCTTCTTCATATGACACAAATACCTGAGCCACAATCACAAGAAACAAAGGATAAGGAAGCTCAACATAGAAATTACACTGAATTTTGGAAAATAATGTTTCAGTCTTTTACACCTGAATCTCTGAATTAAGATTTGAATGTACTACAAATATCTACATCATAGTAAACAATGTTGTGCCATGGGTGTGTTTATCAGAGAACTTTAAAACAGGGAGATCTTGATTGTTTCTGCTAATAGCTGTACCAGATTCTCTTTAGGGAATTTGTAAAATGATGTCTTCTGAACATGGCCTCATCTCATGAGCACAAACTTTCACCTTCTTATGCCCTTATGTGAGCAAACATAATATGCAAATTGGTTATTATAACCACATGAAATAATAAATATTAAATACTTTGAACATTATAAACTGTTATGCCAACCACAACTATTTTTATTTCTCTGATGATGATGATGATAATTAGGTGAACTCTATCTTTAAGATCTTTCCATCCAAGGTGAACTTTTTTTTCCAAAATGCCATTTGCCTTTATTAAAATTAAAATGTGGATAAAGAGTATTTTTTTAATAGTCTCTGAAATCCCAAATATCAATACTACTCCAGAGAAGGGATCAAAAAGGTTCAAAACCAGAATGGATATGGTTTTGAAGCGTTAGTTTTTTAATGTTTATGTGAATGTTTTCAGTGGAATTGATGTAAAACATGATTTAAATGCTGTTAAAAGTATAAGATTTTGCAATCATTGTCAAATTTGGCTTGTCTTCAGATTGTCTTGTACCCTGTTTGTACAAGAATCCTCTCCAAAATGTCTACACCATCTTCCATTGTCATTAAAGGAAAAGAAATGACAGATAAAAAATAAGCCTTTTCCAGTCATCAATCAAACCTCAAAGCAAACCTGGGGCTTTAAGAGGTCAAGAAAAGTTCAGCAGCAATATTGTTTCACAAGATTATCACAATTTTAAAATTTGGGTCTATTCCAAATGTTCTTCCTCATTTTAGATATCAAATCACATTTCTTTTATTATTGCATTTCTTGTATTACAAAAAGTAGAAATATTGTTTTTAATGACAAAGTAATACATATTATAAAAAAGTGAAATTTACAGATTGTTTTCATTTGTATGAAATACGGAATATGGAAGTAAAAGTTCCATATGGTTGTATTCCCAAAGACACTGTTAATTGTTCAAAGTATATTCCTAAATATCTTCAAACTGCTTGAACATGTATGCATTCCTAATTATTAATTTTTACAGGTATAGTTAGTTATATTTCAATCATGTGTATACATTTATACTCATATTATAGTAAAATGTATTATTTTTTTCTTTATGCAATTTATTTTGTTGTTTCAAAATTATTATTCCCAAATGGGAAAAATATTCTTTTTACTGAGTTTTTCTATGTTTTGATAAATTTGATGAACTGTTTTATCTATTTTAATTTTATTTGGATATAATCTATGTTCAAATTTTCCCTACTTACTACTCTTTCGTGGCTCCATGAGTTATTTAAAAATTTTTTAAATAACTCTTTCAAAACTAATTGATGACACAATTTCATCTTATCAAAGGGAGGGAAAAAAGGAGGGAGGAAGGAAGCGGATGTGAATAATCTTTTCTAAATGATGCTTTTGGTAGCAAATATCAAAAATAGTATCTAAATAAGACAAAATACTATTTAAATTAAAAGCATCACAAATTATTATTTTTTTCTTCCAGTTAAGAAATTGGGTTGTAGTCAGAAAGAACCAGCAGTTTTTCAGATGGGCCTCATTTAACTTAGGGAGACAAATGCTGTATAAACCAACTTCATACATAATCTGATTTCTGTGTATTAAAGTCATTATTGCAAAACACTCATGGATTTTTAGAAGATATTTTTTGGAAGAAAAATAAAGGGAAACACAAACCACTTAACTAAGTGATAAAATTTAGTTAATAGTTCTGACAGAACCTTTCTAAGCAAAATTTAAAAATCATAAAGACTGTAAAAGATCCTAAACTGAATTTTAAGGTGATGATTGAATAATTTTAAGTGAGTTCTGAGACCCTTTTCCCTGATGGGCTCTTAAGTCTTGGAATTCTGATAATCTGAAATTTTCAACCTGATACTGTCCATAGCTGTTAATGACTTGCGTGGTTTTAGAAGTATCTTACTTTTCAGTCCACATCTGCTGGCTTCCTATAAGGCAAACAGGTGGGAGATGATGGTTAGTCACTCTTTTCTCTAATTTTTGAGATTTGACACAAGGAGATGGTATAAACTCAGAAGAGCCAATTGGTTAGAAAGAAAAAATGGAAATGAAAATAATAAGCTTCCTCTACTCCCTGAATCAACAAGTTCTCTTAGCAGATCTTCAGTCCTCCCAAAGAGTACAAAGTGACCGCTTCTTATTGACTTTCCAAATGCTTTTACAGATGATCTCAATTAATTCTTGCCCATGATTTCCCAGTTTCAACCATATTGCCAACTTGAACTAATCAAGCAATGTACCCCAATATAACATTTACTCTATTAAGGAATCAAAATTGTTTTGTACTCGTTTAAAGAGATGACCATTTGTTTGGCATTCTAGGCATTCAAAGATGCTTGAGAATAAGTATAAGAAAACTTTAGAAACAAATTCAATTTTTTATCTGACTCTATTAGAAAAATATCTCTAAGTTTAATGCATTTCCTTGTCCATAAGGATATGCAAAGTGCATGAAGGAAATAGAAAAGTTTCAAATCATGTCTTTTTTTAACATAAGTTCTGAAGTGGTTTCCTCCCATTTTTATAGGTTTTCTATGTTTTGCATGTGTATCAGGACAGGAGAGTGTTTTTGCTTATTTGAAATCTGTTCCTAATTCTTATTCTGCCAAAACCAGAGAGATGTTTCTAAACAGGGATCCCCTTTTCATATGTTGTTTTTAGATAAACAACAATAAGCAAACCTGGCTTACAGTAAATTAACATTGATCATAGTAATCACAGATGTGCAATTAGCAGCTAATCTGTACCTTTGCCCCCAAACACAAATAATTTTAAATACCTGAAGAAGTCACACTTTTTTGTATGTTCATTTGTTTTGGGGAGTGGGTTGTTGGTACAAATTTGAGGTCCAATTCTGACCTCTACATAAATGTAAATGTTTTAGTTTCCTGGTTGTCACTTTTTAAATCTGTGGCTAATATACAATTTTATAATCTTAGCTACTTAGGGAGGGAATCTGTGTTAAATGCCAGCGGAGGCTTTCTGAGCCTCTTCTGATTTTTCTTCAAGGCAAATGTAAGCCATAGGACAGACCCTGTGGGCAAACACTTATTCACATTGTTTCATTTAATTTTTTAACAATTCTGTAAGGTTCATTATCTAATTATAAATGAGGAAATTGGGGTTCTGAAAGATTCAAAAAGTTATTGGAGATGAGTAGTGAATGGCAGAGTCAGGATAAAATCCAATATGTTTAATTTTAAAGCCTGTAATTGTCTCAGTAAGCCAAATTGCATTTAGGAACACTGCCTTTCCCACTCTTCTATCATAAAATTGAGTACCTGGCTAGGATTTGGCTCATGACCCCCCTTCTGCTTAAATATGCCAGGGTGGGTTTGGACATCACCTGCAGCGGCCTCATGTGAGATAAGGTGGCTTATGTTTTCCTGATGAATCTTTACTGTATACTCCATATGGTCTATTCTTCGCAAGACATCAAGAAACTTTTATAAGTTGGATCTTTTCTTTCTTTTGTGCAAAAGCTTCTAATATTTTAAAATGACAAACAGAATAACATCCCAAACTCTTCTTTAGAGCTTAAAGGCCCTATGTAATGAAAGGCACATCTGCCTCTCCAGCCTCTTTCTCTACTCCTCCCTTCCCTTTAGTAGGATGTCTCTAACCGCACTGTCTTCCTTTCTCTCCTACAAACTTCCCAATCTCATTCATACCCCAGGGCCTTGGCACCTGCCATTTCCCACCCCCTTGGAACTGTCTTTACCCAAGATATGTGCAGGGCTTCTTCCATCTTATCAGCAGTTTCCAGCTTATATGTCATCACCTGTGAGAAGCTTCCCTGACTGCCTTAGCTAAACACTCCTCCACTACCAGATTCCACACCATTATCTCCCTTATTGTGTTCATTTCCCACACCACCATCTAGTATTATCATTTTTGTTTATGTAATTATTGTTGTCTCCTTCCCACACTATAATCTAGGCAGGGAAATTATATTGTTCATCAGTGTAAGTCTAGTTGTTAAAGAGAGATGTGATCATAGTAGGCAAACAATAAATCTTTGTTGAATGAACATACACATCAAGTAATGAATTAAGAATCTGACTCATAGTAAGTACACAAAACACTAGTTCTCTTGATATAAAAGCAATATACTTCCCTAGAAACCAGTTTGTTAGTTTCTTGTAAAACTAACCATGTAATTATCATATGATCTAGCAATTGCACATTTGGGTATTTATCCCAGAGAAATGAAAATTTATGTTCACACAAAAACCTGTATACAAATGTTCTTCGAACCTCTATTCATAATGGCTCCAAACTGGGAGACAAATCAGGTGTCCTTCAGTGGGTCAATAGTTAAACGAATTAATACATCCCTATCATGGAACACCACTCAACAACATTAAGAAATTAACTATTGATTACTCATTCACTTAAATAAATCTCAGGAAATTATGCTGAGGGGAAAAAAGAAAACAATCACATTGGTTACATGCTCGATGATTCCATTTGCATAACATTCTTGAAAGGATGAAATTATAGAGATAGAGAACAGCTTAGTGGTTGTTGGGGGTTGGGGTAAAGAAAGGGAGAGAGGTGGGCAGGATTATAAAAGGGCAAATGGGGGATCCTTGTATTGATGGAACTGTTCTGTATCTTTTCCATAGTGTTGGATACATCAATCTATACATGTGACAAACTTGCATAGATCTAAATACACTCACACATATACACAAATGAGTATAAGTAAAACTAGGAACATCTGAATAAGACTTGTGAATTGTTCAATATCACCATCTCGGTTGTTATACTGTAATACTATTTTACAAGATGTTACCTTTGGAAGAAACTGGGTAATGTATACACAGGATCTTTTTTCTATTCTTTCTTAAAATTGCATATAAATGTACAATTAACTCAAAATACAAAGCTCAATGTTTAAAAAAAGCAATATATTCTTGAATTATGAGTGATTTTTAAGAATATTAATTGTTTTAAAAATGAAAACTGCTGCCTTCAAACAATACTGAAAGAAGTTATGTTAACCCAATCTTACGCTGTGACTTACATTGGTAGATTATTTCTGTATCTTCCTCTCTAGAATATCCTCATTTTGTTTTCTTTCTCTTTCCTTCAAATCCAGAGTCAGGCTTCTTCATTCACTTGGAATATTCATTTGTGTAGAGGCCCTGGGAAAGGCTACTTGAAACAGTCTCATGAATCACTGGGCATAGTCAAGTTGGAATACACATGCCCCTCTCATTAGCTAATTAAACTCACAATTTGGCAAGTGCAATTGTGATAGTCATAGTATGTGCATGTATGGCTTTAGCATGGCTGACTCACACCCAAGCACAGAATATCAGTCTGTTAGCTGAAATATTTGCGGGGGGAATAACACTGAAAGTTCTGATTCTAAGATATTTCTTTAATCCAGAGCTAAAACTTCTTCTTTTGTTCCATAAAATTGTCAAGTTTACTGCTCTGTATTTTAAATTTTGATAAAAAGTAGAATTTTTTTTTTCTTTTGAAGAGAGCATGGCTTTGAAGTTGTAAAAAATTGGGTCTGAAGCCCAGTTTTTGTCAATTATTGACTCACTATAAAGCCATAAGTGAGTCATGTAACTCTCTGCTTCTCATGTCTTTTCTTACTTCTCCATTAATAAACCTCTCCCCATCCTAACTCAGCCACTTGTTTCCATGGTCACAATCAAGAAATTGGTCACAATCACTTGTCATTAAGTGGCCCCTTCATAACCTCAATTCTATTCGTCCCGTTCTCTGACCACACCTTCTCTTTCCACTGACCTTAAGTTTCTTTTACCTCAACTTCACCAATTTTTTAAACCCTTTCTCTGTCCCAGTGCCATAAAGATAGTCTATGTTACTGCCTAAGAGTTTACAGTACTACCTTTTAGTAAAAAACTTTTTAGTCTTTTATTTTTATCTGTGCTTCACTTTATAAAGTTTCTATTGCTATGTCTTCGACTTCATTTATCTTTTCTTCTGAAGTATTCAATCTGCCATTAATCTTTTCAAGTGTATTTTTCATTTCATATATTTATTTTCCAGTTTCATGTTAGGTTTTTTTTTTTTTTTGCATCTTTTATTTCTCTCTTCATCAATTCATGATGTATTCTTTCTTGAATATATACAGCATATCTATAATAGCCATTTAAAAATACTTCTCTGCAAATTCTACCATCTTAATCATGTCAAGATCTGTATATTTTTTAAATTAATTAATTATTATTATTTTACATCCTAAGATGGAGGGAGGAGGAGAGCAGAATGGAGGAGGATGGGGTGGGAGGAGGAGGAAGATGGAGGGGGCATGGTTGATGCCCTCTGCCGCCCACTGCCCCTACTCGGGAGCCTGGGGCACTTCTGGCAGCAGCCTGGTGGCAGTTTGTGGGCTGGATGTAGACATTGGGTAAGCACTGGTGGGTCTCGTGAGTTCCAGTACACCTGGGTCATATGGAAACTCCATTCTGGGCCTGAGTCTTTTCGTCAGACTGCACCCCCAGCAGTTCTATATTTCTAACCAGTCTTAACTGAGTGGGGCCTGTGCTGATTGGGGGCAGATCAGCTGTCCTTGCTGTGCCCCAGTGTTCCCCCGGTGGGCCCGTCTCCCCCACTGCCCACACTCCAAACACTTCTCATGGGATGAGCCATGTGCTGGTCCCTTGTGATGACTCACCAGCCTCTGAGTGGCTCCTTTTATTCAGTTGTCTGTGGCCCTTTGCTCTTATGTGGGTCCATGGGAACACTGTTAGTGGTCTTGCTGGCCTGGGAGCTACCAAGGCCCTCATCTCCCCTGCTGCCTCCAAGCAACTTTATATGAAGGGCACATCTGTGGCTTTTGCCAACTCCTGCTCTGTGTGCTCAGCTGCTCCATCCTAGAAGTGGTCGGGACTCAAAATGGTCAGAGTGTTTTTTTTTTTTCTTTCTCTCATTGTGGCTTCTCCCACCTTCATACACTCTGTAGGTCTCTCCTCCTCTTCCCCTGAGTTCTAGTGGCCCCAGCTTGGCTGTCATTGCTTTCTAAAAGTTCTGCAAGACCTGTTTCTCTCTCTTGATTGATTTTTCTCATGGCCAAAGGTAAAATTGTCATGCTTATTAGAATGCCTGGTCATTGCTAGGATGACAGACATTGTGATGTGTATATATACGAGTGTACCTCAAAAAGTTCATGGAACAATAGAAATAAAAGATAATACTAATCTTTCCATAGACTTTTTAAAGACCTCTCTTACCTACAGTCCAACTACCTTATATTTCAAGGTATTGTTAAGGGGGAAGGGGACTAGGAAATCAAGTTTTATTCTTTTTTCCATGTAGATATCCAGTAGTCACTGTTGTTGCTTTGTGTTGCTTCACCCCCCATGGATTTGTCACCCTACTTCCCCCGGGTGACAGAGATGCAAAGGATTACTCAAAGCCCATCTCTTCTGAGCAGTGAGAGTTCCCGAAGTGGTTAATCTCCCACCGGAACCCTCAAGCGAGAGGGATCCCCTCCTTGGGAAATTAATGCTGAATTGGGGTTCTCTTCCTGCATTTATTTTCCAGACCGGGAAGTTACAGGAAGAGAACAAAGGTGGGGTTATAGTTTAACAGTATAGACTGGTAACTTTCAGTGAAACAAGACAGATGACATTCCAGTAAGGCTATCAACAAAAGCTTTGATCTTAACAAACATTCCTTCTTAATGGCAATTTCTCAGTATCTTTACATAACAATCAGGAACTAGTCTGTCTTTGAGCCAGCAACTTGGCTGTGCCACAAATCTTTATCTCACACCAGAGACTTATAGCCTGAGGAAAATTTCCTGTCCTTGCAAGGTCAATATTTGAAACTACAAAAACCAGGCCCTGTGAAGTACATGTGCTTTTTAGTATATTCCACACAGTGTACCACTTATTTGATGACATTTATTTCCCCCATGCTTTTACAGTCCCTTCTTTGTCACAATTTAAATATCCATGTGTGTGTATTGGTTCTGTTCATCTCTTTTATTCCATTGCTCTGCTTATCTTTTTTTTTTCCCCAGCACCATACCATCTTAATTACTGTAGCTTTAATTAAAGTCTTAACAACAGATAGCTTTATAATAACCCAGTGGAGCTTATCTTTTATTCAAGAATGTTATATTTGAAAATATATCCACTAATAATCCAAGAGAATGCTCACTCTGGACCCAGTTTCAGCAGCATCAAAGCACACCTTATGTGAGTACAAATCACACACAAATAAAAATATAATATTTTCTGATGCCTAGGACAGTCTTCATAATATACTTTAAAATATTTTGCCAGACAGACATGTCCTAAAAGACTTTCCTTTTAGACAGGCACAAAGTTAGCAATGGTTACACAAAAACATGCTTTGCATTATTATACAAATACATAATATTTCTCTCAAAAGTTGCCAAATATAATTTAATGCTTCACAGAATTATATAAAAAGTGTTAAAGATTGTTTGGACTTTAATGTTTTTGTTTTTAAATATGCTACTTTTGACAACATCAATTACAAACTACTTTCTGACTGCATCACTCAACCCTAACAAAACTTCTTCCAGGGATTGCATCTCTCTACCATGTAACGTACTTAGAAATGTAACAGCAAAAGGCCTACAGTTATTAGTTCTCCACTTAGTTCTCTAAGGTTGCAAGAGCCATTGTGCAGCCAGAATCTTCAAACCCAAGGCCATTAACTGTCTAGCAAAAAAGTTTCATTTGAATCCTATAGTTGATATCAGCATTGTCTCAAGAGGACAGAGTCAGAACAAAGCCAGGTAGATTGCTGCTCTGCAGATAGTCTTCGAATGTTTATATAAGTTTCTGCACTGACTAAACCTCTTCCCACAGCTTACATGGGAAAAAGGATTTTCACCTGGTTGAACAAGCATGCATCTCTTGCAATCCATGAAAGTCAGAAAAGTATTACAGCAGATTTTGTAGGCAGTCTTGAGAGCTCCCTCTGCAATCAAGACACTGTGCTCTGATAAGGCCTTCTTCCATTTTGACAGAACCTCAACAGATGCCTGTATTACAGGTGTAAGGACAAGCTGGCATGGATGGCCATGTACTTGTACTTAGCAGGATAGGACCCCATTCATCACTGCCAGGAAGTGGCAGAATTTGGGGGGAATCTACAAGCTCTTGAAGGAAGTTACAACTAGCATTGTGGTAGTAATATGGAAAATTACTGGCTCCTTCTCTTGGTGCATCCAGGGAAAGAAAGAGTAGAGGCCCACACCAAACCTGGAAAAATAGGCCCCAAACTGTTCTCCTTGGTAGCGGGAAGTCTATACACACGGCATGCTTGCCATTTCTTGCCTAGGCCTAACAAGGTGGAATCTCTGGGCTCACTGAACAGGTTCTCCATGTGAGGTCCAGGAACAGGTGAGAGCCAGCCTGCAGACCAAGACTCTGGTCTTGCAAACAAAATGCCTTGGCCTCCAGTCTGCAGTCACTAGTGATGTTAGATATATTATTGTAACTGTTCTGGTTTGTGCTAAAGGGGGATCTGCTCTTTTTAGACAAATGTAAAATGCTAAAAATGGGTGTATGTTCTAGGTTATTTGTATTTTCCAAAATATGGATGTGACCTACCCTGCCAGTGCTAGGCTAGAGATCTGAAAAACTCTGAGCTCTGTCTTCTCAGCACTGACACCGCCCCATCCATTTCTCAGATTCACTGCCTTCTGCTTTTGAGGTCACATTGCTCATGTCATCCTGAGGCTTGGAAAACCCTGGAGTTCTGATTTAGCCACTATTCTCATGTGCACCTTCTCATGGAAGACAACTTTGGTACTTTCATATTGAAAACCACTTCTGGGACAAGGCATCATAAGCTCAGCCATCAACTACATCCAGAGTGACAAGCAGCAGCCAACACCCATGAGCTTATCAGTGTGCAGTAACTTGACCCTGCAAGCACCCTTTTCCAAGAGATGCCTTCACATGATAATCACAATTAGTCTGTGGAGAAAGGGACCAGACAGCACCTCTAATTCACCATGGCTATACCTGCCATTTCAGACATTAAACCAGAGAGTGGGCCATGAGTGTCCATTTTCGGGAGGAGTTCATTCAGGGTATGTTTCACTGGCCTTCTTGTCATAGTGGCTGCATAACTTTTATGAAATTTGGACAGTTTTTGACCATTATTTCTTCAAATATTTTTTTCTGTCCCAGCTTCCCTCTCCTAGGACTCTAATTATACATATATCTAACCACTTCATATTATACCCAAGGTGATTTTTTTCAGTCTTTTATTTTTAACTCTGCTTTTCATACATTTATTTGAAATATATTTAAGATATTTATTTTTCAATTAGAGAAATCTCATGTGGGTATTTTTTAAAAATCTTCCATTTCTCTTTTTACCTTCTTTTATATATATATATGTGTATATATATATATATATGTATATATATATATGTATATACATATATATATAATTTATTCTATCTCTTGAACATACGCAAATATTTATAATAGCTTTTTTAACATGCTTGCCTGAAAATTCCATCATCTGTAAGCTTTCTAGGTCTGTTTTTATTAACTTATTTTTTCCTGGTTAAAGGTCAAAGTTTTCTTATTTGGATGCCTGACTATTTTTACTTGGATGTCA
Source organism: Cynocephalus volans (assembly GCF_027409185.1). NCBI lineage: Eukaryota > Metazoa > Chordata > Mammalia > Dermoptera > Cynocephalidae > Cynocephalus > Cynocephalus volans. Next base: position 140,675,067 of record NC_084463.1, on the reverse strand, counting down.
AACACTGTGAATTTTATATTAGGAGGTGCTAGATTTTGTTGTATTCCTTTAAATTGTGTTGGCCTTTTTTCTTTTTCTTTTCTTTTCTTTTCTTTTATTTTTTTTGACACACAATTATGTTACTCAGAATCAGTTTCATGTTTTTGAGCCCTGCTTTTAGGAGCAGGTGGAAAGAATGACTTATTCTTGAACTAATTTAACCTCATTATGAAGGTGATACCTTACTGACTCTCTGCCCCCAACCCATGAACTAAAAAATCATTCCACTCAGCTGGAGGAAACATAAACTATAGCTATGCTAGTTTTGAAATCGCTTTGTCTGCTACTCTCTGACTATTCTTTTACTGGGCAGTTTTGATCATGCTTATACTCAGTACTCAGCCAAAGACTTAAGAAGACCACCCGTACACCCTCAACTTTTTTCTCTGTGTCTCTTCTCTACAATGCTCTGTCGCACAAATTCTAGTTGTCCTGTCCTCTGTGTACTCTGTTCTGAACCCCCAATGCAGCAAAGCATCTGGGCACTGTTTGATTTCCTCCTTTCTGCACTGTGGCCTGGAAACTGCTTCCATACAGTAAGTTTGGGCAATCATAGGGCTAAACTTATTTGTTAAAGTTCTCTCAGGTATCACAGTTTATGCTACCTGTTGTCCAATGTCTGAAAACCCTTGTTTAATATATTTTACCTGGTTTTCCAGTTGTTTTTGGCAGGAAGATAAATCCAGTCCCTGTTACTTCCTCATGGCCTGAAGGAGACATCTCCAATTTACTGATTTACATTATGTGTTGTTTATCTTACCTACACTGAAATGCAAACTTTATAAGGGCAGATGTCTATGAGGGGTTTACTTACTGGGTACCCCAAGCACCTAGAATGGTTTCTGGCACATGGTAAATGTCAAGAAGTATTTGTTGAATAAATATTTAAATAAATCAATCAATATCATTCCATCGTCTGAGTTCTCATTTGTTACAGTACCTTATTTTTGTTTTCAGAGGAAACACTGATCCAGCTGGAAGTTTTGGGCTACATGACTAATTTCTCCATTGTAGCCCATGTTGTGTCACTGATTAGCAAAATCACATAAACTGACTGACACCCTTTGAGATTCTAAACATTGTTTCACCTCAGTGATGGTATTTACACTAATAAAGAGGTACAATAACAAAGAGGTAGAATGAAAATGACCTGTTTGTCTCTCTACTATACTCACATTCACTACTTCCAGAACTTTTCATTCTGATAAAAGATGTGTAGGGTTTTGTCTCACACCAAGCAATTTTCCAGCTCTCTGTAGACACCATCTTAGTGTCCTATAATTTAATTCAATTCTGACACTACCTACCTGGAGTTAGTGCAGACCCCACAAGTTAAGGGCTCAGTTCCACAAGACTGCCCTCATCCCCATTACTACTTCAGATGCTAATCACAAGTCCAAGTTGTCACTTGTGCTTCTGACTAACTGGCTATAGATTAGAGGTTATGACAACCCCCTCCTCTGGTTGGATAATTTGCTAGAATGGCTTACAGAACTCAGGGAAACAGTTTACGTATTACATTACTGGTTTATTAAAAATTATACAACTCAGGAACAGAATAGATACATAGGGCTAGGTATAGGGAAGTGGGTAGAGCTTCCATTCCTTCCCTGGGTGTGCCATCTCCCAGTACCACATGTGTTCACTGACTTGGAAACTCTGTAAAACTTGTCCTTTGGGTTTTTATGGAGGCTTCATTATATAGGCATGATTGATTAACTAATTGGCCATTGGTGATTAACTAAACCTTCTGCTCCTATCTATCCCAGAAGGTCAGGTAGTGGGGCTGAAAGAGTCAACCCTCTAATTATAGGGTGGGTTCCCATGGCAACCAGCCCCCATCCTGAGGCTATCCAGGAGCCCCTGCCACCAGTCACCTCATTAGCATAGAAAAAGACACTTGAAATTCCAAAGATTTGAGGAGCTGTGTGCCAGGAAACTGAAGACATATATATAATATATATATATATATATATATATATATTTCCTATTATATTATAATATCTCAAGATGGAAAGGAGATATTCCAAAACTTCAAGTGCTTGACAAAATCTACAATTAGGTAATATAACATTCAAGGTCAGTTTTCTAGTAGGAAGTGATAGATTTGAATATTTATGCTCAGATAATTTTGAAAGCTCCCCTCCCTTGACTCCATGCTTCTCCATCACTTACGGCAGGCATTCTGCAGTCAAGAATCTCTATTAATATGAAAACTCAGCTGGAGGAAACTTAATCAGTCAAATTTTAAATTAAAAAAATAAAATAAAACACCTCTAGCCTTAAAAATTACTGTCATTAATCAGTACTCAGAACAGCAGCAAATAATAAATGAACCTAGAACACCAATTGCAGAGAAAAAAGTTTATGACCCTGTTCAGGAAGATTTGTCCTGGAAAGGTCTCAACTAACAGAGGAAGAATGTGCCATTTGACTCAGGACTCAAAAAGAAAGAAAGGAAAAAGTAGCAACAGAGAGCACTGGGGGGGGGAAATTACCATCTTAAATACATTCTTAGACATGTCAGAAATGAACTGACTTTCGAAAGTTATTACCTGTTAATTGGAAAATCACAGAGCAGATGGAACCAATTAATCTACAATTACAGAATCATCACAATCCAAACAAAAATAATTAACTCGTTTGCAAGATATGATTTTTTAGGAAACTCTTCCTAATATCTCCAAAATTGGGCAGCAGGCACAGCATTTCATAGGCACTGGGGAGGTTAAGCCATTCCTGGGGGCTAAATTTCCCTGCAGGATAAAAGGAAAAGTAAAATGTGCAGTCCTAACTTCTAAAGGAAGAATACAGAAGTATTAAGACCATTCATTTAAGCGTGTTTATTTTATATTTGCTATACAGGAGGAATTGTGTTAGGTGCTGCCTTCCCCTGCCTGGGCTGCTGGTAGCTGCTGCAAGAAATCTATACTTCACCCCCAAACTTAATCAACAGATTGCAATCTGTCAAATGTTAACTGGCCAGAACACAGCAAGCCAGAATCCCTATACAACGATAAGGATCCTGCCATCATGGGGTTTACAGTTTAGTGTGAGGCAAATAACAAATCATCATCCAAATAAATGCCAAATTGAAATCATGATTAACATTGTAAAACCTTGATTGACACTTGTTAAAATTCACTGAAAAAGAAATTTGGAAATAAAAGAATACTTTATTTCAGTGAACAGTTTGCAAACCAAGAGATTCTAAGAGATTCTACCGTTGGTACAAATCGACAGTGCATTCCACCAGAACACAGAGAGGGACTGTTTTGTACAGCCAATGAATATACTAACTATCCTGATTTCATCATCACATATAGTACATAGGCATCGATATTCAATCCTATGCCCCACATATATATATATATATAATCAATTATATGTCAATAAGAAAAAGTTCTCACCCAGGTTTCCATTTTGGTCTTCCTATGCAAAAGAAATATTCGAGCTTGTTCAGTTCTGAATGGTTTGGCCCATTACACAGAAGAGGAACTCTGGCTTGCTGTGTTCTGACCAGTTAACATTTAACAGGCTGCAGTCTATTGATTAAGTTCAGGTGGTGAAATAAAGCTTTCTTGCAGCACAGGCAAGGGCAGGCAGAGGCAGGCAGGTGCAGGAAGCCCTTGAAAAGCCACAGACAGGATATGTGTGTAAAATCTAGTCAGTAAATGGCTACTCAACTCCACTCAAAATTTAGACCCAGTTAGCCACTCATGATCTGTCTCAAGGAATTGGCTCTTTCAGGGTTCACGAGGGCTACATGGTATAGTATGAAACTGAATGATGGGGATCTGCACAAGTTAGGGAGACCAATGAAAGCTTCTCAGAGGATACCTCTTGAGGTAAAATGCTTGAAATTAAACAAGAAGGAGAAAAGAGGGCCAGAATGAGAAAGGCATTCCAGACATATGGAACAGCTTGTGCTAAGGCCTTGTAGTGAAAGTAAATACTGCTGTAGCAGGTACCAATAAGAGCCAGTGTCACTGAAATGCAGAAAGCAAGAGGCAATTTGGTTATGAGTATGGAGTATGGAGGTTTTGAGGACTTGTTAAGAAAATTTAATTCTGTTTTTCTATAAACATTAGAAAATTATTGAAGGATTTCAGGGGCCATGAAATACAGAGATTGAAATGATTGGATTTATGCTTTAACAAAATAAATCTAGCTGGAATGAGGAAAATGAATTAAAGGGATTCTAGTAGTCACAGATCATGTGTTTTCTAGACCAGGATTTTTCACTTGACCATACTTCATTTTGAATTATGCCTTACCCCATGTTCCTAAGTCTTGCTTTCTTAAATAGATTTCCATCCATCTCAGGACAGGCCATTTAACTTTTATTTCTTCCTTCTCTATATGGCTACCAGTTTATTTGGAAAGCTGAGATTCAATCTGAACACACTCATGCTTAAAACAAAATTTACAACAGTTAGGATGACACCCCAGGTCTTTTATGATCCAACCAGATAGTAGCTTTCCAGTTTGATCTTTTACTTCTCCTTCTGCATACACTGTTGTAGAGAAAGTAAAAGAAAATGATCTGGCCTCCCTCGGATGTTCAGAATCTTGCTGAGCATTTGATGTACATATGCATGTGTGCCCAGGTGTTCCTTGGTTATTGCCTAATGTAAGTGTGCATGTGTACCCAGTTGTCCTGGCTTATCGGATTTAAGTATAAAGGATGAGGGGCTTTGATCTACAGTGCCTCCCCACCCCTGGGATGCCCCGAGGGGCCCCAGGGAGGCCACTATTGCTGCTGGAGGCTGTTGCTGCAAGCTGTTGTCACCAGGGCCCCCAGGACCCTCTGAGAGGTTGCTGCTGCTAAGGTAGCTGAGGACTGAGCTCGTGTCTTCTGCCAATGGCTGCCAGGATCTTTCCCAATTATCTAGCTCATGGACCTTCATGTGAGGGGTCTGAGACCCAGCCAGGCACATGAGGGGTCTGGTGATCCAGCCTGGCATATGAGATGTCTGTGACCCTGTCTGTACAATGGGTTTGAAGGGTCTGTGAGCCCTAACCTGACAATACAATTGGCTACATCAGCAGGATTCTGACACTAGCCTCAGCAAGACAATTGTGTTTCAAACTCATTAAACTGCTTATCATTCCTGAGGCCCAGCATATAATTAAACTACTTATCATTCCTGAGGCCCAGCATTCTCTTCTTTCTTTTTTTTTTTTTTTTTTGTCTATTTTGTGACCGGCCGCACCGCGCTCAGCCAGTGAAGTGGCGCACCGGCCATCCCTATATAGGATCCGAACCCACGGCGGGAGCACTGCTGCGCTCCCAGCGCCACACTCTCCCGAGTGCGCCACAGGGTTGGCCCCTCTTCTTTCATCTTGTAAATTTTATTGTTTCTTCCCATTTTGGAATACTCTTGCTTTCTTCTCCACCAGGTAATGTCTTACTTATCCTTCTATTTTTGTGTGAACCCATCCTCGGCACTTGTCCATTCCTGGATACACTAATTCATTTCTCTTCCATTCTTGCATAGAGCTTTACTCACACCATCATGTAGGGTTTCCACCCTACTATTTGATGTGAGAGCCCTGGATTTTGAGGTAGTGTACTGTTTATTTTTGTTATCTGAAAACCCATCATTATGCCTAGCACACAGTAGTGTTTTAACAAATATTGTTTCTATTATTCTGTTTGTTGTTCTTAACAAGTTCAATAATGGGCACAGAGTGTTTGCTTAATGATAAAAACAAATAGTAAGTTAGAGGCCATAAAGGATTAAGGAAAAGTTGTTTAAGTCTCTGAAAAGTTATGACAAGTTCAGGGGAGAAAAAGGCTCTCAGGGTGAAAAATAGTAGATTTTCTAAATGACTGGCAAATTATACACATAAAATATTGGAGCAAATATCAAGAATAATGAACTTTAAGCACTGGAACAAAGCACTAAAAAAAAATTTAAACTACTTAATATTTGCTAGACTAATAAAGGATATACAAGGGATCTTCCAAACATTCATGGAAAGAATTGTATTATCTTTCAGTTCTATTTTTCCACATTTTGAAGTACCCTCATAGATGAACTCATCTGTACAGCAAAATGACAAAAGAGGGTGTCCGTATTAGCTTTCAGGTATATCCTCAGACCCAGCAATCTCCTGAGCTCCCTGGAGATCCACTTAGGCTGCTAACCCTGATAACTGCAACCTGTACAAAGTGGATTTCACTCTGTCTGGGAAGCCAATTATAGTCATAGTCTATAACTCTGGTTTTGTAGGTGTTTACTACTTGATACTATGTGGAAAATCCGCCAGCCAGTGTATAGGGCCATGTTTCCCTTCTTCATTCCTCTGCCATAGAGAATGAATGAAAGAATGAACAAATGAAAGAGAAAAAGAAAATTTGTCGTTTGTCATAACACTTTGATATATTCATGGATAGAAAGTTCATAGAAAAATTCACCTTTTGGGTGTTTTCGTAAGATTAAATTTTAGTAAATATTAGCTGTGTAAAGAATATATGTTCAGATGTGGTATTTTCTATAGTATGGTTAAGAGTTGGATCATTGATAATCCATTCCCCAACCACAGTATATGCACCTATTAAATTTAGGGTCTTGGGACAAATTGAGATGAATCAAATGCTTCAGGACCTCGTGGCATGAGATCTTACTAAGTCTCCCAATTTTGTATTTTCAAGAAGCAGTGGCCCCAAATATAAAATCTAAAAACAGTAAGGTTTAAAGTTGAGTCATGTTGATAATATACGCCTTTGATAGGATGTGATGAAAATGACATTTTAACTTTGTGGTCTTCCTCCCATAAACACATAACCCCAGCCAACTCATAATGAAAACAAATACCAGTTGAGAAACAGTCTACAAGATGCCTGACCAGTACCCCTTAAAACTCTAAAGGCCATCAAAAACAAGGAACATCTGAGAAGTTGTCACAGCCAAGAGGTGCCTAAGGAGACATGACATGCAAATGTAATGTAGTATCCTGGGTGGTGTGTGTGCTGGAACAGAAAGAGAATATTAAGCAAAAACTAAGGAAATCTGAATGAATAAAGTATGGACTTCAGTTAATAATAATGTTTCAACACTGGTTCATTAACTGTAACAAATGTACTATATTAATACAAGATGATAATAATAAGAGAAACTAGTATATGAAAACTCTTCATACTATCTTAGTGATTTTTCTGTAAATCTAAATTCTATAAATATAAAGCAATTCTAAACTAAAAAGTTTATTTAAAGTTTTTTTTTAAAGAAAGCTTGCCCAGTTACATTTGAATTTCAGGTAAACACCAAATGCTGTTTATATGAGTATGCCCCATGCACTATTTGGGGCATACTTACACTAAAAAAAAAAAAAAAAAAAAAAAAAAAAAAAAATTTGTCATTTATCTAAATTTCAAATTTAACTAGATATACTGTATTTTATCCAGCCATCCTATATCTGGAGTAGATGCCTCCCCAAATGGTGTTTGTCTTCCACAATTTCCACCTTCAATATTCCTCATTGCCATCAGAAACAAATCCAGAGTCAGTTTCACTACAACCTAATCAGGAAAATGCAAATTTTGCTCCAGGGAAAGTATCTCAACACAATAAAAGCCATAAACCGAAAACCCTCAGCTAACATTTTTTCTGCATAGGGAAAAGCTTTTCCTCTAAAAACAGGAACAAGACAATGATGCCCACTTTCACCACTCCTATTTAGCATAGTATTAGAAGTTCTAGCCAGAGCAATCAGGCAAGAGAAAGAAAGGGCATCCAAACTAGAAAAGGCAAAGTCAAATGGACCCTGTTTGCAGATGACATGATATTATATTTAGAAAAACCTAAAGAGTTCACCAAAAAAACTCTTAGAATTGATGAATGAATTCAGTAAAATTGAAGGATACGAAATCAATATACAAAAATCAGTAGCATTTCTACACACCAACAATGAACCAGCAGAAAAAAATCAAGAAAGCAAGCCCATTATAATAGCCACCAAGAAAAAAGAAAAAAAAAAGTGCACCTAGGAATTAATTAAACCCAGGAGGTGAAAGATCTCTACAATGAAAACTAGAAAACACTGATGAAAAAAATTAAAGAGAACACACACAAAACAATGGAAAGACATTCCATGTTTGTCAATACTACCCAAAGATATCTATGGATTCAATACCATCCCCATCAAAATACCAATGGCATTCTTCACAGAAATAAAAAAAAAAAATCCTAACCTTAATATGGAATGACAAAAGATTCCAAATAGCCAAAGTAATCCTGAGCAAAAAATAAAAGCCAGAGACATTACAGTACCTGACTTCAAAGTATACTACAAAGTTACCAGAACAGCATGGGTACTGGCCTAAAAACAGACACATGGACCAGTGGATCAGAATAGAGAACGCAGAAATGGATCCATGTATTTATAGCTAACTGTTCTTTGACAAAGGTACCAAGAACATACATTGTGAAAAGGACAGCCTCTTAAATAAATGGTGCTGGGAAAGCTGGATATCTATCTGTAGAAGAATGAAACTAGATCCCTATGTCTCACCATATAACAAAATCATCTCAAAATGGGTTAAAGTCTTATGTGTAAGACCTGAAACAATAAAACTCCTGGAAGAAAATGTAGAAGAAACACTTCAGGATGTAGGATTGGGCTAAGACTTTATGAATAAGTCTTCAAAAGCACAGCCAACAAAAGAAAAAATAAACAAATTGGACTATATCAAACTAAAAACCTTCTGCACAGCAAAGGAAACAATCAACAGAGTGAAAAGATAACCTGCAGAATAGGAAAAAAATATTTGAAAACTATACATCCAGCAAGAGATTAACATCCAGAATATATAAGGAACTCAAGTAAATCGATAGTAAAAAATAATAATAATAATTTTCTGATTAAAAAATGGGCAAAGGAGCTGAACAGACATTTCTCAGAAGAAGATATACAAATGGCCACAGTTATATGAAAAAATGCCCAACATCACTAATTATCAGAGAGTGCAAATCAAAACTACATTGAGATATCATCTCACTGCAAATAGACTTCCTATTATCAAAAAGACAGAAAATAACAGATGCTGGCAAAGATGTGGAGAAAGGGGAACTCTTACACACTCACTCTTGGTGGGAATGTAAATTAGCATAGCCATTATGGAAAACAGTATGGAAGTTTCTCAAACAACTACAGATAGAACTACCACACAATACAGCAATCCCATTACTGGGCATATACCCAAAGGAATGGAAATCACCATGTCAAAGGGATACCTGCACTACCATATGTATCACAGCTCTATGCACAATAGCCAAGATATGGGACCAACATAAATGTCCATTGATGCATGATTGGATAAAGAAAATGTATACACACACACACACACACACACACACACACACACACACACACACACACACACACACACACACACAATGAATACTACTCAGCCATAAGAAAAATTAAAATTCTCATAAGTGGGAGCTAAAAAACAAACAAACAAACACCAATAATAAGTTGTGGTTTCAGAAGGAGCGAGCAGATCTGTAGTTACTAGAGGCAGGAAGGGGAAGGGGGCAAGGGGAAGTGAGAGGTTGGTTAATAGACATACAACAACTTGATAGGAAAATAGGTTCTACTGGTGTACAGTCAAATTAGGCATCTATATTAACAATAATTTACTTCATGTTATCAAATGGCTAGAAGAGAGGAGATTGAATGTATTCATTACAAAAAAAGGATTAAGTTTGGTGATGATGAATATGATGATTACCTTGATTTGATCATCACACATCATGTATACATATTCAAACTGAAATTCAACTCTGTACCCCACAAATATATATAAACAATATGTTTCAATAAAATAAAAAATAAAATAAAAACCACATCCGTTAAGAACAAAATCAAACAAAATAAATAGCTACTACAAAAGGAGTTGCAGAACCTGACAGATGTGACCAACATGAACCAATGTGAGGTGTTAAGGGTGTCACACTGGTGGGGCTGGGACACATTATTATGGGGACACTCAATAATGATTTAGGATTTAGTGTCACTTCAAGGACACCTGGTACTGCTGTTTATAGTAAAAATGGTTTACATTTAAGACAATGGTTTATAGTAAAAAAAAAAAAAAAAAGTTGAGATGCCAAACTTCTTCAGAAGAGTATTGAAGAAGGGGTCAGAGTTAAAAGGAGGATGAGGGGCTGTTGGAAATGATTTATTATGTAAGACTTAAGAACCTACCTCTTGAACATGTTCCCCAGGGAAAGCTTAGAGTAGTGCTCTCAAACTTTAATGTGCATCCAAAGTACCCAAAGATTTTGTTAAAATGCAAATTCTGATTCAATGCATCTGGGGTGAGGAATGAGACTGTGTTGCTGGTATGAGAACCACACTTTTAGTACAAAGGGCCTAACAGATATTCCCTTTAATAATGCTTTAAAAAATACAGTTGTGCAGAGGGCAGCAGTGTGTTGAAGAAGCTTTGTGTTGGCTATTCCCTGAAGGCTGGGATTCACAGTGAGAAATACTTCCATGTAACTGGTGTCTAATATTATGGGAGTAATATGATCCCAGAATGACAGACTACACCTGACAACACTGAACTGAGAGCAGAGTGAAAATAGGATTGCCTTGACCTGTAGGAATCTAGGATGATAGCCGATAGATCATGATACAATATGTATTGGTAACCCACTGTGGTGTTGCTTGTTTTCTATAATGAGGAAGGAAGGAAGGAAGGAAGGAAGGAGGGAGGGAGGGAGGGAAGGAAGGAAGGAAGGAAGGAAGGAAGGAAGGAAGGAAGGAAGGAAGGAAGGAAGGAAGGAAGGAAGGAAGGAAGGAAGGAAGGAAGGAAGGAGAAAGAAAAACTTAAAGCTGTTGTCAGTCACTGCAATGGAAAATCACTGGCTCTCACCAAGTTTTTAGAACTAAATCAGTTTAATTCTAGAGTTCATTGATTCAAGAGGAGGCTGAATTCGCTTTAGAAAGGACCCTGAAAAGCTACTGCAAATATATACAGAAATCAGTTCTCCAATCTTTCTCCAAACAGATATAAGGCCATTTTTCAGGACTGGTGTATGCACTGGAGAAGGTAAGTACCTAAACTATTATTACTTTTTTTTTTCTTTGACTTTCAGGTCAAAAATGTCAGCAATTGCTTTCATGCAGGGTTTATTTCCTAACAGTCTTAAAATGTTCAAATTACTAATAAGGACACCGAAGTTAGAGTTGAACTATATTAAAATGACTCAACGCTCAACCATATTTCAGGAGGAGGAGGAGCACAAACGTGTGACTGGGACATGTTTAAGAACACAGGTGAATAAATATTCATGAACAAAAAAATAGAAGTTCATACTCTATGTTTTTATCTCAGTTTATCTTTCTCCACGGTAAGAAAGATATGTTAGTATCACTCTCAAATGTGACATTAATTTATCTCTAAATAATTTCTGAAGACCCTGAAGGCGGAAATGTTTCTTCACTATATATAGATGTCTACTTCTGCCCATTCCTCCTGACTTCCTCTTTCTTTCCCAGTGCCTTGACTTACCTATGCTAAATACTCAAACAGAAAATAGTTTACAGTTACCCCTCTGGATTCTCCCAAATTAAATGGACAATTTCTAGGAATGTGCCTAAATAATTCATGAAATTGTATGTGACTTTTTGAAAATAAGATTTCTTAGGAATGTGTGTTTTCCCTCTGTTTAAGTTGGCATATAACATACATAATGAAAGGGTACATATCTTAGGTGTGCAGAACATTGGATTTCCACAAAGTGAACACACTCACATAACCAGAGCCTAAATTAAGGCATAAAGCATCATCTGCATACCAGAAGTCACCCTCATGCCCCATCCTTGTAGTTAGCCACACAGGTAACCACCACTCTGATTTCAACACTATAAAATGTTTCTTCTATAAAACACCTAAAAGAAAACATTGGGGAAACACTTCAGGAAGTAGGACTAGGCAAAGACTTTATGAATATGACCCCAAAAGTATAGGCAACTAAAAGGAAAAATAAACAAACAGGTTCATATCAAAGTAAAAAGCTTCTGGACAGCAAAAGAAACAGTTAACAGAGAGAAAAGACAACCTACAGAGTGGGAGAAAATATTTACAAACTATGCATCCAACAAAGGATTAACATCCAGAATATACAAGGAACTCAAACAACTTAACAGTAAAAAAACCCAAATAACCCAATTAAAAAGAAAAATGGGCAAAGGAGCTGAATTGGCATTTCTCAAAGGAAGATATACAAATGGCCAACAGACACATGAAAAAATGCTCAACATCACTCAGCATCAGGGAAATGCAAACAAAACCACATTGAGATATCATCACACCCCAGTTTAGACCAGTTATTATCAAAAAGACAGAGAGTAACCAATGCTGGCGAGGAAGTGGAGAAAGGGGAATGCTCCTACGTATTGATGGGACTGTAAATTGGTGCAGCCATTATTGAAAATGGTATGGACATTCCTTAAACAATTACAGATAGAACTACCATACAATCCAGCTGTCCCACTGCTGGGTACGTACCCAAAGGAATCGAGATCATCATGTGGATGGGATACCTGCACCTCTATGTTTATAACAGCTCTATTTATGGTAACCAAGAGTTGGAACCAATCTAAACGTTCATCATTGGACAACTGTATAAGGGAAATGTGTTATATATACACAATGGAACACTACTCTGCCATGAAAAAGAATGAAATTCTGCCATTCACAGCAACATGGATGAACACAGAGAAAATTATGTTAAGTGAAATATGCCAGGCAGAGAAAGAGAAATACTATATATCTTCACTCATAAGTGGGAGTTAAAAAAAACAAATAAGGAGAAAGAAAGATTCAACAATCACAATGAATTTTTAAAGGAGAGAACAGAACTGAGTTTACCAGAAGTGGGAAAGGGAGAAGGGTAGAGGGGGGTAAGGATGGAATTAATAAAAGGCCACAGAAAACAATAACATTGTATAACACTGAATATACTAATTATCCTGATGTGAGCATCATATATCGGACATATGTATTGATATGCAATTCTGTACCCCACAGATATGTACAATCAATTATGTGTCAATTTTAAAGAAGTGAAAAACAAATACGTTTTTTGTTTTTCAATTTTATGTGAACAGAATCATATAGCATGTACTATGTGTCCTGACTTGTTTTGCTCAACATATTGTTTATGAAACTCACCCACATTGCGACATGTAATTACAGCTCATTTACTTTCATTACTGTATAATATTTTATTGTATTTATTCCTTCCATTACTGATGGTTGTTTTCATTATCAGTCTATTACAAATAATGCTGCTATGAACATATTTGAATCATATTTTGGTGAAAATAAGTATACAGTTCTATTGGGTATATACCAGGGAGTGGAATTATTGGGCCCTACATTGTGAGTTACTTCAGTATATGCTGCCAAAGAGTTTTCTAAAGTAGCTACTTCAATTTATATTTTCATTAGAAAAGCATGAAGACTCTCACTGACATTTGGAATTGTCAAATATTTTTGTTCATTTTAGTAATTCTGGCTGTTTTATTTTGCATTTCTATTATGGCATATAATGTTAAACATACTTTCCCGAGTTTATTGGACATTTGGATATTTTTAAATTAAATATCTGTTCATTGTTTCTATTGATTCATCGTTTTTATATTTATTTATAATTTTTTATAAATTCTGAATATTATTTTGACAAACGCATGCATTAGAAGAAATATTTTCTCCCATTTTAGTTTGCTTGTCAAGCTCTTAATCATGTCTGAATTCATTTTAATTTTAATGTAGACCTCTTTATCAAGTTTTCTTTTAGAATGATTAATTTTTATCCTTGCTTAAGAAATCTTTGGCTACCTTAATGAAGATACTTTCATATTCTTCTCTAAAAGTTTTATGGTTTTTCTTCTACATTTAGATCTACAAATCATCCAGAATTGATTCTTATCATATAATTGAAAAAACAGGATAAGATTTATTATTTTTCTATATAAATATCTAGTCAACCCTACACCATTTATTGGAAAGACCATCTTTTCACTCTGAATTGCATTGCAGTGTTTTCTTTATGAAAATTAAGTGACCATGGACACGTAAATAAGTCTATTTCTAGATTTTCTCTAGTTTTATTAGTCAATTTGAATGTTTTTTTGCTACTACATCACTGTTGTAATTGCTATGGCATTATGAGTAGTCATCTACCTTGTTTATTATTTAATATTACCTTAGTTATTCTGTGTCCTTTTCATTTCTGTATAAATTACAGATTTAGGTTCCTAATTTTTACACACACGTGTGTGTGGGCATGCATATTGCAGTCACACACACACTTACACAAATCTGCTAATTATTATTATTTTTTTAAATGTAATTCATCTACAGATCAATTGGGGGAGAATTTATATCTTTAAAATATTGAGTCCTGCAATCCATGTATGTGGAATTTTTCTCCATTTTCAAAATTAATATTACTGTGGTATAATTTACATATAATAAACTGTATCCATTTATAGTGTACAACTCACATAATTTAACATATGTAAATACTCACAAAACCACCACCATGGTCAAGATACATAAAATCTCCATCACCTTCTAGAGGCCCTCAGATCCCTTTGCAGTTTATTGCTTCCTCTTTTGTCAGCCTCAGGCGACAACTGATCTGTTTCTTGTCACCAGAATTTACTGTACACTTACTGCAATTTTAAATAAATGGACTCAAACAGTTACTCCTTTGTAAATGACTTCTTTCTTTTACTTTAATGATTTTGAGATTCATCCATGTTGATATGTTTATAAGTAGTTGGTTTCTTTATAGTTCCTCCGTTGTATGGATACAACAAAATTTATCTGTTCACCTGTTTATAGAAATTCTGGTCCAGTGTGGGGCTACTGTGAATAAATCTGATGTAAACATTCACATAAAACTCTTTTTGTAAACATATGCTCATTATACTAAACTTTCTTCTTAGACTGTTTTGCCTATCTGGGGTCTTTTGTGGTTCCACACAAATTTTAGGAATAAATTCAACCAAGGATGTGAAAGATCTGTACACTGAAAACTATAAGACATTGATGAACAAAACTGAAGAATACAGAAATAAATGAAAATATATCCCATGTTCATGAATTAGAAGAATTAATAGAGTTAAAATGTCCACACAACTCAAAGAAATATATAAATTCAATGCAATCCCTACCAAAATTTGAATGGCATTTTTCACAGAAATAGCAAATACATTTTCAAATGGTATGTTAACAGAAATAAGAAACAGATTGATAGAGAAGCCATATGAGAGAATAATATCATGTGATCTCCATTAGGCATATCTGAGCTCCAAAAAGGCAGGATTTATTTTTTGTCTTTCCATTTTATTTATTTTTGCACCCTAAAAAACAAGAACAGTAATTAGAATGCACTAAGTATTTAATAAATTTTTGTTGAGTAAATAAATACATTTTAATTTTACTTTGTCACCTACTGATTGTGTTACATTAGAAAAATTATTTAACCTTTTCTAAATGCGTGTTCTCCAAATGTGCAACTTACAGTATTTTATTGGAAACTATAAAAAAAGTAGGATTCTTTTTAAAATGTGTAAAGTACTGAAATATAACTCACAGCAGGGAAACGGGGGGAAAAAGTTACACGTGCATATTTTAAGATCTAAGGGAGTGTTATTTTAAAGGAGGCGAGGGTATATACTAGAGTGCTACAACCATAATAAGAAAAGTTTGCAGGAACTGTGTTTCTTGACTTAATTCTTGAATAAGTGTTTCAATGAGTGAGAAGATTTGGCCTATAGTAGAACAGGGATGATATATGTACAAACAAAAAGACCTTGCAAGCGTGAAAGCCTCAAAGCATGAGAATCTGAGCCCTTTTGTGTTTATTAATTTTTAGAAACAATTCAGTTACACTATTGGACAATATTTCTGAGCAGATGTTGCCAAGTGTTCTATGTCCATTTTTAATTAAAAGTCATTTCTAGAATTACAAGGGGAAAGGTATCTGTTGATTTATTTACAATTCCATAATCTAGGTTCAAGTTAATGGGCTCCAACGTGCTGAATAAAGAAAACACGAATCGTGTTGAATATTGCTTTTATTTAGTTCTGTATTAGTATCCATACACCACAAGTAAATGTTTAGCAGGGAATTAATTTGGTATCTTCCACTCAAACTATACTATTATTTTTGCCACATACATCCTTTGTGTGGTCTATCTTTTTGAAATTCTTGCTAATGGAACAATGATGCTTATAAGACAACTTTATTCTCTTAAATAAATGATTCAATTATTTGACAAAATGTATAAAACTTACATGTAGGCCCAAGGTGTTTACTAAAAGGGGTAATTCCCTTTATTCTTTTCTCTTGTACTCTTTCTCTTGTATTTCTTCTTGTATTCATACAAGTGATTAAGCTTTCTTTAACTAGCATTAGCATGATATATATTTTTCAAACCAAGTAAATTATTTTTAAATTATTTATGACTTTTATATACAATGTGTTTTTTTTTTATAAGCAACATATACTTGAGTTTTGCTTTTATATCCAACCTGATAATCTTTGCCTTTTTATTAGGGTACTGCAATCATTTACATGTAATATAATTATTTATATGGTTAGTTTTAAGGCCTGCTATTTATTTTCTATTTGCCTTCACTCTTCTTTACTACATTTTTCTCTTTTATAGTTCAATTTTATCTTCTGTATTGGTTTATTAGTTATAACTCTTTTTTAAATGTTAGTGGTTACTTTAAGGTTTATAATATACATCTTTGTCCCAGACTCCCTTCAAGTAATATTATACCATTTCATGCAAAGGAATAAACATTATAATTTGTATAATTTGTGTACTTTCATTTATTCCCTCCCCAATTGTATGCTATTGTTTTTAGACATTTTACTTACATGTAGGTTATAAACCTCTCAGTATATTTCTATTATATTTGTTTAAAAAGTTGGTTATTTTTAAAGAGATTTAAATTATAAGAAAAAAATCTTGTATCTTAACCTACATAGTTAAAATTTCTATTATTCTTTATTCTTTTGTCCATGTTTTCATATGGTATTATTTTCCTTCTACCTAAAAGACTTCCTTTAATATTTTGTGAAGTGTAGGTCGGCTGCTGATGAAATATGCATGTCTGAAAAAGTTTTTCTTCACCTTTATTTATAAAAGATGCATTCTCTTTGTATAGAATTCTATGCTAGCAAGTTTTTGTTTTTGTTTGTTTGTATGTTTTTCAGAACTTTACATATGTTGCTCCACTATTTTCTCACTTGCATGGTTTCTGCTAAGTCTGTTGTCATTGTTAACTTTGCTCCTCTGTCTTTTTTGCTCTGACTGCTTTTAAGATATTCTCTTCATCACTGGTTATGAGCAGTCTGTGATGTATCTTGGAGTAGTTTTAATCATGTTTCTTGTGCTTGAGGTATGTTGATTTTCTGGTATTTGTGGGTTAGAGTTTTCATCCAATTAAAATATTGGGGGACATTATTTCTTCAAATATCATTTTTCTCTCCTCTCCCTTGGGGGCTCCAATTACATTTATATTGGATTGTTTAAAATTCTTTCACAGCATACTGATTGTCTTCTCATTTCTTTAATTCTTTTTATTCTTATGTTTTATTTGGAATGGTTTCTCTTGTCATGTCTTCAAGTTCAATGATTTTCTCTTCTGTAAAGTTTAACCTGACATTAATTCAATTCAGAGTCTTTTTCATCTCAGACATTGTAATTTTTATCTCTAGAAGTTCTATTTGATTCTTTTTTCTATCTTTCATGGCTCTACTTAACTTTTTGAAACAGTTATATTAACTGTTTACTATCTGTGTCTGATAATCCTAAATCTGTGTCATTTCTGGGTTCCTTTTGTTCAGTTGATTTTTCTCATTATGATTTGCATTTTTCTGCACTTCACTAGTAATCTTTGATTAACTACCAGATGTTTGTGAATTTTATCTTGCTGGTTGCTGATATCTTTGTATTGGAAATATTCTTAAATTCTGTTCTGGGACATGGTTAAATTACTTGAAAACAGTTTGATCTTTTTATATCTTGCCTTTATGTTAGTTAAGTGGAACTAGAGTAGTGTTTGGTCTAAGGCTAATTATTCCCCTTTACCAGATCAAGAAACTTCTTGTACTCTAAACAATGCTCCGCTAATCATGAGGTTCTTCTGTCTTTCTGGTGAGAATAGGCAGGACCACCAGCCTTTTTGTATACTTGGAATTATTACTTCTAATCCTCTTAGAAGTTTCTTTCTTTCTTTCTTTTTTTTTTTTTTTTAAAGATGACTGGTAAGCAGATCTTAACCCTTGACTTGGTGTTGTCAGCACTACACTCTCCCAAGTTAAGCTAACCGGCCATCCCTATATAGGGATCCGAACCCGAGGCCTTGGTATTATCAGCACCGCACTCTCCCAAGTCAGCCACAGGCCGGCCCTTAGAAGTTTCTTTCTATAGTCATGGGTAGTTCCTCAAATAGATGTGCAAATCAGCAATCTGCTGAATATTTTAGAAGTACCTTCCAATGCCATCTGTAGCTTTTTTGTGGAGCTCTCTCATCTGGGATTATGTTCTGTCAACTACAGATACTCCTTGGGCTCCCTGCACTCTTGACTCCATCTCCTAAACTCAGGGAATTGACCTGCTACTTCCTGGGTTACCCTCTCCCTGGAACCTAGACTGGACACTCTGTCGAGACAATATGACAATAAGCCAGGAAAACAGTAAGGTTAACCTAATTTGTTCCTTATCAGTCACTATCAGCATCAATATTCTCCTTCTCTTACACTACCAATTTATCTCTTTCTAATTTTTTAAAAATTTTATCAATATACAATGTAGTTGATTTTTGCATCCCTTCACCGATTCCTTCCTCCCCCCTCTCTCTCTTCCACCCATCAACTCTCTAATTTCTTAAGTTCACATAAAGAAGCATATTTTCTCAAAAAAAAAAAAAAAAGAAAGAAAGAAAGAAAGAAACTTTCTTGATTCTACACTGTCTTTCAATTACATGGTCCATTTTTCTTCTTTTCTTTATAGCAAAATTCCTCAGAAGAGTTTTTTACCCATTGTCTCTAATTTCTCTTTTCTCATTTTTTATTGAATTCACTCCATTTGGGCTATAGCTCTGAACATTCCACTAAAGTGGCCCTTGCTAATGTGACCACTGGCAAAGACATGGCCAAATCTGTCTCCATCATATTTGCCATGTCACCAGCATTTAGGATATAGTGACCATTCTTTCCTCTATGACAGTTTCTTCACTTGACGTTGAGGGTACTATACATGAATGCTTTCTTCTCGCTTTATTGAGGCAGTCTTCTCAGTCTTGTTTACTGGCTCTGCCTCATCTCTCTACACTAACAAGGGATTACTCAAGGATTCTGCTCCCTCCATGGTGATCTCATCCAATCACATGCCTTTAAGTACCACCTATAAGCTTATCAATCCAAGTTTTACTCCCAGTCCATAACTAACCCCTGAACTCTTGGGTCATATATCTAATAAAAATTTAATATTTTTACTTGTATTTTTAATAGAAATCTCAAACTTAAAAATGAGTTTCTGATCTCTCAACTCAAAATCTGCTCCTCTTTTGGTCTCTCCTATCTCAGTTAGTTACCGAATCATCCTTTTAGCTACATCGTCCTCAAACCCTGAGGTCATAATTGTTTTATACCACATCTTTAACCAATTAGCAAATTTTGTTGACTCTGCTTTTAAACCTTATCCAGAATCTGCCTAATTCTAGCCATGTCCCCTGCTATCACTTGAAACAAACTCATCATTGTCTTTTGTCTAAATTACTATAATTGCGTTCTAACTGGTCACTATGTTTCCATTCTTTGCTGTATTTATTCCCTTCTAAACAGAGTAGCTGGAATGATCCTACTAAAGGTAAGATAAAGTCATGTTTGTGAAGAAAGTCCTCCAGTGATGTCCCATTGCGTTCAGAGTAAGGACAAAGTTTTTATTATGACTTACACAGTCTGGCCCCCTGATGATTCTCTGATCCAATTTCTTGATTCCTTTTTTTTTTTTCCTTCTTTGATTCTGGTTCAGCCACACTGGCCATCTTGCTGTGATTTCTTTTTCTATTTTTAAATTAGGCACTCTTTCAACATGGGAGTTTGGGGCCGAAACAAAATAAGCTGCTAGGACTCTGTTAATTAATTGAAAGAAGGGCTTCTATTCTGGTTGTTACCTGAACTCTTAAAGGTCTATTAAAAAAGGTGGGATAAGTAAGCCCATGCCTTGTTTTGGAAAGTAGACCAATTCAGAAGAGGTCAGGTTAATGGGCACAAAAATTCCCATGATCCATTCTACTTCTTTGCTGCTGTATCCACAGAAGTAGAGCAAAATCCTCTTAAAATGACAGATATAAAATTGATTTACCAACAGTTCAAGATTGATTGAAACTAGGAAGTGCTAAATTAGTAGGTAGAAGTTGTTATATGGTGTGTTTTAGAAAACAGTGATTCTCTACCTTACCACAATCTTACTGAATAAGAATTCTGGGTAGTAACTAGGGAATCAATGTTTTAAAGAATCTTATTGTGTAATTTTATGCTTAACAGAGTGCAATTCCACCTGCATGAAAAATTTTCTGGCGATCTTTAAAAAAATTGTCATGGTCAGACTTAACCCCAGAAATCTGATTTAATAAGCAACAGAATTGTGAATTTATGATTACATAGAGGTAAAGATCAATACTTGTTAGTTGAATAAAATGAGTTATTAAAATGTGAATTTTACTTATAGTCCTTGAAAATTCAGTTTTCTCATTTTCTCTTTTAATGTGTTTAGTTTCTCACTGTAAAGAAAAGATTAAAAATCAAATACCTTACTGTCACATCCTGGTAGAAAAGTCCTCAGTGCCTCTTGCCTGCAATTTCTGTTCTTTTTAATTTTTTTTTCTGTCTTAGTTAAGCCAGAGCTATCTTTCTAGAACCCTACCAATCATATATGTATTATTTCCATATTTAGTAACATGTTTGTGTTTTTCTTTATCAGTCAGAAGCCTTTTGGTTGTAAGCAACAGAGTGACCAACTCTACCCAGCTTAAATTAAAAAAAAAAAAACACACAAACATTTGCTGGCTAACATAACTAACCAGATCAGAGCTGAATGTAGATTTCCTTAGAGGTTCTATTTCTTTCCATGTTTCAGCTATAATACCTTCCTTTGGCTTAATTCTTAGTCATGCTCTTTCCTGTAATTCCAGGTTCACATTTTTCCAATTTAGCATCCTGGTGACTCAAGCAAAATTTCCAGAATAACTTACTTAGATTTATCCAACTCGTGTCATGTATGAATTCATCTCCTAGCCACACTGTGGCTAGAGAAGATAGAATGATCTGATTAATGTAGCATACAACTTTCATGGGTGTGCATTTTCCTGTTTTTAAAGAAGAGTGTTGGTATAGGTTTGCCCTACCCAAAATATGTAGATTGAAAGTGACAAAGTGGTTTTCAAAGGAAAAATAGAAAGCTTTTATCAAGAGAAGGAAGAAAAATCCACAGCAGACAAAATGACACAGTAGGATATAGTCAAGATGATTTAATTAAAGTTCTATGCTAATCCAAAGACCATTATTACTTGTACCCTATTTGCCTCTAAAGCCCTGAAGGTCATTACTCCTCCTCTTGTACTTAGTATTCTAGTCACACTGAACCACTTGTTACTGGAACATCCCATTCTTGCTTATATCCCTTCTGTCTTAGTCCACTTGTGTGGCTATAACAGAATACTTTATACTGGGTAACTTATAAAGAAAAAAATTATTTTTTTACAGTTCTGGGGGATCAAAAATCCAAGATCAAAGCACTGGCATCTGGCAAGGGCTGCTTTCTGTTTCTAAAATATTATCCATCCTGACATAAATGGCTGGTGCTCCAAGTTGCTAGCAGAAGCAGCTGAGGCAAAGACTTCTCCTCCTACCACCATAGATCTAATAAAGGTAGATTCCTCTTAGTTGTTCTATTATAGAGTGCTTTATTTTATCAGCAAATAGTCTGCATTCTGCCCTTGGAAGGGAGATTATTCCATTGCATCTGAAAGAAGAAGTGATAAAAGACAGGCGATCTTCCAGACAGCCATGTGTGAAAGTTAGAACTGTATTTATTGCACATAAGTTTCTTCCATTATTATGCAAGATCATGGCAAGAGCTAAGTAAAAATTTAATGCAACTATTATTGCTAATGCACTATTAATAAATGAGAAACCTAGGACAAGTGTTGAACTGAACTGAACTCAAGTAATATGCATGTATATCAGACAAACTCAGATATATGTTCATTCATCTGTTATGGTATCACTGTGATCATCAATTCAGGCTATTCACATAAAGTACATTCATTGCAAAAGTCAAAAATTTTAAAGATACACAGAAGTTAATATTTATATTGACAGTGCCAACTTTTATTTCCACTGTGCTAATATAGTTTAGATTTTAAATTTCCAAATCAGCCTGAAGCAGATAATTGGAAAGATCATGTTGAGGGAGTCTTACGGAACTGGAATCAAAATCTGACTCTGCTAACCTCTACTCTGTGACTACTGACATACGAACCACTCTGAAATTCAGTATACTACCTTATAATACAGTATGGGGGTAACATTACTTTCATTAAAGAGTTTTTGTAAGGATCATAAGAGTGAATAATAATGCTGATATTACTATAGTTAGTTTAATAATTTATTTTCCTTCTATATTCTTTTTCTTCACTTTTACATTAAGATTGCCATATTTTTCATCCACACATATTAGAAATACTATTATTAGAGATAGTAGCTATCTATAAAGTCTCCTAAGTTTTGAATGTACATACCCTGCCAAAATTCATATATTGGAACTTAAATCCCAAGGTAATGGTATCAAAAGGTGGGGCCTTTGGGAAGTGACTTCACCCTCATAAACGGGATTGAAGGTCTTAAAAGAAACTTCAGAGAGCTACCTGCCTCTTCCATCCTCTCTGCCATGTGACGACACAGCCTTTGTCCCTTCCAGCATGTGAAGATGTAGCAACAAGGCACCATCTTGGAAGCAGAGAGCAAGCCCTTACCAGACAATGAATCTGCTGGCACCGTGATCTTGGACTTTCCAACCTCTGAAACTCTGAGAAATAAGTTTCTATTATTTATACATTACCCAGTCTAAGGTATTTTTGTTATAACAGCAAGAATGAGCTAAGACATCCCCATTCTCTAGTTTTTATTGGAATGGGACCACATTTGGGTGCTGGCATGAAGACTTATAGTCAGTTAGCACTAAACATAATAGTTGGTAGATGTGAGAAAGAAATAAAAGGGTTTAAAGTCTAATCGTACATTTTAGAATCTGGGACTCCAAAATTGAGTCCTGTCAATGTCTTGGATTTTTTTTTTCAAATTATGGAGTTTAGGGGTTAGGAGACCAGTTTAAAGAAGAAAAACATTGTATGTTTGAGTATTATAAAGTGATTCTTTGAAGAAATGAGCAATCAAGAACAAAGTATCAGCTCTTTCTAAAATAATTTAACAGGGATTGACTTTTATTGAACCTAAATGACCTTGTAACATATAAAACAAACAAACAGTCATACATATATATATAAATCATTAAATAAAATAACTTGAATAAATAAAGCAAGGGTTATGAATAGGTCATTAATAGAAGAGGAACCCTGAAATGTCATTTGTCTTAGTCCTTTTGTGCTGCTGTAACAAAATATCTAAGACTGGATAATTTATAAAGAACAGAAATTTATTTTCTCACAATTCTGAAGCTTGGGAAGGTCAAGATCACAGCACCATCAGATTTGGTTTCTGGTGAGGGCATCTTCTCACAGAATCCTCACATGGCAGAAGGAATAGAAGGGCAAAAAAGAGCTAGCTAGTTTCCTCCAGCCCTTTTATAAGAGCACTAACCCATTCATGAGGGAAGACCTCTCATGACCTAATCACCTCCTAAAGACCCACCTCTTAATACTGCTGCTTTGGAAAATTAGTGTTAGCATTAATTTTGGGGTAACAGAAACATTCAAACCATAGCATTCATTAAACATATAAAAAATTACTCAACTTCATTGGTGTAGAATTGTAAACATAACACGAACAAAAATGAAATACACAAGAATGACACACCACTTTTACACCCATCAGATAAGTAAAAATAAAGGGTGACAGGAGCAAGAATCAGCAAAAATGTGGGAAAATGAAATCACAAAGTGATGTTAACCTTTTGGGGAACATTGACGATACTTAGTAAAATTACGATGTGCAAACTCCATAAGCAGCAATTCTACTTCTGGGTTTATATACTACAGACATTCTCTGACATGTACAATAGGAGATCTGTGCAGTATATTTGAAGCAACTTTGTTAATAATAGAAAAATACTAAAAATGTCCAAAATGCTAAATACTGGGAGAATAGAAAATGAATGTGATACATTTGCACAATTCAATTCTTAACATCAGTTTAAAAAGATTAGCTAGACCTCTTCAAAACATAAGCAGTCCCAAAAACATGTGTTGAGAGAAATTGGCAATTTGAAGAATAAGGCATAGATAATATATATGCAAATTTAAATCTATAGATAATACTATAAATGGACCTATATTAATTGTCTGTTTGCCTACTTATACCTCTTAGGAATCTTTATCTATACATTTATAAATCTACTTATCTTTCAACCAACCCATTGATATATCCATCTATCTGGAATATTTTAAATGGACTAGTATAACACACATTGAATTTATGAAAATATTTGCCTGAGGATGAGAATGCAAATTACTGGGATGGAACTGGAAATGAAGCAAATTTCAACTTCATTCCTAATGTATATCTTTTTATAATTAAAAAAATAGACAAAGCAAATCTCACAAAATATTAACTACTGTCTATTTTAGGTAGTACATACAGTTATATGTGTTACCTTTCTTTTTTATTTTAATCTTCACTCTAATTGATTCAATATTAATTCTTCAAATGAAAGAACTAAATATATGTAATGGTGTATTTTCAGCCCTTGAAATCTGAATTCATTTTTACTGAACAGAGTAGGCAAATATGGTCATATGTAAGCAACATATATAATGTGCTGGGGAACGATTCATAAGGGAATAGAATTGGCATTTTTCCAGAGGACCCAGATCGACACAGATCTGACCCTGTTAATTATATTTGCAGTGAGAGAAGTGGCTCCAAGAGATAAAATAATTATAGAAGATGAGAGGTAGGAAGGACCCCAAGAGCCCATCCAGAAAGAGCCTGTCAATTGAAAAATGAAGAAACTGAGGCTCACGCAGGGGAAACAATTTGGCAAAAATCATATATTCTTACCATTGGCAATTAGTTCTTCTGACTTCTAGTTGCGCAAACCACACAAAAGCACAGGTGCTCCTTCTGAGAACCCAAATTATATTTTTCTGTTCCAATGACTTTTGCTTCTGGGCAAAAGCAATGAAGTCAGAAGCAATACTAATTAGCCATTCCTGTATTCTGGCCTGAGCCAAGAAGCAGGGATGGAGCACATTCAGCAGTGATTTACCCCAGGGTTTGAATTTTCATCTATCAGCTGTCAGGTCAGTCTGTGGGAGACCCCTTATCCCTATGTTCTCATTCCAGCTGTCCTTACTGTGGTTTTGGCTTTACTCTCATTGATTTCAGGAAAACTCAGAGAGGACAAAGTTCCTTCTTGAGAGATACAATTTTGCAGAGCTTTGGAGGTTTGTAATGGGCGTATTAATAAAGGCTGGAATTAATTAAAAGAGAAGGTCAAAAGGGTTTAACCACCTATTGCTCTGGCAGGAAAACACAGCACCAAATGAATGATTGCTATTGATTAAGCATTTGGATTGCCCACTTGTATAGTCAATTAATACTAAAGTGCCAGGTTCTTCAAAATACTAAACAAAATGAAGATAAGGACTTTAGCTTGGAGCCTGAATTCTTAAAGTTTCAATAAAAGTTAAAAGGAAACCTCTTTGCATCCAGGTGAATTGCAGGGGAATAAATGAAGGCAGAATGATGGATTATTGAGCTGCTTGAAAAGTAATAGTTGCTGCCTGTGGCTCTTGTAATTCACGCAGGAAACATGTGTCTTGAGGCTTGTGGTAAGAGTAGATCAGATGTAACGGGTATTTTTTTCAGCAGCAGAATATAAGGGATATTTTTCTTTCAATTAAGGATGGAAAAGGAGCTTCTTATTGTCTAATCCATTTCAAACATTAAAGGAAAGTAGTGATGGTTTGCTGTTCTCATTTTATAACTGAAAATAGCCAAACATTCCTAAAAACAATGTTTCCAAAAGTTTTAAAATAGAGGCCATGACAAAACTGAAGGATCATGCCATTTCTACCTCTAGAGATGAGAGCTAGTGTTTATATGGTGCTTAGTAAGGGCCAGGCAAGGTTGACTTATTTAATTCTCAAAAATAAGACCCTGAGGCAGGTATTAGTATTGCATTCATTTTATAGATGAGAACAAAATCATAGAGAGCTTATTTTGCCTAATATCATTCAGCTGTTAATAGCAGAGCTATTATTTGAATTGAGGAAATTTGTATTTCCAACCACTGGGATGGAGATTCTCAAACTCAAACATATCAAAATCACCTGGAAGGCTTATTAAAAGACAGCTGGGCTCAAACCCCAGTGTTTCTGATTTAGTAGGCCTGGAGTGAGATTTAAGAATTTGAAATCTAACACATCCAGATTAATGCAGATACTGCTGGCCCAGGATATTACTGGACTTGATTGTAGCACTTGATAGCACTTGATGTGTCACCACTTCCATATCTAAGATTCTACAACATGAACGCTGCAAATGGTACAACACATGTATGACTCAGACTGTCAGTTTTTTTTTCAGATGTAGGGTCATAATTAATCATCCATGTATAACACCATAGATACATAAAACTTCTTGTTCAGTAGGTCAAAAACAAATACAAATGCACCATAGTTTAAATGCACCATGTATCTCAATATGTTTGACATGACACAGCTTATGTCTAAGGCAATTGTAGTGGATTGAATTGTGTCCTCCCAAAACTAACTGAAGCTTGAATTGTGTCTTTTTTGTTTGTTTGTTTTAAATTAAGTAAGGATTTTATTATGGCACAATATGACTTGTGTTCACACGACTGGTGTCTTCAAATGCAAAATATATAGTATGGTGATGATGTTGGTCAGTTTGCTCTTCATCTCTATCTTTTTGGTTTAGTATGCCCATTTTTTATTAAGTGTGCTTTGTGTTTTGTTGCTGTGTTGTTGGGAACCATCTGTCACCTCTAATACGGAGGGCATAAAATCCCTACAGCGAGTTCTCTCTCTTCACTTTCTGGCTGGTAATGGGATGTAGTAAATTCCAAAGGCTGATATTCGGAGCCATGCATTGTGGTGTTTTGCTAAGAATGTCCTCTGTATACTTCATTAAGTAATAATACATTAATTATTAGTGAGAAAAGGAGTAGAGGATTCTGCTCTGTCTCCTTCAGGTGGGAGGGAAGAGCTCTGGGACTGGGAATTAGAAGAACTGAGGAGTCCTGCATGGAGGCTGCAGTGGATTGAATTATGTCCCCCCAAAACTCACTCAGACTTGCATTGTGTCCCCCAAGTTTTATGTATTAGAAACAGCCACTACTGTGACCGTTAAGAGGGTGGGAAATCCTATTTTGGTAATTGAAAGGTGGGGCCTTGAAGAGGTGATTAGATTGTAAGGCCATACCATAGTGAATGGATTAAAAATGTTGGTCTGGTGCATGGTTCTGAGGGCTTTAAAGGAAGAGAGAGTCTCTCTCCACTCTCGCTGCTTCCACCATCCTGCAGTGTGAGACCCCTGGGTCACTGCTGCCACCACCAGGTGGACTTTGGACTTCCCAGCATCAGAAACTGTAAGCAATAAACCTTGTTTTCTTGTAAATTACCCAGTTCCAGGTATTTTGTCATAAGCAACAGAAGTTGACTAACACAGCAATCATTTGTGAATTAAATTCTACATATATCTGAGTGCTATTTTCTATCATTTGATGCTAGTTGCCCTATACTCAATTATTTGGTGATGGTCCATAATGTACATTTTTATATCAATAAGCTGTTTCTTTTGACCAGAATGCTCCTTCATCCCTCACTAACAAATAGACATCCTACTCACCCATCAAGGCTCCACTTAACCTCCATTGTGAAAGTGACATTGCCTATGGTTGAAAGCACCTGAAATTATAAGATAACTTCTCCCTAGACCAGTTTCTGTCAAGACAGGCTGAACTTCAAGTCAGTAGCTCGAGATCATCAGAACATGAACTTTTGTGCATTCCTCTTGGCTGCCATAGCAAGATGTCCTCATCTCTGTCATTGTCCTTTTCCTATGTTTACTCATTTCTTTTTGACCTTAAGTGATGAGAGTGCCTCAAGTTAAGGCACCAGAAAAATGGAATGAATTCATGACTGAGGTCTTGACTTTTTTCTAAAAACAAAAAAGTCTTTTTTGTTGTCCAATGTGATATTCCAGGAAACAGGCAACACATCAGCTCAAACAATTCTATATTCCCATGAACTTTTCCATAAATTTCAATGAATGATAGGAGGTCCCCACTGCCTTTGAAGTTCAAAACCTTCAAATGATATTCAGTCTAGCAAAATCAAAGCTGTTGAAATGTATAGAATCCCACCCCTCCCCAATAGAGCTTGCTTTATCTTTGAATCATCTATGGCCCCATTCTTATAGCCTTACAGAAACACCACCTACCTTTGGAAGTTCATATCCTAAAAACATAAAGACAACTTCTAAATCTTATGCAAAATCAGTGAAGGCTGAAAACATTGCTGCTTGCCTCTGATTCAGACAAGAGGCAGGGAGTAGTACGCCCTGGAGTACTTCCATCCTTCTTTCCAAAGTACTTATGCTGCTAGATAGTACTGAGTCAAAATCAGAAAGAAATCAGCCACCTCCACACTCTCTGGATGGAAGTCAGGCTTTCTTGTGTTCTGCAAGTAATTGGGGAATTAGTAATAAAATACTTGTAACTCAGAGGGTAGGAGGCTCCATAGAATGAAGACTTGTCATAAGTACTAACCTTCGCAAACCCAAAACATGGGTTTTACAAATGACATCTGAAGCTTCAAGTGGTTGTAAAAGCAGAGAAGTGGCAGATCCAGGATGTCAAGTTAGGTCTCAGATTCCAGATTCAATGTATGTAGTCTTAAAAAAACTGCCAAAAAAAAAAAAAAAAAAGAAGTAATAATAATACAATATAACATTATAATGAAAAAAATTTAAAAACAAAACAAAAACTACACAAACCTATACATCTCCAACAGTGCATTTATTAACTCATCTCAGAGTATTACTTAAGCTTTTAAAGGTGGCCCTTGAACTTAGGTAATTTTATGGAAAAATTATATAATCTCCAGGGGTTTCTCTCTCAAATCTTCACTGATTGGTTCAAGAAATGCCTCATCTCTGAATTCCTCTTGAAAGGGACCCTAGCCAGAAAAACAGCTATCTTTGGGGTAACTAAGACCAAGCAGAAAGTTTCAAACAGCCATTAACTTGGGAACTGATAACCATCAATTCCTTAAGTTTAACAGAGGAATTGAGACTGACCTTATGGCGGAGACTGCCCAGCAATGAAATTACCCCTTTTATATGGATTTACTTCAGAGTTTGTGAGCCTACAATTAAGGACTAAAACTAAGTTTCTTGTATTTCTTACCTCTCTAATCAGCTGCAAACAAGAAGAGATATAGGAAAGAGGAAGGACGACCTAGCTGATTATAAACTCCTCCTCCTACTTAAAGGAAAACTGCATCCATGTTAATTAGAAATCCAAGTCATATTTTTATGATGTTTTACAGAGGTTATTATCCTAAGAGGATAATAACCCTAGGTAACGTCAAGGACTCGAAGCTGACTACAGACTCTGTGATGCTGAAGTTCCCAATACATCACGGGACCCCGCCATCTGACTAGACCATCTGCTGATCCCAGCCTCCCTTTTTTTTCAAAACAAAGACCCTTACCTCATTTTCTTGCCTCTTCTTCTTTATAAACCCTGGAACATGCATCATAAGGCAGGATGATTTTAGCCTGGTCATCCCCAGAGGGCAGTTATCTGAATAAACCTTCCAATCCCTGCACAAATTCCTGGACTTTCGAGTCATTTGTTTACTGCGAGAGGGCAAACAGAGACTGGCTGCTGGTAACACTTTTTCCCTCTACCCTTCTACAGACACTTACTGTGTGACTGCCATATGCCCTGCACTGTGGCAGGTTTAGAAAGAGGTACAGTAGAGGAAATAACAGGGACTCTAGGGCCACACAGCCCTGGGTTTCGATTCTCCAATTGCCACTTTGAGTAGCCTGGTATCAATGATGTCCTCCTGCTGAGCATGTGTTTCTTCAACTGGTGTTGTGTGATCTAAAGGAAATGTTTATGAATGAGTTTTGTAGAGGCAACAACTATCACTATCATTAATGGGAAGAGAGAAGCCTCTTTCACACTAAGCATTTTGTACGGGGAAGTAAAGAGAGTATTAACAGAGGAGAAAATGAACAACTTCCTTAGGCCAGCACCCTGGAGGTGGCAATTACCAAGAACAATTAAGCAGAGCTTTCACCCCAATGGCAAGAGAGCTTAGACTCACAGCTGCTCACTATCTCTGACACGGATTCCGCTGACAGGCTTTCGAGAGAGGAGGATTACCCGGCAGAATCCCCACTAGGGACAGGGATATCAAAAGCTGCAGCTTTTGCAGATAGTCCTGTTGAAACCTTGAGCCCCATCTCTCTCTGGCCCATGCTGAGCTCAGGCAGTTGGCTTTGTTTGCTTCTCATGAATCATAAGACTCTGCATGTTTTGGGCCTCCTTAGCAAATTGGTAAACCTGTATATTTTAACATCCTAGTCATGGGGTAGCCAGCCAGCAGAGCTCAGTTCCTACATATAGCTGCCAGAAACCGAGTACCTACTATGCACCGGGCATGGCACACCACAGTTGACTTTGGAATTGTCTATCCTCTTAAGGTTATAGTGAAAAGTTGACTTATTTTTTGTGGCTCCCAGTGTAATAGACTTTGTGAAAACATAGCCTACCACTAAAATAAAGATGTCCAAATATGCATTTCTCCTATCCCCTATAGCTACAGTGCAGTCACATGAGTGAAGCTTGGCCAAATTGATATTTTTTACTATCACTTTGGAGTCAGCAATGAAACATGAGCTGTAATTGCAGCAAAGATGCATCAGCAACCATGGTGGCTGTGGCATCTGGGCTGGTCGAGGCTCTCAGTATTTCCATGGTGTTGTGACCATAGCTATCGTACTAATTAATCCCTGATAAATGCGGAGCTTTCCTTAATCTCTGACCAATCTTCATTTTATGAACTACACATTACACTTTCAACTGATTACCTTTCTGCCTATGTTAAGCAGGTTTGTTCTGTTATTGGCAACCAATATTGATATAAATATTGTAATATTGGTATTAGTAACCTCAACTTACAAAGGAAAAAGGAAAAAAGGAACAATGTACAGAGAAATTAAGAAATATTCCCATGAACACAAGCCTGACAAACAAAATATGTGGGTGGGTGTTTTCTCCTCTTCCTTCTAATTAGATTCTATATTTTTAACAAAAATACATTATAGGTTCATAGAATTATAGAGCAGAAAGGACCTTCAGGGTCATCATGTCCAAACAACTCATTTTAAGGTAAGCATGTTTTAAACTCCAGAGGGTAAGTATAGCCAATCTATGGCAAAGACAAGTCTAGAAAATACACACTCCCTTTTCCCTTACTATATGCTCTTTCAAATGCAAAACTGGTTTCCTCAATCAGAGAACGAGAAAACAGATCTTGATAGAGTGGAAGATTGACATTGAACTTGATAGAGTAGAGGGTTGACATAACGCTTTTTTCTGACTGTACAAAACTCAGTCTTGTTCCAGGCATAATGGGAGAAGAACAGGTAAAGAGGTAAAGTGGGGCAATCTGGAAAGTTTGGATTTTTAGCATGTAGGCAGTGATGATTCATGAAGGAATAGGAGATGATTTCTTAGTGTTACTGCACTTTAGGTTTAGGTGGTGCTTTGCAGTTTATTAAAGGTGGTATTTAGGAGAAAAAAGTAATCTGCTTAACTGTCTATTTCCCTTTTCTGACTTTCTGATACTGGCTCGAGGGCTGCTCTCTGTGCCACTACCGCGCCATGCACCTAAGAGAACCTGTCACAATGCACTGTGCTTGTTACCAGGCCCTAGTCCAGCTGCCTGCCCTGAACAAAAACCCTGGCTTGCATTGCCAAAATCTGTTATCCCAGGACATTCACCTCCTAGCTTAGGTTTGTCAGAATCTTGTTACTGAACCCAAGCCTAGCTGCCTGCCCCAAACTTAAAAAAAAGTACTCAAAAGTCAAATGTTGGTGAACAGAAGTCAGCATAATTCAGGAACACCAGTGACCTGAGGAGGGGTGTTAGGCTAACCCATCTCTCTGGTAAACCTGAAGGAGAAGGTCCAGGCTAAAGCCATCTCAAGACTCAGATTTACTGAGGGAGTTTTAAAGAGGGGGCTGAGGGATGGAATGTGAGAAGTGAAAAACAAGAGGGAGAGGGACTTGGGCTGTAGGGGCTCCATGCAAGGAGCCAGGTGCAAGGTCTCACCAAGGCTCTGTCTGGTTTCTGTTCTCATCCTTGCTGTTATCTCAGGGTCCTGATTCGGAATGGAATCAGCATAGCTTTATTGGTGTCTTCCTTGGTTTCTCAGGGTCTGGATAGTGCATGACTGGCAAGTCTGCAGCACCAGGCTGACTGGAAAGGGACTTTACATTTATGTAAATAATGTCATCTTGTCCTGTCACCAAGGTTCAAAACATCAAACAACCGTGGGAAAAGAGGAAACTCAGAGAAAAACATGCTGAGAGAAAAAAAAAAAAAAAAAAAAAAAAAAAGACTATGTCTTTTAAATTTTCCTACAGCCTGAGTGGTTTTAAGTCTCAACATGGCTTCAGTCCTGCTCGCTCCAGCACAATTTTCCAATTCCTTTTCAGCCCTTCAGAGTCAACTATGAGCTCCTTGAGGGTTTTGCCACCTCCACTGCCTTTGTTCCAGACTCCACTGACAATCTCCAAACTCATATGTTACAGCCACGAGGTAGGCATTTGTTAACTTTGTTAAGTGAATGAATAAATTAAAGGATGAATAAATGTCCTGAAGGAACACGTTCAGCTAGTATATCTTCACTTAAATCAATGAAACAATAAAAGTAAATTGTCTCATGTTCTCTCGCTCATCTCTTCCATCTCCTCTGATAATGTCAAGAACTTAAAACTGTCAATTTACAAATAATTCCATCTCTTCTGCTTAAAAAAAATCTCCCTTGTTCAGTTTTTCAGTTTTTTTCTCCCTCTTTTTTTTTTTTCTTTGAGTGGACGGTTCATACCAGCAGAAAACCCAGGGACTATCAACTAGCCACCTTCATGTGGTCTCTCCTCATAGCTTGGCTTTCCTCCCTGGCTAAGGTAGTTACCCAAGGAAAGGCACATCTCCTTTAAGACACCCTTTAAGAAGGCTGAAGGGAACAGGACCCTCATAAATAAACAGGTCCTCTGGCTCCAGGAGAGTAGCAAGTAGATAAACTTATCTACTCAGACAGATCTCCCACATGCTCTGAGTTATGTGACCCGGGTGAGGGTCTGCATGTAAGCCTGAAAATGATTTACACCCCTACTCCGATCTATTCACTGTATAACTGTCGTATGTACCCCACAATGTTACAGACCTTCTGACAGGCCACCGTCAGTGACCTTTGTAAGTCTAATAAAACAATGTCTCTACCTGTTGGGCCATCGGGTGAGTTCTTTGGAACAGGCAAACACTACACGAGTGCCCTCTCAGATCTGGGGTTCCTGTGATACATTATGTGTATCCTTTATTGTATTCTTTATAATACAATGACAAACATAAAGTGTTTCCTGAGTTTTGTGAGCCATTCTAGCAACTTATCATACCTGGGGAGAGGTTGTGAATGTCAAAGAAAATTACAACAAATTTAGTTGAGGATCTCAATTGGCTTTATTGCTATTCAAGGATCAGGCAACACATTATTCCATAAAATAGAATAAGTGTTCCAATGAGCTGAGCAAAAGGGGTTGATTTAATAGAGAGAAAACGGGCTGTAGAAAACATAAGAAAATAACAGACTTGTCGTTTCAAAGTTACTTTCCTTGAAAAGGTGGGGACAATAGGAAAATAACTGACTAGTTAACATCAGATTATTTCAGGCTGTCTCTTTTGTATAAGGATTAAAACAGAAGGAACTTCATTATCATGCCTATTGAAGATTAAAACTTGGCTGTTCTCTCTCCCTCCTGATTTCTGGAAAGATCAGGTAATTACTTAGTTTTACTTCGGTAACTAGAAATTTAGCAGGGGTGACTTCATTTAGTTTTTTAGTCTAGTCTGTTGGGGCCTAGTCTGGAAGCTTAATCCAAAACAGTGGCCTTCTATAATTTTATTTAACATGGAATCCCCAATTTATTGCTGGTCTGTCAGCAGCCTGGGAGGCCTGAAGTTGTGATTGAAATCTGAAGGTGGGGGCAGTCTTGTGGGACTAAGCTCTTACCTTGTGAGATCTGATGCTATATCTAGGTAGATAGTGTCAGAATTGAGTTGAATTTTAGGACACCCAGCTGCTATCAGAGAATTGGTCAGCGTAGGAGAAAATACACATCTGGTGTCAGAATTAGAGAGTATGGAGGGAGATAAAAAAAACAGCCTGTGTTTTCTGAGCTTCCTTGACATCTGGTGAAACCAGGAGGGTCTTGAAAAGCCTGATTGCAAGTTTTCCTCTCTACTCTACTCCCAAATTTAAAGTCCTCTAGCTAAACAACTCTCCTTATCAAAGAGACCAGGCACAGTTCCTACTTTTAGTAATGTTTCAGTGCCCTGAAAGCCTGCAAAGTTATTCAAACAGGCCAATCACATTCTCCTGAAGGGGCTGGGGTCACTTCACCTTCTTGGTACTACAAAGCCTGCTTCTCACAGTCCCCAGTTTTTCACTCTGTTCTCAACAGCAACCCCTATGTGGCAGTGCATGGCATGTGGCGTCTTCCTCTCCCAGGCTGTGAGTACACATGACTAATAAATTACTTTTGATTTCATCTGTGTTTTGTGTGATCAGCCATCTCCATAACCCTTAGGTGGAAATCCTCCCTAGCCAATAGGGTGAAGAGGAGGTGATTGAAACAGCACGGCAAAGTCACACTGTAGAAGAGTATGTTAGGTAC
Source organism: Cynocephalus volans (assembly GCF_027409185.1). NCBI lineage: Eukaryota > Metazoa > Chordata > Mammalia > Dermoptera > Cynocephalidae > Cynocephalus > Cynocephalus volans. The sequence goes on along the minus strand of NC_084463.1, from coordinate 140,639,730 downwards.
AGCATGGAATTTATTGTTGTGGTCATCTTTAGAAAATGTAATCCCCCTTAGCATCTTGCCTTTCTCCCTTCCTCTGTGAGATAGGCAAGCTCTCAAATATACTCCCAGTGAATTTAGAGGCCACCAAGAAAATTGTGTAATTCAAAATTAATTTTTATCGCTATCTTTATCACTAAACTGCTTGGGATGAGTAATCCAAAGCATTCTTTAGCACTACAGGACCCATCTTGAAAGATGTTGAAGTATACAGGACATTTATTTATCTTTAGTCTAGGTGTATTACCTGACCATGAGACATCTGGAACTATACCCAGAAGTTAACGTATTCTAAGTGATGTGCCTACACAAACCAAAAGTTGGTTTTTAGCTGAGAGCTTTCACTTAGTCTCAGTCTGTTTTAATGAAAGGTTTTGGTGTCTTCTTTTCTGCAGCATATTAATTTTTTAAAGTGTATTTGTGGATGTTAGTAAGTGTTCTGTGCTATTGAAAGGGAGCATGTTTTCATGGATCAGTTTGAAGAGGAATCATCAAAGACTTAGGGCACACATGGATGTCACTTTTACTGAAAACCCCATGAGTGTCTTGCAGACAGCTGTAGAATGAAGACACTAGCATGCTGAAGAACTATCATGGCAACATGTGTTCACTCAAATTATATGCATTGATCAACAAACGTGCAACTTTTTGGTCATGGTGACATCTGGCTGTTTCTCAGTTTTGTCTCTATGTGGTCCCCTCCAATCCCAAGCCTGCTCCCATGTCCTAGGTATCCAAGATCATACCCCTTCATATTCTAGTCTCCTACCCCTTCCCAGCCCAGGTGATCCTCATTTGGTTTTCCTTGGACATAATTCTTTTCTTTTTCAGCCTAATGTGAAGGCATTTACTCTGTATCTTGTTTCCTATAGGCTTTTCTTGTTTTTCAATAGACTTCTCTTTTCTCAGAACCACCCGAGTCACACAAATCAAATCCTTTGACTTTCAAAGCTATTGTTTCTGATAGGGCCTTTGAGAGCCCACACTAGAAATTAAAAACCACACATATTTCCCCTTGTGTTACTGACTTAGTGTTCTAATTCTCTTTGAGTTTTCCCATAGTATCTAGTACTTAAATACATGTTCAATAAGTATAGTTATAAATTATTATTACCACCGATGAAGGATCAAACAAGTATTCAAGAATAGAGACAAATCATAAACTCAGGTTTATTTGTTCTGAATCCAGCAATCATATAAACAGAAAAATATTGTTTTAAAAGGATTAATTTGTCAGAAGTATGCTACATGGACTAAAGGAAATAAAGAATGGAAGAAGCCTCTTTACATGGTGCCTGACTTACAAGAGATGCTCTGTAAATGTGGAATGGGTAAATACATTTGTACTAATGGAGAAATACTAAGATTAACATCCAGTGGGTAGATGTAGACACGGGAATAGTATAAATATTTTAGACTATGAGAGAAACAGCAAGTCACAGTTATAGATTATCACAGACAGACAGACAGACACACACACACACACACACACAGTGGCTTTATTATAGGCACATCATCTCTTAGTCTCATAAACACTTGAAAAAATAAACAAGGGGAGAGGGAAACTGAGGAAAGAGAAGAAAGGAATCAAAAGATGAGAAAGAGGGAAGAGGAAAAGAAGGAAAGAAGAAAAAAGTAAAGAGATACAGAAGGTAATAGGCTTAAATGATTACTCATGAAAGTCTCCCCCAAAAACATAATCTCAATTCTGGATATCAGAACTTTCTAAATTAATTATCTTTTTGTATGAACGTCTTCTCTTTTCTGCAAAACTATAAGCTCCTTGAAAATAAGTAGTACTTTGTTAAATTATCTTTGCAGCTCCCTCAATGTGTTGCATAGAATATGTACTTAATAAATCGAATAAGAGATTGAATAAATAAAGGAAGGAATAATCGATTAATAAATGAATGCATGAAAAGAAGCAACAGATTAGACACAATAAGGAATCAATTTTCTGAAAAGAAATTGGTACCAAGCAGGATAGCCACATGAATAAGGCCCGATCTGAATGCCTCCTGCAAGTTCTCCAGCTTGGAAAGTAACTATTCCACTGCCTATCAAGAAGCCTAAAGTTTTCTATTAGAATTCATTGCTTTGGCCTCAAGGGCTTTTCTGCCTTTAAGCGTTGTCTGTTAAATTACAGATATCTCTGGGATATATAAAACGTGAAGCTATTATCAGTTAGAACCTCAGGGGGGATTAGTTGATGGCTCCTTGTTGGGAAGGTGTGTGCCCAGAAAGAAAAAGAAGAGAGAAAAGGAACAGACCTTGATTACCTGAAAGTTTAATACATCTGGGTTTTACATACGCCATCTCCTTTAATCCTAAAACAAATAAAAAGCACACTGTACCATAGCTATTATATCCATTTTAACAGAGAAGAGGCAAAATTATAGAGGTTAAATCACTATTCTGAAATAATTCCACCAGTAAAGAGCAAAGCTGGAATTTGAACAGAGATTCATCAGACTCCTTCCTTTCACAAGGCAGTGCCCACTGTCAAAGGCCAGGAGGAAATTTCAGGTCTTGAAAGCAATAATTTATTTTTAGTGATGGAAGTATGTGACATTTTCTGGCTTCTTTTTCTGAAAGGCAACTAACCATTTGTGTTAGTTTACTAGGGCTACCATAACAAAGTACCAACAATTTATCATCTCAGTCCGGAGGCTAGATATCCATAATGAAGGTGTCATCAGGGCCATGCTTCCTCTGGAGCCTCTAGGAAAGGACGCTTCTGTGCTTCCTCTAGTTTTCAATAGCTCCAGGAGTTCCTTGATTAGTGGCAGCACAGCTCTGGATTTCACCTCCTTCTTCCCATAACCCTCGTCCCTCTGACTGTGTCTCTCCAGGTCTTCACATGGTGTTCTCTTCCCTGTTCCTCTGTTTTCTCTTCTTATAAGGACACCAGCCACATTAGGTTAATATCCACTCTAATTCGGTATGGCCTCATTTTAACCAGATTCCATCAGCAAAGAACCTATTTCCAAATAAGGTCACATTCACAGGTATGTGGGTAGGACTTAACATATCTATTTAGGGGACACAATTCAATCCACAATACCATTTATACCATTTGATTTATCCTGCAAGTGGAATATATATAAACATTCTTTCATCAAGTTGATCTGTTTCAGCAGAAGGCAGAGAAAGGAGGAAAGAAAGTAGAAAACATGGTTAAAGTTCGTTTCTTTAAAGATGGAGATTTTGTTGTGGTGCTGAAGGTAAGGGTCTCTTGCATTTTGCATTCTGTAGACAAAGAGCTCCAGAGGGATTAGCGCTTCTGAAAAGCTTCTGAAAAACTTCATATTTACCATATGAATAAAATGTCAAGCAAGGAATTGATGGTCATATTTCTAAGCAAAACAACTCAATATATTGCCATTTTGGAGATGAGGATGCTTCAAATGAGATTACCTCTGCATTGAATTCAGGTTGCAGGTGGAGGTGATTTATCTTTTCAAATGACCAACATATTTGCAAGACCCACTAGAGTGATTGACTTTCTATGGCACATTTACTGTTTTCTCACATATGGTAAGCAAAGACTTTAATGATCAGAGCTGGAGCAAAAGTACTTTGCTGCATTCAAACGATAGTCTTAATGAGGGCCTAAGACTCCTCAAAAAAAATTTTTTTTTTTTTGGTTTACTTTCTTTTTTTGTTTGTTTTTGCATCTCTGGTGTGGAGATTTCAGAGGCTCTTACTGTCAATCCTGACTTTATTACTTCAGGGGCAAATCATTTACACTCAGTATCTTTGGGGCACAATTTGATGGGAGAAGAAATACAGGAGCTATTTGTAATAACAATTAGTCACAGCAAACAATGGAGGAGGTTCAGAGGGCCTTCTGCAGGCTCAGCACATTGTCTCAGCCCTGCCACACCTTTCTCTGCACAGATCTGATTTCTAAGCTGACATTTGAGAATACTGGGGAGTCTGTCTCCTAACTAAAATGTGCTACTTGGTATTTCCATGCAGAGTGCTTTGCTTTACCTCCTCTTTTGAGGGAGCCTTTCTGTGAGAAAATGGCCTCCACTTCCAGAGAAATGTCAGCAAAATGGGCAATTAATGTGGGTTGTCAGCTCATCTTGGGGTCAGAAGATTAGAGTGAGTTCTTCAAGCATTATTACAATTCTGTATCTAATACTGCATGTTATGGAGGGCAAATCAGCTCTCAGTTCCTCAAAAGGGACAGTAGTTGGATAAATTCAGACATAAGCCTATACACCAACACACACACACAAACACACACACACACAATGAGCATTGTCTAATATTTACTTTGGTGCAATTTATACTCTATACCATTTTAATTACAATGCCCCATTCAAGAGGTATGAACAGAAGTGAAGCACATTTTATGTACACATAAAGCTCATAACTCAATACAAGAAATAGGACAGGCACATAAATGTCCCTAAAAGAGATAGAACACTGACCAAGATGAGTTTACCATCATGAGTTTACCATCATGAATAATCCTTAGAAAGCCTTCTTTCTGCATCTAGGCTCCTGAGCTCCCTCTCACCTCTGTCCTTACAGAATCCAAATGGCCTATACACAGAAGTCCCTCCTCTCCCTTTTCTTATAGCGTTTACTTTAGGAAACGTAAATTCTTTTTTCTTTTTTTTTTCTTTTTTTTTCTGACTGGTAAGGGGATCGCAAACCTTGGCTTGATGTCATTCGCACTGCGCTCAGCCAGTGAGCGCACCAACCATCCCTATATAGGATACTAACCCGCAGCGGGAGTGCCGCTGCGCTCCCAGCACCGCACTCTCCTGAGTGAGCCACAGGGTCGGCCTGAAACGTAAATTCTTTTTCTGCCCCTTTGAGATGTAAATCTTTTCAAAAGTCTTTTGCCAGTTTTATTGCCTAGGATTTTCTTTCTCAAAGACCTGGGAGCCATCTCTTTGAAATGTAATCATTTCAAGTTTCAAATGAAAGGTATTATCTCAGTCTCGCTGTGAGTGTAGGAGCCTAACATAGATGGGTACCCTGCTCCAAGTTGTAAAATTACCTCTTGTCATGCAGAAAGCTTATTTTTAATTTGGGTAAGTTTAGTTAGCAAACAGGTAGCCTATGCTAAGACCCCATCTCTCAATCTCAGCTCTTAAAAACTCACCTGCTCTTTGTTTCAGCAGAGATGAATTCAGACTGCATTCAGTTTTCTCTCTCCTATGGCAGTAGCCTTCAATTACATCTGCCTACCTGTTTAATATTTGTCCAGTTCAATGGTTGCATTGACAGCACTGCAATACATGCCCTGGAAAGTTCAATGTCAGAAGAATGTACAATTTGTTGGGGAAGTCATGAAAGGTTTCCATAAACTGGGAGAATGTAAGTTAAATCTTTGGATTTTAATGAGTGGTGTTTTCAAAAGAAAAGTAGAGATAACAAAATAAAAGCAAACGTAAAAAAAAATTCACCAGTTGGTCAAAAATCAATAAAACAAATGATTTTTACCAAATTAAAAATGTGTTTTACCGAAACCTTTCTGTTTGCTTGTAGTATCAACTTCAAGTAATTGTAGTTGTTATGTCTTCTCCCCCCCCCGTTTTGTGTGTGTGTTTTTGTGTGAATTTATTTATTTATTTTTAGCTCCCACCAATAAGTGAGAACATGATCAACCACATTGTATATCGACAAAATAAAATTAAGAAAAAAAAAAACGTGTTTTAAAACTAAGTTTTGAGCTTGCAGCCATTCACAATGGATGGGTGCACTATAGAGCCTGTGACTATGAGAATTCATTGGTCCATGGCTTCAGGCTCTCCCACTCTCAAGACCCCTCTCTGTCTCTCAGACTGGCCATCTCTGTATTCATTGGTCCCTCAGTCTTCTGCACCCCTCCGACCCCCATCTCTTACATCCAGTCTCTTCCTCTGTATCCTTCAGCCCTTCTTCCCATCTCAATGTCTTCATCTGCAAGTAAAGGGAGCTGGAACAGAGAAAGATAAATCCGCAGTTTAGTTTCAGCCATTGCTCTCCGAAGAAGGTGGAGGATACAGAGCAGAGAAGAAGCGGGAGGCTGAGAGATGCTGAGTAAGGGATACTAAATGGCAAAGTTCAATAAAGGGGAAAAAAATGACACTCTCTAATTAGTATTATTCAAAAAGGCTGGTAGAAAGGAATTATTTCCAAGGTGTCAATAGAGCAGAGGGAAAACACAAAGAATAGTGCAATACTTCAAGACTAGTGCTTCAAGAATAGAAGGCCACCTTGAATTTTGAAAGAGTAAGGAAAGGAAGAAGTTTCTGGAACCTGTGATGGAAAAGGTGTGTGGAGTCACCTGACAAGAGCTTTGGCTTTTGGCCTGTTGACCGTCACAGCTACCACATTGGAACTAGCATCCCGACCTCTTCCTCCTCCTTTTTTTTCACTTTCTTGCTAGTATTTCCCAATGGCATAACCCTTCTGAAAGCCAGAGGGCAAGAGAGCCCATTGATGAGGGATTCATACAGGTTAGTCTTGGAGTAGGGAGAACAATAGAGAGAAAACAGGGTCAGAGAGAGGGAAGAATCCATAGAGAGCAGGAATCTTCACTAAGGAGCCGGGAGAAAGGGGATTAAGATCAAAGACAAGAGAAACTGAAACTTGGAGCTGTGAGAAACAGAGGGGCAGGGATTTCTGAACATGAAGTTCTAACTCTCTGTGGCCCTCCTAGAATATTTCAAAACATTCATTAAATAAAAATCCCCATAAACATTATAAATAGAAGCAAAGAGAAAATAAATCTTTTGGGAAATCAGTATCTTTGGTGAAATTAGCAAATTGTCATTGACAAATTGATCTTTTGGCAACTGGAACAGGCTTTCAGTGGATTGATTTTCCTCAAATTGGACTGCTTCCAAGCAAAGTTGTATAATTAGAAAAGTTTAGAGAACAGTAGGTTTGGGTTGGCTGAATAGTTAGTATCCAGTAGAAAATGTTCATGTGTTATAGAGATTGAGGCCCACATCAGGCAAGAGTCTATCAACCTCTAAGTACCTAACCTACCCACAGCCCTACCAGCTTGATCCCTGCTGATTGGACCAATGATAATGGTAAACTTAAAACAATTTTATTAATAGTAGTAGTTAATGTGTAATGAGTATGTACTATGTGCCAGGCACTATGCTAACTGCTTTTACATAGATTTCCTTTTCATTAACCTTCATAATAACCTGGGTTTATTATTGTTAGTTGGCCTCCCCCCACGGATTCATCCTCTATCCTACTCTGTTCCCCAGATGATTGACTCGTATGGATTTTATCCCTAGTCTTCACTTCTGGTTGGGTTTGATCAATGAGTAGGAGATGGGAGGATGAGAGAAGTGGTCAGAGAGGTAGACTCACCTCCTTAGACCTTTCTCCTTCCTGGCCTCAGCTACCTTTCTGGCAGTGGCTAGGACATGTTTGTGAGTTGGCCACTTTTCCAAATCTCCAAACTTCTAACCCAGCACTGATAACCACATCCCTTTAAGGCCAGAAGAGGAGAAGAAGTGGAAAAATGAAGGCTCGTCACTGTTTCTAGTCTCATTCTTTGATTTCCTTAACCTTGCACACACCTTCCATAAATAATCACTTTATTAAACTTTCCTTTGAATATACAATTGACTTCTTGCCAAGACCATGATAGGTACCTAACTCAATAAGAAAGCTTTATACAGGTCTTACTTTATACATGAAGAAATTAACAGTTAGCAGTATAAAATATTTTTTCCCAAGGCTACACTGCTGGTAAGTGATAGGGCTAAAATTGAATTATAAGCAAGTTATTGGCCTCCGGAATTTTCTGTAGTGATCATTATTCTATATTTGTTTTCAACAAACAGCTTTTGAAGGGTTTACCATATTCAAGCTGGCTCTCAACTTTCATCTAAATCTGTACTATTCAATATTGTAGCCAACAGCTACATGTGGCTAAGTACTTGATAAGTAGCTAGTGCCACATGTTGAAATGATAATGTTTTAGACATAATTAAAATAAATATTATATCTGTTTTGTCTCTCTTTTTAAAAAATGAGGCTACTAAACTTTTAAAAATTACCTATGTAGTTTGCATTATATTTCCATTAGACAACATTGAAAAGGCTGCCCACTGACCATTGAGGCCACTTGGCATAGTTAGCTCTCTCCAGTGTAAATAGTCCAAAGATGCAGAAATTTCCTTAATTAGATCATATATTGCAGAGTTTTGTGTGCCTGAAATACAGAGCATAGCAGAATTAAGTAGCAGAGGCTACTTAAGACACACAGAGAGAAGACAGTTAGTAGGTGTGAGAGTAGCAGCTGTGATTTACTAGATGCATAAACAAGCATAATTCATGCAGTATAGAGAGTAAAGATAACTTAGCTGGCAGAGTAGGATTAGTTTAAACAAACTTAGATATGAGTTTGTCCCATGGTGATGAAATAGTATTGTAATAAAGCAACAGAGAGCTGCTTGTTGTGAAGTAAGAGAAAAGCTAATGTCTTCTTAAAACAATCAATTGCATTGTTTACTGAAGCATATTCTTTTTCTCTATGAAGGCTGGACTTTCATGAAGTCAACACAGTTTTCTGTTATCTGTTACTTCTAATATATCCTCACTATCAAGCCTCAATGATCAAATGGTCCTCTTTATCTGTCCTTCCATCCTGAAAAAGCATAAGTAACTGAGAACCATATTACAGAGAACCTTGAATGTGATAACTTCTCTCTGCCTTATGCTGGGAGGCACTGGGAAAGCCATTGAATAAATGGCTTTTTCCTCAGTGCCAATATCAATACAGGAAGAAAAGAACACATTTAACCTGCTGTATTTTCTTCTATATATTTTTTCCCTTCTACTTTATCCCTGTTTTTATCACCCCTCCTCTTTTCTCTATTTTCTGTTTGTTGATGCCACATCCCCTCAGTAACCTTGAACTCTTTGTGTATTCCAGCAATTTATGCAGAAGGAAAACCAATCTTCCTCTTCCTTGCAGAATCTTATGCTTTCATCTTTTGTGCTTTTGACCAATATTATACGATGAGGAAATACGGCCTTTCAAATACATACATTTTCCCATTGTATTGGTAGATTTCTTTTCTAATAACAGCGATTTTTTCTCTCTTCTAAAGATTTATGATATCTGAAGAGATGGACAAATCCATCTTTCCATTTTTGGATTATTTTATCAATGAAATCATCCAATTATTTGTGGAATATACCAATATTTATAAAGCAAATATATTTCACAGGGCCTAGATTCTTGTACTTGCAGGTTTAGCCTAACTTCTTAAAAGTACATATAAAATGCTGACCTTGCAAAAGACAGGAAATTTTCCCCAAGCTATTCTTTGTTGTTAGATAAAGAATTGTAACACAGCAAGGTTGCTAGCTCAAAGACAGACAAGTTACTAATTGATATGTAAACATACTGGGAAATTGTTGCAGGGAGAGGGAATGTTTGCAAAGATCAAGCTTTTGTTGGTGGATCAACTTAATCTCTTGCAAAATGCATTATGGAATGTCACCTTACTTGTTTTGCTAAATGTTACTGAAAGGACGAGTTGACACCAGTTGACGATCCACTGGAGAGAACTCGTTTAGTAGGTGGCACACACACACACATATATATAGGGCTTCTAGGGAAGGCTGATTGGCTTAAAATACAATCCCTACTTAGAGGGCAACCAGCGCCATGATGGGGTGTGGCCAAGATGGACTTATGTGATCAGGGTGTGATCCCTTGGGGCATTTGGGTTCTTACATTCCTCCCTTTTTCTTGTTTTAGGAAAGGGGACGTTGAAGTCATCGAGCTACTTCCTGCTGAACTGGGGCATTGTGGGGGGGGCAAAGGGAGGAAGGTACATAAATACCCATTATGAAACCCCAAAGGAGGATGGAGAAACAAGTAATTTCAAGAGGGGAAAAGTCCATAAACGTTCCTTGAAGCCACAAGTCGAATATGCACCGGTTCCATTGTTCGTAGTTGGAGACTGGAGGGAGCAGCCAGGCATCGGTGGCGAGGGCGTGTAGAAATGCGTCTCCTCTGTAAGGTGGTGTCTCTTCAGCATCGGCTGAGGCGCTCACGAGATGAGGCAGGGAGTTCATCGGTACCTAGAAGCTGGTAGTTTCTAAGCAAAAGCTGGTTAAAGGCCTGATTAGAGATTTTTCCCACTTGGGTTTGAAGAAACCTAATGCTGCAGGGCAAGAAAAGGCAGGTTATGAAGACAATGAATTAGAGGTCCCCAAATGGGCCAAATCCAAGTTAGGATAGGGTTTAAGATAGAAGAAGAAAAGGGGTTAGAACTGGATGTGGTTCGTAGGCTGGAAGCTAAGTCGGTGAGTTTGATGATGTTTGTTTCTACTAGACCGGATTCATTGATATAATAACAGCATTCTTCCCCAAGGAAGATGCAAGTACTCTTTTTTCCTGCGGTGAGGAGGTCTAGTGCTCTACGGTTTTGGAGGGTGACCTGAGCTAAAGAGGTAATTTGTCTCTGTGGAGAGGAAAGAGATTCGGCAGTGGAAGTTAGAGCCCCTTCAAGTTTAGTATTGATGTCTTTGACCGCCCATAAACTGTGTCCTAAGGCTCCTCCCGACAGGCCGGCTCTGACTGCTGATGATGTTAGGGAAATACCAACCATTATTGGGAGGAAGGCAGCCCCTTTTTGTTTTGAGGATGGATGAAGAAGATGGAACAGTTCTGAACTGGTGTACAGAGTGAGTTGAGGGGCGATGGTGACAAGAAGGCATGGGACAGTAAGATTAGACTGGATGGAGGTAGAGAGGGTTCCATTGCATCAGAAGAAAGAGCCTGGTGGGGCGAAGGTGTGGTTATAAATGGTTGAGGAAGGGAAGCATTTAAGGGGACGGCCGCCAGGAGCGGTCTCATGAGAGATCTGTTGCCAGGTGTAAATGGGTGACCCTGGGGAGCTAGCAGAGGGGCCTGAAAGCTCCCTGGGTGAAAGGAAAAGAACAGGAGAAGGCCAAGGATGACAGGACATGGGCCTTCCCACTTAGGGGTTAGGGGGGTTTTGGGTTCCGGGGAAGTGTAGAATACTAATTGGCCTGGGCTGAGTGAAAGGTTATTTTTGGAAAGTGATGGATCTGGAAGTAGCCAGTCCTGGTACTTCCATAATTCGGTGTGAAGGTGGGAGAGCAAGGGTAAGGCCATGGTGGGTGGTATGGGTCCTTCAGTTGCTGTGATCCCCGGGGGTAGGAGGGGCCTACCATACATGACTTCAAAAGGGGAAAGATTGGAGGGCTTTTTTGGGAGAGCTCTGGTCTTGAGTAGAGCGAGAGGTAGAAGACGGAACCAATCAAGGTGTAATTCCAGAGACAATTTAGTTAGTATGGTTCTTTCTACCTTTCCAGATGCCTGAGGTAGGTAAGGGCAATGTAGGTGCCAGGGGAGAGAGAGTGACTGGGAGAGTTTTTGTATTATCTGGGCGGCAAATTCAGGTCCATTGTCAGATTGAATGGAAGTGGGCATCCCAAATCGTGGGATGATTTGGGAAAGGAGAGTCTGGGCTATGGTGGAGGCCTTTTTATTGGATGATGGGAATGCCTCTACCCATCCTGAAAAGGTATCAACAAACACCAAGAGGTATTTGAGGCACCGGATGGAAGGCATGTGTGTAAAATCGACTTGCCAGTCAGCTGCGGGTGTGAGACCTCTGGACTGGTGGGAAGGGTATGGCCCAGGTTTGAGAGGGGTGTTAGGATTGGTATGCTGGCAGATTGTGCATGAGGAGGAAATTTTTCGTAAGAGGGCCTTGTCAGATGGAGTGACTGAGAAGAAGGCTTGTAAAACCTGGGATAAAGCTTGGGGGCTAGAGTGAAACAGGTCATGGAGCAAGGGAAAGAGAGAGGACTTATCATCATTAGCAAATGGGATGCCTCAATTAATGTGGAGATTAAAGCGGTTGAGGCTGAGAGGGTGTCTGTGAACCTTGGGAGCCGTATGGAAGAATGGGAAGTTGGTTTTGTGTCTGTGGGTGCCGTGCCGCAGTGCGTGCGGCGAGGTCAGCCTTTCAATTCCCGCGAGTGATTGGGGAATCGTCCCTCTGGTGGGATCTGCAATGAATGATTCCTAATTTACAAGGTCTGAGTTGGTGATTGTGTTACCCTTGGTGTTAAGCAGACCGCGTTCTTTCCATATGGCAGCATGAGAGAGAAGTATATGAAAGACATATTTGGAGTCCGTGTATAAGTTAAGAGTTTTTCCTTCAGCTAGAACGCAGGCTCGCGTGGCGGCGATAAGTTCAGCCTGCTGGTTGGTAGTACCCTTGGGTAAAGATTGGGCCTCCATAACTGAATCAAGGGAGACTATGGCATACCCTGCGTAATGAGTGTTTCCTTCCTTGAAAGAGCACCCATCCATGAACCATGTGAGATCAGCGTGAGATAGGGGCCCCTCAGTGATGGAAGAGCGGTAAGTTATAAAATTTTGAAGGCTTTCTACGTAGCTGTGCAAAGGGGTGTTGGGGGAATCTGGTATAGGCAGTAGGGTGGCTGGATTTAGGGGTGGGCAGGTAGTGAAGGATAGGGCAGGATTTTCCAGAAACGAGGATAGGAGGGTTAGGATTCTGGAAGGTGGGAGAGATTGGAGAGCCTTATAGGTAAGGAGGTCTTTGAGGTGATGTGGTGAAAGAATGGTGAGAGGTTCCCCAAATGTTAATTTGGATGCCTCCTTATGCAGTAACTTCCCCACTGCTAGGGCTCTTAGACAGGGTGCCCAGCCTCGTACAGTGGGGTCCAACTGTTTTGATAGGTATGTTACAGGGGCAAAGGAGGGGCCATAATTCTGTCCTAGAATGCCCAGAGCTTGTCCCGTATTTTCATGAACATAGAAGAAAAGGGGTTTAGTTAGATCAGGGAGATGAAGTGCAGGGGCTGTTAGAAGGGCCTGTAGTGACGGGAGTGGGGGTCAGTCCATGTGAAGGCAAAAATGTCTTGAGTATCAGTTTCCAGGGGTATGGAAAAGAAGGCATCTTTTAAGTCCAGAACCGAGAAATGAGTACAGCGAGTATGGGAGTATTGAAAGGGGAGCGAGTGGGACGGAGATACCCCCTTTTTAATAGGTCCTGAATGATGGGGCTTAACCTGAGGAGGGCTGTTGTGGTTAATGGATACTAAGCCTGACAAATATATTTGGAGGGGTCTTTTAGTTTTATGTGTACAGGGGAACACTGGGCCAGAGCAGGGCTGGCAGTGTCCCAAACTGTGGGGTTAACAGGGTGCATTAGCATGGGTAAGGACTTCTTTGGAGGGGTGGAATTAGTAGGATCTTGGGCTTGAACTAGCGCTAGGAGGAAGGAAATGGGGGAAGAGGAAGAGGACAGGGGCAAAGTAATGGAGACTTGAAGCCGTGATAGAATGTCCCGACCCAACAAGGAGACGGGGCATTGTGGCATGACTAGAAAGGAATGGGAGAAAACGGATTGAGTGCCTTGAAGGCAGCAGGTTAAAAGAGGGGTTTTTTGGGGAAAGATTTGTTTACCTCCTACCCCGACTATAGGAGAGCTGCTGGAGGTGGTGGGGCCATTATATTCCCTTAAGACCGAAAAGGTGGCTCCAGTGTCCAGGAGGAAAGATATTGGGTGGCCGTCCACAACCATGGATACCCTGGGCTCTTGCTTTGTTATAGAGATGGTCGGGAAGGGCCCAAGGCTCCTTCAGTCCTCCTCAGCGAGGCCCACCATAGGTGGTGTCCACTGTTCGGGGGACTGTGGGGCAGTTGGTCCCTCACCCCTTCGGGAAATCAGATCCCCAATGTCCCTTCTTTTTGCATTTTGGACAAGGAGTGGTGGGTGGCCTGGGGGTGGGGCAAGCCTTGGCCCAATGTCCTTCCCTCCCACATTTAAAGCAGGCTCCAGGTGGAGTCTTAGAGGTGGAGGCTGTGGGAGGGCGCCCAGGGGGTTTTATAAGCCGGGCCAACATCTGGAAGTTGGCGTGGTCAGCCTTTTGTTTTCGATGTTCTTTTTCCTCCTCCCGATTATGAAAAACCTTGAAGGCCACTGACAGGATTTTGGTCTGAGGGGTTGCAGGACCCTGCTTTAATTTTTTAAGTTTAGTTTTAATGTCGGGGTAGGATTGGGCCAGGAAATAGGTCATAAGGACATGCAAGCCATCTTCTGAGTTGGGGTCTAAGTTAGTGTATTGTTGAAAGGCCTGAGTTAATCTATTGAGGAACTCGGAGGGAGTTTCCTCCTTTTTTGGACAATTTCTTGAATTTTTTGGAAATTGACGACCTTGCGAGCCGATTTTTTGAGGCCAATTATTAAGCAAGAGGCAAAATGGTCTCGAGCCTGGAGTCCCTGGGCTGTGTTATAATCCCAATTAGGTTCCTGTTCTGGGACTGCTTGGGGGCCTGGCGGGTGATTCGGATTGGTACGATGGGTGTCAGTGGCATGGGTTTGGGCTGTATCCCAGACCCTGTGGCGTTCCTCGGGGAGGAGGGTATTGGCTAGGAGCACGAAGATGTCATGATGTGTGAGGCTGTAGGCCTGCAGGATCCATTGGAATTCTTTAATGTAGGTGGTAGGGTCAGTAGAGAAAGAGCCTAGTCTTTTTTCTAATTCTGTAAGGTCAGCTAGGGAAAAGGGAACATGGACCCTAACTACTCCTTCAGCCCCAGCTACCTCGCGTAGTGGGGCGATTGTTAAAGGGGTGGGGGGAGGTCCTTGGGAACGGGTGAAAGGGGGGCTTAGTGGGTCAGGAGTAGGGGAGGGTAAAGACGGGGGAGTGGATGGCGCAGGAGGTGCAGAAGGTGACGCGGATGACGGGGGAGGAGGAGCGGATGCCGGAGGCACTGGGGGAGGAGGAGGTCAGTAGGGTGGAGGTTCATCAGAAGGGTCGAAGGTGGAAGAATCGAGGGGTGACTGTGAAGAGGGTTTACAGGCTAAAAGGACTTGAGAGGGAGCACAGGAGGAGCAGAGGGCAGAGTTCTGAGCCAAGAGGCGAAAAGCCTCGATGTAGGGGATCTCCTTCCATTTTTTTAGGCACTGGCAGTAGTTAAAGAGGTCTCGTCGAATGTTAGGATCTAGTGTGCCCTCAGGGGGCCATGTGTTTTGATTATCTAAAGGATAATAAGGCCAATCTTGTGTGCAGAATTTGGTGAGGAGTTTGGGCTCAATATCCTGCCTGAGGGAAAGGTTGGTGAGGTTTTTCAGAAGGCATTGAAGTGGAGAGTCCCCTAGGGAGAAGGAGGAAGCGCCCATTCTGGTCTCTTAATGGGAATTTAGACAGAAATCGGACAGAGATTTAGTGATAGGACAGATCCTTCGGCCGGTTGGGAAAGGTGGGATACTAGAGGGCGTCCCCAGTAGGTTACGTCAGTCCCGGCAGGTTCAGGTACGAACCAGGAGGAGAGAAGGGAGGTGTGGGTCATCACTCGGACCTCCACTTCTCTAGGGCAAAAGCCCGGTGCCTGAAGGAAACCTAGCGCCAGGATTTTCTGGTCAGGTCCCGGACCCAGGAAGTGGAGAGAAGAGAGTGGTGGACAGGAGGGTGAAGGAGAGAACAGAATGGGGCTTTTAACCTCCAAAAATGAAAGTAAAAGTTTACCGGGGCTTTGGAACCTGTTATAGTTTGGGAATTTATGGTGGTCATGAAGACCGTGGTGGGGTGGGGTATGGGCGTTAAGGGCTACCGGACGATCTAGACTCCCTGTGGTAGCCTGAAAAAGGGCTGGTGCCCTTTAGGAAAGGGGGCTTACCTAATGATGAGCCGGTGGTGAGTGGAAGGAGCCATCGCCGAAAAGAATGGACGAGGGTGGACCGTCAATGGTGAGCGGTGGAAGGGAGGCCGGTCCTGGTGGGACAGAGTTCCTGAGGGGCGACTTGGAAGATGTTGCCGCTGCGATCCGAAAAGTGTCGCCGCTCGAGAGAAGCTCCGTCCCGGGTTTAGGCACCAAATGAAAGGACGAGTCGACACCAGTTGACAATCCACTGGAAAGAGCTCCTTTATTAGGCGGCACACACACATATATATATAGGGCTTCTAGGGAAGGCTGATTGGCTTAAAATACAATCCCTACTTAGAGGG
The DNA here is from genome assembly GCF_027409185.1 of Cynocephalus volans. Lineage (NCBI taxonomy): Eukaryota > Metazoa > Chordata > Mammalia > Dermoptera > Cynocephalidae > Cynocephalus > Cynocephalus volans. The sequence continues at coordinate 140,623,689 of NC_084463.1, read as the reverse complement.
CAACCAGCGCCATGATGAGGTGTGGCCGAGAAGGACTTATGTGATCAGGGTGTGATCCCTTGGGGCATTTGGGTTCTTACATTCCTCGGTGTGATCCCTTGGGGCATTTGGGTTCTTACAGTTACCAGCCTCTATTGTTAAACTTATTAAACTATACTTAGCAGAAACCCTACCTATGTTCTTTTCCTGTAACTTCCTGGTCTGGAGAATAAATGTGGGGTGAGAACCCCAGTTCTTGGTTAATTTCCCAAGGAAGGAATGCCTCACTCTTGAGGGTTATGGGAGATTAACCCCTTTGGGGGTTCTTCTTGCTAGAAGAGATGGGCTTGGAGTAATCTTTTGCAGCTCCGTCACTCAGGGGAAGAAGGGTGAAAAATCCGTGGGAGGCAAAGCAACAATTCTTATATAGAGATTTGATATAAAATGATCAATCAGCATAAGAAAAGCTGTTTAATCAGGCTCCTTTTGATTCTTAGTTACCAGTTATTTTGCTCTGAGTCAAACGTGTCCTCAATCACAAATTTCAGAGTCTATAGAGAAGATGACCACCAAAAATGTTTCCTATGTCCTATATAGCAAATAAGGGAAAAAAAAAAAAAAAACCACCAAAAAACCCAAGCAAAAAAAATTCAGCTATATTTAATCACCTGTGGTGCCTGCTAGGGATTGAATTGTGACCCCAAAGATTAATGTATTAATCCTCACTGTAACACTGTTGAGGGTGGGAAATCCTAATATGGTAATTGAAGTGTGGAGCCTTTAAAAGGCTTGTGAGGACCTTGCCCTAGTGAATGGATTGATACATTTACAGAGTAATAAGTTGATGGTTTAATGGGTGGTAATGGGCATGGTTCTGATAGCTTTAGAAGGACAGTGAGTGAACAGGTTAGCTTTCTCTTGCTCAAGCCATTTGCCATGTAATACCCTGAGTCACTGTAGAGCCACTACCAACAAGGTCCTCACCATATGTGCCCCCTGACTGTGGATGTCCCACCCTTTGAAACTGTAAGAAATAGATTTCATTTTCTAAAAATTACACAGTTTCAGGTATAAGAAACAGAAATTAATACAGAAAATTGTTACCAGGGAAGTGGGGTGTTACAAATACCTTAAGAAATGCAGAAGTGGCTTTGGAACTGGGTATTGGGCAGATGCTGGAAGAATTTAGAGGAGCAGGTTAGCAAAAGCCTAGATTCTGGTGACAGTTTAGAAGACAAGAAGACCAGGGAAAGTTTGGAATGTCTTAGAGACTGGTTGAATGGTGGAAGCCAGAATGCTGTTAGAAATGTGGACAGTAAAGGCCATACTAAGATGCTCTCAGATGGAAGTGAAGAGGTGCTTATTTGAAACTGGACCAAGAGCCACCCTTGTTATAGAGAGGCAAAGAACTTGGCTGCTTTCTGAAAGTTTTATAGAATGTGGAATCTAAAAATTATGAACTAGAGTATTTGACAGAAGAAATTTCTAAGTCGCAAAGCATTCAGTCAGCTGCCTGGTTACTTCTAACAGCCTACACTGATTTACAGCAGCAAAGGTATGACATAAAGGCAGAATTTATAATTAAAAGGGAAGGAGAAGATAAAAAATGGAAAACTCTCAGCCTGGTCATGTAAATAGTGAGAATGTCTGTTCGAAAAAAGAAACCAAGAGTGTAGCCCAAGGAGATCCGGACAGCAAAAAAGGAATCATCAGGAGAATGGGAAAGAGTGCAAAGGCACTTCAGAGGGCATCTTTGGGGCTTATCCTCCTATCACAGGCACAGAATGGTAGCAGGCAGAATGGTTTTGAGGAACAGCCCCGAGGTGCCCTTTAAGGGCTTGCTGCCAAGGCTCTCCTTGGGATACGGCTTCCTGCAGACCAGCTGCTCTGCCTGCTCCAGCCATGATTACATTGGCCCCAGGTGTGGCTGGACCTGCAGCTTAGGAAGATACAAGCTGGAAGCCTTGGTGGCATCTACACGGTATTAAGTCTGCAGGTTGGCAGAATGCTAGAGCCTCCACCCCAATTTCAAAGGATGTATAGAAAAGGTTGGGGGCCCAGGATGAGATCCGTTGCTGGGGCAGAGTTACCACAGAGAACTTTCCCTAGAGCAGCAGAAAACCCCTACAGGGCCATGCTTAGTGGACCAGTGAGAGCGGAACTGCCATGGAGACCACAGAGTTGCAGCTTTCTCTTTCCTTTTTTTATAATGACATTCAACTTCCAGATCCTCCATCACAATGGAATGCAATGACAATGAGCAGAGTGAGTGCCCACCCAACCAGAGATTGGCATGTAGTATAAGTGAGGGGTACAGCATTGTTGTTTTAAGCCAATGGTATTTGGTGTTGTTACAGCAGCATAACCTCACGCATTCTCATCTATACCCAGGCTGAGAGTTTTAGGTAAGCAAAGTGAACCTAGCAACCATTATAAATAAAATTCACTCCTTTTTCTAAGCTTTGACCCCAAAGAATGGTAATCTGAAGCTGGACCCTGTCTGCATTACAGATTTAAACCTCTGTAAATAGTTATTCAAATTTTGGTAACTGTGCTTCATAGTGAAGAAATATGAATTTCATCTCATTCAAGTAAACCCAAAAAGTTGAGATGGCTCTAAAATTACATCATTCTGTACATTTCTAAGGACTATGGAAAAACAATTAATATGTCCATTTGAAGCATTTCTAGAATCCAGGAAAGAGGGTTATTTAAGATGAATAAAAGTGTTATTGAATTTTTATATTTACTGAAGAATTGGTGTGAATGGGTTCTCAGCATCACCCATCTCTCTTCCATCAGCACTGTTCTTCCATGGTTACATGCCAGCTTTGGACCTTATTTTACATATATTTTTATACCACTTTCCTTACAGTATAATTTTAAAGTATATTTTAAACTAGTCTGGTATTTGACTTATTTATTTATACCTTTAAACTGTTACAAATAAGGAACTAAGATGGCAGAAAATAATCTTGGCAAGGAGCCATTCTTTGACTTGTTCAGGAGTTGGTCTTTGATGGGAAGGTCTTTCCCTAGATAGACAGCCTTAGAAGCTCAGGTATAAACCTGGAAAGACAGGGCTAAGAATAGGTTAATAATATAATCAGAAATGGTACACATCTCTTAATTCCAAAAAATGTTTAGAGCACCATCACGGCTTTATGAAGAAGGGAGTATGTGTGCATGAGACTGAGATTTGGTGAGATCCAAGAGCCTTTAATATGAATCGATCAATAAGAGAATTTATGAAGCTCTTGTGATGTTTGACCTCAGTTAATGGGAGTGCCCTTTTAGCCACTGAAGTCATCTGATGAAATATTTAAATAGCTATATATTTTTTTTATGCTGTCAAATTTAGAAGGCATCTGTTACCACAGTTATTCCATTTGTAGATGCCAGAGGGGAGATCTGCATATGCATTATTACTGAAACACATCTCTTTTAAGGCTCCCAGGGTTTCAATATTGTACTCAAATCAGGCAAATAAATGAGTAATAATGACAAACTGTATAGTAGGTCAGCTTTGGAACATGCTACATGATTAACAGCAGGATTCCTGGGATCAGTGGAAAATGTCATCATTAACGGACTGTCAAATGGCCCAGAGATCAGACTATATGCATATTATCATGTCCTTTGACAACATTATCTAGAAACTTGCTTCGCAGAAATGAAGCAATTGTTAGAAGCAAATAAGCAAGAAAACCATTGAATAATTATTATAATGAGCTTTCTTATCAGAGACAGAGGTCCCAATCTTAGCACTGTTATTTTCTAATACTACTACAGTAAGCCAGTTCATTCATTCAAAAAATATTTATTAAGCACCTATTACGTATCAGACTTTTTGTACTAGGCACTGGGAACACTTTGTGGAAGTAAACAGAAAAACAAGCAAGGGGCACAGCCCCTGCCTTCACTAAATTTATAGACTAATATAAGGGAGAAGAAATGAAAGAATCAACAAATAAATGGACAGTCACAACTGTGATAAAAATTACCAAGGACAGCATATTGTAGGAGAAATTGACCTCATCAGACCCTCATCTGTAAAATAGGAATGATATAATATATATATCTCAGGATTACTGTGAAAATTTAGAGACAATATATATGAACAGCTGACATAAAATAAGGGCTGCACACATTTTCTATTTTCTCTATTCTTCTAAATGCAACTCAATGCACTGCATTAGTTTCTAGACAATTTTTCTGCTTACTGCAGGATTCTGAAGTATTAAGAATTCTCTACTAGGAAGAAGTGCTAATGGCCACGTTTGACCCACCTGCTGCCCTCTTCACTGCTCCCAGCACCGGCACTTGCATCCTCTCTTCCCACTCTAATCCCAAAGCTGTGTTGTTTTAACTTTTAATCCAAAAGGTCTCTATTTACCAAACTCATTTTCCCATCCTTCTATAAAGCAGAATTTAGACCTTGCCGGATACCACATGGAAGATAAAAGAAACTTTGAATGAAAGTTGTCACAAATGCATTTTGCAAATATAGTTTCCAAGACAATAAAGAGACTTTATAATAAATTTCAGCATAGAAAGAGGGAAATTGCAACTATGTGGAAAATAGAAGAAATGAAATTTGTGAAAGATGAACTGAAACAGTGGTAGAAACAGAATTCTCATTTAGATCCTATCTAGTTCTCTTTGTGGTGAATGAATAATGAAATACGAGCAAATGAGGTAGTTTAATAACTCACTTTTCAAGAATTCACAGATGTTTCTTGGAAAGTCTACCAGAATACAAAAGAAAAATAAAGAAAAAACAAAAATACTTGCCTTTTTGAAGAGATCTTTTGATATTTAATTTTGGAATGGGGTAGGACATACATCATGTTGGTCTAACAGTCACACTATGAAAAGGCAGCTGAGATGCTGATGGGTGGGGGTAGTGTTTGGGGATCATAATGAAATTTAGTGTGTTCTGGTTTGGGGAGAAGGAGGCAACACTGAGTACCTCTACATCATAGTCCCCTGCCCCCTACATCATGATTACAGTGGATACAAGAATCAAACCTGAAACCTAGCTGTCATCCATAGCTTGCTCAGGCTAAGTAACTAAGCAGATTCCGAAATTTAAGGCCTAAGAAAAGAATTCTTAGACTTCCGGTCACATGAGGCACTTGAGAAATAAATGGAGCCTTGAAGGGATGTCTCTGCTTCTGCTAGTGGGGAAACATAGTAACTAACCCAAAAGAGCCCTAGATAAAGATTTTCATTTTCTACAGTAGTGCTCCCAAAGTGTGCTATGCCTTAGGGAAGAGGTGTGAAATAGAAAGCAGAAAAGAGAGTCTTTTTTTTTTTTTTTTTTTTTGGCTATATGGTTTAAAACGCTTAGGCTCCTAAGGGAATATAACTAGTGGCATAGGAAAAACTTGGGGAGAAAACAATATGAGAAGGTTAAATGTTATTTGCTCCCCTCCACTCGTTACTCTCTGTCCTTCAGACTAGAAAGAATCCTCTAGGATGGTAGCGAAAAATGAGATTCAGGAAAAACATGAGAGCAAAGACATGGGTAAATCCCTCAGGAAGGGGCCCTGTGCCCGTATCCCAGGAGGTGGTGAACTGTCAGATACATTCATATCTGGAGAGTAGAGTCTTGTGCCCTGAAGTGGGGTAGAAAGCGCAGGTGGAGGAGGAGGGTGGGGGCCTGGTCTAACCTGGGCACAGGCAATAAATGGATGCATTGCCTGACAAGAATTTAACACCACCAATAAAACAAACTAGAAGTCTGATTTTTATTATTATCATGTGCAGATTATTCTAAACAACGTCAGTAATAAAATGCTTTTTCCAGATAAAAAATATTTTCTCAGTCTAAGTTCTGAATAATTGCTGCAGTTAGTTTTGAATGTTAACAATATGTGTAAACATACAATTAGCTCATACTTTAAAAAATTCATCCTTTAATAAATATTGTATTGTACCTAAAAGCTTTTCCATGACTCCAGTTTTTCCATTGGTCTCTGGAGTGGGTGAATGGTAGCCCCCAAAAAGATATGTCCACGTCCTAATTCCCAAAACCTGAGAATGTGACCTTTTTTCAAAAAAGAGATTCTTGGGCCCAGCCCGTGGCGCACTCAGGAGAGTGCAGCGCTGGGAGCGCAGCGACGCTCCCGCCGCGGGTTCCTATCCTATATAGGAATAGCCGGTGCACTCACTGGCTGAGTGCCGGTCACGAAAAAGACAAAAAAAAAAAAAAAAAAAAAATAGATTCTTCAGATGTAATTAAGAATCTTGAGATAAGACCATCCTGGATTACTAGGTGAGAGGGAACCTAAATTCACTAACAAGTATCTTTATAAGAGACACAAAAAGCAGAGACACACAGAGAAGTAGAGAAGGTCACATAGAGATGGAGGCAGCCACAAGCCCAGGAAAGTTGACAGCCACCATAAGCTGGAAGAAGCAAGGGAGAGAATGTCCCCTGGAATTTGCAGAGGGAATATGACCAAGGTCAATATGTGCATTTTGGAATTCTGACTTTCAGAACCGTGAATCAATAAGTACTACCCCATAAATATGGATGATAATCAATATGTTTCAGTTAAAAAATAAATTCCTTAAAAAAAAATTAAAAAGTCACCAGAACCACCAACTGCTCTATGGTAACTTTTGTGAAGCAAAGTCTAAAGACAACACAAAACGATGCTGGGTTTAGTGGATCCTGACTCAGACAGATGATATTTAGAACCATTCCTCTATAGCATACACCATAGATGGAGTGGAACATCCAACTGACTGAGAATATATTTCTGCCTCCACTGCAGAATGCAAGCTAAAAATAAAAATTCATTTAGGTTGGAGAAAAATAGAGTTACTTTTCTTTCTCATCAATGCTGTGGACTGGAGTGCATATCTGTAAGATACATTTCCCAGAAAAGTAAACAGACATTTAGGTAATGTTTTCCCTTTAATTACTTCTGAGACCTTAGACAACTCACATTACCTAAATGTGAGGTTAGGTAATGATCATGCATCTCATTCCAAGATCCCCAACTTTTCTACCGTATTAGGCTATTACTCCAGGCACTACTAAAACTTTGGTCCATAAAAAAATAATAAGCTGGAACCATTCCAGGGGTAGGACAAATTGTTGGCCACTAAGTTGTAGGAGAATTATTTTTTCCTAAATTTCTGGTAATTTTTACTCTTGACTTGTCTCGGAGGAGCAGGATGCCTCAGTAGCAAGCTGTATTCATACACAGATGTTTTTGAATCTCAGCTCTCTCTCATCAGCTGTGTGACCTTGGGAAAGTTTTTCTACCTCTTGGTATCTTTTATTTTCATCTCTTATATAAAAGGAGAAAAATAAGTCACAGAAAAATGCAAAGACTAAAAATTGTAAATATGAAAAAAACACTTGGAATGAAGTAGGGCATTATAAACCATATCTATTTTATATTATCTTTATAAAGACATAACATTCCAGAGTGATTGTAAATGCCACTCAGACTCTGATAACTAGCATTTGAAAAGATGTTTTGCAACTGAGGACTAATGTTTTTATTTATCCAGTGATTTATCATTTATTTTTGCTGACAACTTTGAGTTACGTATTCAGGCCTGCCTGGTGGATTCAGAGAAAGGGTTCAAGCTAGAGGAGGTATTAATTTCCTTAAAACTCTCTTTCTTTTATAACTTGCTGATCCTCTCAGCATGAAATTGATTAAGAAATTCACATCACTTAATTCTTTTCATAATCACCTAGTGCAAAACTTGCAAGGAAGAACTTTTTTTTTTTTTTAACAAAGGGTAATGAACTGAATGAGGTATGGGGAGGAAACAGTTGAGTATTCAGATGCAAGCTTCTCCCTTCTTATGAAACGCTGAGATAAGCAGTATTCCCTGCTGAGCCGCACAGATTGATCAGAATTCTGGAAGTCTGGTAGTTGGTAGAGACAATGGGTTAAGAAGATAAGAGGTGAAGAACAGGGACTGACAGACTGTGGCAAGAGGGAAAAGGGACAGAATTAAAATAAGTCATCCCGGCTGTTTCTGAAAGGAAGCGATGATTGTGTAAAGTGCATGTGAGAGGAGGCTCTTTGTTCAAAACAGGACCTATATAAACTTTTGCAGGAAAATAAAGGAAAAGAGAATGTAAGCAAATATCTATGATAAAAACTTCATACCTCAAAAGACAGTTTCCAAGAAGTAGAAAAAGCGTGGGGTTTTAGAGACACTCCTGGACTGAATCTGTTTAGTTACTAATAGTGTGACTTTGGGCAGGTTATGTAACTTCCCTGAATCAAGGACTCCTCATCTGTTGTTAGGTATGCTATTTCTTCATTCGTTGATAATTTAGGAATCAAGTTTCCTACACTCACTTTTTTATGCCTTTAATCAATGGGCTAAATTTGATTGGAGTTCCATGTGTTACCAGATGGCATATCCAGGTTCTTGACCTATAATTTTTCATGGACTGGCAATAGGAAAGGAAGAGGGAGACAGAGAAATGCAACATGGCAGGGCTTTATTACCAGCCAAAGGTAAGTGCCAAAGTGCACAGTCATCTCCACCAAAAAGAGACACACCCCCGACCTTCTCCATCCTTTCTGTCCCACATGCAAACTTGCAATGGCCAACCCCTGCCCCTCCTGTCCCTCCTATTGTGCAGCCCTGGCCAGTCCAATCTGAATATTTATGAGCAGCCTCCCTGGGGTCTGTCCCTACTTTATTCCTGCCTCATATGTCCCTATGTCCATCGATTCTGGTTGACTGAGCTCATTGAGGGCTGTGGTGCCATCTTAAATCTTTGTATTTCCAATGCTTTAGTATAGGGCCTGGCACTTGGAGGGTGCTAAGTCATTGTTTTTACCACTTCATTTTTGCTAGAAGCTGAAGTTAATTACATGATGACATTTCAAGGGGAGTAGCTGATGGATTTTTCCATTTGTTTCCTTGCAGTGTGCATATAGGGGGGACGGTACCTCTCTTAGACCTTGCTAAAAAGGGCTCAAGTTTTACATCCTGTTCTTTAAAGGGTCTGTTCTGACCCTCCTCTAGTCACACCCTGTCTCACTAGGCAAGAATTCCCTGGGGCCCCAGAAACATGCCCGTGTTTAGCACATGTCCTCTTCTGGGTTATACTGTATATACCTAGAATATAAGAATTCCCTACATTTGTTGATCCTGACACAGCTTCTGAGACTGGATCTCTCTGGTGGACTTCACTGGTGATGTGCTGGCTTCTAAGCTTCAAGTAGGGTTATTTGTGAGGGGGCTTGGGACTATGGGCTGAAGCATCCCCCAAATACATGGGAGGCCCCTGAATACCATGGAGCAAGGTATGGAAAAAGAAGGTTGCTTGGCCCAGGCCAAACCTCCCATGCAACAAAGTCTGGCATGAAACTCTTGAATTCTGAAGTGTCTAAGAATTCTAAAGGCAAACCTGACCTTCCAGGTTATTACAAAGGTCAGAGATGGAATTCTTTTTTTTAACATTTAGCTTGATTTACATCTTTTAAATATTTAGACATGTGGCAAACAACTCTCTATTTGTACTCTTGCCAATGTTAGGGGTCCACCTGGAGAAATCTATCCCTGCCATCCTCTCTTTAATGGAAAAGGGAAGAAGCTGCATTATACAACACGGATGCTAATTTCCAATCATTCTGATGTCTTTTTATAGGCCATCATCTCACTCCAAAGAGGTTTTTCTCCTGCGTTTGGATCCCATGTATGTACTGTGGGCCTTTCTATTTGGATTGGCTTTTATGTTTTCCAATAGGATATACTTAGCAATGCTTTGGAAGGTGGTCAATGAAACGCCGTGGTCTATTCCTGTCAAAACCTTGTAGCTGGCAGGGTAGCACTGAAATGAAGAATCAAGGAGTAAAAGAAGCCACACAAAATATAGAGGTGTCCTCATCTTCACATCTCCCTCCTATGTTTGCTCAAGAAGAAAAGGAATTAGGCTTCAGGATTTCAAGGCTCCTAATGGAAGCCAGCAGATTAGAAAAACAATTAGCTTAGGAAAAAATTAGTTTGTTAAGAATGCTGGAAACTTAGACTAAGAATATGATAGGTGCAGTAGGAGGCTGATGTTTAAGGTAGATGCCTTGAGTAGGGAAAGGTGATTTGTCTTCATGTTGCTTAAATTAATCTTGGCATGGTTCATTAGAAAGAGAGAAAATACTCCTCTGGAATTTCAAGTTGTGCTAGGTCAGATCCCAGTGCCAAAGACTCGCACTGGGAATAGAACTTTGTCTAAATCTTGTTCAGTGAAGACCAGGAGGACTAGAAAATGTGAATTCTGTGTTTTAGCTCTTTCAAATGCCCTTGTTATTTGCAGTTAGAAGACCTGGACTCCACTGACCTGGACAAATCTTTGTACCTCTCTTAGTCTCGGCTTTCTGAAATAGAGTTGTTCTCAGATGGTGCATGAAAGTGGCCTTTACAACCTGCAAAATGTAATTACTTGATGGCCATATGAATAACAGAATTGCTCATTACTTAAGAGTTAGTTATTATTAATAACAATTTAAGAGTTTCAGTTTCTAGGCTGGTGATTGTCTATGCACTAGTTAGTATTACCATAGGGTTTAAATTGTCATATGGTCAGGTTTATCGCTTATATGTTTTTCTTGTCAAATTCATTTTCAGAAAATTCTATACTCTTAAAATTCCTTAGCAATACCCATTTCTTATTCTATACTTAGATTTTTAAAATATTTTAAAACAAATCTGATGAAGATATCATGTATCCTAATTCCTCCCAAATTACTTAAATTTTGCTTTTTTCTGGGTGGAGGGCAGGGTTTTTGCTTCTAAAGACTAAACATAGAAGCAGATCATAGTTATCAGCTGAGGTGGTAGCTGTGCCACGGTAGGAAAAGGCCTGATCTTAAAGACAGAAGACCAGTTATTTAATTATTCTCCCAAAATTTTGTAATTGTATGTCTTAGGAGAAAGCAGTGACGTTTGTGACTGTGACTCTACTTTAAACACAGGGATAATAATCCCGTCACATTAATTTCTCAGGTAGCTTTGATAAGTATATAAAGTGATCATTATGGTGCTCTAAAGTCAGGTTCTAAGGCTGAACCAAGGAAAGAGAGTGGTCCAGTTGTAAGTCCAGTTGTAAGTCTACTTGTGGCGCTTAGTATCTATTGGTTTGCTTGAAATGTTTTAATGGGGGAAATTTCCATGGAATGCAATCCACAGAACAGTGTACAGATGTTTCCATGGGTATATGGAACTAGAGTAGATGTAGATAACATGAGAAAGAGAGTAAAAATGGATTCCTGTAACTCAATTGCTTCCTTTCCATACTACACAGTGCCACCAGAATAACTTTTTGTAAACATACAGTGACAGTGTCACCCTGTTACTAAAAACCCTCACATTTGTGGTACTGATAACATAGTGAGTCAAGATCTAAGATCCTTCACAGAATAGGTCAAACTCCCTTTTCTGGGCTGGGGAGAAATAGAGCATAACTTCTAATAGGTATAGGGTTTCTTTTCAGGGTGATAAAAATGATCTAAAATTGTGGTGATAATTGAACAATTCTATGAATATAGTAAAAATATTGAATTGTACACTTTAAATGGGCAAATTGTATGATACTGAATTATATCTCAATAAAGTTGTTACTTTAAAAAAAAACCTCCCTTTTCTTAAAAATTATTTCCTAGTCTTCATTACAGCAGACATACTCTGCCATAAGCCCAGAAGACTTCTTATTTTTCCCTGAAGATCCATTCACCTTATGCTGTTATTTATGGCATTTCTTCTCTGCTAATTGTACAAACTCTGCCTCTTGAATTCCTACATTGCTCAAGGCCAGGTTTAACTGCTCTTTCTTCCAAAACACCCTGCTTCAGTACCATTTACCATAAAATTAAAAAACTTTTTCTTTCGTGTAATCTAAGACATGTTTCCCCAAAATTCTTATTTTAAAAACAAATTTTATTGTTTTAAAAGATAATGTCTGATTTCAATTTTTGTTTTATTTTAAAATAAAACTGAAGTCAACATCATAAGGATTTTTGAACATGTGTCAGTGGGTTACCTTCCTTGATTTTGTAAGACCAGCAAGAAGACATGGTGGTTTATTTGCTCATCTATCTCCTAAGTTTCCTTTAGTGCTTTTCATGTAATAGTCACAGAATAAATGTTTATTAAATTTAATTTAATTGTAACAGAGAAATTACCTAAGGAAAAATTGTATTATCCTCATTACTACACCAGCCTAGAAAAAATGGGGCAGATGTTAAACATTGTGAATATTCTTCTCATAAAGCATCATTTACACTCATTAAGTGACTTAATTTTTTTTTTTTTTTTTCAGATTTTACATATGAGTGAGGTCATGTGGTATTTGTCTTTCTGTGGCTGGCTTAATTTGCTTAACATAATGTCCTCCAAGTCCATCCATGTTGCTGCAAATGACGGGATTTCATTCTTTTTTTATGGCTGAATATTATTTTATTGTGTATATATAATACATCTTTTAAATCCATTCATCTGTTGTTGAACCCTTAGGGTGATTTCATATCTTGGTTATTGTAAATTGTGCTGCAGTAAATATGGGAGTGCAGATATCTCTTCAACACACTGACTTCATTTCCTTTGGGTATATTCCTAGTAGTGGAATTGGTGGATCAAACAGTAGCTCTATTTTTAATTTTTTGAGGAAACGCCATACTGTTTTCCATAACTGTTGGACTAAGTTACACTCCCATCAACAGTGTGAAAGTGTTCCCTTTTCCTCACATCCTCGCCAACACTTGTTTTCTTTTGTCTTCTTGACAATAGCCATTCTAACTGGAGTGAGGTGGTGTCTCATTGTTTTGATTTTCATTTCCCTGATGTTTAGTGATATTGAGAATTTTTTCATATACCTATGGCCATTTGTATGTCTTCTTTTGAGAAGTATCTATTAAGATCATTTTTACATTTCTCAGTTGGCTTTTTTGGGGGGTTTTTTTTGTTTGTTTTTTTGCTGTTGAGTTCTTTGTTTCTTATACATTCTTGTTGACCCCTTGTTAGATGTATAGTTCGCAAATACTTTCTCCCATTACGTAGGTTCTCTCTTTACTCTATGTATTAATCCATTTCTGTTGCTTATAACAAAAACACTTGGAACTGGGTAATTTATAAGAAAATGAAATTTATTGCTTACAGTTTTTGAGGCTGTGAAGTTCAAAGTCCAGGGAACACATCTGGTAAAGGCCTTCCCTGGTGGTAACTTCAGTGACACGGTATCACATTGTGAGATGGTAGAAGCAGAGAGAGACCTAACCTTTCCTGTTGGCTCTTTTTAAAGCCCTCAGAACCACACCAATGGCCACGATTATTAATCTATTCATTAGGGCATGGTCCTAAGAATCAAATCACCTCTTCAAGGCCTCCCTTCTCAATTACCATAGTAGGATTTCCCACCCTCTTAACACTGTCACAGCAGCAGCCAAGCCTCCAACACATTAAACTTTGGCAGTACATAATCCAATCCACTGAACTCTATTAACAGTTTCCTTTGATATGCAAAAGATTTTTAGTTTGATGTCATCTCACTTGTCTCTTTTTCCTTTTATTGCTTGTGCTTTCGAAGACTTATTTAAAAATCCTTGCCCAGTCCCATGCTGTAGACCATTTCCCCTACGTTTTCTTTTGATAGTTTCATAGCTTCAGGTTTTACGTTTAAAACTTTAATCCATTTTGAGTTGATTTTTGTATATGATGAGAGGTAGGGGTCTAATTTCATTCTTCTGCATGTGGATATACAGTTTTCCTAGCAGCATTTTCTGAAGAGATTATCTTTTCCCCAATGTGCATTCTTGGCACTTTTGTCAAAGATCAGTTGGCTGTAAGTGTGAGAATTTATTTCTGGACTCTCTATTCCATTCCACTGTTCTATGTTTCTATTTTTATGCCAGTGTCATCCAGTTTTGTTTTTTATAACTTTGTAGTATAATTTGATGCCAGATTGTGTGATGCCTTGGAATTTCTTTTTCAGGATGTCTTTGGCTGTTAGGGTTCTTTTTTGATTCCAAATGAAATTTAGTATTGCTTTTTCTATTTCAATGAAGAATGTCATTGGTATTTGAATAGGGGTTGGATTAAATCTATAGATCGTTTTGAGTAGAATAGCCATTTTAACTACATTAATTCTTCCAATGCATGAACATGCAATATCTTTCAGTTTATTTATGTCCTGTTCAATTTCTGTCTTCAAAGTTTTATAGTTTTCATTGTAGAGATCTTTCACCTTCCTGGTTAAGTTTATTTCTAGATATTTAATTTTTTTGTTGGTATTGTCAGCACCGCACTCTCCCGAGTGAGCCACGGGCCGGCCCTTTTGTTGGTATTGTAAAAGGAATTGTTTTCCTGATTTCTTCTCTGTATAGTTTGCTATTAGTGTACAGAAATACTGCTGACTTTTGTATGTTGATTTTGTATCCTACAACTTTACTGAATGTGTTTATTAGTTCTAACAGTCTTTTGGTGGAGTCTTTAGGGTTCTCTGTATAATAAGATCATGTCATCTGCAGACGGACAGTTTGACATCCTCCTTTCCAGTGTGGATGCCTTTTATTTCTTTCTGTTGTCTAATAGCTCTGGCTAGGACTTCCAATACTATGTTGAATAAAAGTGATAAAAATGGGTATCCTTGTCTTTTTCCTGATCTAGGAGGGAAAACTTTCAGCTTTTCCCCATTCAGTATGATGTTAGCTGTTGGTTTGTCATATATGCCCTTTATTGTACTGAGGTGCATACCTTGAATACCTAGTTTGCGAAGAGTTTTTATCATGAAGGGATGGTGAATTTTGTCAAATGGTTTTTCTGCATCAAATGAAATGATCATATGTTTTTTTACTAATTTCTGTTAATGTGGTATATCACATTTATTGATTTTTGTGTTCTATACCATCCTTGTATCCCTGGGATAAATCCCACTTGATCATAGTGAATGATTCTGTTTGCTAGTATCTTGCTGAGAATTTTTGCATCTATGTTCATCGGGAATATTGGCCTATACTTTTCTTTTTTTGTTGCATCCTTGTCCAGTTTTGAAATCAGAGTAGTGCTGGCTTCATACAACGAGTTGAGAAGTATTCCCTTCTCCTCAATTTTCTAGAACAACCTGAGCAGAATTTATATTAATTCTTCCTTAAATGTTTGCTAGAAATTTCAGCAGTGAAACCATCAGGTTCTGAGCTTTTCTTTAATGGAAGACTTTATTACTGATTCAATTTCCTCACTTGTTATGGTCTGCTCGTATTTTCTCTTTCATGATAGTTTAATCCAGATAGATTTTGTTTGTCTGGAAATTTATTTATTTATTCTATGTTATTAAATTTGTTGGCATATAGTTGTTCATAATGGATTCTTATGATCCTTTAAATTTCTGTGGTGTCAGTTTTGATGTCTCTTTTTTCATTTCTGATATTATTTATTTGAATTTTCTCTCTCTCTCTCTCTTTTTTTTTTGTTTTGTTTGTTTATCTGGCTAAAGATTTGCCCATTTATTTTTTCAAAAAACCAACTTTTCAATATTTCCATTTTTTTTTTTTTTTTTAGTTTCTATTTCATTTATTTCTGCTCTGAGCTTTATTATTTCTTTCCTTCTGCCAATTTTGGGTGTAGTTTGTTGTTGTTTTTCTAATTCCTGTTGGTGAAATGTTAGGTTGTTTATTAGAAATCTTTCTTCTTTTTTGATATAGGCATTTATTGCTATAAACTTTCCTCTTAGAACTCCTTTTGCCATGTCCCATAGGTTTTGGTATGATGTATCTGCAATTTCAGTTGTCTCAAGGAATTTTTTAATTTCCTCCTTAACCCACTGGTTGTTTAGGAGCATGTTGTTTGATTTCCTTGTATTGATATAGCGTCTGAACTTTTTCTTGTTGTTGATTTCTACATTTATAGCACTGTGGTAAGAAAAGATACTTGATATTATCTCTATCTTTTTAAATTTGTGTTGATTTGATTTGTGGCCTAATATACGTTCTACCCTGCAGCATGTTCCATGTGCAGCTGAGAATGTGCATTCTGCAGCTGTTAGATGGAATGTTCTGTAAATATATGTAAAGTCTATTCAGTCTATAGCACAGTTTAAACCCAGTGTTTCTTTGTTGATTTTTTTTTTGTCTAGATGATATGTCCAATGTTGGGGGATGGGGTGGTCCCCTACTATTATTAATTGCAATCTACTTTTCCCCTTAGAAATAATAAATTTTGCTTTATTTATCTGGGTGCTCTGGTGTGGGGTGCATATATATTAACAATTGTTACATTCTCTTGTTGAATTTATCTCTTTATCATTATATAATGACCTTGTCTCTTTTGACAGTTTTGGATTTAAAATCTATTTTATCTGATACAAGTATGGCTATTCCTGCTTGCTTTTGGTTTTCATTTGCATGGAATATCTTTTTCCAGCCCTTCGCCTTCAGTCTATGATTATCTTTAATAGATGAGTGAGTCTCTTTTAGGCAGCATATTATGGGATGCTGTTTTTCATACATTCAGCCACAATTGCAGCTTTTAGAAGTCTCTCTTTGTCTTTGACTTTTGACAGTTTGATTGTGATGTGCCTTGGAGAGTATCTTTTTGGATTGAGTCTAATTGGGGATCTTGGAGCTTCCTGGATCTGAATGTCCAAATCTCACCCAATACTGGGAAAGTTTTCAGCTTTTTCCATCTGTTCTCTGGAACACCTATTATTCCAACATCTGTTCTCTTAATGGTGTTCCATATGTCTCACAGGCTTTCTTCTTTCTCTCTCTCTCTCTCTTTTCTTCCTCTAACTGGACTGTTTCCAAAAGATCTGTCTTCAAGTTTAGAAATTATCTCTTCTGCTTGATCTAGTCTGTTCTTGAAGCTCTCAATTGCGTTTTTTATTTCACTCATCAAATTCTTCAGCCTGATAATTCTGTTTAGTTCTTTTGATATCTATCTCTTTGTTAAATTTCTCATTCAGATCATGAATTGTTTTCCTGTTTTCATTGAGTTGTTTTTCTGTATTCTATTATATCTCATGGCGTTTCCTTACGATTGTTATTTGAAAATCTTTTACAGGCATTTTGTAACTGTCCTTTTCTTTGACATCTGTTACTGGAGACTTGTTGTGTTCCTTTGGGGGTGTCATGTTTATTTGCTTTTTCGTTTTTTGTGTCCCTACATTGATATCTGCATATCTAATTGAGTAGTTGCTTTTCCCAAATTTATAGAGTGAATTATGTAGAAATGACTTTTTCCTGTAGGTCAATCCTGAGGTATCTATTAGATATGTTTCATTGGCTTTGGTTTGGGGGTGGACTCAGTAACATAGTCTGTGCAATTTCTTTGGTTGTAATCTTCTTCAGTGATGCCTGCAGTAGTTAGTGTCAACATTTGCACTGTTTCACTGGGTTAGAGATTCCAGGCTGATTGTTGGACCAGGCATGTGTGGGTGCAGAGGGCCAGCCAGCTGTTTGATGATCTTTCTGTGGCTCAGTATTGCTGCCTGACCAGCTATTAGGCCAGGTTGGGCACACAGCTCTGAGATTGTCTCTCCCAGGGAATGGTGCACTGTCTAATGAACTTTTGGGCTGGAAACAGGTGAGCCTGGGTACAGGGGGTGGTGACGTGGTGGTTAAGGGATCCTGTGAAGGGCTTTCAAGGGAGCGGATGCCACTGCCTGGCTAGGAACTGGCTCAACATATTGATTTCTATCATTGTATTTCCTAAAATTGAAAATTATTATTTTTCAATTTTTTGTCTCATCACCTTATTTTAGATGATCACTTTCTCATAAATTAAAAGTTCATTAGACTCTGTATTTCTATACAGTGTTCTCTTCTCACATTGACATATTGCTCTCAATACTATGATGGAATCTTGACCATTCATGTATTTTGATGTGCTTCGTAGAGTTCTTTTTGGGTTGCACAGACTCACTGCCAACAAAATGTCAGAAGGCAAAGTTCTTCTGAGGAAGATAGACTTTCATTAGGAAGAATATATTGTGACTTGAGACTTGATCACTCATTTTTATGTGTGTATAAATTGGCATTATAGTTATAACACTCCTATTTCATGTAAGATAGATATTATCATAAATTTAAAGAAAAGAAAATAGGCTCATAGAAGTTAGATGCATTTCTCAGAGTAGCATAGCTAATAAGTGGTAGAGTTGGGGTTAAAAACGCAGATATATCTGTCCTAAAATTGTGCCTCTGTAATTAGCACAAACATTCAGTTCTCTGCTTAGATACCTTTCTCAACTTCCAAATCTCAGTTAGCTTTATGCTCTTTCCAAGTATTTATTACTTGTACAACTATAAGCAAATCTAGATTCTTCTTTTCAGCTATCTGTTATCAAATTGTTATATTTTGATAGTTGTCAGGAGTGATTTTGTCAACTTCTTACTTGAATTAATGTTTGCAGGTGCTCAGAAGTGTTAGTGAAAATGAAAAATTTCATTCTGTGGAAAACTCCAGGATAACTGAAGTATATTGAATTACTTATAAACAATAATTGAAAACAAATCGGGATGCTATTTGCTGAATAAAGTCATTTTATGTGAAGTCATATCAGTTATAGTACTGGCAAATATTAGAATTAGAGTGCAGGGATTTAAAAAGAAGACAACAAAGCAAATAAGTGTAAAATTTGAAATACAGCCATAAATTCTGACCTATGAATATCAGTCATGCTCTCCTATGCCATGTTAAGAAGTAGAAATGCCTTGAGTTTCTGGGTATCATAACAACTTCATAGTTAATCTTCATGACTCCACATATTAACTTCTCTGATTCATTCTCCACATTCTTTCCAGAGTGTTCCTTGAAAGCACAGGTCTGATGATATTTTCTTGGTATTAAAACCCTTCATTGGTTTCCCGTTGAATGTATAATACAAACTCTTTAACTTGGCTCACAATGATCTTCATAATCTAACTCTTTCTTATCTCTTCAATTTTGTTTCATTTCTCCCCTCATCCTTCTCTATTCTCCATCTCATTTGCTAAACTACTTGTAACTTGTAGTCACCAGAGTCTCTCTTGACTCTGGGTCATTTTTCCTTAGTCTGGGTATAAGAGAGTGGTAGTTGTTCAACAATATCTATTTTCCTCTTCCTACTAGGCACGTGGCTGGCTGCTCAGCTAGATTGTATTTTTCCACTATCCTTACAATTAGGTAAAGACACATGGCCTAGGTCTTGCCAATGAAAGGTGAGCAGAAGCAGTGTATGTTGCTTCCAGGCCTTTGTCTGAACATATTGGATATAGTTCTTTTACATTCTCTTCACATTTACCACTAATTGGAACCCTGATGTTATGTGACCAGCTTTGACAATGACATCAGACAACAACTATGCTTTAAGAAGTCGAGAAGCAAAGACATAAATGGAGCTCAAGCCCATAACTGACCATGAGAAGAAGAGCTGTGTTACTGACCTAGGCATTCACATTTGGTCTGTAAGAGAGAAATAAACATGAATTTTTTAGAAAGTTACTATATTGTCGGACCTCTTTGTTATACCATCTCAGCTTTTGCTTAATGAAAAAACAATCTTTCTTTTTCTTACTCTGTGCTTCACTTGAGTAATCCTTACCTATCATTTACATCTAAGTTTAGACATCTTGCCTGACCAACCCCTCCCCTTAAGCCCAGTGATCTTACCTATGATCTTCTAATGCTATTTGGTTCTTTAAAATGTTACCTAATATTTATTGAGCATATGTTATACGTAAGACACAACTTAAAGTATACATGTTTCATACTGTTTAATATGATAATCTTATTAAATAAGAACTAATATAATCTCTACATTGTAGATAAGAAAATAGAATTATGAAGAGGTTAAGTATGGCTGTATTTTCCAAAAGATAGTTACAACAATGCTTCTTACCTTATGTATGTTCTCTAATAACATTTATCCCATTGAGAGATGGAATATGTGTTTCCCTCAATCTAGGTGGATTTGTCACTTCAGAAGAAGAGACACTCTCTTACTCACAAAGCTAGATTGAGTGCTGTATCATTGGCTCTGTGAGTGTAATAGAATGATTGCTTTAAAATGTTATGTTTTGGTGTAACTGGAAAATTGCCTAAAGTAAAAATCTAGTTAGTAGAAGATCTGAGATTCAAATCTGCAAAGTCTGATTCCAAAATCCTTAGACCCTATATTCCCTGTGCCTAGATTCCTATATAGAAAAATCCCTATTTATTTGTTTGTAGCCCAAATTTATAAACTATATTAAAATAAGGATTTTTCTTATTCACTCAAAGAGAGCAAAGATTTTTACCAGTTTTTTTTTTAATTTTATACTTCATAGTCCAGCATAGTGTCAGAGAAGGCACAAAATAAATATTTATTTTATGAATGAATAAACAATAGCATTTATGATTGGAAGCACTGAGAGCACTGACTTCATCTTGTAGAATTCCACAAGCACCTAATACAAGCTAATGGTTGTTAAGCATCTACCAGTTAGTTGCTTGATACTCTGCTAAATGCTTTACAAGTATTCTTATGTATTCCTTACATCCCCATAATGGAGTCTTTGAATTAATAAACACCTTACTTAAGTCCCCACAGTTATTAATAAAAGAATTTTAATCTCAAATTTGACACCAGCCTATGCTACATAATCTCTATCCTCCCCTCCATTATCTCACCCTTCCTGAACTTCAAGCTGAGAGGCTGACCTCTATGGATTGTCTTAATCAGGCTGTCTTTTCAACTGGTTTCTGATTGGTGTTAGTAAATGTAGAAGAAGTTATAGCAGGATGTCAGAAGGCAGGAGGGAGAGGTTGGTGGTATTCATTTAACTGTCTCTCTCTACAAGGCTGCAGGTTGGCAGTGACTGTAATCTTATTTAAGGCCACAACTTCTTAGGGAAGCCTTTTTCTTAGCAGACTTCTCTCCAGGTTTCAGTAACAAATCCCTCTACCCTTGCCCTCAGGACTACAAATGGTTGTAGAATCCAGCTGTTGCTAGCAAATGATTTCTTTTACCTCTTTTAACACCTTTTGTAACTATTGCTTCATTAAACTCTCCTTACTGATCCCTTTTGACTGTGACCTCTGCAGAACTTCCCTAACGTATGTGGGTCAGGGCAGGGGAATATTGAGATACCCATACCACATACCTAAATATTTTGGAGATTGAAATCATTCTACCAAACTATTTAAAGAAAGTTCCATTCTCCTAACCTGACAAATGTATCATGAAAAAAGACCTGAGAGACTAGATTTTAATACAGGATTATTGGACCCCTTTTAGTTCCATGCTAGAATGTGAAGGTACCTTACCTTATCTCTCTCTCCTCTTCCATATGCACATCATCCTGCACCCTGAGAGGCCTCATGCATGTATCTATAGACATCCTAGGCCATAAATTCAAGCTCTGCAGACACACAGCTACCTCTTGGCTGCCCATTAAGTTTATGGATTTATATATTTGTGGTGTGTTCTGCCTTTGGCAGGTTAAATCTTTTGAAGAGGCCCATGTGGAACTTTCAAGTGAGTATAGGCTATTTGGTCAGGAAATTCCAGGGGTACTAGGTACCTGATGCATGGTCAAGAAGAAGGAATATGGCTTCCTGGAGGATACAACCCTTCAAACCATAGACTCTTTATCTCATGGGGCGGGATATGAGCTTAGAGGACCAGAAGAAATTCTTCTACTGAATGGGGCCCTGTTTTGGTAGCCGATGACAGGATAGATCATCTCTTTACTTTCTAGACCCTGTTTAATATATCATTTCTAATACAGTAGTTTTCATAGCTCAAGAATGCAAGGAATATTTATTGATGAAGTCAGTGATGAAGAAGTGATGTGATGTCTAGATCTTCTGGGCAGAAATCTTGGTTTATTTTAAGATTTAAAAATTGCCATAGACATAATTTTTTATTTTATCTTTGAATTTGGATGTTTAGCTAATAGCTATCACCATAAATGTCTTAGATAATGCATCACTTTCTGCAAAAGTAATTTTGTGCCCGACATAATTCTGATATATTTCCAAATTAGTAGGTTTCCCTGAGAAAGAAAATTTCTGTCAGAAACTCTACTGGGACTCCAGGTGACCAAGAGAACACCTATTCAATTGACTGGTAAACTGTCTTTCATTTCAGAGAAACCCTGATAAAAGGAAAGCAAGGTTTAAAAAACATGTAGATGGCTATTTTTAAGGTATAGGATCCCAAGATTTGAAATGCTATCTTTTATAGTCATTATTAGTAATTCGGGATATTGTCTGATAAAGTCTTCCCTGTTTAAAGAGGTTTTTAAGTTAAATTTTCCATCCCTTCCAGGCAGAAATGAGACTACAGCAGTTACTCTTAGGTTAGCAATCAGTACCCTCAACAAGCTGAGAGACAGGTCATTCATCGCTACCACTTTCAGATGGAAAGTGCCCACCTGCATAATCATTGTAACTCATGGTAGCTAAGCCAGACAAATATCAACAGGCTAAGTTGATCAAAGTGGCAGATAGCTACTCTGGGCTTACGTGATGGTTGACGAGCTCCTCCTTAAGAAGGCTTGTGGAGGCAGTGGAAAAACTAGCAGTTGACTTTAAATACTATTCAGTGTTCAGGTTGCAGTGTTCCAGGCAACTGAATAGGTTAAATGACAGTTCTTTATTATGGATGAGTTTTTTATCTTTAGAAATTGAATATGTAAGTGCCTTGTCCTACAAAGAGGTCAGTTTAGTTCCACATCTTTATAATGACAGGACCACTAAGCTAGGGAAGACATAGAGATCAGTGCTATTTACAGTGTGGTCTGTAGACTGGCATCAGTCAGCAAATTGTCAACTATTGGCTCATGATGACATAAGTATAGAAAGTGAGTGCATTTAGAGACTTTTATAGCATTTTCTTTTTTTGATATGTTTTTCTATTTCACAAAAGATTGAGAAAAAAAAAAATCCAAGTAGTCTTTCACCAGTGAAAGTTTGAGATGAACTGCTCTAGGTTCCAATCATCTGATTCATTTAATCACTTATTCTTCAAGTCAAAAAACTATTTTGAACACCCATGATGTGCCAGTCATTGTACAAGAGACTGGAGATGGATCAGTGAACAAAGATATCCATAATTCTTTGTCCTCAATAAAGCTTAGAATCCAACTGAAGAGGTAGATAGTAACCACAGTTTTTACATAGATAAAAAATTGTAGTTCTGAATGGAGACATACAGAGTGATAGAAGGCTGGGGAAGAGTTTCCTAAAAAAGAATCTGAGAATGTATATAAAACAACTAGATAAAAGGAGGGAGAAAAGAGCACTACAAACAGGAGACACAGTATATGAAAGAGACCTGGAGCAAGAGAGAGTGTGACAAGCAAGAAGAAGAAAAAAAAAAATATATATATATATATATATATATATACACACACACATATGTATATTTTTTTGGTTTAAACACAGAGCTGTGAGGGAACAGGGCAGGGTACAGGAGGTACCTGCACCAAACTAAAAATACCCTTGTGGGTCATCTTAAAGAATTGTTACTTTTGTTCTAAGATTGGTAGAACAGCATGGAAGGATTTTAAACAGAAATGATTTGATAAAATTAAATATTGAAAAGTTCACTCTGGTTCCTGACCAGAAATGGATTCTTGGGCAAGCAAAGAGAATCGAGGAGGTTAAGTTTTGTTGTTAAGTTGAATTGCATCCCCCCCAAAAGATATGTTGAAGTCTTAACCCCAGAATGTGTACCTCAGAATGTGATCTTATATGGAAACAGGATCTTTACAGAGACAAGTTAAAGTGAGGTCATTAGCATGGGCTTTAATTTAAGTCATTAGGGTGGGCTTTAATGAAAGAGGGACATTTGGAGACAGAGATAGACATGCACAAAGGGAAGAAAATTTGACACTGCAAGAAGATGGCCATGTGACTGAAGTTATACATATACAGATCAAGGAATGCTCAAGATTGCCAGCAAACACCAGGAGCTAGTAGGGGCAAGAATGGATTCTCCTCTATAGCCAACAGAAAGAGTATGGCTCTGTCAACACCTGGATTTCCCACTTTTAGCCTCCAGAACTGTAAGACAAATTTGTATGGTTTTAAGCTACCTGGTTTTGGGTAGTTTGTTGCAGCAGATCTAGAAAACTAATACAGGTGGTATGCAGAGTAATAAGGTAAAAAGTGAAGGTAGCTCAAACGAGGATGGCACTGACAACAAGTGGTATAAGTGTATAGCACAGAAGTGGTGTGTGTGTATGTGTGTGTGTGTGTGTGTGTGTGTGTGTCTATTTAATTTTATCAGATCATTTCTGTTTATACATACACACACACATAAATTGCATGGGTACTCTATTACCATGGAAGTTGAAAGCCGAAGCTGTGTTCTCTACTGCAGAAAGATGTGTGGAAATAAAAGTTCAGCCAAATGAGAAAAGCAAAAGCTATTTATTTAGAGCTAGCTATAACAAGGGAATGAGCCACTGTCAAATGTGTTTTGTCAGAGTCAAAGGTAGGCAGACAGGTGGGAAAGCCTTATAGGGGGATAAAAAGCGAAAATATCAGGTGTGCCTTTATTGGATGCTGTTGGCATAGGCAAACCGTAGGCTGGCTAACTAGAAGTGGAGCATCCCACGTGATTGGTTAGTGCTGCATATTTGGCTTTCTCTGGTTGATCCTAAGTTGGCAGTAGGAACAAAAATTAGAAAAGCTGTCAGGTATTAATCAATCCTGACCATTTGGGGCTGATATTTAAATACGTTATTGTTTAGTTTCCCTAATTGTTACTAGAGATACTAATTCCCAGGTTCTTATTCCTTGTACTATGTTTTTGCAAAATACTATTAATAGGGGAAGCACACTGAGGGATTTTGAAAACTCTCTAAACTATTTTTACAATTTTTCTATAAGCTTAAATTAGTGCAAAATAAAAAGTTAAAACATAATTCATAGTGGATATTTCTAGATAGAAGATTCTATATGATTTTATGTTTATTTACTTCTTTGCATTTTTCAAATTGTCCTCAGTAAATATTTAATTTTTTGAAATAAAAATAATTTATGTAAAAATAAAAACTAAATGCTGCTTAGACATATGCTTCTTTTAGACTCAACCTCCGGTTTTTGAAATAATAGCATGGTCAAATGACTATTTCGATGAGTTTAATTTGAGGCACACATGGCAAGAAATCTAGATTTAAAACCTTGATTAATTTTAAAATGTGATAGTGTCTGAAAAAATTAGCATAATATTTATTGAATAATAGTCATACATTCCTAAATGAGGAAAGCAGGGAATTTTATAGAATGAATGCATTGTGATTAAACCAAAACACAGATATCAAAATGGACCATAAACTGAATAACTCATGAATATTAAGAAGTCATAATAGCTTAACAGTTTTTAAAAATGCAAAAGAAAATCATTTGATGACTCTGGAATTTTGAAATAAGCATATAATAAGCATTATCTTGAAATAGCATTGATGAAGACATTATTGAAGCACAGTATACTATTCTGGAAAATGTATTATTAAAGGACATAGTTGAAATTTAACTGGGAACAGTACCAAAAATAAGCAATATATGGGAAATTTAAAGGAATTTATATTTAAAATAACTTAGAATGTTTCCAGAATATGCTAGTTGTGTGGCATGAGAGACCTAAAGGAAAGATAAGAAATTATCCCTGACTTAAGGAATTTAACAAATGTGTTAATAAGGCAATATGCACATGAGACCAGAGGAGAAACTGTGATGAGGAGATAAATTAATTGTGCTAACATATTTTGTACAATTAGCACCATGGGCAGCCAACAAAGTGAAAAATCAGAGTTGAACAGAATTATCAGGGAAAGTTTCATAAAGAATTAGACAACAATGTATCCACATAAATGTCTATTTGTTTCAGCTATAAAAATGAGGAGATATAAGATAGATGTCCAAAAACAGGTCTTACACTTTTGGTCTGCCCCATTTCAGAACAAGACATTTATGGGAAACTTGAATATTATTCTGAAAATATCTGCCACAAATTTTAGACCAGTAGAGTCAGTGTGATTATGTACCATATTTAGTATTTCCTTCACACAATAATAGCAGTAGTTATTAGCATTGTGGAATATTATTTTCTACTAAATGCTATGCATATAATGTTATGCATATTTTCTTCATCTTGGCAAGAGACATTCAAAATAGGTGCTATTGTCTGCATTTTAGAGTTAATTTTATCTGAGGTTCAAAGAAATAAAATAACTTTCTCAAGTCAATCAACTGGTAAGAAATCAGAGTTGATATTTGTCACTCGCTAACATCTGAATTCTTCTCTAATATTCCACATTGCCTTTCTACTTAGTTTGGGACTGCCACAAAGTGGAGGCTTGAACCCAATCTTGTATTTGATCAACTAGAAGTTAAATGAAGAGTCACACCCACTTGATATGGGTGACTATTTACTTGTCTCTGCCCTGAACTTGACTCGAAACCAAAATGGCTTAAACACAGTCAACACCAACAGGTCAGTATTGTGATTTTCTCGAATTTGGTCTTGACGTTTCTCTCTGGAGAATAGCTATAAACTCTAGCCCTGTTCTGATGGGACTTCGGGGGATGTGGCCATGGGAGGTTATAATAAGCCTTCCGTGGGACACTTCTTTATCCTGGAGAACACCCTAATGCCTAAGTGTCCAATTAATGACCAGGCATCTCTCATAAGAAACTTGTTTATACTGGCAGACACCCATATGGATCTTTTCTGACTTGTGTCCAGTTTATTCCTACCAAGATAGCCACTCTTCAGGATTGCCCCAGTTGGAAGGAGGGTCAGGTTTGGGTGTGTCGACCAGGTGAGACACAGAGGAGGCAGTACAACAGAACACATGAAATAACAGAAGCATTTTATTACTCACAGATCCGTGAGAGAAGAGGGGTTCCACAAGGGCTGATGGGAATTCTGGAGGTGGCAGGGTGTTCAACCAGTGAGTAGAGAACAAGAGAGACAGACAGACAGACAGAGAGAGATGTGGAACTATGCCTTTCATTAAGGTCCATGGATTTTGTCCCTTAGACTTTTCTCCAGGGGGTTGTGAATTGGCTACTTAAAAAATAAATGTAGGAAAGGGAAACTTATTTACATACTCTGGTCATGGTGTTAGCCGTTTAGGTTTTATTGTGGTCAGCAGCTGTGGCATGTGTTGTTTTGGGTCAACAAGATGAGGAACATGCAGGCTATATTGCAAACAACCACACAAGAAGGGGAAATTTTAACAGAGCCACAGGTGACAGGATACAATTGGGTTTTAAATAACTTATGTAAGACCTAAAAATGGATGTTGAGGCAGCAAGTTTATTAAACAAATTTAGGACAGCCAGATTTCTTCATCAGATACTGTTTAGTGGTACGAACTAGTACCACTTCCATGTTGTCTACCTGTCATTGAGCTCTTGAGGTGTCACTCATATGAGCTCTCTATGGTATGGTATGTCATCATCATTTTGATTTTATTTTGACTTATGATGGTTGGCTTCTGAAATTCTATATAGGAAGAACTGAATGATATTCAGGTCAGTGGACTTTCTGGAGAGGAAAGGGACAAAAGGACTTATCTTGCATCTGCATTCACATGGCATGTACGCTGTTTCAGAATTAAAGTAATTTTAGACTTTTTAAGTGCACACTTTATGTAAGCTTCCATAAATATAAAAATGTTTTGCCTCAAAGATTGTGACTATTAACTTTTTAAATTGTTATCTTTTTATATTATCTGTTTATATTTATTATAGTAGAATGATGAATTACAGTTATAATTTGGCACTGCCACTGACTCCATCTTTTGACTCCCAATATTTTCTGTTTTCCACAAGTGACTGCCCCATCATATCCTGCCTGTCATTCCTCAGCACTTAACATAATCCTATGCAAGTTCTCTTACTAACAGCAAGACATCTTATTAATCAACATAAGGAGCTTTAAGCCTCTACAACTGAAAAAGCACTATGTAGGGGACATTATGCACTGAAAAAAATTATTGACTATATTTGGCTTATTAGGAAAAAAATTTAATGTGTTCATTAATGCTACACTTCTATTTAAGTATCTATATCTGAGGGCATTATTTGTTAAAAATGCTTTCTCATGTCTGCGATAAAAAAGAATTTGCTGAGTGAGGATCTTTGGGATGGAATATAAAATCTGCAGAAATGCAAATACACTTTCATTTACCAATGACTCTTTGATGGTATAAATGCCAACACAGTACCAATTCCTAGACTCAGTATATGTTCAGCCATGGATAAAATATCTTCTTTAGTCACATTAAAACCATGTTTTATAACTATTTTTTTCTGTTCAACCAATCATCAAAAGTAGTTTGCAATTATATCAAATATATACTGGTAAAATATGACACATTCTAAATAAAGATGGGAATTGAAATGTTTAAGCTTTGTCAATGTCTCTGCCCTCACTTTAAGGATAGGATAAAGAAAATGGGTATGTAGGTGGATGGAAGATTTATAAAGGGATCAATGCTAGATAGATTGATGGATTGATAGGTGACTGATAGATAGACAGATATATTTAAGCTTCATTTTTTTCTGTAATTTTTTACATTTGATGTCCATAAAAAATGTAAGGGTATGAATTTCTCCATTCAAAGGTAAAGAAATGATAGTTCAAATAAAATAATCATATTGCCCAATTCATAGAATTGAAACGTGACCATCAGAAGTCAAGCTCAGTTTTTGTCTCACACTACTGACTCCACTATTTCCTCCTAACAACAGATGTGCCAGGATAGGAGGAGACAAACTTGACAATGGCACATGTAAAGACAAAGAGTCAATGAATGAGGTTCCATAAGAAAAGACAAAAGATGTAAGGATCATAGTTTCACAGTTTGAAGAGGGGACATGTTGTAAACTAAGGCTTACTTATGGGAAAAGTGTTTCTAAATAATATCAAAATTATCTAGCAAAATCCAGAATGAATGCTTATATGTAATAATAAAATACATGCAATGCATATTATATGACATCAAAATACAACACATTCCATTATGTTATATTATGTCACTTTATTGTATTATATTTCAATCCAGTTTTGCAGAACCATTGCTTATGAAATGTTTGTTTTGCCTACTTTCTCCCACCTTTCCCTCCACTCCCACCCCCAAAACTTCTTAGCCTAAGAACCAGTTTCCCTTTAGTGAGGATTTATGATCGTTGCTCTAAAGCAGTCCAGAGGGGAGCCCTGGAAGCTCATTTTCCCTGACATATCGAACATGTACACACCACAAAATTAGCTACCTAGTGAGTTAAAACCCCATAATTGCAATAGCAAAAGGAAAATTACTCAAGCAGATTTGGTTAGCCACAGTAACAAGACTTATAACCTTTATGAAGGCCTTTGGGCCCTAATTATTCAGCAGCTGCTGCCAGGGCTAAAACATACCCAAGTCTCCAGCAGTCAATTTGCATTTTCCTTCCCCTTAAGCAGGCTGTCTTGTTCTGTTGTGCTACCTGACCTATTTTTGAGGCCCTCTACCACTATCAATAACAAAAGTCTCTCTCTCGGTCTCCAACTTGAAGAAGAAAAATTTTGATTAATAACATTTAATAAATCCAAGGACCTTTAAAAAAAAACAAAAGATTAAAAAATCATGTAGAAGGTTAAGCTCTGGCCAGTTTCTAGATGTGTAGTAGATGCAGTATGTCACCAGCCAATTCCTTAATGGGCCAGGCTTTCAGGAGACTCTAAGGAAGTTGCTACCGTAAGAGAAGCTGCCATGATAAATGATTCATCAAAGATGATCATTCATACATTTTGGTTACAATCATGGCCATTTGTTTGTTACTTCTTATTGTGGGAATGTCAAAACTGAGAGTAGTTCTCTGCCTTTTGTTGATAACCTTGATTAGGCATCAAATAATGAGGGTTTGAACTGAGCAACTCTATAACCATTTCTTTTTTTTTTCCCTGGGGTAGGGGAGTGGTGATGGTTATACGGTAGATGATTATATAAATCATTGCACAGATGTTTTCTTGAGTGACATAAACTCCCACCAAAGGTTAAAAACATTGTTAACTCCCACTGTTGCTAAAACAATAATCAATATACTTTGTAGAGAAGTGTCCATAGTCAGGAGATGACTGGAGTACAGGTATAGCACATCTCTTTCTTCTCAGATGTTTCCTTGAAAAACAGATGCTCTGTTTCCACTTGATAACACCGTTTTCTTTTTTAATTGACCAGGGGAAAATCAGAAAAAAAGAAAGCTTGTTTACTTTTTGTTTTTATTTCATTTTGTGGAGATGCAGCAATGAGTATGTTTGTGGATGTATTCACTGACATATATCTGACTTATCTCTCTCTCTTTATATCTATGTAGATATATAAATATAGAGATCTGGAGATATAACTATAGATATATATCTACATATGGATCTAAACATATCTATATGTATAGAGAGACATTAAGAGAGATTATGTTACTACCTTTTACTTTTATTGGAAGGACTGGATGCATAATTTTTGAGGCCCAATGCAAAATGAAAATGAGTCCTTTTGTTAAAAAACTATTAAGAATTTCAAAATGGTGACAAAAGAACATTAAATCAAGCACGGGGCCCTGTGTGACTGTATAGGTCACACCACCGTGGAGCTGACCCTGTCTATTGGGCTCTCAGTTGACACTAGTTAAAGAGACTGGATCAAGTCAACTCTGCTCCCTTCCTCAGCTTGCTGAGATAAATGGTAGCAGTTAAATAAAAGTGAGATCTGCAGCTATCCAGCTCATTCCTAACATTAAACTAGGACATTTGGAGATAGGAGGGGAGAAAAGGCCCTTTTCTAATTTGCAGTGAGAATCTTGTTTGGTGATTATAAGCTGAATGCAAGAAGAAGGAAAATAAGACTGGTGCCACCTTGTCAGTGATTTAATTATTTTCGCATCTACACTTGTTTTTGAAGCTTATCAGAGCAAAGTACTGTGGGCAGCCCAGCTGTCACTGTTATCATTGTGGCTCGGAGTATTGTAGTCCCGATTCCCATTGTAATGCAATTAATCTTTTCCTTTGCACTAATGGATGAACAAGCATATTTACTGCAGCATAAAATCTTAATTATTTTTTGAACAGACGCATAAAGGGAATGTAAATTAACAGGAAGTGACAATTGTGATAAATGTGTACTATATCTTTAAATGTCAGGGTTCCTATGATGTAGACTGAGCTCATGCTTGGATATGAGAGCTGCACCACTTGCATTTACCTGTGTGAGGTCACACACAGTCATCATGCTCAAAATTTATTCTTAGAGGGTGACTTGTACATTTAGTCCATACTGACTCGAAATTATAGTATGTTGACAAGGCTGTCTTCAATAGAGTGTCATTCTTCATGGGTTACTCTTGAGCTACTGCTAATACTACTGTTTTTAAAAAGTGTAATTTATTGCTACTTGTTATAACTGAATGCTTGCAACAGCAGCAATAGATATTTAATTCTATTTTTTTCTATATTGAGCATTGTCTTGGCCACTTTCACAAAAATTCTCATTAAAAATCTTTACAACTGCAACATTATGAAGAAATTCAACAAACGTAGTTTGATCAAAAGAAGACAAATAAAAAGTAGCACATATTGTATGATTCCATTGATATAAAGTTCAATTACAGTAAAATCTAGTTTATTCTGTGAGAAGTTTGTAGGTTTTCCTTGGAGTGGGGAGTGGTTGGAAAGGATGCTTCTGGGTTGCTGGTAATGGTCTCTTTCTTGATTTAGATGCTGGTTACACAGATGTTTTCAGTTTGTAAATATTTGTTTAATTGTACAATCGAATATATAGGCTTATCCTTGTGAATATCATACTTCAATAGCAACTTTAAAGCTCGCCTTCACTCTTTTCATGTTTTATCAGTAGTGCTCATTAAAAACTGAGATGCAGAACAGT
Organism: Cynocephalus volans; assembly: GCF_027409185.1. NCBI lineage: Eukaryota > Metazoa > Chordata > Mammalia > Dermoptera > Cynocephalidae > Cynocephalus > Cynocephalus volans. The sequence continues at coordinate 140,591,827 of NC_084463.1, read as the reverse complement.
TAAACAACAAGCTGGCCGAAAAGTTAAAAAGGGGCAGAGCAATGCTTTGAATCGATGTCTTTTTTTAATTTCAGGGAGTCTCTGTCCACAATAAGGTTGACCTCTGAGCTTTTTTGTCTCTTCATATATCATGATGAGCAACACCAAAAGAGTTTAAAAAGTCATTGTTTTTCTCTGGAAGAAAGTGATGATAGTCATGGGGGAGTTAAGTCTGCAATCTTCTGACTTTGCCTTTTTAATTCTATTTACAGTACTATTTCCAACATGGGAGAAACAAATGGATTTGTGAAAGGGAAAATCACTATTGTTTGCAAGATCACTTCGCTTATTCGTCGTTACTGGAGTAAAATGCTTTGTATCCATTACTCTTCTGTCTTTTATAGATGGTACTTTGTGTGCTACATAGTCATGATGTTACTACTTTTGTGATGCACCAGTAGAGTTGTAAAAGATTTTGTTGGGAGCGACCCAATTAAATTATTACTCTTTTATATGCATATTCACTACATCCAATTTCTGTAACAAGGCCAGATTCTATTTCATACTGATGTGTTCATATTTCTGTTGCATTAGGCGTCACATCTCTTGTTTCTTTGCTCCTTTATCTAACACTATTATATTTCTTCCTTCTAAATGCCTTCGTTGCCTTTTGATGGCCTTTCTCAGTTAAGATTTAGCCTAGGAGTAAAGATAGGGATAACCTGTGAATTGTCTGGGGTCAGTTTCTGTTAACTCCTTTAATAGCTCCTTGTGTTTCACACCGAAGCCTTGAAGAAGTGTGAACAAACCTGCCACGATGAACTTATCCTGAAATTCCAGAAATTCCTGAAATTCCTTTGGATTTACTTTCCTTCTACCTACCTGGATCTTCCATTGGCACTTTCTACCCTCAGTCCCTGGCACCTAAGCTTGCCATTTTCCCCTTCTCCCTGTTATTTTTTTTTCATTTGAGTTTAGTCATTCAGTTTTCACACTGTCACCTTCATGTGAACATTGCTGCCTCTACAATGCCTCATTGCAAACTAGAAAAAGGGTGTCTCCTTTCTTCTCCCCAACAGACACATGAGCAAACGAAATAACACAAGTGAGAGTTTCTGAAATGGTGATAACAGATGCTCAGTAATATTTCCCTTTATTTCTGGTGATCCCTGTTTCAATTTTAGAGAATCTCAGCATGATAAAGTTGAAATAGTAGACCCTGTTCATGAAAAACCACAGAACTCCAAGAGAAGCTGGATTTCACTCAGGCTTAAGTAGAAATTATTGAGAAATAACTGTTTCTTCTTTATGCATAGGCCATTCAATTTGGAAAAATGAACCAGGCAGAGTCAAGCAGATTGCAGAACGCCTAATAATGCCCTGATATAATGTGCAAAATAAAATACTACACTGGAATGGAAGTCATTTCACAAATAAAACGTCTCTATTACTTTTCAGGGAGTTCTTGACTTTTCAGCCTTTCTACTGAGAACCCGTCAGAGTGAAAATCAATTATTTTATCTGCTACCTTTTAATAACATTTCCGATGAAGTTAGGACTACTGAAGAACAGCGAAAAATCCTCTGAAAAATCTCTAAATTGTAACTCTTTGTTACCTTTGTTCTGTCATACCAACAAAAAACACAACTAATGAATAGGCCATACATTTTATATTTTTTGATATATTTGTATTTTAATTGTGTTATTTAAAACGTAGAACACTGATATTTTAGTTAATATAATTTGTGTCAACCAGTATTTATTCAAAATATTAGAACACTAATACAGTTCTGTGTTAGAAAAATGAGGCACATAAATGTTTACAAAGAGTTTTAATAACATGGGAAATGCTAAAAATATAATGTCAAGTTTAGAAAAAGGCAGGACAAAAGGTATATAACATTTAAGCTCAGTACGTAAAACAAACATACAGTGAATTAGATGAAAGAGAAACACAACAACTGTTAGCAGTATTACCTCGTGTGCTGTGATTATGGAGTGAGATTGTTTTCCCTCAATATTCCTTTTGCTTGTGTGCACTTTCTAAACTTCTACACTAAGCACATATTATATTGATAACAGAAAGAATAACAACAAAAACCAATAATCATTGCTTTTAACGTATAGGAATAAAAACGTTTATTGTCAATTGTTACTTAATCTGGCACCATACAAAAAGAACGTGTTGCATTTTGATGTTAAATTAGGCAAAATATTTTAGATTTTGCAAATAATTTATGGGCACACATTGTCAGACCTAATCCCCCAATTTGCCCTGTTTTTATTGGTCTTTTCAGACAGAAGTCAAAGGAATAAATTAAACTTTTGTCAGCCACATTTAGACAGAGGACTCTTTCAATACTCAATCACAGAGCCAGGACTTAGTAGAGAATCTAGTGTTTCTCTTATATAAATTCACATAAATAACTACTGTATGTATTTTAGAAGCATAAATCAGGCACTATGCCTGGGACTGAAATCCTTGCCAGCCACATGGAGCTAGAGTCTAATCTATACCCCAGTTTAGAGAGAGGAGCTGAGAAGTGAATGCTGCACAACTCTGTGTGAAAGTCTCAGCTAAGTTCCCTGTGTTTCTCAAGAAGGCAAAATAAATGGTTATATGTTGATGGGGTGGTTATACTTGGTGGCTATATTTTGATGGAGGCTTCCTAAGAGCTTCACCAGAAGGAAACTTGTGTTGCTCAATTAGTTATCTTCCTAAAATGCTCACAGATCTCTTGCCTGTATTAGACGTGTGGAACTTCGAAGATGGAATTGAGTTCTACACTTGAGTGCAAAACCACTTGTACCTCTAGACGAGGGTCTGCCACCTGTGGTTAATCCCAGATAGCCAAAATGAACTGGCCAAAGGGAGGCTCACGTTCTTTTCTGTCTGATGGGGATGCTCAGTTTCTGAAAGAAGAGGATGAATATTAAAAAGTTCATTAAGAATCTCATTAAACAGACATGAGATCAGTCTTTTCTCAGTTTTCTTTTTGCAGAAGAGTCCTTTGACGGGATAAGAATTATTTATAGATTTTATGTTGGTGGCTCACATATTTTGTTATTGCCAAGCTTAATTTGAAGGCCTCAATGCTTTCTTTTGGGTGTGCAGATAAACTATACCTTAGGCCATCAAAGATATCTTTTCTCTCTAAGCTGTCCATCCAAAATAATGGCTGTGAAGATACAGTGTGGACGGTGGTCTTCTTGTGACATTTTCTTGCAGGACTAGGTATGTCAGAGTGATTTGACTACAAGAATGGTTTCTTCATTAGATAATTACATATCATGCTTAGCCATGATAGTCTAATCATGAAATCAAGAGGAAGCTGTCTTGGACACCCTGACCTCTAGGTAATTAAAAGACCAGGAGAAAAAACAGAAATATTTCTCATACAGTATGAAGAAACTCATGATTCAGCCTAGAAGAGTGAATAATAACTAAAAAAAAGAGAAAAGTTTCTTCCCAAATGTTTTATATTTAATAGGGAAATCCTAAGCATTTTTTCTATTGTTTGGCTTGAAATTAGTATGGTATGCTTAGTATGATGATTAAATAGAACAGTACCTAAATGGATCAGCTGTGCAGTCACTACTCATTTTATACATATGGGCTAAGTTATAGTACCGGTTTTCAAACACAAATGCCTAGTTGGCCAAGCCTCAAATAAAATTCTGTAATGTACGAGAGAACAATAGGTTTATAATTTACCAGGTAAACTAAAAAAATTTACCAAATAAGCTAAACAAATTTTCTCCAAAAAAAAGAAACAGGAAGTAAAAACAAGAGATTCTCTATGGATTGAATGAAGGTATTTCATAATATCACACACATTTCTTTAATTCTTCAGATGGTCACGTGAGCCCATGTCAAGTTCAGAGAGTCATACGTAACAATTTGGTTAAACTAAACAAGTCACTTTCATTGAGTAACAACTTTTTGACTGGTACTGAGTAAGATGCCAGGAATTTCGTTAATGAGTAAAGTAAGGCTCTTGACCTAGAGGAGGTTACAGCTTGGTGTAGTATCAAAACCTTTAGCAAAGACTTGAGAATAATGTGTGTACCTGATTGTTTCTGACTTGATCAAAGCAGAATTCTCAAATGCTAAATGCACAATGCATATATTTTAAACCAACCTTGGAAACTTAGTATACTATTTGCAGAAAGGCACAGCTATTAATAGATAAGGTAGTATTATAATGAGAATCATATAAGAATATTTGCTACAATCTTTAGGGCCTGTTCATCACTAATTGACACAAGTAGATGCAGTTGTGATACACCAAAAAAAAAAAAAAAAAAAAAAGAGATAAGCAACATGACATTTTTGGCTGAGAGGAAGTTGTTACTATTTGATTGCATTTTCTTGATTACATAATACAAGCTCTGCCCATAGTTTCTAATTATTAAATGCTGGATAACAGTCTTCAATAATTATTTTACAGATAAGCTCTCATAAAACACAAATTTCAGACTAATTCTTCTCCTTTTCTCTACAGTTTTTTTCTTTTATAATTTGATGTAGAATGTAACATTTGTATTCTTTAGGGAATGTCATCTTTATTTCATTACTTATGATTCATATATTTTAACTTTATGGAACCCCTTAGGATATTTACTTTATAAAGATTATGGCAATACCAAAACATCTATATTTCACCCATCCTATGAGTTTAAGATGGAGCTTTTAAAATACAACCTCCAGAGCAGATGTCAAATACCGAGGTCTAACCTCAATTTCATATAATAGCATGACTGTTGATGTATTATGTTAGGAGAACATATCTGTCTCTATTCTTGTGATGTTGTGATTTCAGAGAAATCTTTTTCCTCTCCCTCTATAACATTTTGTCATTCACTCTCTCTCCTTGGAGCTATGTGCAAAGGAGAAATATTTTTTCCTTACAGCTATTTTCATCTGCCTCACTCTCAGCCACCTGTCTGAGAAAACTGGCAAGAAAAAAGAGGTTAAATAATTTAACTATAAATTAACTAGATGAATATTCGTATGGGGATCTTATAACACTTAAAATAACTCTCAGAAAATTTTTACTGATGTAGGTTTTGGGCTTTAGATATGAATTTCAGACTTGGAGATACAGAACTGAGGAATCATTTATGAAGTGTTATTGAGTTATAAAGGGAATAAATAATAAGTTTTGCCATGTATGGGACAAGTAAGTAAAATCATATATCCAGATCAGCTTCTAATAAAGCCCTTCAGGTGCAGTTTACTGACACTTATAAGAAAAAGCTATCTTCCTTTCCATTTCTTGATGTCTCATAAACTATTATGAATATAAAATAAAGTTCTTTAAGGCATTTGGAAAAAATTTATGTAGATAACTTACAAACAAGTTTATCAATCAGTTTCTGAAATGGTTTATAAAAAAAGTTCATGTGACAAAAATTATGTTAATATAATTAGAAAAATGTGTAAGTCATAAATATTGAAATTGAAAGGGACAAATTTGATATTTCTGGGAAGGCAAATTAGATAGATTTTTTCATGTAACATATGTAACAGACATATGTGCAGTCATTAATAATATGTTAACTTCCTATTATCTTTTTATCAATTTATAAAATTCATTCACTTAATTTGACATTTTTTTTTTTTCTACTATGTACTTGAGGTCTATGCTAAGTTCTGGAAGTATCTGTGAACCACAGGCCAAAACCAACATGGTCCCTGAGTTCACAGGCCTTTTATAATCTATGACCAGTGATTTCCACCAGAAACCCAAGGGAGAGTCAAATATATGGTTCTGACTGTGTAATAAGGGAGGAAATACAATGATGATAATGTGATGCAATGTTAGAGGGATGTGAAAGATAGTGTCACAGCATTTTGTAGGGCACAATCATAGTTTAAAGATTTCATAGAATGCTCTCTAGAAGAAGTGAAGCTGGAGTCTTAAAATAATCTTCAGTGACTATGCCATACATTCATCTTTTCATTAATTTAATAAACATTGCTGCTATGTTCAAACTATTGTGCCAGTCACAGGAGAACACAGAAAAGAATAAGGTAACACATGGGCCCTCAGGGATTTCATACTCTAATGTGCCTTGTGTATGGAGACAGTCATAGGAGAACAGTATATTACAATAAAAGTGCCTGGAAACTTACAAAGAAAGGAGAATCATCCTCAAGGGACGTGGAGGAGTTTGGTAAATTCACAGAGGCAGGGTCTTTACATTCAGGTCTTAAAAGAAAACAGACACTTTGGGCTCTGGAAATACAGAGAGATGGATTAAACTTTTTCTTTTCCCCATATTCCTCCCACTACCTACTACTAAAGACTCTATACATTTTACATAAAACATTATGTATACATTATACACAAAACAATTATAATAATCATCTGAAAGATGCAAAGATGAGGGCAGAGAGGCTAGGTGGCTCAGGCCCCAAGAAACGGCATGGTGGTGAGCTCACTGGATATTCTATTTTCCTCATATATCTCAAACTCGGAGGTAAAGAAGCTGGCAACCCAGAAACAACAACAGCCTCATAACATGTTATTAAGACCCAAATCTTTAAGACAATAAGTGCCTTATTACATTTAAATATCCCAGAGAAAACTGTGGTTCCACTTCAGCCATACCAGCAAAGTTTGAGAGAGGATCCAAGAGTTCCACACTCACCAAATTGCAATAAGGTGCCCCAACCTGCCCACAGAGGTGGTGTCAGAGAAGGCTGAGCAGAGAGGAGATCCAGGCCATTTCATCCCCATTACCCCTTCTAGGTGGTGTCAAAGGAGGCCTAGTAGAAAGTTAGGTCCTTTACCACTGTCCAGCAGTAAAAAGGCCACCTCCGTGGTGTCAGTGAATTCTACAAGGGTAGCAGTAAAAAGGCATTTATGCCCCTCCCAAGATTTTCCTTTAAGCACAGATCTACTGGGGAGCCAGAACTGTGGACTCCACCCAGCAGTAAAGAGTAATTACTCTTCAGATGTTAACAGAAGCTGTATGGGAAACCTTGCTTCTATCTACACCTAGATATGAAGATCCTCCCTTCCACTGCCAGAACAACTTCAGAAGAAGTCAGAGCAGTTTCATGTGGGTATGCAAAGCAGGCAGGCAATTAGTGACTAAAAAGTCTGCTAATTTGGCTTATATTTAAATAATTGAATGTATAAAATTTTAAGTTTGGTGTTGGTTGGCCTTCACATGAATAGATCCCAGCCAGCTGTAAGGAAATAAACAACATAGGGCCAATTTACAAGAGCTATCACTAATCCGTTTGTTTAACAAAATATACAATGTTCCATAACCAACATGCTTGAAGCAAGTGGGAAAATAGAAAGTTTCTGCAAAAAAAAGACAAGATGTAGAGAAGAATCAAATGGAAATTTATGATTGAAAACTATAGCAACCACAGTAAATAACTCTATGAATTGAGATAAAAGTAGAATGGAGGGACAGAGGGAAAAAAAAAATTAGTGAACTGGAAGATAGACCAATAGAAATTAACCACCTGAAAAAAAATACGATAAACAGAAAAAAAGAAATAGAGGCTCAGAGACATGCAGCAGTATAATAAAAGATCTAAGATTCATGTCTTTGTAGTCCTGGAAGAAGATAAAAGGATGGGGCTGAAAAAGTACTTGAAGAAAGAATGGCTGGAAACGTCCCACAGTTAGACCAAAGACATAAAACTAAAGTCAAGCAGGTAAAAATACTTCAAAATAGATAAAACCATAGAAATCCACACCAAGACACAACATAGACAAAAATCTGAACAATAAAAAAAGCAGTAAAAGATAAGTAATATCTTATTTACACAGAAAAAAAATGTTTTTTTAATAACAGTGGATTTCTCATCATAAACCATGGAAGCCAGAAGAAAGTGGCACAACATTTTTCAAGCATTCAAGCAAAAGAACTACAAACCCAGACTTTTATATCCAACAAAAATATCCTTCAGGAATGAAGAGAAAATCAAGAAATTCTCAGATGAAGGAAAAAATAGGGGAATTTATCATCAAAGGCCTTTGTTTAAGAATGGCTAAAGAAAGTTTTCTAGACAGAAAGGAAATGATATATGAAGGAAGCATGGGACATGAAAAAGGAAAATAAAACAAAACAAAACAACAGAAACAGTAAAATTATGAATAAGTACAATACATGTTCATTTGCCTCTTGAGTTTTCTAAATGATGTTTGGCACTTGAAACAAAAATTAAAACACTTTCTATTGTGGTTCTCAATATATGTAGAAAAATATTTGAGACGATTATATAATCAATAGGAAAGGTTAATGTACGTAAAGGGAGGTAAGATTTCCTGACTTCACTTAAATAACACCAGAAGACTATGATAAATTACATATATATAATGCAATACTAATAATAATCACTAATGAAGCTAGATGAATAGATACACTTAAAAATACTACAGAAAACCAATATGAAACTTTCGTATGAAAAAAAAAGTGTTCAAGTAACCCAAAGGAAGGCGAGAGAGAGAGAGAAAGAGAAAAAAAAAGAAACAAACAAAAAAAATCAAATAGTAAACTTAAGTCCTAATATATTAATAATTACATTAAATTTTAGCAGTCTAAATACAATAATTAAAAAACAAATTAGCATCAGAAAACTTAACCCAATGATATGTTGCCCATGAGAAACACAATAGTATAAATAAATAGGAGTAAAAAGATGAAAGAGGATATGTCATGTCAATGTTAATAAAAAGAAAATGGGAATGGCCATAACTAGTATCAGATAAAATTGATGTTAAAGCAAAGGAAAATTACCAGAAACAGATAAGAACATTACAGAATGATAAAGGGGCCATTGTACCATAAAAGATATATTCTAAACATGTATGCACCAAACAACAGAGCTGCAAAATACATAAAGCAAAAATGGATAGAACTGTAAGGAGAAATAGGCAATTCACAATTATCACTGGAAGCTTTAATATTACTCCCTTAGCAGTTGATAGGAATACTAGATAGAAAAACAATAGGAGTTCACAAAATCCATCAACCCACTGAATCTAATTGACATTATCAGAGAACTTACTCAACAGTAATAGAATTTAGTTTCTTCTTAAGCATGCATGGAACATATACCAAGATAGATTATCTCCTAGGTCATAAAACAAACCTTGACAAATTAAAAAAAATTGAAATCACACGGAGTATTCTCTGACCACAATGGAATTGAACTTGAAATCAATAACAGAAAAATCTCCCAACACTTGGAAGCTAAATACCACACTTCTAAATAATGTATGGACTAAACAGGATATCTCAAGGGAGATTTAAAACTAAACTTAATAAAAATGAAAATACATGTCAAAATTTAGGAGGCAAAACCTATAAGTGCTAAGAGCACTAAATGTTTAGATTAGAAAAGAGGAAAAGATCATTCAAATTAGTAATCTAATCTCCCACCTCTAGAACCTAGGAAAAGAAGAGTAAAATAAATTCAAAGTAAGTAGAAAGAATGAAGAAAATAATAAGGATAGGAACAAAGATCAAGGAGTTAAAAATTCTGACATATGTTACAACACAGATGAACCTTGACGACATTGTGCTGAGTGAAATAAGCCAGTCACAAAAGGACAAGCATTGTATGGTGCTATTCATATGAAATATCTAGAGTAGTCAAATTCATAGAGACAGAATCATATGGTGGTTTCCAATTGCTGGGGGAGGGGTAATGGGAGATATTGCTTAATGGGTATCAAATTTCAGTTTGTGAAAGATGAAAAAGTTCTGCAGATAGATGTTGGTGGTGGTTGCACAACAACATTACTTAGTGCCTTAAACTGTATGCTTAAAAATAATTAAAATGGTAAGCTTTGTTTTAAGTATATTTTACCACAATAAAAAAAAAACTACAAAAAATAAAAAGGAAGTTGAAAAAACACAATGAAGAAAGCCAAAGAAAGAAAGAGCTAGTTCATTAAAAAAATCAACACAATTGTCAAATCTCTAACCAGAATGACAAAAGAAAAGACGAAAATTACCAATATCACAAATGGAACAAAGTACATCACTGCAGATCCTAAGACATCAAAAAGATTATCAAGGAACTTCATGAACAACTGTACACACAAAAATTTAGTGACATAAGAAATAGATCAATAACTGAATAAACTACTATAAATTACACATATAAAATAGATCATTGGGATAGTCCTACAACTCTGAAGGAAATTGTGTTTGTAATTAAAAACTGCCACAAAAGAACTGTCCAGCTCCTGATGATTTCACCAAAGAATTGTTCAAAACATTTGTAGAAGAATTAACACTAATTTTATACAATATCTTCCACAAAATAGGAAAGGAAGGAACACTTCCCAATTCATTTTATAAATCTATAATGATCATGATACCAAATCCAGACAAAGACAGTACAGAAAAAGAGAAAACTGCTGCCCAAAACTCTCATAGGCACAAAGGTACTTCGAAAAGTTCATGGAAAAACAGAAGTGAAAGATAATACGATTCTTTCCATGAATTTTTTGAAGTACCTTCATACAGATGTGAAATCTTTAACAAAATATTAGCATTTGAATTAATCAACATATAAAAAGAACTATACATCATGACCAAGGGGAATTTATTTCAAAAACTCAAGGCTGCTTCAGTATTTAAAAGTCAATCAATATAATCCACATAATGGCAGGATAAAAAAGGAAAATCACACAATCACATCACTCAATTCTAAAATATATTTGACATCATTCAACACCCATTCATAACATGTCTTAGAAAAATAGGAATAGAGGAAAACTTTCATAATGTGATAAAGAGCATTTCTAAAAATGCTGTAGTTAACGTTATGCTTAATGGTAAAAGACTGAATTTTTTCCCTCTGAGGTCAGAAACAAGGCAAAGATGTCTGTTCTCATTGCTCTTAACTCAATATAGAACTGAAGGTTCTTGTCCAGTGCAAGATTGCAAGAAAATAAAATAAAAGGCATACAAATCAGAAAGGAAGAAATAAAACTGTCTCTACTTGCAGATGAAATGACTGTCTGTCTTGAAAATACCAAGAAATGTACATCAAAACTTTCAGAAGTAAAGAGTTCAGCAAAGTCATAAGACACAAGATACACATACAAAAATCAATTGTATTTCTATATACTAGTAATAAACATGGGGATACCCAAATTAAAAATCCATACCACTTACAATTGGTAGAAAAAAAATACTTAGGTGTAAGCATAACAAAACATGTATAGGGTTTGTTTGATAAAATGATGATGAAAGGAATCAAGAAAATCTAAATTCATTTATGAAGAGATATACCATGTTCATGGTTTGGAAGACCTAATTTCCCCCAAATTGATATACAGGTTTAACACAATCCAATCAAAATCCCAGCAAAATATTTTGCAGACATAGACAGTATTATTATAAATTTATATGAAAAGACAAGAAACTATAATAATGAGGACAATCTTGAAAAAAGAAAAAGTGGGAAAAGTCAGTCTATATAATTTTATTATTTATTGTACAACTAGAGTAATCAAGACTTCATGATATTGTGGGGAGAGAGAGATATAGATCAATGGAACTAAATAGAAAACCCAGAAATCGATCCACAAAAGTAAGCCCAACTGATTTTTGAAAAGGTTGAAGAACCAATTCAGTGGAGAAATGTTTTTTTTTTTTTTTTAAACAAATGATGTGGGAACAATTGGATATTCATAGTCAAAAAACAAAACAAAACACATATAAACACACCCACAAGCACAAATACACATATGCACAAACAAACTCAACCTAAATATTATGTCCACAAAAATTTGGTGAAGATGGAATGTGAACATAAAAGTAAAATGTAAAATTCTAAAACTTTCAGAAAAAAATAATTTGGGGAAAAATTTTTGAGTGTAGAGCTAGGTAAAAAAGACTTGAGACCAAAAACATGGTCTATAAAAGGAAAAACGTGCTAAATTAAAATGAAAGAAAAACTTTACTCTTTTGAAAAATTCTAGTGATAGGGAACAAAGAAAAGCTATACCTTTAGGGAAAATATTTCCAAAATTAGCATATCTAATCTAACAAAAGCCTAGCACATAGAACTTAAAAACAGTCAAAATTCAAAAGAGAGGAAAAAAAAAATCAAACCATCCAATCAGAAAATGGGAAAAAGACAAAGACATATATTTCTCCAATTCACCAGAGGATATAGAGATGCACAAAACACATGAAAGTATGTTCAACAGTATTAGCCATTAGGGAAATGCAAATTAAAACCATAGTAGATATCATTACATACCTATCCGAATGGCTAAAATAAAAAATATTGACAGTATCAAATGCTAGTGTGGATGCAGAGAAAACGGATGCTCACACATTGCTGATGAGAATATAAAATAGCGTAGGCACTTTGTAAAAAAAAAAAAAAAAATTACCAGTTTCTTAAAAATCTAACCATGTGGTTGCCATATCATCTAGCAAATGCACTCCTGGACATATATGCCAGAGACATGAAAACTTACATTCACGCAAACCCTATGTACAAATGTTTTATATACATTGTTACTCACGACAGCTCCGGACTGGAAACAACACAGAAGCCTTTAAACATGTGAAAGCCTAAACAACCTGTGTCAACAGACACCAGGGGTACTGCTCAGCAATTGGAAGAATGAAGTACTGATACGCACAATAATTTGTATGCATCTCCAGAGAATTATTTTGAGAAAAAAAGCCAATTCCAAAAGGTTATGCACTGTATAATTCCATTTATATAACATTCTTGAAATGACAAAATTGTAGAAATGAAGGACAGATGAATGGTTATTAGGCTTTAAGGAGGAAGAAGTGGCCATGGCTCTGAAAGGCTACATAAAGGATCCTAGTGGTGATGGAAATATTCTGTATCTTGACTCTATCAACGTCAATATCTTGGCTGTGATATTGTACTATACTTTTGCAAGATGTTACCATTGGGAGAATAGGTAGAAGGTTCCTAGGATCTCTCTGTATTATTTCATACAGCTGCATGTGAATCGACAATTATGTCAACATTAAAAAGTTAATTAAAAAAAATTTTTAACAGATAAGGAAAACACATCTGGCAGAGAGGGGCATTTCGGAGAGAGGTAAAACACAAATTAATGGCATTTTAGAAAGGATTTAAAAGGCTTGGTGGAACAAAGAGTGAAGTGATGGCTTGATATATGCTGTGGAAAGTGATTCCAGGTTAAATTCAGAAGAATGGGACATGGTCTCTTCTTTGATAAAATAATACACTGTAGCAATGGGCACCACGTAGCAAAACTGGGAGAAATCATTTTGATATCTAAGTTAGTTTTATTAGAAAATATAACTCTGAAAATTAGAATAAAGGTCAGCAAAGTGTTCTGGCATTGTTTTGATAGCTTTCAAATTGATTGATCTTAGAATGATTGAATAATGGTAAAACCTGCTGAGCTAAAATTAAAATCAGTGTTTAGTTTTCTTTGTTTTGTGAAGATACACAAAGTACATAACCCTTTGATATCATTTTGTATAATTTCTGAGCCATAAGATAGAATAAAAACCCATTATGTAATTTTCTTGTGGTGGTAACACTTAAATTAATGGTGCATACAAAATTATTTACAGTAAATCATGATAGACAAAGATTGTGACTGATGACTTTTTAAAATGTACTTTTAAATGTATTTTCTGGCTTTAAAATTTCCAGATAAAAATGATGACCTTGACTCTGTCTATAGCAAATCAGTAGCATCCATCCACCTTTAATGAGCCAAGTTTGTGATCCAAAAATTAGTCTTCCTGAGCTACACGGCTTCACGGTGAAGCTGTCCACTGAGGTACCTTTGGTCAAGTTGCAGAGATACAGCCATCAGAACTGTGCTGACAACTTTAATGCAGAATGGGATTCGGTGTTACCAGCCCATTGCTTATTAAAATTTGCAATACTAGCAGGATTTCAATGTATTTTTGTAGGTAAAGTCAGCAATTGTAGCACTAAACTGCACTTTGGAACAAATAGGAGAGTGGCATTTTTGAGATCATAAATGTATTTTAATGACACAACTTTTTGCTCTCTAAGCATAGATCAAATCTAAGAATCAAAACCAGAGGGAAATATTAGGAGAAGAGACGGTGGCATCCCTAGATCTCATACTTGCCTGACAGTGCAATTTAAATCATATTTTTTATGTATAAAACAGAACCTAAGAATTGCACATGTGAGGGTACTTCAAAAAGTTCGTGAAAAGATTAGTATTTTGTTTCTATTTTCCCATGAACTTCTTCAAGTACCCTACTTATATGGATATATAATCATAAGCCCTTAATATGTAAAGAAAATACAAATATAATGCTCTGCTTATAATTTATGCTCAATAATACTTACAATAAATATAAAATAGGGTCTAAGAAGATAATAGTGCAGAATTATTATTTTAATAAAAAGTTGTGGTAGGTATAAATAATTGAAGTGAATGTTGATTTGCCATGCAAAACAAATGGTAAGTACGAGGTCTCTTCAAAAATTCAGGAAAGGATTCATATTATTTTTTAATTCAGTTTTTCCACAAATTTTGAAGCACCCTCATATTATCATAATACCAGAGAGTGATCTGTGGATCCTTTGCTTAATATGCAATACATCCAAAGTGTGTCCCTGTGCCTGCAGCCTCAATGTATCTGGGGGGATGTTAGAAATGCACATTCTCAGACCTACTAAATCAGAATCTGAATATTCACAAAATCTTCAAAGTGGTTTGTAATGTTTGTGCATTAAGTTTTAGAAGCACTGCTCTGACTTGCACCTTCCTGATCCATACACTGGGATTAATATCTTTATTGCAGGATGCTTATAAGTGACAATATGGCAAAACAGGTGAAAATGTTTTTTTAATCGAAAGTGGGGAAAAGCCAAGATTGAAATTAACAATGGAGAACAAAATAAACATTAGCTAATTTGTCTTTTTTAAGAGGATAGGTCAGATATAATGTGCTTCCCCAATTTTATAAATGAAGAAACTGAGGCACATGTAGATTAAGGAACACATGCACAGTCACACAGCTAGTAAGGGCTAGTATAGCCACTGCTCTGAATAACTACTTGTTTTTCAGAACAGTGATATCCTCCCTAGGAATAAGAGGATAGGGCCACAGTAAATACAGAACAATCCAGGAGAGGCAAGATCTTACCCTTCCTGGACAGTGTCACTGGCCCTTCATGTATTCCTTGGTAGCTTTCGGGAAAAAGAGAAACCTCTTTGAGATACTTGTTTCATCTGCTGCTGCCCTGCTTCTATAGCCTCTTTGTTTCCAAAGATTTTGTGTGCTTGACTAATTAAATTTAGAACTAAAATTAACTTTAAAAGGTATTATTATGAATGTGTGTATGTGTATATATTAGTACATTTTCTGTTGCTTATAATAGAATATTTGAAACTGGGTAATGTATAAAGAAATAGAATTTCTTTCTTTCTTACATTACGAGTTTTGGAGGCTGGGAAATCCATGGTCCATGAGGTACATCTGGTGAGTGCCTTTTTGTGAGCGGGAACTCTCTACAGAGTCCTGTGGCAACATAGGACGTCACATGGTGAGAATGTGCTGAACAAGAGAGAGCTAACCTCCTCACTTGCCCTCCTTATAAGCTCATCAGAACCATGTCCATTATTCCATGAATGGATCAATCCATCCATAAGGGCACAGTCCTCACAATCTAATCACCTCTTTAAGGCCCCACCTTTCAAATACCATAATTGAATTTCCCACCCTCTTAGCATTGTTACAGTGGGTATCAAGCTTCAGTGAATTTTGAGGGGACATTCAATCCACAGCAGTGTGTTTAAGTGTAACCGTGCCTACCAGAAATACTGCATTCCTACAGGCTGAGCTGCACTCTTTTCCCTGTACACAACAAGTTCCTTCCTCTCCTAGCCTGTGACCCTGTTCTCTAATCCTATGAGTTAGGCAGGCTCTTTCTCTTACAAGAAGTAGCAACCCACTTTAACGATCTTATGAAAATAGAGGGTAATTTACGGGTTGAGTTCAACTTTTGGTAAAATGAGAAGGCCATTACAAAATCAAGCTGCCATCTCTCTCTTCTCTTCTGTTCTCCGTATCCATCACTGTGTTCTCTCATTCATATTCAGTATATTATGTCTGTTCTTGCTAAACCAGCTTGCAGATGGAGCCAGAGAGATATACAAATCTCATTTCTGTTGCTTCAATTTGGTAGACCCTTTCCTAGCAGGCCACCTCATGAGTCACCTAAATGCCCGCTGAGGTGCTGCCTTTGGAGGAGGGTCCAGGACTCATTTATTGGGTGGTTCCACAAGCTCTGGACAGCCTCTGACAGCCTCCTTAGTGGCACAGCCCGCAGTTTCCTAACACTATTTTTCAGGATTATTCAAAGAAATAGGGCAAATTTAAAACCCTAATTGGGCAACAGACTTTTCTTCCTAGATTCTAATACTGGAAAGACCTTGCTACTTAGTTCTCAGCCCTGAAGCCTCCAGTATCCTTCAGACTTCGGTAAGCATCTCCTTCCTATGGAAGGCAAACACCATGATTAATAAGAGTAGTACCACCTGAACTGTCCTCCCAGCTCTATATAAGGAAATTTCATTTCTTCCTTATGACTCCACTTAAATGCCACTTTTTCTATGAAGATGCTTAGTAAAGGAGACAGTACGTAATCTTTCTATTTCATACAAGAGGCCTGCACTCAATGACAGACAACATGTATTCTGAGATCTTGGGACAGTAACCAAGATATTTTAGTTGCTCAGAAAATGTTTGTTGATTAAAGGAAATGAGTGAGTGTGATTCCTGGAGTTGTTTCAGTTAATTTATGTTAATGTGTTATGTTAGGATTTAGAGAGCATTTTCTCATCTTGACTTCTATTACATTATTAGAGAATCTATTTTGGGTATCCACTTATTTAAACCTTAAAACAAAAGGAAAACAACATTTGTTTGGGGGTACATATCCTGGTGAATGCACGCTGACTATTAATGATCATTATTCTACTTGCTAGTTGCATGCGAACTATGGAATTAATAATCCATTCAGAAGTTTTCCAGGGACCAATATCAGACTGTCATTTATGGCAGGATTATGTAACTCTTTTCCCATTATAGAGCACTGTAGGTGGGGTAAACAGAAGAGACTTTTGGCAGTAACTTGTCCTTGGTCCTGTTTGGCTGCTCCAGGAGATGAGGAAAACAATATATTAGTACACTCAAAACCCTCTGCACCAGTATGCTGGGCATCCAGCTGGAGAGGTTTGATTATGCTATGACAGTTCAAAACCTGCTTCTCATTTTTTTTTTTTTTTTTTGTAAATCAGGGACATTTTAGCCACCTTTAAATAATATTGTCTCAAAATTCTGATTCATCTTTTTTTACGTACATTGAATGAATTTTAGGAAATCAAGAGCAGCAGAGGAGTCAAAATACTAGAGGAAGCCAAATTTCTGAATGGTTCTCCAATGCCTAGCAAAAAGCTTTATAAGCAATACATGCTTAATAAATATCGGTTGGCTCAAAGTATACCATCTGTCCTAGTGACATGCTCTCTTATCTTTTTTTTCCTTTTTGTATGGATAGAGTTGGAAATGCCATTCAAACATTGATCCTGGCACATTGCAGGTGCCCTCAGGTGTGGATCACTTATCTATTGTAAGATGCTCTCCCCTTATCATTTATACCTGCCATTTTCAAGTTAATGTTTATCAAACATGTACAGCCTCATTTATTTCTGAACACCATTTCTTTTCCTCTTACTAAGGATCTGTGGCAGGAACTATTAGTTCCACATCCCAAATATCTTACTCCTGTCTTCTTTTCTAAAATGGTAACCTGATATTTTTCACAGAAGAAGTAGGCTGGGCTACTGATCTAAAGGTATGCATATAGCCGCCAAATTCTGACTAATAAGACATAATAGCAGTCTGATTGGAGCGTTGGGAGGCTGAGAAGAGGGAGGTGACTCTATATTTTGAACCAGCCCCTGCTTTCTGCCTCGAATGCAGTGTGAAGATGAGAGGTTCAGAGCTGCTGCAATCATCCTCAGGCATGAGGGGAAGGCCAAGCAAACTGTAGATGTGCCACTGGAGGTTCCAATCTTGCTTCATGGCAGCCGTCAATTTCCAAATAGTTTGTGAGATGAGACAGAGAAACCCACATCTCTTAAATCCTTTCAGTCAAGTTTTATGTTACTTGGAGCCAAACCACGTGAGCTGAATGGATGATGTGTGCTTATACAGGCATTATACCATTTCTTTACAGTATTCCATGACTCTTGATATTTTCTATTTTAGAATTCTTCAAATTGAGATTTCATGATGGGAAATAGCCATGAATTTTTCAATTTAACTCAAGAAATGTTTACTGTCTCACTCCTCCATTAGACTATAAGTTATACACCACTATATGGATTAAATTTCAACATGAATTTTGAAGGATACACATATTCAAACCATATCATTGGGTTACTTTTATCATATTTCTCCAATGTTTTCTTTGCATATTTTCCTCTTCTTACATTCATTGAAAAGCTTTCCACCATATTCCATTTTAATTTATCTTTCTCTCTCCTCCCTCCTCTTTCTCTTTGACAAGGGTAAACTCTTCTATACATATGATAAGACTATTATTTTAAGTTTTGGCATTTTTATGTATTTGTCTCATAATATTTCACAAGTGCTTTATTACACCTATCCTTTGAAATCAGTATAGGAAATCTAAGGACATAATTTTCTTTCTGACCTTTTTTGGAATTTTTACGTGAACCATGCATCTTGTTTATATTTATTGGGGTTTTTTGCCAAATCTATTGCCCTTTACAGCTGGTAAGAAGTGAAGCTAGAAGTTGTCAGTCCTCTGCTAGAAAACAACCAGAAGTGGTTTCAAATGACAATTGATTGCACTTGTCTATGACAATAAAAAGAAAATAAGTTGTTCCCATCAAAAGATGATTGTACCTGACAAGCAAAGCTTGTGGTTTATTAATAATTAAAAATATTTCTGTGTTCTTCTACTGATGGAATATTTAATCACTTGTTCAGTCAATACCAATGTACCATTTATTTTTCATTAAAGATAAATGTAGTGTAATGGTCTTGAATCACAATGTGTTATGTTGAGATTACAAAGAGCACAAAAAGTTGATTTATTATTCAGGAATTGATTAAACTTCTCTACTGATCTCAATGAGTAGGATAACCCATCAGATCTGAAAAGTGACACAGAGTTTTAATTACAAAAAAAAAAAAAAAAGTTGTGGCAGTATTTCACTAGCCAGGGTTAGGATGCACAAGACAATGACTAAAATAAAGATTCTACTTCAAAAGTTAATATGTTAATATGAATTTATTAGAGGAGAAAGTATGTAATACCCATGAATGACTCCCACATTTTCCAGAAACATTTTTCTTCAGTTTCTGGTGTGAAGCTGCCTTAGGCTCTTGCTTTTAGCACATCCTATGCTGGGTCATTACAGCTCAGCCAAGTTTCATTCAATAGCCTTGGTTCTGATGACTATATTTTCCTCCCAAGTAGAGTTGGTTGAGATTTTTAGGGCTTTATGAATGATTTACTTTTCTTTCTTTCTAGGTCTTTTGAATCTTATACTCAGAGTAGTACCAAACATCAAGAAAAGATGGGCTTTCCTTCAATTCTTGTTCTAAATTTTTTTCTCCTCTCAGTGTTATCAGAAGTGGAAACTCTCAGCTGAGAAATTACTTCTAGTCTCTTTTTGGGACCTATACGGTCTTTTCATTAAAGACTGTGGATGCAGCCTGCATACTTTAAAGGCCTTTTATTTCTTTCTATTCAAATGATGTCAAAAAAAAATGGGGAAAGAGAGGAGAGAAAAAATGTCTGTCGTAAGTAGGGATGGTATCCATGATTTCTCTAGCAAATTCGTGTCCTGTACATAGCTCAGCTAATAAGACTGAGTTTTGCTTTAGGAAAGGTTGCCATTGTCTTTGAGAACAGATGGACTTGAGTTCTAGTACATAATAAAGGGACTTGTCAGTATCCTAGGACATTTAAAAGTCAGCAGAAGCTTATGTTTGGGTGTGAAAATGGTCACGTGCTTGTTCCTTACTATAGGGAATTATTTGTGTGTCTTTGGAAAGGAGTTCAAATAGCATCCTGATATATAAAGATCATATTAAGATAAGGAAGTAGCCAATCCCCAAACTGTCCCTTAGTAGCTACTATGGTTTGAATGTTTGTTCTCCTCAAAAATTCATATACTGAATACTAACCCCCAAGATAGTACTAAGAGGTGAGGTTGTTGGAAGATAATTAGGTCATGAGGGCTCCACCTTCATAAATGAGATTAGTGCCCTTATAAATGGGCTTGAGGGAGCTTCCTTCCACCCCTTCTACCATGTGAGGACACAACAAAAAGCCCCCATCTATGAGGAATAGGCTCGCAGCAGGTACTGCACCTGCTGGTGCCTTGATCTTAAACTTCTAGCCTCCAGAACTGTGAGAAATAAATTTCTATTGTTTATAAATTACCCAGTCTTAGATAGTTTGTTATAGCAGTAGGCACAACCTAGGGCAATAGAAATCCAAGGCTGGATAACATCAAGGCTGCCTACATCAAATCCAAGGCTGGATAAGGACTTCTTGATTTTAGAAACATTTATTAAGTGACTGCTTTGTATCAGACACAATGTTAGACTTGAAGCCTATTATGTGATACATTATAATTATGTGATAAAAACAGTATAATTTGATGGAAATAAGGAAGGGAGAGAAATAAAGGCACAATCTTATTAAAAATGGGACAGATTCTCTGTGAAAATTCTCTAGTTTTAGAATATAAACTATTCTAAAATGAGACAATATGCAAAGATTTTGATTTTTGTTGGATTTTTATTTTGTTAGGTTTGAAAAATTGTAAGCCATCTGTGCTCTATCTCACCCTTTATTACTGAAAACTTAAAGTATGGGGCCCTGCAGCAGATTTGGGGGAATGTTTTCTATACTATTTTCAGTTGCAATTAATTATCCTCATTTTTCTGAAACTTCATTTCTCAAAATCATGACAAATACATGATCATAGCTCAGCTCTCTTCAAAAGGAGAGAGATACACACTTTACAATGTATGAAGTTCTTATGGTGCTTCTCTGAAAGTGATCAAATGCTTGGGTTTATTTCACAAACATTTATCTAATATGCCCAGGTAAGAGTCAAAAATGCATTTAATTGATTCAGAAAGCTTTAATTCTTTACATTTTAAGCTGCCTATCTTGCCTCATATATTCATTTATTCACTACAATATAAACAAGCTAACTCAGTGGCTAGCCTTTTATTGTGGAGATTACAATTAGATAGTCCAATTGATGACAATTTTTTTAAGAATTTTTTTTAGAATGTACCTTTTAGGGTTCCAAATATCCTCTGGCCATTTGGGGGACTCAGCACAGATCTAGTTGCACCTGTGACTATCTCAGAGACAATGGTTCTGCTTTCTGAAGATAAATTTCATTTTCTACCCATTTTACATTCTTTCTTTGACTATAATTCTCATGATTTCTAGTGAACTAGGGTTTCAAATCACAGCCCTCCCACTAGTTTAGATCCATACTTATTCACTGAACAATATGTTCTGTGTGCCTTTAGGTGCCAGATACTGTTCTAGGTGCTGGGTCTATCAGTAAGCATGGTGGACAAGAGTTCCATTTTCAGGGAATTTATGGTCTACTGGGTGTTTACCAGAAGCAGTGGCAAAAAGAGAGATCACAAACAAAGCAATCAAATGCAGCCATTAGAATTTTTATAGAGTTGTAAGTGCTATGAAAACAATTAAAACTGGTAATACAGTATGTAGTGGTAGGGTGTTTGTTTGGATGTAGCAGTCAGAGGAGGCTTTTCCAAGGTGGTGATATTTGAGCTCCAGTATGAATGACATGAACGATCCATTCATGCAAAGATTTGGGTGCATTTTCCCTGGGATAGGAAAAAGCTGGCACGTTTCAATTAGAAATAAAAGGGCAGTATGGATAGAAAAGCAAGAGTGAGATGGAGTGCCTCAGTCTTTGTTCCCAAATACCTGACCCCAGGCAAAGGGCGTGTGCTGCTATCAAAAAGTGAAAACCCAGGTAGAAGTAGGCACAAGGGGAGTGGAACATGTGTGTTCTTACAGGCCATGGTACAAAATGTAGATTTTGTTCTAAGTATGTTAGAAAGACACTGGAGATTATTAGTCAGGGTAACAACATGATCTGTTTTATATTTTAAGTATATTACTCTGGATTTTACATGGAGAATTGCATGTTAAGGAATAAAAGTGGATCAGCTCCACCAGAGCGGTAGTCAGAAACCTATGACCCATGCATCAAATCCAACCCGTCTCCTGTTTTTGAAAGTAAAATTCTATTGGAACACAGCCACACTTAACTTTTTCAATATGGTCTGTGGCTCTTTTTGCATGATTGTGACAGAGTTTAGTCATTGCAACAGAGGCCATAAGTTCTGGGAAGTCTATAATATTTACTATATGACCATTCACACAAAAAGTTTGCTAAAGTTTAGAGTAAACTCTTTATAACATAACCCAACTATGACGTTATTCTGCCTAGGATTCTTCAGTGGTTATCTGCTCTCTTTATGATGTATTATTACAACGGCATTAATTAGTACATAATAAACATTATTTGGATTGTAAATCTTTCTTCTTTCAAAATACATGTTATTTTCTATATGTCATGTGGTTTATCTAAACCACATGACATATAGAAAATAACATGTATTTTGTTATTTGGATAAGATATCCAAAGCTAAACAATATGCTAAGAACTATAACCAGTGCTTTACATATGTCAAGCGTATTAGTCAGCTTTGTTGTAATTATAAAAAGAAGCAAAATCTCAGTTGCTTATAGAATAAACACTTATTTTTCTTTTGCATCACTTGTCAGCAGTTGTGAGTGAGTTGCTGAATCTCCGCCCCCTGACTTTGCTTATTTTAGAATCTAAGCTGAAAAAACCATTTGGAATATACCATTTTCCTGACAGAGGGAAGGAAAGGTAACTTGTGGGAGGCACAAAGCTTCTTAAAGCTTTTGCTCTGATAATGCATACGTTATATCTGCTCATATTCCATTGGCCAACACATGTCACATGGCCAAACCTGGGGGGTTGAGGATGTGTCAATATTATATGGTGGACACAGCAAATCTCCTATTACCAGTGAAGTGTGTTATAGTCTAACGGGAAAGGTTGGGGGAAGGGAATAATTGACATGTTCTTTGTCAATGTATTGATTCAGCTTTAAATCTGCATTTTATTGCCTTATTTTGTGACACTGGAGTTGGATCGTGTAAACATTTCTCTTTAGCCAGTTGGCTCAATATTAGGCTTTATCAATAGAGGCTGCTTGAGAGGCATTTCAAAGCCATAGCAAGAGCAAAGTGTTTTCCTTCCTAGTTAAAGTTGCCATATTGAGGAAACAAAATAAAGATGCCCAGTTAAGTTTAAATCTCAGATAAATAATGCATAACTTCTTTGTAATATAAGGATGTCCCAAATATTGCATAACACATACTTATATTAAAAATGTATTTATTCTTTATTTGAAGCCCAAATTCAATAGAATGTCCTGTATTTTACCTGGCAACCTTATCCTGGTTCCACTGAGTTGCTTTTTGGTGCAGCAGTCAGAAGATCACTGTGTAGGAGGCGTGGTGGCAGTCACATCAGAGCCCCACAGGCCAGCTGTAGCCTTATCCTCAGTCAGTTTTACAGACCAGGTCCAGATCAGACCCTCAGGGAGATTTCTTCACCACCATTAGGATGCATGTTCCTGTGGTGGGGCAGGCACATCCTCTGCAGAGCATCTGAATCTCTCAGGCTTGAGGGAAAGGACTCTTTTAGCAATTGCCCCTTTCCTTTAACCTTAGACATGGCAGTTGCTCTCTGTATTTGCTGCTTGGGTGCCCTTTAGATTCCTCTCTCATCCTTTTTCTAGTTAACCACTTTTTAAAAGTTTACAGTTGTTTATGCTAAAATTTTCATGTTCAAATTACCAGAGTGGTTTCTTTGTCCTGGCTGGATCCCAACTAATACAACTAGGGACAATAATACAGCATATTACACAGGATAATTTAATCCTCAACTACACTATGAGAAAATATTTTATCCTGTCTTACAGATAAGAATCTGTCTTGAGGAATTTGAGCAATGAGTGAAAAGTCACAGACCTTGTGAGTAATGGAGAGTTGATGCAAAAGTCTGTCTCATGTTTATAACTCTCGTGCACTTATATTTGTCTCTTTCCAGCCACTAAATGAAAGGTTGTTTTAACATTTACTCTAAATAATTAATATACACCCTCATAATTATCAGCTAGTGGAGTGATGCCTGCTTCTGCTCTTCATGCTTACTAAATAAAAGTAGTTCATTGTTTCCATAGCGTAAATTTCCCATTTTATACGCATAAGATTTGGGCAGAATGAAACAACCATTAGGGAAAATAACTGTTCTGGGTAGACTTGTGTCCACACCAAATTTCATATACTAAATCCCTAACCACCAACACTTGAAATGTGACCTTATTTAGAGATGGAGGCTTACAGAGTAAATCAAGTTAATGTGAGGTCACTAGAGTGGATCCTAATTCAATGTAGTTAATAGCCTTACAAAAAGGGGAAATTTGGATATAGAGATATGCATAGAAGAAAATGATGTAAAAAGACATAGGGAAAAGATGGCTGTCTGTAAACCCTGGAAAGAGGCCTGAAAAATGTTTTCTTCACAGCCCCCACAAGGAACCAAAGCTGCCAACACCTTGATATTGGACAGTTACCCTCTAAAACTGTAAGGCAATTCCCGTTCTTTCAGCCACCCAGTCTGTAGAACATCATTATGGCAACCCCAGAAAATTAATATAATTACTAGCAAGTATTACGCTTTTTATTGTAAGATGCTATGATTTTTTTTGTCTGATGTTTTTCTAATAATAGGGAGCAATGTTAAAGTTGTTTTACAACAGGGATTTTAGTTGAACTTGGCTGGGGATATGCATGCAGCAAGAGGTTCTAACACCACAGTATATTCAGAGTCTGATAAAGGGACTAAATTTTTACCCATTTGATTCAAACTTCTCTTTTTAACCCCTCTGCTATTGTAAGTGTGGTGCATAAACCAGCAGCATTGACATCACCTGGCAGTGATTATTGAATCAGAATCTCCACTTTAACAAAGTCATTAGGTAATCAATATGCATGTTAACCACGACACTAAAAAAAAAAAGAAAAAGATCTTACAGTTTACCTTTCTTCTTATTTTTGGAAATTCCTAAAGTGACACTGTTGACTGACTGCTGGGGCTAGCTTGTTGGAAGCACTGGAAATGTTTAGCGGGTCACAGCACATCTATTTGATTCACAGCTGGTTTGAAATCAATTACCTGAAACTGAAATGGCTCTCAAAACTCAATAATGTGATAATTGCTCTTAATTGTTTCACTGTGACTTTTTCCTGCCAATTTGTTACTTGGATCTCAGTAAATGGGTTCTCAAAACTAGGAAGGATCTTTTGTTTTACCATTGCCAGATGCATGAAGATGTGTGGGATATATTTAGTTTATTGCTGTAATATATGGATATTTCAACAATCTGGATAAATAGATAAAATCAATTCAAAGTCTGGCAAAAATAAATACATGCACATGAACATAAACACAGAGCACACAAAAAACAAAACCCAAGAAACTTCTGGATGGAGTACTCTATTTTTGTCATTCTCAGATTCACCTTCAATAATGTTTCTCATCAGCAGACTTTTCACAAAACAAGACACTTAAACATTTTCCACTGAAATTAAAATTGGAGTGGAATTCTGCTGGAATTCATTTTCATTTGTGTCTTTCTTTTAGATTATCTTCTTCTTTTTTTTTTTTTGTAACAGAAGAATCTTTCTTTCTTTTTTTTCACTGATATTGTATGTTTTGTTTTTATTGGGGACATGGGAGAGTTGTCCTTTATCTTTTGGTTTAGAAACACATTCAGGAAAAGAACTAAAACTTTACCATTTTTACCAAATGGATTTAGAGATACAAAGTGTTCAAAGAATATACTCTCATTAACTGCTAGTGGGCATATAAATTTGTAAAAATAAATAGATTAATTAATTAAGGTAATCTGGCAATATTTACTAAATTTACCATCATACATACCTTTTAACCCTATAATTAAATTTCTTAAATTTATCCTAGAGATAGGTTTGCATAGGTTCTAAATTACACATGAACTAAGTTATTTATTGCAGCATAATTTGTAAAGGCAAAATACTAGAAACATCCTTACGTGCTATCAATAAGAAATGGTTAAATATAAAAGGTTCATAAACTGTGTTTTGTGTGCTACTATTTGTAAAAAGAGAGGGGAAAAAAGATTGTATAGTTTTAGCTGTTCAAATCTCCATAAAATTTATCTGGAAGGACACATGACAAATAAAAGCATGTAAATAAAAGATATAAGTGAGGAGACGATTTTTTACTTCATACTGCAATTTGCTTGTTAATTTTGGAAACATTTAAATCAAAATCCAATTAAAAATAACAAGAGCAACACAAGATTGTGTCCCACTGCAGCAGCAACAAAACCAATTGTAACATTCTATGACATTGGATCAGTGTTTGAAGGCTCTAGAATAATAATTTGGTTACTATGACATAGTCTTCTAAAGCCAATGCAAAAATTCCTCTGGCTTAAGTTTAATACTGAGACAATGTAAGGTATTTGTTTTAATCATGTGCCTAGAGAAGGTACACATTGTAAAATGTTCTGGGATGACTTTACACTTGTTCCGGATTGTAATGAACGTAACTGTCTTAATCTTTTTCGCTAGTTTGGTTCCCTCCATGTTCAATGTTTGCACTACCAAGCTCTGCTGGGCAAATTTTTGTGGAATAAACTGCACGAATGATTAGAGATTCCCACTGTCCCAAAGAACCTAAACATGGCTCTGTCTGTTCTATGCATCAGGGTCTCCCAGCCACTCCCTATCCTTCAGTAATTAACTACCCAGGGTGCTTCCTTTTCAGTATGGCAAGCTTCAGGGGCAGCCACCCGTAGGACACCCTCCTGCTAGTGATGAGCCATCACTAGTTTCCTGTAAGAAAGTTCTACGTAGATAATGCAGTTTGTTAATCAAGACAGAAATATTCAGTTCTCACTTGAAAAAAAAATGCTTTCGAATTATTTCTGAGTATTAGGAGAAGCAAATCAAAATGGAAAGCAGAGATAATACGAGTATAATAGATAGGCTTTTGTTAAGGTCCTTGAAACAGTCTTGGGTTTATTCTCTTATAGAATTATATAAATCCCTCTCCTCCTTCCCCACATTTATCAAGATATAAGATCGTACAGATACCAACTATTTGCTCTCACCCAAACATACCACACTATTTTACCTATCTAAGCTTCTGAGCATTTTTTCCCTGTAACAAAAATGCCTTTCTCCTTTCATCTATCTTCTTAACTACTACTTATCCTTCAAAATCTATAGAGACTTCTGAGTAAACCGTCTGTGATTGGTCTGTTTAAATTTCCCACAAAATTAATCCCTCCTGCACCTGTACTGTATTTGAACATATTCTTGTTCCTGCAATGATGGCACAATGTTGAGATTATTTGTTCATATATCCAGGGAACGCATTTCATTAAATCAGTGTTCTAGTAAGATATGTGTTCTAGTAATATGTGTTCTAGTAAGACATGTAGTTTTCAGATTTACACACTTGAGTTTTTTTTAAAAAAAGTATAGACTGTAAATATAAAATCACATTAAATTATACATTTGTTGGTTCATTTTTATTAGAGTACACTCATATGGCATTGGGACTGTCTCTTAAAGTATGGACTATGTGGCCATTGATATATAAACCAAATATATTTTATATATGCATATACATATATGTATGTAGTACATTTGCCTTACAGCTTAGAGATTCTATGAAGTGGTGTTCATATCTAAGAAAGGGTGTGTTTTCAAAACCTCCCTTACATGCTCCCATCTTCACTTCTCTCCAAGAGGAAGAAACACTATTTTGATTGGAGAGATTCCAGAACATTGGGTTGTATTTATGGAAAAGTGGGATTACCAGGCTGCAAAGGGTCAGCACACAGCAGTGGGTTTCTGTTTCTGTCTCTTCCTCTGCCGGAGCTGGCATGCATTGTGTGCCTAGATTCTAATTTGGATTTAGCCACCAGCCTCAATTATTTAGTCTAATCCGTGTCACTAGAGATATTCATGGGTTTGTAGGGCTCAAAAACAACTAGTGAATTGACATTCATTTGCTGTAATTTCTTGTGTTTTATGTTCTTTGAGAACCTTGTAGGAGCAGTTAGCCTGAGGCAAGAATCTGGACATCTGTGCTTCCTTACCATAATATCTTGCAATAGTATTCCAATCCCAAAATTCCTTCTGAAATATGGATAATCCTCTATTCTCTTAAACATGTTACAGTTAGGTCCTATTACATTTGTTTCTTCTTTAAACTAATTTCATGTCATGTACTTGAATATGTGTTTAGAAACTTATGAAAAGTTTGAATTGTCATGGGCACCTTTTGTTAACAAAGCCTATCACGTTCATTGGTCTCTAAGTGGAAATACTAGGACTTACAAGTACAAGTATTCTGGATTAGAGTATTATTATTAGAGTGGTCAGCATGTCTATGCTAGGAGTGAGGAAGGGTAGATAGAGACCCCTGAGTTGTACATTATCCACTAGAAAAATCTCAAACCCTTTCTCAAATATTCAAGGATTCAGAGCTGACAACATGAATGATGTCTTAGATTCTAGTACAAAGCTGAGCACAGATAAATCATGCAATGGAAATATCGTTGTTTGTTGGCAGATTGCAGAGTTAAATGCTTTATCTTTTTAGCACCTGGTACAAATATAGGAAGGTACCATAATTTATAAAGTTTGAAGTACTTTTTTCCCCTTCATTTTCTCAAGGAAATGAAAACAGGACTAAGTATTTTTCCAAGGAATCTAGGGAATTATATTACGAGAAATTGGAGACAATTTGTATCACTAAAATTCAGGTTGACTAATCTTCAAAGAAAAATATATCATTAGTGAGACCCTGCACAGAGTGTGGAACTTGGATGAATATAAAGAGAAGGCTTGTTTAAGACTTTGGTCTTGTGCTCAGTCCCAGGGGCTTTGACAATAGTGATGTTTTATCAACCAAAATACATAAAGTCTAAGAAAAACTCCTCAAAGTGACTTTAACAACACCCATGCTGATACATGGAACACATTTTAATATCAAACTGCAGATGTAAAAGAAAAAAAAAGGCCTAAGCAAACATCTAACAACAACAAGGCACTTATAAACAAGTCAGCACGCAAGATCAGATAATAAAAATATTCCTTTGGCAAGAAATGGCCTTGCTGTACAGAACTCAGAAAGACACAAATGCTGCAGGAGTACTTAAAGACAGGAATGTCATTGTCTCCTTGACATGTATATGCCTGGATTTATAATTCGGAGTTGTGATGTTTTTCCAGAAATGTATGTCTCTGTGTGCTTACCTGTAAGTGAGTACATGTAGATTATAAATTGAAGTTAGCTCACAATTTTTGCTTGAGTTGTCCAGGATTAATCTGCCTAATGATTATTAAAATAGAAAATATTTCTAATTAATTGCCAAATGTTAAGTGAGAATTATCACTTGAAAAAAATACATTTCTGGCTACTTTGGGAAAAAGAAATTAGCAGAATGGCCACCTGGAAACTTAATTCCTGCAGAACAACTTGATTTCAAACTTCTAGCGTCCAGAAATGTGACAATAAATTTCTTCTGTTTTAACCCACCCAGTTCGTACTTTATTATAACACCTCTAGTAATTTGATACAGGCTTCAGTAGCAAAATATTTTCTGGACGTAAAGGCTGATCAAACTGATGCTAAACACACTGGCTCCTATCCTAATGCCTTCAATATTATGTTTAAATAATTTGTTCACATATCTGTTTCCACAGTTGGGATAATAATTTACTCACCTTTGAAATTCTGCCCAAAGAACTGTACTTGGCAAATAGGGACTTCTCATTTAATATGTGACAATTAAAAAAAAAAAAGTCTGTGACTTTATTATGATTGATGCACTTTAAATTAAAATCTTTTCATTTTATAATGATGCAAAGCCATGTCATTGATAAATTTCACTTTGCATTTTTAAGACAACCTGTAAATTTGGAGTAACATTCACACCACTGACTTTAGAGATGTATTGACTAGGAATTTGCTTTGAAACTGATTTCTTTAAACTTGGGTGGCAGGAACTGCTTGTTGCCAGTCCAATCATTCTACCTCTCTTTATTCATAGAACCACACTGTTGGCCATGTAACAAAATTTTGGTTAATTAAAAGCAATCATTAGGTTGGACTTCTGGAGAATCTTAAAAGTGGGTCATCTAAAGTGTCATACTGATGTCAGAGGTAGGGTATGGGGAGCCCAATAATTGGCCTCAACCCACTCCATCCTCTTACCAGGTTCTTGACTTCACCACAGGAAAAAGTTCAAAAGCAGAGTCACAGGAGAAAGTGAGAACAGGTTTAATGTAACAGATAAGAAATACAAGTTCCACAGAAAGAACATGCATAGATCCAGAGACTAAGCAGGGCCCACACCAAGTTTAACACAGAAGTAAGAAATACACACTTAAAGTTCACTACAAGGTGCAGGCTGGCTCAAGAGAATGAGCAGCTGCCTGCTGAAAGTCAGTTGGATACAAAGTTAAGCACACACACCTCAGCCAGAGAAGTGCAGGTTGGCCCCAGGAAAGTGAGCAACAATTTGCTGAAAGTAAGTTTGATACAAAAAGAAAGAAATACACACTCCACAGAGTCAGAGATGGCTCTAAGACAGTGAGAAACAACCCCTCCTTCTGCTAGGATTCGACTTTCATAGTTTTGCTATCTAATGAATATTCAATTAAGGGGTGGTTCCCAGTTATGTAACATTAGTCTTGCACATGCTCAGTTGGTCTCTTATTGGAGCATGTTCTGTGCTTTCCACACCTCTGGTGGAAGTTCATTCAGAGGATAAAGTCCACTTCACTGAGCATGTTGGGCTACCAGGGTTATATAATCCCTCTCTACCGAGCATGCCCAGCCATTGAATTTGCATAAACCAGCTCCTTGTGGTCTCATTGTCCCACGTTGGTGCTGAAAATAGGTCTAACTAGCAACAGTAGCTTTCCTTTAGGGGAGAGCCCAAAGGAAGGGGCCTGAGACCTTGGGAAGTGTCTTGAAACCCAGAGGTGTGTTCTGAAACCCAAACCCAGGGAAACTGAGCAACTCCTGTGTCAATACCCTTTAGATTTTTACCCCTTCCCTTCTTCCAACCTGAAATCTGAACTTGATGCCTGGAATTCTAGCAGGCATCTTGTGAACAGAAGTTGACAAGCACCCCTTTGAAAAAGCATAGTGCGATCCTGTGTTTCTCACTTTATATTAGCTCTGGACTGCCTGTCTCTAGTTTCCTCATTATATGGGAGGGAAAAAAAACTTTTTCCCCAAAGCCACTGTTGTTATAGGGATCTGTTGTTACTAGCACCTAAATTCAGATCCTTGATTGATACTCTCATCTAGGCTCTAGTTACTTTTATAATCTTGAGAATTGTATTAAGAGTTAATACGGATTAAATTCTTACCATATGCCAGCCACACAATTTAGGTACAGTTTCGCATTTAATTTTCACCTAAAATTTGGTACTATTATTATGCACAGTTCACAGTAGGAAAAACAGACTCTAAAGATCTAATGACCAGTCTTAGGTAGGATCTTGGGCAAAGTATTTTATCCCTTCATGGCTCAGTTTTCTTCATCTGCAAAAGGAGAATAACAATAATAAAACCACCTTCTAGGGTTGTGGTGAGGATTAAATAGGCTTAGAACACTGTCTGTGAGATAATGATGGCTGTGTAAGTATCAGATATTATTGAGTTATCAAATATGTCTGACTACAAAACACTTTAAGGCCATACTACACAATGTTATCTTTCCAGTGTTTTTCATAAAAATAAATAAAAATCTTGATTTGCACGAGATCTTTTACCTCTTCTCTCTTTTA
Organism: Cynocephalus volans; assembly: GCF_027409185.1. Classification (NCBI taxonomy): domain Eukaryota; kingdom Metazoa; phylum Chordata; class Mammalia; order Dermoptera; family Cynocephalidae; genus Cynocephalus; species Cynocephalus volans. The sequence goes on along the minus strand of NC_084463.1, from coordinate 140,559,768 downwards.
GGACCTTATAGATCACGTGTGTCCTCATTTTCTGACGGAAAGATATGGAAACTGCCATTGCAAGGAACCAGGTATCATGCATGGATTTTATATCTTTGATCTCATACACTTCTGAGCACAAGGAATTAAGCATCATAATCTCCCTCTGATGTAAAACAAGGCCCATACAGTTGAGGATTTTTCTTCATGCTAATAATAAGGGGTAAATGTGGTTTTCAAACCAGGGTCTTCTAATTCTGAGTTCAGTGACTTTACCCACGACACCATAGCTGCCTCAGCTTCTATACGTAAGGCATTAGTGAATGTGTATGTGTGCACATACATCCATATTCACTTCACAGGCTAATTAAAAAATACCATATTTTGAAACTTTATCCCCCGTTGTTCCAAATTTTAATGCAGTCAGTATCTAAATTACCTCAATTAAAATTTATACAACCGTAAAATTGTTTTAGATTTGAAATTCATGTTGGTAATGTCTTTATGTCTTTTTTTATGGTCATAATTCCACATTTTTTTACAATGCTTCAATGTCTTATATCACCCCACCATTTAAAATTTTTACTCTTATTTTTTTTTGCATTTAATATATGCATAAGAAATCTCTCATTTTACCTATTGGACATATCACACAATAACATGTACATGTCCGTTTTTCCAATCAAGCTATACAGCTTGTATGAGAAATACCAGTTTTTTGTTTAGAAAACTAGGGTGTCATAAATTATCAAGAAAGGAGTCAGGGATTTGCTGTGGTCTGACCAGCATGTATTTCAGCTGGTGTCACAGATAAGAAACAATGCAGAAAAGAGTGCCCTCTTACCCATAACCCCTGCATTTTTCAAATGATCATGTGGATTTTTTCGGGGAGCAGTGGAGGCCAAGGACCAAGTTAAATTGCAATATCAGCATAACCTTGTGAGACCTCTGAAATTTCACTGACAACTAGCTTCCCATTTGTACATTGGGGTCAAGTATAGCTGTCATTGCTCTGTAGGCAGGATCCATGGAGAATTGCTGTTCAAATCAGAAAGGAGTTTCTTCTCATTAAAAGCAAACGAAACCAAGTTTAAATAGCATGACTGTTAGGAACAACCACATGGCCTTGGCTCAGCTCATCCCAAGGGTTATTCTCCAGTTCCAAGGGGGACTGTGGATGGAGCAGAAAGAACACTTCTTTCCTTTGGCTACTAATATCCAACTCATGGAGTGCCCTAATAATGCAATGCTTGAACATAGAGTTCTTCTGATGATAAGAAAAGAGTGCACTGGTATGAAGAGGTTTGGATAAGATAATATGGAAAATAAATCAGTAGTCACCTTTCCTTTAAAATGACTGTTCAGTCTTTCTATATTTTCCTGTTTAAATATTATAACCAATATTTATAAATACAACTATTAATTGATAACCTTTTATGTTTTTGTTACATTATGATCATTATGATATCTAATCACAACTGTGATGAGTGAATATGTTAAAATATTTAAGATCTTGGGCTTTAGAAGCAAACTTCTTGGGTTCAAATATATGTGAGATCTTGGCAACTACTTATTTATCCACTTTAATCTTCATTTTACTCATTAGCAAGGTTTTCTGATTAGCAAAAATGGTAGTATTTGCTTTATAAGGTTATCCTTGTAAATATATGAAATAGTAAATATAAATATATAATAGTAATTATAAATATATAATAGTAATTATATAATATATAATACTAAGTACATATAGTAAATATATGGAATAGCCTGGCATAGATTAATCACATAAGTGTCATCTATTGTCAGTATCTCCATTTTACAGATGGGGAAACTGTACAAAGGAGTGTTGCAGAAGATCACCATTTCCCATAATCAGACAATGGTTGTGATGCATAGGGATTTGAACACAGCCAATCTGATTCAAGTATTTTAAATTCTATTTTAAATTTTTACAGGGTTGTCATGAGGATTAAAAAACACAGTGTATACTCACTGGTCACTAGAGTGTAATTTTATGCTAAATCCAGATAGACTCTCTCCTCTGGCTTAACATAATTTTTTATCTCAGAACTTTGTTTTCATATTTGTTTCCACTGCATTAATAATAGAATGCTAAATACAACTTTTCCTGTGGTTTTAGCAGACACGACAAAGGTCAGTAAAACAATAGGTACCAAGTCCCCCCACATTCCACAGTGGTGTGATATAACATCTATTAAAAATTTGCAAAGGAGATGGTCCAAAACTAGATGAATCAGTATTAGACATTTATACATTTCCAATGTATATGCCAAAGCCTATGAACACTTTGTTTGTTAGTCAAACACCAGAAAGCTTTGGGACTACTCAAATATTTCATCCATGAGAATAAAGGTAATTCATTCATGGAATGAATTTGTAGGAGGGTAATTACATTTAGTAAGGATAAAGTTTACATTTAGTAAACTATCTTAATTTTGATCATCATGTATTATACACAGGTATTGATGTTCGACTCTGTACCCTACAAATATGTATAATCAATTATATTTCAATGATAGTAATAATAATAATAGAATGAATTTATAGGGGCAGTGAGAGAAAGAATGAAATTGTTTTCTGCTAAAATTCTTTTGAGGTCAGCTTATTTGATAAACCATTAATTTATTCATATATATCACACTTATGTTTATTGCTTCACTATATTATAAGCTTTCTGGGGGCAAGAACATGCCTACTTTCCTTACTGATCCTTCAAGTTTATGCCAGAGTCTGTACTCTATCAATATTATCGACAGATTGAAGATGCAGTTAGTCATAGTTGTCCAAACAATGATCAACTCATTTAACAGGACTATCTTGGTAGTCACTGAAAAACACAAGATTTTGATATGGATTATATACTACCATGTACATATTGTGATTTCTGTTTCAGCAGCTGTAGAGCTAGGGCTAGAGTCTGGTGCTCACAGACCCCTCGAGCCCATTCACAAACCCTTCACATGGAGGTCTATGAGCTAGGTAACCAGCAAAAAGATCCCTGGAGTCTTGGTTGAAGAGATAATAGTCTTCATTCAGTACACACATGTCTAATACCTAGGCAGTCCAAAGAGAAACTCAAAATGCAACTGCTACTGACCAAGTCCAAAGAAAAACTGAGCAGCTGCCAGCAGAGTAAACATGCTCTATTTTCAAAGACAAGCTCTCTGCCAGCCATCCTCCTTCACAAACTGAAGAACACACAATAGCAAGAAAACTAAAAAGATACATTGGTGCACATGTGCACTAACTCCACCCACACACAACTTGTTTACAAAGAAACGTTGAGGGAGCCTTACTAAATTATTCTATTTTCCCCACAGCAACTCTTTGGCCAACCACATACATTTTCAAATAACTCCTGCTTATTTGCAAGTAGACACACAAGACTGAGGGGAGAGTATTGACTTCAGTGTCATTAACTCAACTATATACTGTACCTTCCACATATTATATCCTGAGATATTTATTCTACCACCTAATTATATAAGCCCAGGGAAAATTAAATGGATGGGTGACTATATCATAACTGTTTTTCATGTGGATAGAAGTGAATTAGCATTTCTAACTTCAATATTACGTAATGAGTAAAACTGAGCTCTGTAGAGAAAGACACATCAACAGAAGCGTGTGGCTCTACCATAGAACAAATAAAATGGTGAGAAAATCAATATATAATTGTGCATTTAAAAAATGAGCCAATGTTTAAAAAGTGAGAAATTTCACTTAAAAATTGAAATATTCCACTTGAAAAATTGTTAGACCAAGGAATACTGGATCTGTATTGGACATAAACACCATTTACTTTAGCGAAAGAGTAGCTGAGTACCTTAGACTGGGACTTATCCCTTACAGAATGGGACAGTTTGCTTCTGTCACAGTTCATCATACAACATGTGCTTAAGCACTTTCATGTAGCCTGTTTCACTCACATCACTTTCCTGATTGGTCTCTTTACAATGCTTTTCCTACAGTATTGGTCTTGAGTATAAGAGATGACATGTGAAAAACTTCATTTGTTTTTTCTGGTCTCACAGGGTGTAAATTAGAGTAGGATAGATTATAAGTGGAAGATGTACTACTACTCCTCATAACCAAGCTTACTACAAACATCACTCGTACATTAGGGCACTTATTCTTGCTGAGAGCAGATGTGGCTGCAGAATCCTTCTTAACCTTAGTAAGCCAGGAAGTTTAAGGAAATGCTCAGAGTTGTCACATGAGATGAATTAGTTATTTATTGTTATGTAACCTTATCACCACAATCTTTGTGACTTAAAACAACATACATATATTGTCATACAGTTTCTATAGGTCAGGAGCCTGGACACGATTTAGGTGGATCTTCTTCTTAAGAATTTCACAAGGCTGGGTTCTCATCAGAAGCTCCACTGGAGAAGGATTTGCATCCAAACTCATGTGGATGTTGGCAGAAGTTTGTTCCTTACTGACTGTTTGACTGAGGTCCCCACCTTCTTGTTGACTATTTGTTTGAGGCTACCCTCACTTCTCCGCCATATGGTTGTTCCCAACATGACAGTTTCTTCACTCACAGTCAGCAAGGAAAAGAGACTCATCTTGCAAGATCGTGTGACAATCTTATGTAATGTATCCCATATGCATAATCACATATATTCTGTCACTTTGCAATATTCTATTGGTTATAAGCAAGTCACAGGCCACACCATGCTTAATAGGAGGAAATTACACAGGGCAGTGAATACTAGGGTGCAGGGATCATAGGAACTACCTTAGAATCTGTCCACCACATAAGATGAAAATACTTCCCATCCCCGACAAAGGCGTATTAGTGATAGTTACAGAAGGGCAGCTTTTGACTTTGCTTAAGGAAAATATTTTTGACAATTGGAGAAACTTGTGACATAAGTATACAACACAGGGACAATTCAGATAGAAGTTTGTAGTGAGGAGTTCCAAACATTTAATGAAATAGAGCGGAGCTGAGGTCTGGCTACTTTAAGTTCCCTTCGAGGCCTAAAATTCTGTGCTACTTTATGAGCATTGTGAAAAGGCATACATACTGTGTGCTTAGCACTGAAAGAGAAGAGAATGTTTGGTAGGTGTCTCAGTTTGTTTGTGCTCCTATAGCAAAATACCTGAGACTGAGTAATTTATAAATGACAGAAATTTATTTTTTACAGTTCTAGAAGCTGGGAAGTACAAGATCAAGATGCCAGCAGATCTGGTGTCTGGTGAGGGCTACTCTCTGCTTTTAAGATGGTGCCTTGTTGCTGCAACTTCTGAAGGGATGGACTCTGTGTCCTCACATGGTGAAAGGCAGAAGGTGCAAGGCAGAAGGGCAAAAAAGGCCTAGCTAATCTCATTTATAAGGGCTCTGCTCTCATGGCTCGATCACGTTCTAGAGGCCCCATCTCTTCATACTATCACATTGGGGTTTAAATTCCAACATTAACTTTGGAGGGGACACAAGCATTCAAACCATAGTAGAAATCATTCTAAATTCATAGCTTCAGGTTCATTGCACAAACTAAATAAGTATATTTGATAACATATGCATAATTACAGAATCCTAGGAATGGTCAAATGAAAAATATCATTTTCCAGAAGTGTTTATTGAATATCTACTGTATGTCTGAGGCTGTTCTGATGATGAGAGATACAGGAATAGCAAGACATTTTTCTGACTTTGTGGAATTTATAATCAGTAGGAGAAAAATGGGGCTCATAAATGACATTAAAATAAAGTAAAATAGAAAAGAAAATTATATCACATGTTGCATTGTAATACGTGCACATTGGTCTGCCTCCATTTTTTCCTTCCTGACTGGAAAAGTTAAAGAATATATTAAAATCAAACTCTAAAGCTATGAATATTCTTTAGTTCACTTAATGCCTTAAATAGGAAGTCACTAAAATAGTTACGAGAGATGCTTTTAAAGCTACACTTGAGCAAGAGCATTCCATCAAATCTTAGTGGAAAATACCAGGAAGAGACAAAGACTTTCTTTTTCTTAGCCCTTTTATTTTGGTTATAACACATACAATTTTTGAGATTCATACACACAAACGCACACACAAAGGTATTAGGTTTTTCCACTATAAAAACATTTTGATCCTTATGCATTTTGATCCCAGCCAAAAATTCAATTAACCACAACTTCCAAAGTTAAGAGCAGAAATAGAAAAATGAAAGAATAATTGGTGAAGATTTAAGTAGAATGTAAGCATCACAAAGGCCTGGACTTCCATCTGCTTTTTTGTTTGTTTTTCACTGATGTATCCCCAGTACCCACAGTGAGGTCTGACACATAGCTGTTGCTCAAAAACTGTTTGTTGATAAATAAAAATGTTGGCTTCTCTGACTTCTCTTTCTCAACTGTAGGCAATACTAACCTCCACACAGGACAGAAAGACATAGATAAAGTAAAATGGAAACTTTGGGGTGGTTTCACCCTAACAGTATTATCTTAACTCTGATTTAGGATCTATATTTGTATTGAAAGGTGTGGGAAATATGATTTGCTCCCACACAGAATGTACTGAAACCTTTTTCTAAGCCTATAATTAAATGTGGCACTTATCTTAATGAGCACATGCCACTCTTCTCTCTGTGCAGAGCCTCTTACAACTGAAATAGCCCAGTGATTGCAAAGAGCACACTGCAGAACCTTTTCTCATCCTAGGATACAATTAGTTTCTTTGACAATGTGGAATTTTTTTTTAATTGTGTATTTATCTTCATGATGCAGAGAGCAGCACTGGCAGGTGGCTCCATTTCACAGAAAATGGTTCCACTCCAGAATGTCATTTGGAGAGGGGTCAGTTGTCACAAAGAGGGTTAGTCTTGTGTGAAACCAAAGAAGGTAAAATTGATCATAGATGTTTCCTCAGACTTCTCTTCAGAACAGCCCATATCCTGGGCTCCCACCTTTGCTCCAGAATTCAGTTGGTGCCTGATGTGAGATAAATTTTGTCCTCCCCAAAAGATATGTGGAAGTCCTAAACCCTGGTAACTGTGACTGTGACCTTATTTGGAAATAAAATATTTGTGGATATAATCAAGTTAAAATGAGATCATGCTGGATTAGGGTGTGCCCCAAATCTAGTGACTGGTGTCCTTCTAAGGAAAGAGAGATTGAACACACAGAAAACAGAGGAAAATAGCTCATGTTATGACTGAGACTAAGATTGGAGGGATGTATTTTTAAACCAAGGAACTCCAAGTATTACTAGTACTACTAACAACCATCAAAAGCTAGAAAGAAACAAGGAAGAATTCTTTCTTAGAGCCAGTGGAGTGTGCACGTTCCTACCGACAACTTGATTTTAGATATCTGGCTCCAGAACTGTAAGACGATATTTTTTTCTTGTTTTAAGCCACCTAGTTTGTGTTAATTTGTTGTGGCAGCCCTAGATAAGATGCCCAGCTGGAAAAATGGTCCCTGTGTTTAGAGTCTGTTTTCTTGACTAATCTCTCTCACCTCAATGCCTCAACCCTACTTACTTTTAAGGGAGAATGGGATCTGATTTTGAGAAGGGATATACCAGGCCTGCTTTCAGGACAAGTAGTTTTCTTCTACTGAAAAATCATTTAAGATAAACCAACCTTCTTAGTCCATTCAAGCTGCTATAATAAAAATACCATAGACTGGCTGGCTTAAATGACAGACATGTATTTCTCGTAGTACTGGAGGCTGGGAAGTCCAAAAGATAAAGGCGCCAGCAAATTTGGTGTCTGGTGAGGGCTTGATTTCTGGTTCATCAGTGGCTGTCTTCTCTCTGTGTTCTCACATGGTAGGAGTGAGGGAGATTTCTGGTGTCTCTTTTGTTATAAGGGCACTAATTCCATTTGTGAGGCCTCCACCTTCATGCTCTAATCACCTCCCCAAAGCTCCACCTACTAATACCATCACATTGGTCCATCATATTTCAATGTACGAATTTTGTGAGGACACAGCATCCAGTTCATAGAACTGACTCTAACTGGAAACATAATGTTTTGTGATGAAGTTCAGCTAAACCTAAAAGTACATCGTATAAAGCTGGGACAAAAGTGATCAGGACACTTTTTTTTTTTTTTTTTTGGAGAAGATGCGATTTATTATAATGTGCTAACATATTTAAGTATTTAAAAACCTTTCACTTTTAGGAAATGTCACTAAAGAAATTATCAGTAATGCACACAAAAATTTAGTCACATAGGTGCTCAGCAGCATGTTATTTGTAACAGTGAGAAAGTATAAAAAATTGAAATGTCCAATAATATCAGATTATTAAAATAGATTACAGTTTTGTCATACAATGATACGCCACACAGCTATTAAAAAATTAGGCTGTTGAATAGTTATTTTTAAACTGTGCTCTGAGGAGAATGTGGGTGTCTTGGGGGCATTTCAGTGGCTGTTAAGGAGTTGAGTTGGAGTTAGGGTCCACTATGCTGGGCCTCATTACCTCCCCTTAACCAGATCTGCTCGATTTTATCTGTTTCATGAATTGAGTTTCTGAGTAAGATGCCCTTTGGAAAAAATTTCTTGTTATGGGTTGAATTCGAATCCCCCAAAATTGTTTAAGTCCTAACTCCCCTGACGTGTGAATGTAAACTTATTTGCAAATAGGGTCTTTTCAGATGATCAAGTTACGATGAGTCATTAGGATGGGCCCTAATCCAATATAACTGTGTCCTTCAAAAATAAGAAAATTGAACTCACACACAGACAAGCACACGGGGATAATGCCATGTGAAGGTGAAAGAAGTGTTCAGGGTGATGCATCTACAAGTCGAGGAATACCAAAGATTGCCAGTAAATCAGCAGGAGCTAGGAGACAGCAGAGTGGAATAGATTCCTCCTCAAGCCTTAAGAAGGAACCAACTCCACTCACACCTTGGTTTTGAACTTCTAGCCTTCAGAACTGTGAGAGAAGAAATTTCTATTGTTTAAGCCACCTACATTGTGGCACTTTGTCATAGCAGCATGAGGAAACTAGTGCATTTCTACTGCTAAAAGAAAGTTTGATGAGCCTTTATTAGAAAGAGATACACACATTTAATATACAGTTGTCCCTCTGTATCCACGGGGGATATGTTCCAGGATCCCCTCAGATATCAAAATCCAAGGATGCTCAAGTCCCTTATATAAAATTGTGTAGTATTTACATATCGTCCCATATACATTAAGTCATCTTTAGATTCCTTATATTACCTAATAAAACGAAAATGTTATGTTAATGTTTGTTATATTATATTGTTGTTTTTATTTGTATTAGTTTTTTATTGTTGTATTGTTATTTTTTATTGTTTTTTTCCAAATATTTTGATTCACAGCTGGTTGAATCTGTGGATGGAGGGCTGATTGTATATACCTGCTATTTCTGAACTATTAAGCCAATGAATGTTTTCATTCTGTTTTTTTTTTTTCATTCTTTTCTACAATTCCTAGTTCTTGGTTTTCTCACTGTTAGTCCACCTATTGAATTAATTGTGTTCATTGTTTGAGAAGTAAATTATAATAATGGTAAAGCAAAAGGGTCATTCCTGAGCTCTGATTTTGAAATCAGGTATTTTCTAGTTCATAGCTGAGCTCAGGAGTTCAGAAGATCAGACTTCCATTTTTTCTCTCTCATCCCACTCCATCAAACTCACAAAGAGATCTGTAAGGATTGAGGAAAAACCCAGATCAAGGAGTGTGGTGTCCATCACCCTAAGTGCGGGCTACAAAGACTAAAATTGTCTCACAGAAGGTTGATAGGCAGGGACGATGGAGTCCATCCAGCCTGGGGCCTGAAGGGGACAGATGAGTGGCCAAGCCACATCATTAGAAAATTAGACATGAGAATGCTGGTCCCTTCTTGGTAATTGTTTCATCTATTGAGACTTATGGAGCTCTGCCTTCTGTGGCATTTACATTTGATTGTGAGCATTGTGGGGTGGTGTATATTGTTGTCTAACAAATATTTGATGCCTTACCCTCAGCCATGGGGGGAGTAGATTTCCTGCCTCATTTGCATTGGGCTTGACCGTATAATTTGCTTCAGTCAATGAAATTCACTTGGACTTGAGGTAATGTTTGAGCAGAACTTTAAACATGTGTGGCCTCTTGTTCTTCTGCCCTCCACGGTAAGAGGCGTATGTCCCAAGTGGCCATTTCTCTTTCAGGTTGGGTCCTTTGATATGAGCGATATGTAGGGGAAAGGCCTGAATCTACCTCATAGCCTGGAGCAGATTCAATGCAGACCAGGCTTAGACATGTAATGGACATGGCATTTTATTCTGGCACAATTTTTATTTTACTAGTTCAGAAACCTGCACAATTAATTGTTTTTGGAAAGTTATCTTTACAATTGTGTGAAGGTTTCTAGTGTGTGTGTGTGTGTGTGTGTGTGTGTGTGTGTGTGTGTGTGTGTGTGTATATAATGGACAGAGCAACCTTCTGACAATCCTGTGTTTTAAGGATAATTTTTAAGTTCTTCTACCCAAGTCACAACTTCTCTGCCCATAAGGAATTTAGCAGGCTAGTGTCATAAGTCCACAGGCCTCATCTCTGCCTGAAATCTATCTGAGTGTTCATAGCAGTTGTGTGTATACTTACTTCTTCATCAGTGGGCAAAGAATTATTTTTTATTTCTTTAGAGAGGTTCAATGTATTTTTTTATGATTATATTTTATCCAGTTTTTCTTTGTGTTTGTGTTGGTTTACACCAACTTGACCAGATATTTTGCCTTTTGGAACTTTATGATAATATTGTTATATTTTTAAATTATCTACTTATTTGTTTTTATTCAGTGGTCTCAGCCAAGGTTGTTACTCATCAGCCCTTTTCAAGAAGCATTTGGAAATGTGAGGGACATTTTGCATTTTACAATGACTGGTGAGTACTATTGACGTTTAATGCACAAGGCCCAGGGAAGCTAAATATCGTGCAGTGTATAGTAGAGTCCTACACAATGCTCATATCCCCGCCCCAGATTCCTGTAGTGCCTCTTGAGAAATACTGCTTAAACATAACTGTCAACATTCAGTCAGCTATTGGCTTAAGACTCTAGTGGTTGTATGCCCAAGCAGCTGTGGTATCTGTGGTAATTTCCTGTCACATCTCACTGGGGTGCTTTCTCTCCTGTGAGTGCCTAAGGACCCAAATGAGAAAAATCTAGGGCTAGAATCATCAAGTGAGAAATCTCAAGAAAACCGTGGCCATAGATATTAGTGGACAACCGGTGGGAAGGCTCATTCTGATCCTGCCTTAAGGTAACTTTATGATGATTTCCCTGGTCCCCAAGACTCAAGAATATATTACATGGATAAGCTAAGCCCTCCCTAACCATGAGGTTCAGAAAGAGGAGGATCTTGGGGATCAGAGCCGCCTTCTGTGTAACCCAAAAAAGATAGTTTTAACTGTTTGTTTCTATAATACCAGCTGTTCCATCACTGAAGAAAACACCACCACATGAGATAGGACAATAACCAGACCTCCCCTAATGTGTGAGTGATGAAAAATGATGATATATCTTGGGAGTAGCAGCCAAAGCAAATGAATCAAATAAATAAAAATAGTAAAATAGAGATTTTGAATGAGAGAGATCACAAACAAATCAACAAAAGGCGTAGTGATATTTACGTGCTGCCAAAAAAAAAAAAAAACCCTGTGATTTCAATTGATACACTCATGGCCCGGAAGATGAAACAGAAAAAAATATCTTAACATATGAAGCAAAATTACATAAAGACATATAAATAATGAGTAAGAGTCCTGCAGGAAAGTTCTAGGAGACCCAGCAGACCAAGCATGTGAGTTCAAGAACACCCAAAAGGAGAGGGGTCCTGAAAGGGAGATGAGAAGAGGCAATTTTAAAATAAATAATTACCCTAAGCCAAAATTACTATCAAATTATTAAAAATTACCATAAAATTAGAAAATTTAGAAAATTAGAAAATTAAAAAATTGGAAAATTAGATCTGATTCATCAGAATTAAAAAGATCATGTTGCAGGTGGAGTTGTTGATCAAAAAACACATCGAATCATAGCCTCTTACATTTCCTGAACTGTAAAAATATAGAGAAATTCTTGCAAGCTTCCAGGCACAAAGAATAACTTGACCACAAAGATAAAAACTGTTAAGTGAACATCGGTCATCTCAACTGTAAGCTAAAAGCTGTAGAATAACATATATTTCATTTTGAAAGAAAGGGACAGCTACCTAATAGTATTCTACACAGCCAAGCAATCATTGAACTGTCAAGAAGAAAAAAAAAATAGACATTATAGATGCACAGAAATCCCTATTTATCATCAATATTCCCTATGTGGTGAAAATGTTGAGAAAAAACTCTGAGGTGTATTGCATACTCTCCATGTATTGTGGTTGTCCAGCAGTTTGCTAACATTATTCCTGTTTGGCAAATGTCCTACTTTATTTGATTTCCCAGGTCCTCTTACAACCCAGGCATAGCAAATGAACTATGTTTCTACAATCATGTGTCCCTGAGCACTTTGATTCTGTTGAAAATGTGTGTAAAGGAGGTGCTGCATGGAGTTCACATGGTATAGAAGCTGGAGAGGAAGCCAAGTTTCAGAAGTGTCTGTGACAGGTATCCACTGTTGGTGGCCTGAGCTACAGTTCCTGTGCTTGGCGATGGAAGCATGAGAGGCTTTAGTGGAGCAGTCTTGTGAGTTAATATGGACATTGAATCTGGTATGTGTCCTTCAAGTCTTATTTTCTGGACAACTTTGAAATTTGGGAGTTACCTAATATCTTTATTTTTTTGGTTTGTTTTAATATTTATATTCAAGGATCCAGACTGATCCAGACTCTTCCTAAGCATGAAACAAACCAGAACAGAGACTTCAAAACAGGTTGGGGAAGATGAAAATGTGAGTAAACTTTGGTGCACAATGTATAGTTAAATTTAAAGGGATGATCATATCCTATTGGGGAATGTATAATATAAATTTACAGTAAGAACTTCTGACTATTGTCCAAGAGAGATTCTATAACAGTCTACAACTAAAAGTAGTGCCCTGCCTCAATGAATCTCAGAGGCTGCTGGGGAGGGTTGAAATAATTTTAAATTTCTAATTTTATTGTACCATTGCGGTATGTTAGTGAGGGTCCTCTAAGAAGACAGATGTCAAGATAAGATTGAACATACAAGGATTTTATTAAAGAAAACACCTAAGATAGAAAATGAGGAGGGAAGACCTTCAGGCAAATGTGACCCCAAGTGAAGAAAAGAGAGAAGGAAGGTTGGGTAGAAGAAATCTAGCCTGCAGTATGGCCCATGGAAGTTTTGGCAAGACTTTTGGAGAGTCCTTGAGCCTAAGTCAGACATCAGAATAGTACCATGTTTCCCAGAAGCAAGCTGCAGATTCTCTACCAAGTTCAGTCACTGAATGGGAGAAGTCTGCAATAAGCATCACCTTGACAAAACACTCCAACAAATTTCAGAACACAGCAACTAGAACCTTAAGTGAATTATACTCCCTGTAATTTGAGGTGTGCAAGGTGCAGTCTCATGGCCAACATATAGGCAAAAGAGGAAAGAAACACATTTTTTTCTTCAAGGAAGAAGTACTTGGTATCTCATTTTCAAATAATAGTAAGGAAATATTAGTTTGATTAAAAGAGTAGAAAAAGGAATAGCAATGATTAATAAAATAAAAAATAAAATAGAACACCTAATCTAAGGTGAAGAATATACTACCAAAAACATGGATGGTATCAAATGAATGGAAAGTTTATTAAACCAAGAAAGTTAAAAAATGAATAAATAATAAACAGCTATGTAAAATAAGTATTGCATATAAGTTAGACAGAAGGAATAAATAAATGTTTCAATCATTACAGTAAATGTGAACAGACTGAATTCTTCCTTGAAAAAGACAAAGATTTTCAGGTTTTAAAAAGATATTATATTTATACTAATCCAAATTTTTTTAAATAAATAAGATTGAAAATAAAGGAATGGGCAAATAAATACTAGTCAAATGAGCTAAAGAAATTTGGGAATAGTAACATTTGGGCAAGGAAGAATTTTTATTTAAAAACACTGTAGTGAATTGAGTTGTGCTCCTAAATAGATATATTTAAGTCCTCACCCTAGGAACATGGAATGTGGCCTTATTTGGAATTAAGGTCTTTGCAGGTGTAATCAAGTTAAGATTGGGTTATGCTGGATTAAGGTGGACCTTAAATCCAATGACAGATTTCCTTATAGGAGGAAGGAAAGAGAGATTTGGGTACAGAGACACAGGGAAGAGGACCATGTGATGATAGAGGCAGAAATTGAAGAGATACAGCTACAAGTGTAGGAACACAAGGATTGCTGACCACCACCAGAAGCTGGAAGAAGCAAGGAAGGATTCTTCCCTAGAGCCTTCAGAGGCAGCGTGACCCTGCTGACAACTTGATTTTGGACATTTTACTTCCAGAACTATGAAAGAGTAAGTTTCTGTTGTTTTTAGCCATCCCTTTTCTATTAATTTGTCATGGTAGCCAAAGGAAACTAATACAAGCTCTAAAAAAAACAAATAGAAATAGTATTTAGTAATAAAACTTTTTGCAGACTTTACAACTATATTGTCCTACAAGGTATTCACTAGTCATACATGTCTATATAATTTACATTTAAATCAAATAAAATTAAATTAAAAATTTAGTTGTGCTAATCACATTTCAAGGATTCAATAGCCACATGTGACTACGGCAACCACATTGGACAGTGCACATATAGAATATTTTCATCACAGAAAGTTCTCTTGGACAGCTCTCTGTTATAGTAGTAGACTTGTAGTAGCATCAAATTGCAGGTAAATGTATAAAGCAAAACTTATTATACATGCAAGGAGAATTTGATTGAAAAATAATTAAATAAGAACTTTTAATATACTTATTTCAGAATCAGGCAGGTGCATGTAGACAAAAATTAAATAAGATAATCAAATTACTCAGTCAGTATACTTGAATAAGTGTCCCTCCATATTTAACTTTTTTTTACAAAACCTGTAGACATTATAGGCCACAGAGTCAAGCTTAAATCATTGAAGCAGTAGAGACTTTATAGACCATGTTCTCTGTTTATTATCTAATAGAAATAGAAATAATTAGTGCAAACAGAGTTTTAAATACTATTCAATTGTTTGTAATTGACAAATGTGTTCATAGAAATCCCTCAAATTAAAAAATATTTAGAAAGAGAAATTACAAAATATTTAGAAAAAATAACGAAAAGTAATATAGAAACACTTCACAGCAAAAAATTCTACCCCATGTAAATTGTATATACTTATTTGATGATGGAAGATTAAAGAAAAATAAAAAATAAAAAAACCTACTATCAATCTTGATAAATAAGAGGTCAACAATATAAACCAAAAGATAAAAAGAAGGAATTATAAAATACATAAGGTTGGAAATGACAAAGGAAATGAATCACGCCCCCCCAACCAGGAGATAGTAACAGAACTATAAGAATACTCTATGAAACTCTATGGCAATATGTTTGAAAACCATCTAGTAATTTGTATTTTCCTAGAAAATGCATAAATTACCAAAATTTACCTAAAAACAATTCTATAATTAAAAATTCACTGGAAACAGGTGGATTCAGCTAAATTCTACATAATTTTATATAATTTTTAAAGATAGAAGACTTCAATGTAGCTTCAAATCTTCTAGAACATAGAAAAAATTAGAAAGTATATTTTAAAAATAAATTCAAAATAAGGTAAATACCCAAACTATCACTTTTTGGTATATGGAAAAAAAGGAAACTATATATATATTTTTTTTTTCTATCATGTGAATTCAAATGCAAAAATTATACTAAAAAATTTAACGAATAGAATCAACAGCACATCAAAAGAATTATAAATGCTATGACAAAGTACAATTTATTCCAGGAATTCAAGAATGGTCTAATATTTAGATCTATTAAGATAGCATTATATCAAGAATTAAAGCGGTTCCTCTAATCTCATTACCTTGCTTCTTAGTTTGCTTTGTTGGCTGTTTCTCTTCTGTCCTACCCCTGGATATTGGATTACCAGAGAGAATTAAACTCAACTTGTGGTCCATGGATCAGCATCACCAGGAAACTTAATAGAAATGCAGGATCTCAGGCTCCACCCCAGACCTCCAGAATCAGAATCTCCATTTTAACCAGATCCCCAGATGATAGGTATACACGTCATTGATTGAAAAGCACTGGTCTAAGGCTTATCTGTAGCTACACTGACTGCCTAACCTATGTAAACTTTTTCATTCTCAAGTCTTTAGATGTTGAAACCACCTCATTGCTTATGCTAATGACTCACAGGCTTAGGTCTTCAACTGCAATTTATCCTCTGAACTTCCTACTTAATAGATATTTAAACTTAATGTATCCAAAACTGAACTCTTGATTCCCCTCACCCTGATTAAACCTGATCTTCCCTAAGTCTTCTCATCTCAATAGATGGCATTCACCTAATTGCTCAGGAGATATTCTCAAACCCTTTCTTTACATCACATGCTGTCTCCATTCTATCTTCAAACCCTGTTGACTCTCTCTTCAACATTTATTTCAAATTAAACCATTTCTCATTAGCTCTGGACTCCCACTAAAGTAGCCTTAACCCTTGCTGGACACCCTCCGTGGGCTTTACTGCCTGGACAAAGTGCTGTGAATTTGGTGATTGGTAAAGATATACAAGGGCCAGGTTTTTATCTGGGGCATGATAGAGAGGTTTTAAGGCTTAAGTTCACAAGGCATTTGAACTTTGTAAGTTTAACGTGTAACCAAAAGTAATGAGCAGGTTTTATAGAGATAGGAACTTAAACAAAGGTTGGGCCCTTGTGAAGTTGCTCAGGCCTTTACAAAAGCCATGTTAGTGGCCTCAGTAGATATGAGGGGGTGCTTGGGTATTACAAGAAGAAGAAAGGGGCCTAATAAGTACAAGCCAGCTGCACAGATTCAGCAAATGCACATAACAAGAGGGCCTTTATCAGGCACAGGCAGCCTGAGAAAAGCTACTGCTGTAGTTTACTACACAGGCACAGTTTTTTTCTGAGCAGGGGTGGTTAAAGCAAGAATTTACTGGAGGCTCTTTTCATTTACACATTTTTGGCTATTCTTATTGTGCTTGTCAGCCAAATCTACAGGAAATTTTTTGTTTCAGACATAGGTAATCTACACCAAATTCTATTCATAGTTAATGTTACTTAACTGCCATCAGTGCCTTGGGAGAAAACTTGGGAATAACTAACCTTGACTTCATGTCACTTTCCTACAGGCTCAAGAGTAATTTACAGCCTCAGTTTGGACATATATCCTCTGATAATAACTTCAGAATTCTCACACCTAAATTTTTGTATCATCAGTAAAAGGTAGGTAAATTTTGTTAATAAACTAAGAAAAGTTTTAGGGTACTTATTATAAATATAAAGATGATATGGCATTTTCTTGAGTTGAAACAGAAGAAACAAAAACTGAAACTACTACAAACCTAAAGGCTAAGAGGACAACTAAAATGTCCTATGCACATATCACTATATCTAGGAATTTAATCTTCTCACAATGTCATGCAGAAATTACAACGTTTAAAAAGTGTTTCAGAAATTTGTTTTATCATAAAAACTGAAAAACTAGACAATCTGCAAACAAAATGAAGACAGGCTAATTAAACTGATGAAAGAATTTTCCTTACGAGATAGGTAAGACGTTTAGTAGACAGAGTAGACATAGATGGGGGCGAAGGACAGGAAATAATATTAAGGTCCTGAATTGACAGATGTAAACAGATTAAAAAATAAAACATTTTAACTCTTAAAAAAATAGATTAGAAGGCAGTGCTAGATTTTATCTGATAATAGATCTAAAAAAGCCCAACACAAAATAACAAAGAAGAGAAGCAATGCTCAGAAGAAGCCTGTCATGATTCTCCCAGAGGCAGCTAAGAACAAATAAACTATTTAAACTAGTCTCTTTTTAAAGCTGCATTTAGAGATCCTATAGTAAGAATCATTAGGAAATCACCTATTAAAGATTCAGAGAGCAAATAAAAAGTGATTCAGAAATTCTAGGTAGTTCTAAAGGAGAGATGGCTACTCAGATGGACATAAAGTACTGAAAGAATTCCTTTGAGAGATTCAGCTATAATACTACTTTTTAAAGGTGAAGATCGTGGATTTACCTGACTGTGCCCTGAGGGAAAGTGTTCCAGAAATTTGAAGAATTAGGATGTTAATGAAAAGCACAGGAAAGATGAAGTGGCACTCTTTAGGGAACACAGGCAGGACCATGATAGAGTTAAGAGTATCATCTTTACTCAGTCTGGGTGGAATTGCTCATCTTAGGGAAGTAAAAGCAGACAAAACTGAACAATGAATGATTTTGACAGGTGCAGAATGTATATATATTTTACAATGGAAGAATGCACTAAAAAAAATCTGGAGAAAGGGTGAAATGAGATGGCTGACTAGAAGATTCTACTGCTCATCTCTCCCACAAAAACAGACAAAAATAACAATGAATAAACAACTACAATTGAATGAAAATAACTAAAGGAGAGCATTGGAGCACATCAAAGGAGTAACAGAAATGCTAGTGTGCACAAAAACTCAGGATAGCCACATGGAGAACAGAAGGAGACATCCAGCCTTCACCACCTCATCCCCCAGCCAGGAGCAGCAGGGAATCAGGAAGAACTTCTCTCTGTAGGGAAAAGGTAAATGAGGGGACCACACCATCCCTCATCAATACCTTGGACACCTAACACCCTCACCACTGAGGACCCTGGCAGTCTTCACGGGCATTAAGCATAGCTTAGGGAGCTGCCTGGAGTTCACACAGTTGTGTTCCTCCTGAGGAGACACAATGCCCTGCCCCCTATAGCTTGCATGGCTATTGCACCTTCTTAGAACTGGAACTGCTGTTGGATGGTGTCTTACCTGGGGGATGAGTGACACTCTTTTATCCTACAGACTAAGCTGCCATTGAACTGACTTCTCCAAGCACAGCTTAGAGCAGCTATTACACCCTACCCTGAAGGACTAGGCAGAGTGTAACATTTCCACCCATGCCTCCCAGTTGTAGAAGTGACCCTCCCCCTCAGTCTGGAACTGAAGCTGCAAAGCTGCACACTCCCTCTGGGGGCATCTTTAATTCTCCCTCACAGTAGTGGCTGTGCCCCACCCTTTGGGACTGAACTGAAGGGGCACATAACACCCTGGGGAATTTCTTTCTTACCTGAGAAGCTGCTTGTTTGATCTGAACTCTTGTGAACACCACTCCTGAGCTGATGTCGTATCTTGCATGTCAGAAAAACAGAGCAGTGGCTGAAGAGAGACACCCTGACCTAGGTGCTCAACAATTCTAGCACTCTGCTTTCTTGGAGCTGGACTGTTCCTCTTGAGACTGTGCTACTGAGACACCCCTTCACCTGGGAAATAAAGTCAGTGCTGTGCTCTCCCTGCTCCCCAAGGCCCAAATGACAGCTGCAATCTACTATTCTGAATTCTTGCTCCTGCTGCACCTGGACTCACAGACACTGAGATATTGCTGAGTCCTACTGTTCCAGAGGATAGAGTTACCAGTAAAAGATTCCTTGCCTCTAGGAACCAAGTGCCAACTGAGCTTTATTTGCTCTCATTATCAAGTTGCAGCCATACTCTGCCCCCTGGACACAAATTTCCAGATCACCCCTTTTCCTCCAGAGTCAGGCCAGTGCTGTGCTCGGCTCCTCAGGGTCAGAGTCGCAGCTATAACCTGGCCCACAAATCCCAAATTGTCAGGAGTGCCTCACAGCCACACATCCTGGAACTGTAGGCAATCAACATTCAACCCTGCCACAGAGAGTAAACCTGCACCCCAAGACCTCAGTGCCACAATAGGTTCACAAGACAGAGCCCAGCACCAGCTCCACAGCCACTCTGAGCACCTGCATCTGGAACCTAGCCTCACTACAGCTACTTATGGGATGTGTCAAACCCAAGGTCAAGAAGAATCCCTTTGGCAAAGTTGGAAAATGAGAATAGGAAGACACCAAAAGCTTTGCCATCAAAGACCCTAACAGCCTATCCGCCATCACCACTGTCACAAACTTCTCCAGCCTAGAGCACTGAGGCACTGAAGTTATTTGTGGTATTGATTGCAGCTGAAGAAACTTCCCAGAGGCTTAAACCACTGCATCTATGTAAAAACAGAATCACCACACCCTTTTTCAACCAATACGCTAAGACCTACCTACAAGGGAAAGGCATTTATGAAAGCCACTCTGTAAAGTTTGAAAGAGGAGATTGTTTCACCAGCTGCACAGACATCAATGCAGGGACAAAAGAAATGTGAAAATGTGAGGAAATATAACACCATCAAAGAAACACAATAAAACACCAGTGACAGACCCCAGAGGAAAGGAAATTAACAAACTGTAAGAAAATGAATTCAAAACAATGATCTCAACAGAACGGAATGTAAGAGAAAACAGACAATTTGACAAAATCAGAAAAAAAATTCATGATATGAATGAGAAATTTAACAAAGAGATATATATCGTAAAAAAGAACCCAACAGAAACCCTGATGCTTAAGAAGTCAATGAATAAAATAAAAAATACAATAAAGAGTTCCAATGCAGACTAGAGCAAGTAAAAAAAATCTCTGAACTCAAAGATATGTCATCTGGAATTACCCAAACAGGAAAAAAAAATTAAAAGAGCAAAGAAAGTATTCAGGAATTATGGGACATTATTCAGTGAACAAATATTCAAATTATGGATGTCCCCAAAGAAGAAGAGAAGGAAAAAGGCATTGAAAACCTGTTTAATGAAATAGTAGCTGAAAACTCTCCAAGTCATGGGGGAGATATGAACATACAGATCCAGGAAGTTCAAAGGTCCCCAAATAGATTCAACCCCAAAATGTTCTATCCAAGGCACATTATAATCAAAATGTCAAAAGTCAAAGACAAAGAGAGAATTTTAAAAATAGCAACAGAAAAGCATCAGGGAAATCCCCATTAGACTAACAACAGATTTCTCAAAAGAAATCTTACAAGTCAGGAAAAAATAGAATGATATATCCAAGATGCTGAAAGAAAAAAAATTGCCAGCCAAGAATGCTTCAGGAATGGAGGAGATGTAAAGTCTTTCACAGACAAGCAAAAACTGAGGGAATTCCTCACCACTAAACCAGCCTTACTAGAAATACTCACGGGAATCCTATACCTGGAAGTGAAAGGAAGATAACCCCATCAAGAAAACACAGGAAAAAATAAAATTCACTGGTAAAGCAGGTACACAAATGAGAAAGAAAAAGGAATCAAACCTTATCACTACAAAAAACCAACAAATTGCAATGATAAGCAATAAGAGAGGAAGAGAGGTACAAAAGATATTCAAAACAATCAGAAAACTTCCAATAAAATGGCAAGAGTAAGTCCTCATCTATGAATAATAACCTTGAATGTAAATGGAGTAAATTTGCCAATTAACAGGTATAGACTGGCAGAATGAATGAATGAAACAAAACAAAACAAAACAAAGTCCAACTATATATTGCCTTCAAGAAAATCATTTCACCTGTGAAGACACACATAGACTGAAAGTGAAGGGTTTGAAAAACATATTCCATGCAAACAGAAACCAAAATCAAGAGTAGTTACATGTCCATCAGATAAAAAAGACTTTAAGTCAAAAACCAAAAAGAGACAAAAAGGCCATTATATAATGCTAACGGGGTCATTTCAGCAAGAGGATATAACAACTATAAATATATACTATAAATATATATGCACCTAACATTAGAGCACCCTGATATATAAAGTAAATATTATTAAATCTAAGGGAGAGATAGATTCCAATAAAAAATAGAGATTTCAACACACACTTCTAGCATTGGACAAATCATTTAAAGAGAAAAACAAAGACACATTTGATTTAAGCTTCACTGTAGGCCAAATGGACCCTATAGACATTTATAAAACATTCCATCCAACAGCTGTAGAATACACATTCTTTTCATCAGCACATGGAAAATTCTTCAGAATTGACCATATGTTACACCATAAAATAAGTATCAACAATTTTTCAGAAGTTGAAATCATATCAAGTATCTTCTCTACCACAATGGAAGAAAACTAGAAATCAATAGCAAGAGAAACTCTTAAAAGTGTACAAATACATGAAGACTAAACAACACACTCCTGAATGAACAATGGATCAAAGCAGAAAATTTAAAGAAGAAAATTTAAAAAATTCCTGAAACGAATAAAAACAGAAACACAACATATCAAAACCTATGGGATATAGCCAAAGCATTACTAAGAGGTAATGTTATAGCAATAAATGCTTATATCAAAAAAAGTGGAAAGATTTCAAATAAACAGCCTAACAATGGTTCTTAAGGAACTAGAAAAGCAAGAACAAATCAAACCCAAAATTAGCAGAAGGAAAGAAATAATAAATATCAGAGCAGAAATAAAAAAAATAGAGAAGCTCACCAAAAATACAAAACAAAATATTGGTTTTTATGAAAAGATAAACAAAATTGACAAGCCATTAGCTACACTACCCCCCCCCCCAAAAAAAGACTCAATAAAATCAGGAATGAAAAAGAAGACATCAGAACGATTATTACAGAAATGCAAAGTCATTAGAGACTGTTGTGAGCAAATATATACCAAAGAATTTGAAAACCTAAAGAAAATGGAAAAATTCCTAGGCACATAACAATTTACCAAGATTTATGTGAGACTGAATCAGTAATAAAAATTTCCTACTAAAAAAAGCCCAGGACTGGTTGGCTTCCCTACTGAATTCTACCAGACATTTTTTAAAAAGCAATATTAATTCTTCTTAAACCTTTTCCAAAAAATCAAAGGGGAGGGATTATTTTCAAACACATTCTAACACATTCTGGTCGTGGCAGAGCATAACCAGCAGGTAGGCCTTGCAGCCGCCACCCAACTCCATCTGCAGCCCAGGTGGCAGCGCACAACCCAGCCTGTAAGCCTTGCCTCCGCTGCCCGACTCCATCCCCAGCCCAGCTGAGTGCGTGTGGATCATGGAGGTGCCCAGCCGGAGAGGCGGAAGATCCAGAGACACCATGCGCCCTGTGGTGCTGGCATGCAACCCAGCAGGTAGGCCTCGCCACCACCAACTGACTCCATCTCCAGCCCAGCTGAGTGCATGCTGACCAGGGAGGCGTTTCCTGAGAGAGGCCCAAGATCCAAGGCTACCACACACCCAAGGCACTATTGGCCAACTGAGCAGACACTGAGGCAGCCATACCAAATTGGCAGCCCAGCAGCATCCTAGCCAGACAATAGTGTCAGACCAGTGGACCATGAAATCCCCTGCTGCAATGACTATACATCAAAGGGAAGATAACAGAAATATGAAAAATCAAGAAAGTACACCACCAAAGGGTAATAACTCTCAAGCTCTAGATCCTATAGAAGAAGAAGCCCTTGAAATGTCTGACAAGGAATTTCAAATGATAATTCTAAGGAAACTAAATGAGATACAAGAAAACTCAGCTAGACGACACAATGAAACGAGGAAAAGTATACAGGACCTGAAAGAAGAAATGTACAAGGAAATCAATGATCTGAAATAGAATGTAGCAGAGCTTGCCAAGCTGAAGAATTCATTCAACAAAATAAAAAAACACAATGAAGAGTTTAACCAGCAGGCTTGCAGAAGCAGAAGAGAGAACTTCTGACCTTGAAAATGGGCTGTTTAAAATAACACAGTCAGAAAAAAAAAGAAAAAAGATTAAAAACAATGAAGAAAATCTAAGAGAGGTATCAGACAACCTTAAGTACTCAAATATCTGAGTCATGGGTATTCCAGAAGGGGAGGAAAAAGGAGATTGCATTGAAAACATACTCAACAAAATAGTGGCAGAAAACTTCCCAGTTATTGGAATAGACACAGATCTTCAGATTCAGGAAGCTCAAAGATCCCCAAACATATTCAACCCAAAAAGGTCTTCTCCAAGACATGTTACAGTCAAATTGGCAAAACTCAATGACAAAGAGAAAATCTTAACAGCTACAAGAGAGAGGCATCAAATTACCTATAAGGGAGTCTGAATCAGACTAACATCAGACTTTTCATCACAAACCCTAAAAACCAGAAAGGAATGGGATGATATATTCAAAATACTGAAAGACAGAGATTGCCGGCCAAGAATACTCTACTCCGCAAGGCTGTCCTTGCAAAATGTTGGGCAAATAGTATATCTCTCAGACAAACAAAAACTGCGGGAGTTCACTAGCACATGACCATACTTACAAGAAATTCTCAAGGGAGTACTGGCTTTGGTACCTGAAAAACAACTACCATTGCCATAAAAACCCAAGAAATATCAAAAACCCCTAGTAAAATAAAAATGTAACAATGAAGAGAAAACAACAAAAAAAGGTTATCTACAACCCAAGGAACCAACAAATACAGAAAACAAACAGTAAATCAGAAGGTTATCTACAACCCAAGGAACCAACAAATACAGAAAACAAACAGTAAATCAGAAAGAAAGGAACAAAAGGCACTTAAGACATCCAAACAAAAATCAATAAAATGCTAGGATTAAATCAATAATTTTCAATAACAACTCTTAATGTAAATGGATTAAATTCCCCAATCAAATTGGGGAATTGGCTGACTGGATTAAAAAGGAGGACCCAACTACATGCTGCCTTCAAGAAACCCACCTCACCCATAAAGACTCACATAGACTAAAAGTGAAAGGATGGAAAAAGATTTACCATGCAAACAGAAATGTAAAACGAGCTGGAGTAGCTATTCTTATATCTGATAAAATAAACTTTATACTAAAAACCATAAAAAGAGATAACAAGGGCCAATACATAATGATAAAAAGGATTGATCCATCAAGAAGACATAACAATCACAAATATATATGTACCCAAAGTCAGAGCAGCCAGATTTATAAAACAAACACTATAAGACCTAAAGAAATAAATAGACACTACTACCATAATAGCAGGGGACCTGAACACCCCACTGTCAATATAGGACAGACCATCTAGGCAACAAATCAGCAGAGAAACACAAGATCTAAACAACATACTAGACCAATTGGACTTGGCAAATATCTACAGAACATTCCATCAAACAACCTCAGAATATTCATTCTTCTCATCAGCATGTGGATCATTCTCCAGGATAGATCACATATTCATAATTCAAGTCTAAACAAATTCAAAAAAATTGGAATTATCCCATGTATCTTCTCAGACCACAATGGATTAAAACTAGAAATCAATAGCAAATGAAATTCTGGAAACTATACAAACACATGGAAATTAAACAGCATTCTACTTAATGACATATGGGTCCAAGAAGAAATCAAGCAGGAAATCAAAAAATTTATTGAAACTAATGAAAATAATGATACATCATACCAAAACCTGTGGGATACTGCAAAAGCAGTATTAAGGGGGAAATTTATTGCATTAAATGCTCACCTCAGAAGAATGGAAAGATGGCAAGTGAACAACCTAACACTTCACCTTAAAGAACTAGAAAAACAAGAACAATCCAAACCTAAAGTTAGCAGACGGAAAGAAATCATTAAGATCAGAGCAGAACTTAATGAAATTGAAACCCAAAAAACAATATAAAAGATCAATGAATCAAAAAGTTGGTTTTTTAAAAAGATAAATGAAATTGACAAACCATTAGCACGACTAACTAAAAAAAGAGAGAATATCCAAATAATGAAAATTAGAAATGAAAAAGGTGATATTACAACTGATACTTCTGAAATACAAAGAATCATTTGACATTACTATACACAACGATATGCCAACAAATTTGAAAATCTGGAGGAAATGGAAAAATTTCTGGACACACACAGCTACCAAAACTAAGCCAAGAAGATGTAGGAAAACTGAACAGACCAATAACAGTAAAAGAGATTGAAGCTGTTATCTGAAGGCTCCCAACAAAGAAAAGGCCAGGACCAGATGGATTCACAGCAGAATTCTACCAAACATTCAAAGAGGAATTGACACCGATTCTTTACAAACTATTCCAAAAGTTTGAAACAGAGGCAATTCTCCCAAATTCATTCTATGAAGCAAACATCACCCTGATGCCAAAGCCAGGCAAAGATACAAATATAAAAGAAAACTACAGGCTGATATTCTTGATGAATATAGATGCAAAAGTCCTCAATAGAATACTAGCTAACAGAATACAGCAACACATATGCCAAATTATACACCATGATCAAGTGGGATTTATCCCAGGGATACAAGGTTGGTTCAACATATGCAAATCAATAAATGTGATACACCATACCATGCCAATAAAATAAAAAACAAGGACAATATGATGATCTCTATGATGCTGAAAAGCATTTGGTAACATTCAACACTCGTTCATAATAAAGACTCTCTACAAATTAGGTATAGATGGAAAGTATCTCAACATAATTAAAGCCATAAATGATAAGCCCGCTGCCCATATCATCCCAAATGGGGAAAGCTGAAAGCTTTTCCTTTAAGAACAGGAACTAAACAAGGATGCCCACTCTCACCACTCTTGTTCAACATAGTGTTGGAAGTACTAGCCAGAGCAATCAGAGAAGGAAATAAAGGGCATCCAGATTGGAAAAGATGAAGTCAAACTCTTCCTCTTTGCAGATGACAGGATCCTATATATCGAACAGCCTAAAGCCCCTATAAAAAAAACTCTTGGAGTTGATAAATGATTTCGGCAAAGTAGCAGGATACAAAATCAACACACAAAAATCAGTAGCATTTCTATTCTCCAATAGTGAACATGCAGAAAGAGAAATCAAGAAAGCTTGCCCATTTACAATAGGCACCAAAAAAATAAAATACTTAGGAACAGAGTTAACCAAGGATGTGAAAAATCTCTATAATGAGAACTACAAACCAGTGCTGAGAGAAATTAAAGAGGATCCAAGAAGATGGAAAGATATCCCATGCTTTTGGATTGGAAGAATCAA
Organism: Cynocephalus volans; assembly: GCF_027409185.1. Taxonomy (NCBI): domain Eukaryota; kingdom Metazoa; phylum Chordata; class Mammalia; order Dermoptera; family Cynocephalidae; genus Cynocephalus; species Cynocephalus volans. Next base: position 140,532,814 of record NC_084463.1, on the reverse strand, counting down.
CATTGTGAAAATGTCCATACTACCCAAAGTGATGTACAGATTCAATGCAATCCCCATCAAAATTCTGATGGCATTTTTATCAGAAATGGAAAAAACTATCCAGCCATTTATATGGACTAAGAAAAGACCATGCATAGCCAAAGCAATTCTGAGCAATAAATAAATAAATAAATAAATAATAAAGCTGGAGGCATAACACTACCCGACTTTAAGCTATACTACAAAGCTATAATAACCAAAACAGCATGGTACTGGCATTAAAAACAGACACACTCATCAACAGAATAGATTAGAGTTTCTAGAAATCAACCCACAAACCTACAGCCATCTGATCTTTGACAAAGGCACCAAGCCTATACACTGGGAAAGAGACTGCCTCTTCAGTAAATGGTGCTAGGATAACTGGATATCAATATGCAGGAGAATGAAACTAGACTGATACCTCTCATCATATACTAAAATCAACTCAATATGGATTAAAGAATTAAATATACACCCTGTAACAATAAAACTTCTTAAAGAAAACATAGAAGAAACACTTCAGGAAGTAGGACTGGAAACAAGTTTCATGAATATGACCCGAAAAGCATGAGCAACCAAAGGAAAAATAAACAAATGGGATTATATCAAACTAAAAAGCTTCTGCACAGCAAAAGAAACAATTAACAGAGTTAAAAGACAGCCAACAGAGTGGGAGAAAATATTTGCCAAATATACATCTGACAAAGAATTAATATCCAGAATATACAAGGAACTCAAGCAACTTTACAAGAAAAAAACAAGCAACCCAATTAAAAAATGGGCAAAAGAGCTAAGCAGACATTTCTCTAAGGAAGATATACGAATGGCCAACAGACATATGAAAAAATGCTGAACATCACTCAGCATTTGAGAAATGCAAATCAAAACCACACTGAGATACCATCTAACCCCAGTTAGGATGGCTAATATCTAAAAGACTGTGAATGATAAATGCTGGCAAGGTTGCAGAGAAAAAGGAGCTCTCATCCATTGTTGGTGGGACTGCAAAATGGCACAGCCTCTATGGGAAATGGTATGGAAGTTCCTCAAACAATTGCATATAGATCTACCATGTGACCCAGCTATCCCACTGCTGGGAATATACCCAGAGGAATGGAAATCATCAAGTCGAAGGTACACCTGTTCCCCAATGTTCATTGCAGCACTATTTACAATAGCTAAGAGTTGGAACCAGCCCAAATGTCCATCACCAGATGACTGAATACAGAAAATGTGGTATATCTACACAATGGAATACTACTCAGCTATAAAAAAGAATGAAATACTGCCATTTGCAACGACATGATGGACCTAGAGAGAATTATATTAAGTGAAACAAGTCAGGCACAGAAAGAGAAATAACACATGTTCTCACTTATTTGTGAGAGCTAAAAATAAATAAATAAATACACAAACAATTGGGGGGAGGGAAGAACACATAAAAATTACAATTCCTTGAAGTTGATATGACGAGCAAACAGAAAGGACATTGTTGGGAGGGAGGGAGGTAGCGGCAGGAGGGAGGGAGGTTTCAGTAATTCGCCACAATAATCAACCACAGTTTAAATTGACAAAATAAAATAAAATTTTTTAAAAAAAAAAGCATTCTAGGGCCGAGCCCGTGGCGCACTTGGTAGAGTGCTGCGCTGGCAGCGCGGCGACGCTCCCGCCGCGGGTTCGGATCCTATATAGGACTGACCGGTGCACTCACTGGCTGAGTGCTGGTCACGAAAAAACGACAAAAAAAAAAAAAAAAAAAAAAAAAAAAGCATTCTAGAAGGCCAGCATTGTCTTGATACCAAAACCAGACAAGGACATACACACAAAAAAGAAAGCTATAGGTCAACATTCCTTATGAACATTGATGCAAAAACTCTCAACAAAATGCTAGCAAACTGAGTCTAGCAATCTAGCAGCATATTAAAAAGATCATTTACCATGATCAAGTGATATTTCTCCCAGGGAGGCAAGGTTTGTTCAACATGCTCAAATCAATAAACATGATACATCTTATCAACAGAATGAAGGTCAAAAACCATATGATCATCTCAATTGATGCAGCAAAAGCATTTCATAAAATTCAGCATGCCCTCCTGATAAAGACTCTCGGCAAATAAATATAGAAGGAATGTACCTCAGCACAATAAAGGCCATATATGACAAACCCACAGCTAATATACTGAATGGGTAAAAGCTGAAATCTCTTTCTTTGAGAACTGGAACAAGACAAAGATGCCCACTCTCTCACTTTTATTCAACTTAGTACTGAAAGTCCTAGCCAGAGCAATTAGGCAGAAGAAAGAAAGTGCATCCTAACTGGAAAATAGGAAGTTAAACTGTCCCTGTTTGGACATGACATGGTCTTATATATAGACAACCCTAAAAGTTCCACCAAAAAACCTCTTAGAACTAATAAACAAATTCAGTAAAGTTGAAGGATACAAAATAAACATAGAAAAATCCATAGCATTTCTATACACTAATAATAAGCAAGATGAAAATAAAATCAAGACAGCAATTTCATTTATAATAGCCCCTAAAAAAATATATGTCTAGGAATTTAGCCAAGGAGGTGACAGATCTCTATTAAAAAAAAGAAGTATAAACCACTCAAATTGAAGGGGACACAAAGAAGAGGAAAGATATTCCATGTCTGTGGGTTGGAAGAATCAGTATTGTGAAAATGACTATACTACCCAAATAAATCTACAAATTCAGTGCAATCCCTATCAAAATACTCATTATATTCGTCACAGAAATAGAAAAAAACAATCCTAAGTTTCTCAGGGAACCACAAAAGACCCTAAATAGCCAAAGCACTCCTGAGCAAAAAGCACAAAAACTGGAGATATCACACTACCTGCCTAAAAAATTTGCTACAAAGCTACAGTATCCAAAACAACATGATACCAGCTTAAGAACACACAGACCAATGGAATAGAATACAGACCCAGAAATAAAGCCATGTGTTTGCAGCTAACTGATTTTCAATAAAAGTGCCAAGATTATTCATTGGAGATAGAAAAGTCTCTGCAATAAATAGTGCTGGGATAACTGGATAGCCATAAGCAAAAGAATGAAGTTAGAGTCTTATGTCTCACCATACACAAAAATACTCAAAATAAATTAGAGAATTACACAGAAGACCTGAAACCATTAAAGTACTAGAAAAAACATAGGGGAAATGCTTCAGGACATTGGGCTGTGCAAAGACTATGAAGAAGACCTCAAAAACACAGATAACAAAAGCAAAAATAGACAAATGATATTATAACAAATAAAAATCTTCTGTACAGCAAAGGAAATAATCAAAAGAGTGAAGAGACAACCTGTAGAATGGGAGAAAATATTTCCAAACTATACATCTGACAAGGGATTAATATCCAGAATATCCAAGGAATTCAAACAACTCAATAGCAAGAAAGCAAATATTTCAATCAAAAAACGGGCAAATGAGCTTAATAGACATTTCTCAAAAGAGAACATATTAATGTCCGTCAGGTATATGAAAAAATGCTCAACATTACTAATCATCAGGGAAATGTAAATCAAAACCACTATGTGACATCATCTCACTCCAGTGAGAATGCCTATTATCAAAAAGGCGGAAAATAACAAATGCAGAGAAAGGGGAACTCTTATACAGTGTTGGTGGGAATATAAATTAGTAGAGCCATTATGGAAAAGAGTCTGGATGTTCCTCAAAAAACTACAGACATGATTTCCATATGATCCAGCAATCCCATTACGGAGTATATATCTAAAGGAAAGGAAATCAGTATATCAAAGAGAAATTTTCACTCCCATGTTTATTGCAGCACTATTCACAATAGCCAAGATACAGAATTAACCCAAGTGTCCATCAATGGATGAAAGGATAAAGAAAATGTGGTATATATACACAATGGAATGCTATTCAGCCATTAAAAGAATGAAACCCTGTCACTGTCAGCAACATGAATGAGCTTGGAGGACATTATACGTGAAATAATCCAGGAACAGAAAGAGAAATACCACATGTTTTCATGCATATGTGGAAGCTAGGAAAGTTGATCACATAGAATTAGAGAGTAGAATGACAGTTGCCAGAGACTGGAAAGGGTAGAGGGGAGGGGGAATAGTGAGAGGTTGGTTAATGGATACAAAAGTACAGCAAGATAGGAGGAATATTATCTGTTGTTCTATAGCACTGTAGGGTGACTATAATTAACAATTCATTGCATAGTTTAAATTAGCTAGAAGAAAGGATTTTGAATGTTTCCAACACAAATATATGATAAATGTTTGAGGTAAGGAAAAAAAAGAGTGGCTGGCAGGATTTCAAAGGATGAGGGAGGGAGGGATGAATATGTGGGACACAGAGGATTTTTAGGGAAGCAAAACTATCTTGTATGATACTGTAATGGTGAATACCTGGCATTATGCATTAGGCAAAACCCATAGAACTGTATAATACAAAGAGGGAACGCTGATATAAAATTAAGTTGATAGTAACATGTCAATATTTATTCATAATTGTAACAAATGCACCATACTGATGTAACATGTCAATAATAGGGGAAACTGTATATGTGGGTGGGGGGAGAGTATGGGAACTATCTGTACTTTCTGCCCAATTTCTCTGTAAAATTGCTATAAAAATTTTAAAAAGTGCTATAAAAATAAAAAAAGTAACTACTATAAAAATAAAGAAAATGGAAAGAAAGAGAAAAGTTCTGGAGAAGAATGTCAGCAAAACAATATCTGGTTTGAAAGCAAAGGGAGAGACAAAGAAATGCAGGCAGTCAATGCCAGCAAAAGCACAAGTAGCCCTACATGTGGTCGAGAAGGAAAACAGACAGACTTAGAAGCAAGTAAACTGAGAGCAATTCAATGGAGTCCCTCTGCAAGGAGTTAGGGAACACAGAGAAATAAAACCTTGGAAGTGCATGTAAGAGATCTCCTGGAGAGCTAAGACGTCAGATTCCTTGACCCCACACCTTTCTCCAGCCTTCTGATCTTCCTCAGCACTTAGTATTTAGTTAGTTTCCCCAACTCCCTTCTAATAGGTGTGTAGTGATATGTCTTTGAGGTTTTAACCTGCATTTCCCTAATGACTAATGACACTGAGATTATTTGATACCCATATATTATTGTTGGTGAAATTTTTATTCAAATCTCTGGCCTGCCTTTTTGTTTCCTTAATGATGTCTTTTGAAGAGAAATCTTAAATTCTGATGAAGACTAATTTGTCTTTCTTTTATATTATGGATCGTGACTTTGGTATCACATCTAAATTCTTTTTACTTAGTCTAAAATCACAAAAATTTCTTTTGTACTTAAAAGTAGACGTTTTAGTATTTTTGCTTTATACATATAGTTTTAGGTTTAGATTTCAGATCAATAGTTTTAGTTGATAGTTTTAGGCCTTACCTTTAGGTTTATGATATATTTGAGTTTACGTTTATATGTGGTATAAGATTTGGTGGAGGTTTATTTTTGTGTGTATGAATGTCCATTTCGACTATCACTATTTGTTGAAAACACTTTTTCCTCCAGTGATTTGCTTTTGCAGTTATGTTGAAAAACAGTTAGCTATGTATGTGTGGGTCTTCTTCTGAATATTCTATTCTGCTCCATTGAGCTATGCAATCCTTTCATCACTACTACTTCCTCTTGATTACTGTAGCTTTATAATACATCTTGATATCAGGTAATGTTAATTATCGAGCTTCATTTTTCTTTTTTAACTTTGATTTGTCTATTTTACCTCATTTACATTCCATACAAAATTTAGGATTAGCTTGCTGATTTCAATGAAAAAAATCTGCTGATATTTTGATGGAATTCTAAAGAATGTGTAGATTGATTTGTGGAGAATAGAAATCTGTGCTACAATGAGTCTTCCAACTCATCGTTCAGTATTACTCTCTGTTTATATAGGTCTTCTTTGAATTCTTTTGTTTTGTTTTGTGGTTTTCATTGTCCAGATCCACCATATGTTATCTGAGATATATACTTAAGTATTTCTATTTTTTGTACTTACTACAAATTATATTGGTTTTTAAAATAGGTACCTTTAAATAATTTTATACAGCTTCAGGTGTTATATAAGAAATTTAAAGCATTATAATACTAAATCCTTCCTCCTATCCTATGTGATATTGTTGTCATATATTTAACTTTGCATAATCTATAAACTCAAAATGCATTGTTAATCTTTTTTTCCTTTAAACAGTCAATTACCTTTTAGAGCAATTAAAAATTTAAAAAATACATATATTTATCCAAATTTTAACCATTTCTGTAGTCTTTTCTTTGTGCAGAATCATGTTTCTGTCCGGTATCTGCTTGAAGAACCCTCTTTTATATTTCGTAATACAAATCTTCTGATAATGAATTGTTTCAGCATTTGTTAGTCTGAATGACTCTTTACTTTTTTTATTTTTGAAATATATTTTCACTGGGTATAAAATACGAGTTGACAAATTTTTTCTTTTAGTACTTTAAGAATGCCTTTTCTTTGTCTACTTGCTTGCAAAGTTTCTCACAAAAAGTTCACTATAACACTTACCTTTGTTCTCCATGTAATGTGTTTTGTTTTTCTGGCTTCCTTCATAATTTTTCTATTTGTCTTTCACTGTAACTACTTTGATTATGAATATGCAGTGTTTACAGGTGTGTGTGTGTGTGTGTGTGTGTGTGTGAGATATTTATCCTGCATGGGGTTTTTTGAGTTTTTCAAATTTGGGAATGGATGTTGTTTATTATTTTTAGAATAATATTGACTACTATTTCTTCAAATATTTTGTTTTCCTAACTCTCTGTCTCTTTACCTCTTATAAATCCAATTACAAGTACAACAGCCTGTTTTCTTCACAGGGCTCTGGCACAGAAAGGCAGCACTCACATTTTGTCTTACTTTTGAGGCACCTTTTTCTTAAGGGTCAAGCTAATGATCCTGCAATCTTGGCTCAATAATAGCTTCAAAAACTGTAATGGTTTTGTAGATTGTGTGGTTTTTCATGTTGTTATAGTGGTAATGAAACTATTTGTTTTTTGCTGTCTACATCTTAGACATAAGAAGGAAGTTATAACTACAGTATTTGTCTTTCTTATACAGACCCCTCTGAGACACACTGAACCTCTTCCTTTTAAATAAATCATATTTTTGTTATAATATTATGTTTAATTTTTAATTTTTCATAATCAGATAAATATTATTCATAGCGGAATGAAATTGTATTAGGAATATTAGGAATGTATATTATTTCTTGTGCAATATTTTGTTTTTTAAGGAATTCATAATATTTACTTTGCTTAGTTTGTGTTTATCTATAATCAATTCATTCACAAACTGTGATCTATTAGAGTAAATATAATCATAAGATAGTGGTATGCTTATGATCTGGCTCTTAGTGGGAGGGAAAAAGCCCCTAATTGTAGTGCTTGCTAGTTTTTATGTTGTAGATAGTCCTGCCATGACAAATTTCAGGCTATCAGTGTTAAAAAAAATTGAAAAATTTCTGAATATTCAACAATTGGCACTCAAGAATCAGTATAAATTGGTGTCTTAGGCTGCTAAAGTTTCCATAACAAAATGCCATAGACTGAGTGATTCAAACAATAGAAGTTTATTTTTCACGGTTCTGGAGGTCACGGTCCAGCAGGGTTCGATTTCTGGTGAGGGTTTTCTTTCCAGCTCACAGACGGTCAATCTTGTTATTGCATCCTCACTTGGCTTTTCCTCCAAATATACCTGAATATCCCTCTGAAAGAAAGAGAGAGCAAACACTCTGATTTCTCCTCTTACAAGACCACTAATCCAACTAATCAGGCCCCACCTCCACAACCTCATTTAACATTAATTACCTTCTTATAGGCCCTGTCTCCAAATACAGTCACACTGAGGGTCAGAGCTCCAACACATAAATTTTAGGAGAAACACAATTCAGTTCATAGCAACTGCCTTCAGCATACCATTGACATCAATAATATAAAAGTTTGATTTTTTCCCTTAAAGACATACCACCTTGAGCCTTCCACTCTCCTGTTTCAGACTAGAATAGGTGCTCCCTAGGATTGTTGTTTAACTGTCATCTTGGGAAATCCATTCCTCATCATTCTGGGATTCACCTATTATTTTAGATACCCTGTTCTTGCAGCAATGACTTCTTTTCTAGTTTATTCTCAAAATCAAGTTGCTGTTTGAGAAAAAGAAAAAAAGCTAGGCAATTTTAAAGACTGTATTTTGTATTCTATTTTAATACTTTGTTGGGATTTTGTTGAATAGAGTTTTAGCTTTAAAATACATATTTTTTAGAATTTTCATAATTTCATAGTCTCACGTCTTCCAGTGTGGCAATCCAGAAGTCTGATGCTATTTTGATTTTTTTTTTTTTTTGGCTTGTTGCATTGGTTTTTCTTTCTAGAAGCTTTTAGAATCTACTCTTTATTAGCGATATTCTCAAATTTCATGATGATGTGCATGATAGACCCTGAGTTATGTGGTAAAGGCCAACAAGGACAAGATAACATGTAAAAATATAAAAGCGACAGATTTTTTAAATGTGGAAAGTGTACCTCATATTTCTCTCTGAAAATTATATTATTTAGATGTAGAGCTAAACTAATCATCTAATTTTCCTATTCTCAAATATCTTATTTTCATCAGCCTATTCTTTGTTTACTTATTGGGACATGTCTTTAAACTTATCTTAAACACTTTCTGCAGATCTCTTTTAAAAAGCAGCTTCAGATTTTTAAATTTCCAAGAGCTTATTATTATTCTCTAAATGCTTCTTTTATACAGTGGCCTATTCTTGTTCTCATGAAAGCAATTTAATATCATCTTTCTGAGATGTACAATGGATAAATTTCTGGATTTTTTCCCGTTTACATAATATTTGTTTCCTCCAAATTGCTTTTATTCTGTTTGCTTTTGTCTTTGCTTTAATGTTAGATGCTTTTTCTCAAAAGTCAAATGATCTGTCACTATTTATAAAATGTTATTTGTGTTTTAAATGTTGAATGGTTGGCTTCTGGATATACTTCCTTGCTGCATAACATTCAGTCTTTTATTCATAGGATAATAATTATTTTTTCTGGATAAAAGTCTTGAATCTCATACCTCAGGCATTACTACTTTAGGTGCCTTTCTTCTGGGATCTGAGTTCAATGGGAGAAGAAATATGGTAATGTTTCAGTTATACAAATAGAATTTTAATACCTGTTTTTCTATATTGATTCCAACCACTGCACCCCCATGCCTGGTGTCCCAAGGTCTAGATTTTCTGTGATTCATCTTCTTCAGAAAGTTAACTACCATTGCACAGCATTAACTTATGTTTCAGAGAAGTTTTAAAGGGGTACTAATCTATTGGAATTAGATGGGTTATTTTTGGATTTTCCTTGGAAGCAGAAGTGTGCAGTTAAACCAGCTTTGGTTTAAAGATGTTATCTTTATTCAGATTTAGGAAATGTTGAAGCTCCTGACCATCTCTCTTTAAGTGATGTTCCATTTCTCTGTCATTCCTTGTATGATGAGCAGAGGGATGACTTGTGATCACTTTTTCCTTTGACAACTTTCCCATGAGTTGCTATCTACATAATTTTGCTATTCGTGTAGTCTACTGCTTTTTTTTTTTTTTTTTTTAGGTGAGTCAAGTGAAGCAGTGGGAATGAAGAAAAAAAGAAATCTGTAACTGGTTGTGATCAATTAGTTGTAAACACCACTGCATTTGGACCTGCTTAATGTAGTCTATGATGCAGGAAATGAACAAGGATCCAAGCCATAACAGCTGTGCCAAATCCCGTAAGGCATATAGACAGATGCTGAAATTAAAGAATAGTGAAATTAAAGAACCTGAAAGGAAGAACAGGAAAAATACTCTGAGAAAAAAACTTTTAGAATTAGAAGCAAATTCTAATTTTTTCCTCACAATCTATAGGCTCTTTCCACACTCCACCAACCTCCCCACTTCACCAACACACACACACAAATATTTTGTTAGTAATAAAGATGAGCACTAAAATTTGAAGATAATTTTAAAATGTTGTATGTAAAAGGGATTTCTATGGTTCATACAAGTCCTGGACAAAAATATTCCGCTTTGCAACATGTTTGGGATGTTACATTGTGATGCCACCATGAGGCACATTCATGTCATGAGGATAATAAATTTACCCAAGTTCTATCGGTTGATTTTCACCATTCTTATCACAATATATGTTGACTTCAGTGCCATCACCACCAAAGGAGAGTCCTTGTATAGGTAACAATTCTCTTGGTCAATAGGTTCTTTCTCATTCTGAAAATTTTAAACATTTTTAAAAATGCAAATCCAGGTTGTTATGCATTCATACTGCATTTGATGTCTTGTATGGGTTATTTTCTAATTTCAAATCTTGATTCAGTCATCTTCATCAAAGCATTGTGTCATTCAAGACAGTGTTTATTATTCCGTGTGTAGTTTTTAGTTCATCCCAGAATATTTTAAACAGAATGAGCCAAGGACAAAACTCTAGTACAAGTCACATAAGACATTCGTTTGATTGACATTGACTACAATCTAAGATCGAGGTTATCAAACTTTATTGTTCAAAAAAATCATATAGCAGAGTCATGTCATCAACAGGGTGTACTAAAAAGTCCTGAATATCTCTTCCCCCCATAAACAGTAATTCAAGAACTCATGGGCAAATTCCCTATGTGAAATATCAGAAACTAATTAAAAAGCTCCTACAGCCCAGAGCTAGGAAAACTGAGAAGGAGGCTGGACATGGGAGGGGCATCTTCTCATCCAGGGTTGGCTGGGACAATGGGGGACCTTGAGCTTTTGCCTCCTGCCCTGCTTCCCAGACTCCCTCTGGAGATGCTGCTTCTTAGAATCCTACACCCTTGAAGAAGGCAAAACCAGACTCACCAAAGCCTATAGGAAGATTTGGGATCCACTCTTACCAAAAACTCTGCCTCCAGTGCAATGCAATATCATTAGGAAAAGACCCTCTAGTTCCCAGCTTCACCCAGAGAAGGAAAGGGATTGGTTTATAACTCTAGCTCCCCAAATTTTCTTAAACGTATTTGTTTATTAATATTATTATTATTTTTGACATTGTAAGATGTTGTTGCAGAGAAGTTGGGGGGAGAGGGGAAGAGGGAGGGAAATAGTTTGGAAGTAGGGGGAAAGGGGAATGTGGTCGAGGCCTGTGGCACCTCCCTCATTCCAACAGGGGAGACCAGGGGACTCAGTCATTGCTGGGCTAGATGCAGATGTCAGGGGTGTGCAGCTCAACCCCTTGGCCTTCCACCATCCTGGCTCAGGAACCCAGGATATTTCCAGCAGTGGATCAGTGGTCATTGCTGGACTGGTTGAAGATGTTGGGGGGACATGGCTAAGGCCCTCACCCCTCCACACACTGCTCTGACTCAGGAGCCCGAGGTGCTTCCTGCAGCAGTTCAGTGGTTGCCACTGGGCTGGTTGCAGATGTCAAGGGTGTGTAGCTGAGGTCCTCGGCCCTCCACTGCCCTGGCATGGGAGCGTGGGGTGCTTCCTGTGGTGGCTCTGTCATTGTCATCGGGCTGGTTGTGGATGTCAGGGGTGTGTGGCTGAGGCTCTTGGCCTCCCACTGGCGTGGCTTTGGTAGCTCCCCAAATTTTTTTGAGGAAGTTCCACAGAAGACTGGCTTCTGTCTTGCCAGTGTTGGAGCTCTGCTGCATCTAGTACAGTCTAACCACCCAGTGGAAAGAGGAGGCAGTGGCTTAGGCTGATAAATGTCATTGATCCTTTATACCTGCTTAGCATAGAGTGAGCAGATTAAAAAAAATCATCTTTCAGCTTTCCCCTGGGGGGGAAGCATTGATCAATGTATCCGGCACCCCAGCTTTTGAAGAAGTTCCCAAAGAATTTTGAGTACATTATTCTAAGTGAAACAAGCCAGTCACAGAAAGAGAAATACTGTATGATTCCACTTATATGAGATAACTAAGTGAAATTCATACAATCAAAGAGTGGAATGGTGGCTACCAGGGGCTTGGGGAAGGAGAAAGTGGCAAGTTACTAATCAACTGGCATAAAGTTTCAATAAAGCAAGATGAATAATCTGTAGAGACCTGCTGTACAACATTACATGTATACTTGACAATAATGTACTATAGACTTAAAATATTTTTTTAGATCTCCTGTGAAGTGTTCTCATCAAAATAAAATAAAATAACATATTCATACAGAATCTTGTTAATAACACAGATTCCCAGAGTATTTAATTTTGAGCAAGTTCTGGGAACATGTTTCTAAGCAACTAAGTGATTGTTTGCAGGTGGCCCTTGTACCTAACTTTGTGGTTTGTTCATGGATGCAAGTGCTTAGGACCCGATGTATAAATCTAATGAGGCAGACATCCTTCCCTTCTTTCACCATCATCATACTTCACTGCCACACTCTTCACCACCCGATCTCATGACAAAGATTTTCTCTTATGCTCCTTTGGGATCTTCTTGTTAGCTGTTTTGTTTCTGGCTTCCTTCCTTCCTCTCTTTCACAGTCGCTAGGGCTAATGTACCTTAGAACAAATAAACTGGTGGTTGAGAAGCATTTATCCTTGTCTTTCATCTTCTCCTCTAGCATCCTCTAGCATGGAGTCCCCTTACACCCACGACATCCGGAGTAAAGTCAGGAAGTAAGCATGTCATATTCCATGCAGGCCCTCAGCATTTCCCTGCAGAACATTCTTCCCTGGTCTCACCATCCTTGTGGGCATTCAATGCATATTAATTCTGCATTGAATTTTTAAAAAAATTTTTATATCTGCCACTATCCGAGTAATTACTTTGATCTGCTTTAGAATAGTGGGAAAGTATTTTAATTTCAGAAAATATTTTTGAACTCTAATACTTCTGTTGTTTTTCTGTGGCCTGCAAACCCCTTGGCAGATCCACCGAAATTGTATTTATTCCACCAGGTGTAGGTTTTAATAAGAGTGTTCATAATAAACCAAATATTAAATTGACTAACTATATACCTCACCTGCTTCATGTAACTGAATGTGAACTTTGTTTACATATATGTACGAGGTGTATTTATAAACACCAATGCTTCCTTTTTATTTTCTATAAATGTTGTCATGGCAAATCCCAGAAAAGTACATTCCAACAAAATTAAGGTAGTCACATATAGGTGGGGCAATCATTTATACATAAGCTGGTAGACAAAAAAAAAAAAAAAAAAAAAAAAGGAGTTTAGGATCTGGATCTTGTAACACATGAGTCTGAGCACATTTTGTGCCTAGGTAAATTATTTTAAAACATTATTCTGACACCAAAAGTGTTCCAGAATCCTGTATTTCTCTCCCTAGGATGCTAGTCATTAGGAGAGTGATCTGGTACAAATAAAAATTCTATTCTTGATTTTTATCATCTGTAAAATAAGGTGTTGGATTAGTAGTCCCTAAATCCTTTTAATCTTTCAATTCTATGCTTATGATTTAAAAAACAAACAAAAAAAATGAACTATGTATCCATGCTAATTATCCAGCAAAAAAATACATAGATGAATTTCTATGTATTCAACAGAATTTACCAACCTACCTTACACCATAAGGGAAGTAAAGAGACGATATTAATCCCTTCATAAATTTTCATGCCCTATAGAAAGGATATAAATAAATTTCTATAAAAACTTTAAACTTCATTCTTTAAACCAGATATAGTCTGGTTTCTTCTTGAAAAAATAGGTGTTTTAAAGGGACACTCGAAAAATGGATAGAACTGAAATTTGATTGTTTGGGTCATATCCGCAGGCTTTTGTCACTCACCGTCCCAATGGTAAGACGTGCATTCCACGGTAGAGTGACTTCTACTCTGAGGAAGGCAATAGCAGAAATTGGAGGATTGGTTTTGGCTCCATATGAAGCTCTGAATCTGTCTGGTTATTGCAAAACATTGTATTTCCTTTGCATAAATAAAGAGAAACTTCATTTTTTATTTTCATTTTCTAATGAATTGCTAGTAAAATTTGTTCCTGTAAAAAGGTGATGATGGTGATATACTTGCTTGGTGTGGTTTTAGGAGTGTTACCAAAGAACTATCATAAAAAAAATATTTACCTTCCATGGACCAGGATTAGGCTTTGGTCATTTCTTGCCTCGAAAATTTAATCTTTCTAAAACAATAATAGTTTATTTTTACTTATATGTCTGAAAGTCAGATGGAAGTTCAAGTATCTAAGTAGAGTTTTACTTGTCTTACTTTCAAGATGTACCTTAACTTCAAGTGCATTCTACATGTCTCTCAGTTTTTTGGGACCAGTGGGATACCTGGTGCTGTGGATTGCTTGAATTGTGTTCCCCAAAGTCCGTACATTAAAGCTTAATACCCACTGTAACTGCTGTTTTAGTCTGTTTTGTGTTGCTATAACAGAATACCTGAAACTGAGTGATTTATAAAGAAGAGAGGTTTATTTGACTTACGATTCTGGGACAGCTGCATCTGGCACGGGCCTCAGGCTGCTTCTACTCATGGCGGAAAGTGGCAGGCAGCCAGCGGGTACAAGCAGATCACATGGTGACAGGAAGCAAGAGAGAAGAAGCAAGAGAGAGAAGGTGCCAGAGTCTTTTTAAGCAACGAATTCTCAAGGGAGCTAATAGAGTGAGAGTTCACTCATTAATCCTCCCTACCCCAGGGAGAGCATTAATCCATTCATGAGGGATCCGCCCCCATGACTCAATCAGTTTCCAACACTGCCACATTGAAGATCAAATTTCCACATGAGTTTTGGAGGGGACAACACATCCAAACTCCATCAACTGCTGAAGGTGGGAAATCCTATTATGGTAATTGAAAGATGGAGCCTTGAAGAGGTGATTAGACTGTTGGACCACAATGTAGTGAATGGATTAATAATGGTGGTCAGGGGTGTGGTTCTGAGGGCTTTAAAAGGAGAGCATATGAGAGTTTCTCTCTCTCTGCTTCCTCCATCTCTCAGAATGATACCCTGTGTCGCTGAAGGAAGGCCTTCACCAGATGTGTTCCATGGACTTTGGACTTCCCAACCTCTGAAACTCTAAGCAATAAGTTTCATTTCCTTACAAAGCACCCAGGCCCAGGTATTTTGTTATAAGCAACAAAAGTAGACTAATACACCTAGGTCATGTTTTTCTCATGACACATAAATGCAATAAACTAAGAGAAGCATATGATGTGCCTAGGATCAAAAGCAACATGCTGTCAGTTTTCACCAAATTTACTTAACCAAAGAAAGTCAAAGTCCAGTCTCGGCATAAAAGGGAAATATATTTTTTCATTAATGAGAAGAAATTCAAAGTCACATGCCAAATGAAGAATTGGAAACAATAATACAATTTACCACATTTTATCCATTGTATCTTTTTATTAACAGATATTCTCAATCTCAACGCAGCTCATTTTTTCCTTTTTGAAAAAAATTTTTCAATTGCTAGTGCTTGTTTTAAAATAAATTTTATCATGTATACTTAAGGTTTACAACATCACATTATGAAATACATATAGATACATAGACACATATAGATACAAATAGTACAATTGTTACTGTAATGAAACAGATTAACATATTTATCACCTCACATAATTTGTTTTTGTGACAAGAGCAGTTAAAATCTATTTATTTAACAGAAATCCCTAACACAATAAAATTTTATTAACTTTAGTCCTCAGGTTTTACATACTTTTTATGTCCTGTTTTAGAAATCTGCCCATCCTGTTCAAGAAGATATTATCCTATGACTTCTTCTGAAAGCTGTGTACTTTTATCTTTTATATTTAGATCTGCAATTCAAATAGGATTGATTTTAGTATGGCATAAAATAAGGGTCTACATTCATTTTTTTCTACTTTGATTGTCAATTGACCCAGCATCATTAATTTACAAGGCTATTCTTTATCCATTGCACTACAGTGTTACCTGTATTAAAATTAAAAATTAAAAACAGATGACAGGTGACTATATGTGTGTGGGTCTGTTTCTGGATTCTCCCTCTTGTTCAAAAATTGCGTTATTTAATATTTGCACCAAAATCACATTGTCCTCATAACTACAGATTTGAATGTCTTGTTACATTCTTTAGCTTCTTGTTACATTGTCTAGCTTCATTCTTTGTCAACATTGTCTTTGCTATTCTTGATTCTCTGCATACATTTTAAAATCTTTGTATCAATCTTCCCTCCCCCCTACAAACTTAGAAATTTTAAACAGGTTAACATTAAATCTATAAACTGGTTTGCAAAAAATTGATATATTTATAATATATCTTTTGATTCATAAACTTGTATATTCTATTCATTATGTCTTCTTTAATGTCCCTTGAAAATTATTGTAGCGTTCAGTGTAAATTTATTACACACCTTTTGTTAGCTTTATTCCTAAGCATTTGATATTTTTTAAAGCTATTATAAATGGTATTTTTTCATACAATTTTTGATTATATAAAAATCAAAATAAGTAATATAAATACTTATTCATATACAGTTTTATACTTATACCTATTAATGATTTATTTATTTATAAAGTTTTTGTTAAATGCCTATTATATTTCAGGCTGTGTATTAACTAACCTTCAGCCATGTTACTCTATCTTTTCCTTGATAAGGTTGAAAAGCTCCTATAAAGAGTATATTTTAATAAGATCTCATTTTCAACTTTTGTATTATTTATAAAAATATATTTGATTTTTTACATACACTTTATCTAAAATGATTTTGTAATCACATGCTAATTCTAACAGCGTGACTATTGATTATTTTAGAATTTCCACTTATATGAGGGTACTTCAAAAAGTTTGTGAGAAAATGAAACTAAAAGATGATGCAAATCTTTCCACGAACTTTTTGAAGCCCCCTTGAAGTGAGGAGAAACCACACTCAATTCAGTTTTCTCACTATGCTCTCAACCTATTCCTGACACCGGGTTCTCCACACACATTAAGCAAGCAATTGTGCAGCAGACACCAGCTGGGTGTCCTCTAATGCAATTCTTACACTATCTACCTGGAAACAGTGTCAGATCCCATGAGTTAAGGGCTCATCCCCCAAAACTCCCCCCGCCTTTTCAGTTGCAAGACCACATATCTGGAACTTCTGATTGACGAGCTATAAATTGGGGTTCCCACAACCCCTCCTTGGGTTTGATTAGTTTGCTAGAGCAGCTCACAGAACTCCAGAAAACACCTACTTAAGTTTACTGGTTTATTATAAAGAATATCTCAAAGGATAGAGATGAAGAGGGGCATAAGGTGAGGTCTGGGGGAAGGGGCACAGAGCTTCCATCCCTTCCTTGGGCATGCCACCCTTCAGAAAATTATATGTGTTCAGCTCTCCAGAAGCTCCGTGAACTCTGTTCCTCTGGGATTTTATGGAGGCTTAATCAGATAGGCACAATTGATTAAATTTTTGGCCAATGGTGATCACCTTAACCTTCAGTCCCCGCCCCTTCAACCTCCCCTGAGCTTGGGGAGTGGGATTGTCTTGGTCCCACTCCAGCCCCCATCCTGAAACTACCTAGGGGCTGCCAGCCATCAGTCAACTCATTAGCATACAAAAAGACAGCACTAATCACATTGGAGAGTCTAAGGATTTCAGGAATTGCATGTAGGAGACAGGACAAACACCAAATATATATTTAACAATATAACACCCTCCTACAATCATGTTACCTTCAAATGATTACAGTCTTATTTTTTTTCAAGTCCTTAATAATTTTAAATTTTTCTTGCATTAATATCTATTTTGTTTAGTATCACTATACCTGATTTCTTTTAGTGTGTGAACAGTATAATACTTTCCTTATTGTTGTGTTCAACCTCTGCATGTCTTTGTAGCTAAGGAATGCTGTTCATAAGCATCATACAGTCCTCATTTATCCCATATTAAGTCTGACAATCTTAGCCTTTAACTGGAGCATTTAATGAATTTACATTTAATTTAATTACTGTTTTAGTTGAGTTTATTCGAAGGCTGTGAAAATGTGCCTCTGTGCACCTTGACTGCAGGAAGTATTATTGACCAGGTGAATGGTCAGGCTGCTGTGCTCTGAAACTGCCATGTTTGCACAGAGGCTACACTTCCCATCATCTTTTCCCAGCCAGCAGTTGAGTGTGGAAGGAATGCTAAGGCAAGCTCATTCCTAGGAGATGTGGGATGCCTCTGTCGGGTGACTTCGCTTGAGAATGCCACAAAGGCCTTGCCAAATGTTTAGTATAAGACGCTTTTCCACATATTTTCTTATTTCCTCCTCTCTTCTTCAGTTGGGGTCAACCATGGTCTGATGGCTCTCTCAAATGCTCCAGGATACTCCTGTCCCCCCATTTCTCTCTCAGGTGTGTTACTCTCACCATTTCTTGCCATTGAATCCTGTCTTTGCAACTGCTTCTCAGACAACCTGCTCTGGCACAGTTTATATCCACTATCACTCTATTTCTCTTCTATTTGACCAATCTGTTTTTATGGTCTTTGTTTTACTACTCTTGCATGCTTTTGGATTAAAAAAGTATTGTTCCATTTAACTATTGTAACTGAATAGGTTTAAATTATTTTATTATAGCTTAGTTGGTTAATCATTTGGCTTATCGTATAAATCCTTGACTTGACTTGTTTTAATGTACCAAATATAATTATATTTACCACTGTTTGATTATATGAGTACTAGAAATTTAGTAACTTTAACTCTATGTACCTACATGCCAACTTTTGTGTTATTATTCTAATTTTATTTTACTTATTTAACACTTACTAAGCTTTATTGAGGTATAATTTACACACAATAAAATTAACCAATTGTAAATGCACAATGAGACATGTTTTGACAGATGAAAGAATTATATAACTACCATCACATTCAGGTTATAAAAGATTCCCATCACTCCCCAAATTTCCCACTGTTATAAATCTGATCTGATTTTCATCACTCTATGTTGCCATTTCCTTGCATGTCACATAAGTGAAATCACAGAGTATGTAGTCTTTAGTCTCTGGCTTTTTTTTTTTTTTTTTTCTTAGCAAAATTCTTTGATATTCATTCATGTTGTGGGAAAATAGCCTAACTGATTCATTTTCAAGAATAGCTTAACAAGGGTTGCTTGACTAACTTGTGGTGTGATAACTTCTGAAACTACACTTTCCCAAAGGTGACTTCACAAGATGGTGGCTTGTCACCTTGTTCTTTTTACTTCCTGGTTCTTCCTCCTCCTTAGGACTTCTGGCAGGCCTTTTTCATGGGCTTGTCCTGAGCCCACCCCTTTCTGCCAGAGGGAAGGGGACAATAAGTGCCTTATAAGGAAGTAATAAAACTTAGGCGATGTTTGGGAAGATTGTACACTGCATAGTACTCAGCCAATGAGAGACTGGGGGAGGGACTTGCTCACTAGGGAATACACTGCTCAGTGTAACCATTTGGGGTGTGCCTGGTTCATCAGACACCCGATCTTGCAAGACCACCATTAAAGTCTCGCTTCAGCATACCTCGTGTCTCCATGTCCAGCCTTTGGCATTGGATGGGTGAGGGCATTTCTCACAATGTTGTTAAGTGTAACAGGAGTTTTTAAATATAGTTTTAAGGGTCTATTATCTCTATTGAGAAGTCAGCTGTCAAACTCACACTTGCTGTTTTGATGGTAGTGCATTTTTTTTTTTTTTCTGGCAGCTTTTAAGATTAACTCTTTATCTTTAATTTTAGCAGTCTTGTTATGCTGAGCTTTTGTCTTCATTTTGATTCATTTTTGTTTTGGGTTTGCTTGTTTTATATTTATTTATTTACTTCTGGGTTTTCAAAACTTTTCAAACCTGTATATTGATGTATGTCTTAAGTTTTGGAAAATTCTTGGCCATTATATCTTCATACACTGCTTCTGACCTGTCTTTTTAATACTGTACTCCTGGGACTCATATTATATGCATATGAGATGTAGTCTCTGAATGCCACTGGTCTCTAAATTTTTTTCTATGTTCTTATTTTATTTTTATAGTTTCAGCTTGGATTGTGTAATATGGAACCTGCCTTCCAGTTTACTTAATGCTAGAAGTAATTAATCCCATCTAATATTAAAACATCTAATAAATTAAAAATGTCAGATATTATTTATCAGCTCTAGAAGTTTGATTTGATTCTTTTTTAAAAATTTCAACTCCTTGGTGGAATTATTCATCTCTTCTTCTATTTTCTCTAGCTTTTCCTTGATTTTATTAAACATGTTATTTCAAAGCCCTTATCAATTAACTCCAATAGGTTGATCACCTATGAGTCTTCTTATACAGCCTTTTCTTTTTCTCCTGGCTTTAGTCCTTTGCTTCTTTCTGTCTGGTAGTGTGCTTGGTGATTTTTTTTTTTAAGTGGAATGCTCAATACTAGTTGCTCAATACTAGTTTAGAAACTGCAGAGGTCAAAGATGATCCTATCTCTCTCAAGAGTAGGTTCATTCATTCCTACACTAGGCAGGCAGGGTGGTGATTGGTCATGTTAATCAACTCTTGGATAGTGCTTAGTTAAAGCTAGGTTGAAACCCTGTAAGACTAAATCATCTTTAATTTTGCCCCTGTCTTTCTAGGATTTTTTTATTAAAAGCCTTCTGTATTCTGAGGAGTGCTGTCCTTTCTCTGTTTGGCTTTTCAGCCAAGTTCTGCTTAGTTTGTGATCTCCTGCCCCCAAAACAAAAGTAGAGTTCAGCAAATATACTGAGGAAATAATTAGCTGTGTACTTCAGATCTCTAATATCTGCCAAAGCTCTATATTCTCCATCTCTCAGCAAAGTCCTCATAAGTTCTAAGTTCTAAATTCTTAGCTTCCTTTCCATGCTAGAATTATTAATTGTCCCTAGGGTAAAAATAGTTCTCAGGGGTAAGTTTGTCTCTCTGAAGTTCTTTGTCTACTGAATCTTACTCTTTCTTGTTCATGCTGTTGCCTCTTCACTGTATTCATACAAATGATTTCCATATTTTATTCAATTTTTGTTTCTTGTTATAGGTGGGCACACTGATCAAGTATCAGTTACTTCATTCTATACACAAGTAGAAAGCCTTCCTCATATAGAATTTATTTTTAAAAACTCTATTTTATCATATTGCATGGAGGTCTTCCTATATGTGTCTATTTCCGTGAAGAGACCATAAGATCATGAACTTCTTGAAGGCACAATTTGTTCTTAATAGAATATTTTATGTTATACACAAAATTTTCCACTTTGGGGGATGAATTATTGCACAAATTTCTTTGGTAATCTAATAAATCATGTGAACTCCACCCAGAAAAAAACCTCACATGCAAACATACACTCAAATATATGGATCTAATTGTTGTGGTTTTAACAACCCCTCACATCCATCCACTGGATGCCTAGCATGTAGAGACTCGGGTTAAAAAACACTGCCATGACATTATTGACAAATCAGTGACTTCCCTAGTGTCTGTTATCACACTATTAGAACCCTGTATCATTATGGCATTACATTATGTTTCTGCAACTATTATTTTAAAATGAAAACCAAGTGATTAATAACATACAATACATTTAGTAGGCATTTATGGGTTTTGGTTGACCAACCTTCAATTTTGCATGCTGAAACCAGTTTAATACACTTTGAGAAAAATTTTATCTTTATTTACTTTTTAGTAAGTCAAGATACCCCATGTTATCATTATGAAAGTCAACAGATATTCTGGAGGCTTCTTCTGCTACATAGATACTTTGTCCAATTAGTACTTTGAAGAGGTTTGGTCATAACCTTAGTTTCATCAGTTGGATCCTCTCTTCCAGCACTGATATTGAGTTAAAAAGGAAAGAATAGAATGGACAGTTGGAATTTGTAAATTCTGGTATTGGTGCCTGAAAGAGATAGAACAGTTTCCATTACTAAGACTTTCTAGAGTTTCCCAGGGTAATTTGTTTCATTACTTCTGTAGAAGGTCCCCACTTTTTCTGTTCAACAAGTTCTTTTTGCTTAAGTTGAATGATCAGCTAATACGCTCAGATACACATATGAACAGATAATTGGGTATTAAGCCCCATTTCAACATAATAATTTCCTATTATCTACTTCCCTTTCAGAGCAAGCAGAAACAACTGTAGAACACAGGTCATAAGACCGAAGAAATATTTTAACTATGGGAAGAGATGAGCACGGAGGACAGGATTGTCCTATTGCACACCACATGGGGGCAGCAGATATTGCTATAAATTAATGAGATTACCAAACTCTGTTAATTTATTATTTTTTCTTTCCTTGGTTAATTCTGAAATTGACACCCTCAACATCATCATTATTTTCATAACCTTTATCTTTATCCTTTTCCTCCTTTATATCCAAATAGGGTATAATAGTTTTCAAAGCAATTTCTATACCTTAGCGTGTTGCTTCTACTCTGTGAGCATAGAAATCAGTATTTGTTCATAATATAGAGATGATAAGACATGGATTTTATAGTCCTACATCCATGCAAAGGCTGAGAATCCCTATTCTACTCCTTAGTAGTTAAGAGACCATGAACTTGTCTTTTTCTCTAAACTTCAGATTCTTTATTTTTTAAAAAGGGATACTTAAACAGTAGTATTATGAAGACTAAATGAAATGGTATGTGTATGTATGTGTGTGTGTGTGTGTGTGTGTGTGTGTGTGTGTGTGTGTGTATGCTTAGCACAATGCCTGAATTGTGATAAGAACTCAAAAAATATTTGGCATTACTCATTTTTTAATTCTCTCCAGTTGAAAGGTAAATAAACTAAGGCTTTAAAATGTAAAAGAACTTTAAAAATTCACAAATGAGGTAGGTAATAGAAAGAGACTATATATATTGACTCTGAGTTCAGATTTCCACAATTCTATAACATGCATATCAATTACTTGGCTACCTTCAGTGCATAGAGAGAAGGAGTAAAATTGTATGAAAGAGTGAAATATCTTTCTATGAGAATTATGCTGTAATTCCCACATGGAAAATAATCTGAGAGAAATAAATTTTTATGAGAGGCACTAGACTTTAAATCTTTGCTCTAAATATTCTCCAAGAAAAAAAAAAAGCATTATTAAGTTTTGCTGAATAGATCTGGAAATCCCTGCAAATGAAATCAAAGACTTCTAGAATAACTGTATATTCTTGGAAGTATGAGACAAGCCAGAACAGCCCCATTTTGAATGAATGGTTTTTAAAATGCTTGAGAAGCCACAAAACAGAAAAGGATTTCTAAATATGAGGAGGAAAATGTGTCTAGTGCATAAAACCATATATTCAATTTACTGTAGAGAAGAAAATTTTAAAGAAGCTAAACTTGTGATTTGAATAGACTTTATTTATTCATCTCAAAGAAGCCATTCAAAAAGTAATAGTCCCTTGTAATGAAAATAGAAAAACAGCATGAATCAGTGAGGTGCAGAATGTGCATAAGGAAAACAAAAAGGATAGGCTCTGCGTTTGTGGAAAATGAATAACATTTTCATGAAATTTCAGAGGTAGAAAGAACTTTAGAGGTGTTAGTCTACCATTTTCCTTTTAGAGATGAGAAATGGGAGACTCAGAGAGGTTCGCTGATATTTTCAAGCCCATACTTTTATTTAAAGGCAAAACCAAGTCCAGAATTTTCAATTCCTGTATAGTTGTCTCCCCTTGGGATATGGTTCAAGACCCCCAGCGAATGCCTAAAACCATGGATAATATTGACCCTACAGGAATCTATACCATGTTTTTTCCTATACATACATACCTATGATAAAGTTTAATTTATAAATTAGACATGGGAAGAGATTAACAACAAAAACTAACAATAAAGTAGACAAATTGTAACGATCAGAACATATTTCTGTTCATGTCTTCCGCCCGCATATTTAATGCCTTTTTCATCTTAACTAAGCACTTATGCACAGTGACCATAATTTTTGCGTTTGAGGTGCAGCAGCAAAACTAGCATGAATGTCTTTTCTTTTCAAAATTTCACAGATAGAAGATTCATTCCTACCATGGTCTTAGCAACCTCAGCATATGACTTCTTTTCTCTCCGTATTAAGTTGAGGATTTTCATCTTTTCACTTAGAGGAAGTGCTTACAGCTTTTTTGGCATATCCACATTGCCAGCAGCACTACTCTTGCACTTTGGGGGCATTATTAAGTGAAATGAGGGTTACCTGAGTGCAGGCACTGCAATACTGCAACCGTCGATCTGATAAGCAAGAGGGCTACTAAGTGAGGAGGGGATGGTAGTATCTTTGTACAGTGTGAAGAGGCTGGACCCAGGGGTAAGTCACATCCCATGTGGGACACAAATGGATGGCATGAGATTTCACAGCACTGCTCAGAATAGTGCGCAATTTAAAACTTACCAATATTTTTCTCTGACATTTTCCATTTAATATTTTCAGACTACAGTTGACCATGGACAACTGAAAACATAGAAAGTCAAACTGCAGATAAGGGGGACTACTGTACTGCTATTTTGCATTTTTCATCAGAGATCGCTCTTTCCAACTGCTCATCTGTTTACTTTGACTATGACCTATGAAACTCAATCGTTTTTTGATAGCTTCTTCATGTATTTTTAAAAGTTTGGTGAATATTTGCTTGGATTTGGTCTCAAATATGACAACACATGCATCCCATGTCCAAATGTCTCCTTGTTTTCAACAAATAAAACAGTTGTAATGGAAAATTCAAGTATATTCAAAAACATATGCACAATGTTTAGAAGATCGCAAGTGTGTAGTCTAGCAAAGTATAAAACGCAATTTTAAAATTCTAAGGCAGTCAGCAAAGTGGCACTGAGTGCGTCCATTAATTCTCATTGCTGCTTGAATCCATTTTCCCAGAGTCTTCTCTGCTGCGTAAAAGTCGTAGACTTAGTGGAAGATTTACGTCTGAAAGTTGTCTATACCCTCACAGGGAAGGTTTGGGAATCATTGGGGAAGTGGATGCTGAGAGAACTGAGTCTCCTCTCACACCATCTCCAAAGTCCAAGCCTCTGGGATGGCTTGGTTCTCTAGTCACTCTTCCTCCCTTCCCCTGCTGTCTCCCTGTAGCTAGAGTCATAATTTAAGTACCCACATTTGACAATGTCTTCTCTTGATAAAAACCATTTAAAGGCTCCGCTTGTTTCTCAGATTATGCATTTGGTCCTCCTACTGCCTGAAACATTTTTTCATTTGATCAACATATAGCTAGATTTTTCTGATTATTCCTCAAGTCAAATATCTCTTCCACCATTAACTACCCCCTCCATCTGCACCAGGTATTCTCTATTCCATATCATGTTTTTTTTTTTTTTAAATTTTATTTTGTCGATATACATTGTAGCTGATTATTGCTCCCCATCACCAAAACCTCCCTCCCTTCTCCCTCCCCCCCCCCAACAATGTCCTTTCTGTTTGCTTGTCCTATCAACTTCAAATAATTGTGGTTGTTACATCTTCTTCCCCCCCCCGGTTTGTGTGTGTGTGTGTGTGTAAATTTATATATTAATTTTTAGCTCCCTCCAATAAGTGAGAACATGTGGTATTTCTCTTTCTGTGCCTGACTTGTTTGTTTTCTCTATCACTTATAACTATCTGAGATAATCTTATTTAATTCTAAATTTACATATATTTTACCTTTCCCCCACAGGGAGGTATAATGCTTCATGAAGGAAGAAATTTTCCATGAGTTTTTATAATTATATTCTCTGTGCCAAAATATTTAATTTACATAGTAGGGACTCAATAATATTTGCTGCAAGAATAAATAAATTAATACATACTTGAGGTACCTGCACCTGCCCTATCCTTCCACTTTCTTCTTGGGATATTCAACTTTAAATTCTACACCTTTAGAGCATTGATCGACTTACTTAAAGATTTGTAGGAGTCTGATTAATAGTTGCCTAAGGAGAACTTCTCTATAGGCACTTTATATTTTGAGAGGAAATTAAGAAAGCAATGTGGTTTTAACTACCTTCTGCAATCTCCCTGATTACATAATTACCAACTCCTTGGGTTTTTCATTGTGTTAAATGAATGCCCTTTGTAACATCTACTGGCAATCAAACAAAGGGACATTTTAAATTAAGATTTATTTTTTAAGAAATACAGAAAATAGGAAAGGGTAAATGAGATTTGATTGCTGTTGCTCCATCTCCATCAAATATAAGAATGGATTTTCCATTCCTATATTTGTCTTTTGAAATTCTGGAATCAGAATGTATTAGTTTCCTATGGCTGCTATAACAGATTATCACAAACCAGGGGCTTAAAATAACAGAAATTTATTCTCTCACAGTTCTGGAAGCCAGAAAACCAAAGTCAAGGTACGCTCCCACTGGAGGATCTAGGGAAGAATCTGTTTCTTGCTTTTTCCAAATTCTGGGGGGTTTTGGAATTCTCTGACTTGTTGCTGCATTTCTTTGCTCTGTCTTCACATCACCTTTTCCTCTGCATGATGTGTGCATGTGTGTGTAATATCCCTCTGCCTTCTTAAACGAATACATGTGATAACATTTAAGACCAACTCAAATTATCCAGGATAATCTCCGCATCTTGAGATCTCCAGCTTAATTACATCTGCAAAAACTTTATGACATAAGGTAATAGTCACAGGTTCCAGGGATTGAAACCTGATCTCTTTGAAGGCCACCATTCAGTCCACTACACAGAGTTAGAACGAATATTGCTCTGTCTACTAGATCCCTTCATGATACATGGATGTTCACAATGGCCTCTCCAGTAAGTGGCCTTCAAGCCCTGTTTGAGATTTCCAGGAACAGAGTGCTCACTACCTCCTTGACAATTTTCTCTGTTCATTCTTACTGTTAAAAATAATAAATCCCCAACAATGAGGCAGATCTACCCAGGTTGTCTCTCCAGGTTCAGGCTTAACCACAGATAGTCTTCACTGTGTATCTACTGCTATCCAAATTTGAGATCAGTTTAGTCGGGGTTGGGAGAACCCAAGGAACCTCACTATCACATAAAGATGAAATCTGGAAAGTATTTGAAAAATCCCTACAAGCAAATATGGCATATGTATCTGCCCTGACTACTCTGCATTGGGCCAACCTATGTGACTGGGTATCTGGCTTGGTTTCCTCCAGCAGGGACTACAGACACACCTGAACTCCAGCTTGTTTAGATGAGATCCTGATTCCCTTTCGAGCTTGTGTCTCTAATTTTCTCCAGGGAATTTAATATTGTTCCCCATATCTACCTTACCACATGCCTCTTAGCTGTTGACTTGGATTCTGTTTTGAATGGTCAAATCAATTGAAAGTACTCACTTTTGCTATGATATGTGTTTGAACTGTTAGATTGGCCACCTTCAGTACCAGAGTGACCCTGGAACATATATGAATTAGCATTCCACCCTTTTTCATACGAGAAGCCAGCTACTTTCTCCAGTCTTTGTCCATTCATTTATTTTATTAAAGTTATATTATTTAACCATCACAATACTTTGAAGTAGATGCCACTGTTACTCTAATTTTGCAGAAGACACATTGGAAGCATACGGAAACATAGGAACTTGCTTTAGCAGACACAGCTAGCCAGATGCCTTGAGCCTTAGCTTAGTCAAATTGTGACTTTTGCTCTCTGAAGCTACACAGAGGTTTCATCTTTCTTCCATATAAAAATTCATGTTGTAAATATGTTCTTTTTATGTCCTCTTCTCCAAGCTAAACAATTTCTAGAAAATTTTATTTTGTGGTATATTTTCTGTATCTTTCTTTTCTTCTATCTTCCTTTTTTTCTTCCTTAATTTTTTTATTACCTATAACACAAATTATGATTATCATTCTCAAGCTTTTTCTTTTCTTTTCTTTCTTTCTCTTTCTTTCTTTCTTTCTTTCTTTCTTTCTTTCTTTCTTTCTTTCTTTCTTTCTTTCTTTCTTTCTTTCTTTCTTTCTTTCTTTCTTTCTTTCTTTCTTTCTTTCTTTCTTTCTTTCTTTCTCCCCTTCCTTCCTTCCCTCTCTCCCTCCCTCTTTCTTTCTCTCTCTCTTTCCTTCTTTCTTTCTCTTCCCCTCCCTCCCCTGCCCATAAAAGGCCTTTCTTGTCCCTAACTCTGATGCCTCAATCTGTCTGAGCACAAAATACAAATCCTACTTCACATTTTCTTGCATCTTTACAATTTATTCAGGGCCCGGTAGTGCCACTTTTCTTCCCTTTGAAGAGGTATCACATTTGGTTACCATTTGTTTTCTCTGCTGTTTAAAGACATTGATGAACTGTTCTGCTCTCTTTCCAGAGGTATAATATCACCGCAGAGCATGTCAAATTCGGCATCATTCAGGGTGAATGAATTTTGAGAGAGCACTCAGTGTGAGCTGTTATCCATCTCCTATAGCAATATTTCTCTCTTTTTGACAGAAACTCTACTCTTTTGTCTTTGTAGTTCTTCCTATATCTCCTCTAACCATTATAATCACTCCAATTAAACTAGCGAGTTTGATATTTCTGCATCTTTTTGTATAATTAAGAAAGAGTTTTCACTTCCCTTGAGTTTTTGAGGGTGGACCTTTCTTATAAAACAAGGGCCACACTTCTTTCACAGCTCCCCAAAGAAACCTGATATAATTAGTAACTAAAAGTCAGTCGATATAAAAGGGATTGAGAAGAAAAAGGTTAGGGAAAGATGACAAGGGCATGCAACTGAATTTGTCTGTGTTTGTGTTTTCTGTATCTCCAGCCTGAATTCTAGACCATTATGTCCAACATGATTTACAAGTTTAATAGCATCTTGAACATAACTAACCTCTTAGTTCTCCCCCACATACTGTTATTCTTTTAGTTTTCCCCATCTAGTAATGGAGAATCTTTTTTTTTTTTTCTAGTTGCTCAAACAAAAATATGAACATCACCTGGTCTCTTCTCTTTCTCTTTCACTACACATGAAATGTGTCCCTCAATTCAGCCCACCTGTAACTACACATTGGATTTAAGCACTTCTCATCACCTCAGCTGCTACAGCCCTCGTCCATTCCACCACCATCTCTTACCCAGATCATTGCAGATGTCTCCTTGTTGGTGTCTCTGTTTCCACCCTGATGGCCAACAGTTCATTTTGTACATTGCAGCAGTAAATATAAGTCACTTCTGTGCTCAATACCAGTAGTTTACTATCACACTAAAAGTAATTTCTAAATCCCTTATGATGACTTAAGTTTAATAAGGCCCTGCTTTATGTGGCACCCAATATTTCTTTGTCCTCATTTTTACTATGTCTTTCTCTCCCACTGTGCTCCACATTCGATTGCCATTTTGTTCTTCCTAGAACCAAGACTCAAACACTGGAAATACGCTTCCTTTTAGGGCCTTTGCATGTGCTGCTGCTTCTGCATAAAATGCTTCTCATGCTCATATGGGCATGGCTCACATATGGCCATGCATTTTGCACTCTCTGCTTGATGCCACCCTGTCAATCAGAGACCTTCCCTGGAAACCTTACTGAAAACAATATGCCCCATCACTCTGTTGGCACCAGAAGTTGCTTTACTTTTATTCATGGCAGCTACCACCACCTGACCAATTCCACATCAATGATTTTGTTTTGTTTTGTTTTCCATCTCTCCAGTGAGAATAAGGACTAAGTCTGTTTTATATCCTGTTGAACTTTCAGTTCATAGAACAGTCCTTGGCACATATTAGGTACACAATCTATTTTTTATCCAATGAATGAGTGAAAATATCTAAAGCCTCTATTAATGCCATGGTTTGTGATTGGAATGAGGTAGAGTGAGAATATATATATATATATATATATATATATATATATATATATATGAGAGAGAGAGAGAGAGAGAGAGAGAGAGAGAGAGAGAAATAACACATACAAATCACTTACCACAGTACCTGGTTCCTGAAACTCATAAAAGGTTGCTTTCTGGCCCTACCTTTTTTGGCCCTCATCCCACCCACCTTCCCAAGATGATGTTTTGACTGATATCTTGAAGAAGAACTTTCTTGCTACCAGGAAGAACCCAGTTGAGACCCATAAGTCTCTCACCACCAAGATAATTGGGGTGTCTGTGCCTGTGCTTGTTTGTAAGCTCAGCTTGTTACAACCTGTAGACATGTTTTTCAGCAGATGTTTGACATCATTTGTCTCCCAGCACACACAGCATCCATTGTGATTTGTAAGGAGATATAGATTCAGGCTGGGAACTGCCATCCAAATTAGTGCTGCATGAAGCAGTTTACCCACAGCCTTATGCTGCTACTTCTAAAGGATGGCTCAAATCCTTGAGCTGTGTGTGGGAGGGAACATGACAGTTTAATTTAAATACCTCTGCTGATGCACCAAGTTCTGAAAGACAGATTCTCTGCAGTGCACTCATGTTCCTGTGCTGTCAGTCTATGTGTTCGGGCTCAGCTGCAGTCCAACAGAGAGGGGAAGAGATAGCCTGTGTTCTACATTAACATGCTTTATCACCAGCATTGTGGTTAAGAGTTTGGCTTCTGGAAGCACACTGCCTGAATTTGAATGCTGACTCCACAACTGCTTAGCTATTTGGCTTTGAGCAATTAACTTAACCTCCAATAGCCTCAATTTCCTCATCTGTAAAATTGGGATGACCAAAAATAGTACTTATCTCTCTGAGTCATTGTGAGGGTTAAATGATATCTTTCAAGTAAAGCACTTAGAACACTTCCTAGAATGTAGTAAGTTTTAATATTAAGTACATATGGCTATTATCAGGCATAGAATAAAGTGTAAGAGGAGCAATAGTACATAGATTAATCAGAAATGGCCATGTAAGGAACCTGGAATCCCCTAATGAAGACAGGAATGTAAATAACTCTAATAGAGAGCAAGATGGAATCAGGAACAAAATGTACATAATCAAATGCAATAGGCTGCTGGGGAAGGAAAAGTTTATTGTATCTTGAGGATGGAACTGAGGAATGTATCATAGAGGAGGAACTGATTTAACTGAGATCTAGAAACTGAGCCATGTTTAAATAGAAGGAATATTTAACGTTTTAAGTAAAGACAGATACTATTAAAACTATTTTTCTTAATATGAGAAACCCTGAGTTCAGAGGCCTTTTTTATCCCATTTGAAAGGTCGTTCAGCCCATAAGTGAGGAATTAGTTGATATTCACTTATGGCTGTGGTCAGGGGGCACAGGGGCAGGGAGCATTTACTATGCAACAGGTACCGAGCCAAGCAATTAGCTATTAACTGTATCACAAGCTTCTAAGAAAGGGAGTTGCTGTCTCCATTTTACAGATAAGAAAACAGAACTTGGGCGGGTTATATAAATCAAATTTCCTTTAGCTGGCACAATCCAGATGTAAACTCAGATTTAAATGGCTATCAATTCCATATTCTTTCTACAGTGTCATGCTACCTGCTAATAGATTGCTGAGATTCATTCTTTCTGAATGGATGTACATTTCAGATTCCCTCTTAGTGATTAACTCGGTGCATCACATCTTTTTCATGGCATGGCACCCATAAAATATGGCAATATTTCTCAGGCATGCTTAAAAAAACAGAAAAAGTTGCCTCTGGTCTCTGGCTGCCCTAAGCCCTGCCTGGGCTGAGGAAATGAGTATCAAAACATATCTTTGATGTTGGTACACTTGCGTTTTACAAGTCTGTAGTATAGGAGGACAGTACATTAAATTAACCCCATTAGCTGCTGTGCCCCGTCCCTTTGTTTGGGTTGCACACAACTACAGGAGAGTAGATGCCACAAGGAGAGCAGCAGCACAAAAATCGCCACCACGAGTCCTGCTTAAGAAGACACCAGCGATTCTCCATTGCCACATGAGTGAAAGCTCTTTGCAGAATGCATTTCAGAAAATGAGCATTCGTTACATACAACACCATGCCACATTTTGACTGTGCGGTGAAACGCCATATGTATTTATATCACACGAGTGGTAGTGTTTGAAAGGAAAACCTTTCAAGTCAGTTTTCACATTAGTCCAAATGATGGGAAAAGATCATTTTTTTTTTCTCTCCCAGGAATATAAAGGCAGTTTTCTTTTAATTCCTCACCAGTCTTCAAAAAGTCCTGGTGTTTCTACACTTATGACAAGAATACTGTGAGATGTGCAGTATCTGGAACACATGTGATTAGATTAGCAGTTCTTGTATAACCGAACTTAAAATGGGTGGTTTCCCCTTCCTGACTCAACAAACCTAGCATCTCTCCCACCTTTAGTTTGAGTATCTTCATATTCCTGAATCCAACTGCTTCTAGGAATTATTTCCTTATCTCTTTCCTAAATCTGTTTATTTCATCAGGGCTGTTCTGTAGGGCCAACCCTATACTTTTTTTTTTTTTTTTTGCCAATTTTATTTATTTATTTTTTTGTGAAAGGATTTTATTTTATTTTATTTATTTATTTAATTTTTTTTAAAATTTTCTTTTGTCGATATACATTGTGGCTGATTATTGTTGCCCATCACCAAAACCTCCCTCCCTCCTCCTTCTCCTCCCTCCCCCCCACCAATGTCCCCTCTGTTTGCTTGTCGTATCAACTTCAAGTAATTGTGGTTGTTATATCTTCTCCCCGCCCCCCATTTTCTTTGTGTGTGTGTGTGTGTGTGTGTGTGTGTGTGTGTGTGTGTGTGTGTGTGTGAATTTGTATTTTAATTTTTAGCTCCCACGAATAAGTGAGAACATGTGGTATTTCTCTTTCTGTGCCTGACTCGTTTCACTTAATATAATTCTCTCAAGGTCCCTCCATGTTGTTGCAAATGGCAGTATTTCATTCGTTTTTATAGCTGAGTAGTATGCAAATCAAAACCACACTGAGATACCATCTAACCCCAGTTAGGATGGCTAAAATCCAAAAGACTCTGAACGATAAATGCTGGCGAGGTTGCGGAGAAAAAGGAACTCTCATACATTGTTGGTGGGACTGCAAAATGGTGCAGCCTCTATGGAAAATGGTATGGAGGTTCCTCAAACAATTGCAGATAGATCTACCATACGACCCAGCTATCCCACTGTTGGGAATATACCCAGAGGAATGGAAATCATCAAGTCGAAGGTATACCTGTTCCCCAATGTTCATCGCAGCACTCTTTACAATAGCCAAGAGTTGGAACCAGCCCAAATGTCCATCATCAGATGAGTGGATACAGAAAATGTGGTCCAACCCTATACTTTGAATCCAATTGTTATTCTTTGACACTCATCTGTACTTAAACTGAACCTTAAGTTTTAGGCCTTCTTTTATCTCAAACACATGGAGATAAAAGAATTGTAATCTATTTCATGACCTTCAGACACTTATAGATATGTGCCAACACATACTTTCATGCCCAGAAGTTTTCTTTCTTTCTTTCTTTAATTGTAACATTGTTGACTGCACATTTCTGTGTGTTACAGAGCAGAATATCATTACCTGTGTGCAATGTGTGATGCTAAAATTAGGATAATTAGTATATTCAACATCATACAATGTAATAACTTTTCATAGCCATTTACCAATTCCTCCCTTACCTGACCTCTCCCTCCCCCTTTCCCACATCTGATAACCTCAGTTCTGTTCTTTCCTTTGAAAGTTCAACATATTGTGATTGTTTCTGTCTCTTTTCTTTCTGTTTCTTTCTTTCTTTCTTTCTTTCTTTCTTTCTTTCTTTCTTTCTTTCTTTCTTTCTTTCTTTCTTTCTTTCTTTCTTTCTTTCTTTTTCTTTCTTTCTTTCTTTCTTTCTTTCTTTCTCTCTCTCTCTCTTTTTCTTTTCTTTTCTTTCTTTCTTTCTTTCTTTCTTTCTTTCTTTCTTTCTTTCTTTCTTTCTTTCTTTCTTTCTTTCTTTCTTGCTTGCTTGCTTGTTTATTTTTTAGCTCCCACTTATGAGTGGAGTTTTATAGTTTCAGGTCTTATATTTAAGTCTTTAATCCATTTGGGGTTGATTTTGATATATTTTGAGAGGTATGGATCTAGTTTTATTCTTCTTTATATGGCTGTCCAGTTTTCTCAGCACCATTTATTAGAAATGCAGTCTTTTCCTCAATGTATTTTCTTGGTGCCTTTGTCAAACATCAATTGACTGTAAGTTTGTGGGTTGATTTCTGGGCTTTCTATTCTGTTCCATTGGTCTGAGTGTTTATTTTTATGGTAGTACCATGAAGTTTGGGTTACTATTGCTTTCTAGTGTAATTTGAAGATAGGTTGAAGTCAGGTAGTGATATGCCTTTGTCTCTGTCCCCCCCACCCCTTGGGATTGCTTTGGCTATTCAGGATCTTTTGTTTTTCCTTATGAATATTAGGATTGTTTTTTTTCTATTTCTGTGAAGCATGTGATTGGTATTTTGATGGGGATTGCATTGAATCTGTAGATAGCTTTGGGTAGAATAGACATTTTCACAATGTTAATTCTTCCAATCCAAGAGTGTGGAATGTCTCTCCATCTTTTTGTGTCCTCTTTAATTCCTTTCAACAGTGATTTGTAGATATCATTGTAGAGGTCTTTTACCTCCTTGGTTCAATTTATTACTTGGTTTTTTGTGTGACTATTATAAATGGGCTAGCTTTCTTGATTTCTTTTTATGTTTATTCATTGTTGGATGGAAGATTAAAACACTACTGATTTTTGCATGTTGATTTTGAATCCTGCAACTTTGCTGAAATCATTTACCAACTCTAAGAGTTTTTTTGTAGTCTTCAGGCTTTTCCATATATAGGATCATGTCATCTGCAAACAGGGACAGTTTGACATTGTCTTTTCCAATCTAGATCCCTATTATTTATTTTTCTTGTCTGACTGCTCTGGCTAGTACTTCCAATATTTTATTAATTAGGAGTGGTGACAGTGGGCATCCTTGTCTTGTTCCCATTCAGGATGATTTTGGTGGTAGGTTTGTTATACATGCCATACATGGCTTTTTATTGTGTTGGGATACTTTCCTCCTATTCCTAATTTGTTGAGAGTCATGGAATGTTGAATTTTTTCAAATGGCTTTTTCTACATCTATTGAGATAATCATGTTTTTTGCTTTTGATTTTGTTGATGTGATGTATCACATGTATTGACTTGTGTATGTTGAACTATCCTTGCATCTCTGGGGTAAATCCCACTTGGACATGGTATATAATTTTTTTGATGTGTTGCATTCTATTTCCTAATATTTTGTTGAGAATTTCTGCATCTATGTTCATCAGAGATATTGGCCTATAGCTTTCTTTTTCTTTCTTTCTTTCTTTCTTTTTTTTTTTTTTTTGCGTGTGTGTGTGTCCTTGGCTTTAGAATTAGGGTGATGCTGGCCTCATAGGATGAGTTTGGGAGAATGGGCTCTGTTTCAATTTTTTAGAATAGTTTGAAGAGAATTGGTATTAATTCCTCTTTAAATGTTTCAGCAGTAAAGTCATCTGGTCCTGGGCTTTTCTTTGTTGGGAAACTGCTGATTACTGATTCAATCTCATTGCTTTTTATGGGTCTGTTCAGGTTTTCCATGTCTTCTTGGTGTAATTTTGGTAGTTTGTATGTGTCTAGAAATGTATCCATTTCCCGCTGGTTATAGAATTTGTTGGTGCATGTCATTTGTAATATCTCTAATGATTCTTTATATTTCTGTGGTATCAGTTATAATATCTCCTTTTTCATTCTAATTTTTGTTACATTCTTTTATTAGTTAGCCTTGCTAATGGTTTGTCTGTTTTTGTTTATCTTCTTGAAAAATCAACTTCCTGTTTCATTGATGTTTTATATCTTTTTGGGGGATTTCTATTTCATTTAGTCTGCTCTGATCTTAATTATTTCTGTCTACTAACTTGGGGATTTGATTTTTCTTTTTGCTAGATCTTTGAAGTGTAACATTGGGTTGTTTATTTAAAATCTTTCTATTCTTTTAATGTAAGCATTTATTGCAATAAACTTCCCTCTTAAGACTGCATTTGTAGCATCTCACAGGTTTTGGTATGATGTCTCTTTTTCTTTTTTTTAGTTTTGAGGAATTTTTGATTTCCTGCTTAATTTCTTCTTGCACACATTTGTTATTCAGCAGCATGTTGTTTAATGTCCATGTATTTGTATAGTTTCCACATTTTCACTTGTTATTGATGTCTAGTTTTAATCCATTGTGGTCTGAGAAGACACCTGAAATGACTTCACTTTTTAAAAATATTTTGAGGCTTGATTTGTGACTTAACATGTGGTCTATTCTGGAGAATGTTCCAAGTACTGATGAGAAAAAATGTGTATTCTGTGATTGTTGGATGAAATGTCCTGTAGATATCTGCCAAGTCTAATTGATCTAAAATGTGCTTTAATCCTGTGTTTCTCTGTTGTTTTCATGCATAGGTGATCTTTCCAGTGTTGACAGATGGTGTTCAGATCCCCAACTATTATCGTATTTGTGTCTCTTTCCTTCAATCTAATAGTGTTTGCTTTGTATATCTGGGTGCTCCTATGTTGGGTGCATATATATTTATGATTGCTATGTCTTCTTGCTAGGAAGATCACTTTATCATTATATAATGGCCTTTTTTGTCTGTTTTTATTGTTTTTGATTTAAAGTATGTTTTATCAGATATAAAAATAGCTCCTCTTGATTATTTTTTATTTCTATTTGTGTGGTGTATCTTTTTCCATTCCTTCACTATTTGTGTGCATCTTTACAGGTGAGGTTAGTCACTTATTGACAGCATATAGTTGGGTCTAACTTTTTAATCCAATCAGCCCCTCTGTATCTTTTGAGTGAAAAATTTTAATCCATTTCCATTTAGGGTTGTTACTGAAACTTATTGTGTTAACTTTTGACACTTTCCTGATTTTCATGTGGATGTTTTAAATATATTTTGTTCTTTTCTTTTCCTTTTATTGTTTGTCTTTGGTGTTCATTGGTTTTTGGAGATGATAAGGTACAGTTTCTTTCTTTCTAATTTGCATTTTTGTTCCACCAGGGTTTTGTGCTTTCTTGTGTATTGATAGTAGTGATTATTGTTTTTTGGATTCCAGATTCAGGACTCTTTTGAAGATTTCTTGTAGGGCTGGTTGTGTGGTGGTAAACTCTCACAGTTTTGGTTTTTCTGAGAAATACACTATTTCTCCTTCATTTCTGAAGGATAGTCTTGCTGGATATAGTATTTTGGGCTGACAGTTTTCTTCTTTTAGTATTTTAAATATATTATCTCATTCTTTCTGCCAATAGAGTTTCTGTTGTGAAGTCTGCTGTTAGCCTGATGAAGACTCCCTTA
Source organism: Cynocephalus volans (assembly GCF_027409185.1). NCBI lineage: Eukaryota > Metazoa > Chordata > Mammalia > Dermoptera > Cynocephalidae > Cynocephalus > Cynocephalus volans. The sequence goes on along the minus strand of NC_084463.1, from coordinate 140,495,687 downwards.
TAGGTGACTTGATGCCTTTCTCTTGATGATTTTAGGACTCACTCTTTGTCTTTGAATTTTGTCCGGTTTACTATAATGTACTTTTTTGTATTGAATCTGTTTGAGTATCTTTGAACCTCCTGAATCTGAAGGTCTGTGTCTCTCCCTATACCCAGGAAGTTCTCTGCTATTATTTCATTGAATATGTTCTCAATTCCTTTTCTTTCTTCCACCCCTTCAGGAATACCCATAATTCAGATGTTTGTGCACTTGAAATTGCTTACAATACTCTTAGACTTTCTTAACTTTTCAAATCTATTTATTTATTTATTTATTGTCTGCCTGAGTTATTTCTAAAAACTGTCTTCAAGATCAGAAATTCTTTCTTCTGTTTGTTCTAGCTTACTGCTAAAGTACTCAGTTGTGTTTTTTATTTCATTGAATGGCTCCTTTATTTCCATGAGTTCTGCTACATTCTTTTTTAAAGTATTAATCTCCTTGTAAATTTCTTCCTTCATACACTGGATAGTTTTGCTCAGTTCGTTGTGTTGTCTAACTGCATCTTCTTATATCTCATTGAGTTTCCTTAAGATTTTTACTCAGAATTACTTTTCAGTCATTTCAAGGGTTTTCCACTCTATGGAGTCTGGTACTGAAGAGTTATTATATTCCTTTTGTAGACTCATATTTTCTTTTTCCTTTCCCCCCCATATTTCTATTATCTCTACATTGATGTTTGGTTATCTGGTAGAGCAGTTGCTTTTTCTATTATTCTCCTTCCCTGGACTCTACTGGTGACCGTCCTTGTGTCACTGCAGTCAAGTGATCAGCAGTCTGCCTGCACAGTGGCAATGGCTGTTGTGCCTGCTATTGTAGTAGTAGGTGGCCCTTGCTGCAGTAGTGGCTCCAGCAATGACAGGATGCTTGTATGATGATGACAACTGCCTGGTGATGCCAGTGGTGGCAGCAACTGCAGCAGTGGTGGTTATAGCAGCCACCCACTTGACTGTGATGTCCATGGTGGTAGCCCATGCAGCGATGGTGTCTGCAGTGGCTGCAAGCTTACCTTGTGGCAGTGGCAGTGGCAGCAGCAGCTGCAACTGCCTCCCTGGTTTCTGCAGCATCCTTGGTGGCAGCAGGATTACCTCATGAGTATGGCAGCAGTGCTGGTGGCTGCAACTGCCTCATTCATATTTACTGTGTCCACAGCGACAGCAGAGTTACCTTGTGGTGGTGGTGGGGGTACTGGTGGCTGCAACTGCCTCCCTTGCATCTGTGGTATCCTTGGCAATGTCCTTGGTGGTAGTGGGGTTATCTTATGGCAGTGGCAGTGATGCTGGCAGCTGTAGCCATCTCTCCCATGTCTGAAGTGTCCTTGGTGGCAGCAGAGTTACCTCATGGGGGTGGCAGCAGCACTGGTGGTTGCAACTGCCCCCCTTGTCTCTGCAGTGTCCTTGGCAGCAAGAGGGTTACCTTGCAGTGGTAGCAATGGAGGCAGTGGCTTTAGTCTCTTCTCTTGCATCTACATAGTCTGAGGCTGCAGTGACAGGCAACCCACAGGACTGCTGCTATGTGGGGAGCTGCTATGTGATGGATGATGGGTCTGGGACTGGACAACAGCTCTGGTGACTGCAGCAGCATTTGCATTGGGCAGTTTCAGTCTTCTTCTGTAGAAGGAACACACTCAGGGCTCCTCTAGTCCATTATCTTCCCAGAAGTCTCCATCCCCAGACGGTTTCTTGAAAACCAGCCTGGGCATAGCTCCAGGTGCCCTGCTTACCTGGGTGAGTGACATAGGAAGTCACAGGGGGTATAATGCAGAGAAGACAGGAATAGCTATAGTAGTGGCAGCTGGGTAGAATTTGTAGGAGATAAGTGGGCTGATTATCCTGTATGAGCTTATCACTGTTTCCTTCTGACTGAAAAATAAAAGTCAATTTTCATATGACATGTTATAGTTTTACAGTGCTTCTTACATCCTGCTATCTGTTTTGAACTAGAAGAAGTCGGTTTTGTATTCCTATCTTGAGGCTTTATGAAGAGTACTTTCTCCATTGTTTTGATTCTCTGAATTCTAAGTACCAATCATTGGCTACAAAAGAGTCCAAAATTTTAGAAGCGTTAGTATTGTCTTATGAATTTTCATAAGTTTCCAGGAAGGGGGTTGTTGTCTAAGCTAAGAGAATTCTGACACTTCAAGTTCACTTACTGAGATGGCTAGATGGCAAATGCACATTACAGAAGAGGTTAAAAGGATATTCTAATGACAGCTGATGGGATGGAAAGGGACTGAGGGTCCAAAAGGATTATGAAAGAGAGTAAAAGTGCAGTTCAATTGGATAGTGAATTGGAAAAGTTGAGGAAATCTTTTGGTGCTCTTGCCAAAAAACTTGATGGTGTGTTAAATATAATCTATGTGTTAATATGGGGCATATAAAGATGACAAATGTCTGTGATTATAGTCTCCAACATATTTAGAATGTGGAATTAGAAATTTTAATATTTTTAAATCCAGAATTGACTAATGATTTGCTATGTGGCAGAGTTCTAGCAAAGAGGAAAGAAACATGGCCTTCATGCTTGAAGGCCATTCTCACACACTTTCTGAATGAGAAGGAAGATTGAGAGGGATTTACAGGAATGTAAACCATTGCTGCTGGCATCCTGCACATCCCAGGTGGCTGTGTGGAGTATAGAAGACAGGAATCAGGGTGAAGAGGAGGTTCATTATTATTAGCTATATTTGGATAGAAGACTAGAGCCTGTTAGCTTTTAGTCTTATTAGGAAAAATGTTTCTCCCTCCACTCAAGTCTTCATCTCCTCAGAAATAGAACAGTAGTCTTTGGGGAATATATTCCCTGGTTTTCTGTTCTCAGTGAATCAACACACAAATGCATCGCATGTGCACACACACATGCATGCACCACAGACATTCTTCTTTCTCATGTGCACATCCATAGATACCCTCCTATTTCTGGAGGGAAAGTTTCCAATTCACAGACCCTCTAACCTCCTAGGAACCTGAATTCAAAGTGAGAAAAAAAAGGGGTTTTGGTACCCCCAAAATCTTAGATTTATTAGAACTGGGAAGAATGTGTAAAGGTACATGATGCTTAGAATTACAAGGCCTTGCCCATTTTAAACATCATAAAAATGTGAGTCCCATTGCAACCGCAGTACATGAGGATGTGAGAGGAGTTCTGAGCTCTCTGAGAAATTAGTAAGAAGCCCCAGTCTCTCAAGTCACCCTTTTCCTCCCACACTTAAAATCTCCATAAACTTTACACATTTCCTATTACCCTTTGACTTCCAATGTGTGAAATCTGTCCAATGTACCCTCTGGAAATAACAGTCTATCATCAGCAAAATTTCTTCTATTCTCATATTGTTCTGAGTGTTTCCCTTATCTTCTTGCTCTAAAGGAATCCTGGCTATGCTCTGACAGCACTGCTTCCCCTATAATCCTCTCAAGTGTGGTTATTTTCTCTCCCACAACTCTCAAACCATCAGTCCTGGAGGCAGGGTAGCTATCTTTCTTTTCACCGCTTTAGCTTACAGATCTTTTCCCTAAAAGCCACAGTTTGAAAGCTCATGTTGCCATATTATGTCATCTACTTACCACTCCTCACTAGTGTTTGTGCTTACCAAACTTTGAGTTACTTCTCTTGATATGTGAATAATTTTAGCTCTTGGTTTCAATGGTACTTTCTCCAAGATGACTCATCTTAATTCTTGGCAATTTGTACATGAAAATAATCCTTTCAATCTTGGTCTTAGCTCCATGAGCTCATCTGCTTCAATGTTCTCTGTCTCTATGCTACCTTAACTTATTCCTTAAATGTAACTGCAACACTCCTTTAATTTCAGCTCTATGTGAGCCACCACATGATAACCATCATCTTCCTTTTTCCAGATCAACCCTTGATTGATTTGGATTTCAATAATCATCAGACCCTACTGGGAGTTAGATTCTTGGATCCTACCAACTTTTCACTGTTCCTTAAGCATCTTTTTTCTTCCAGCTTAAATTCAATAGTTAGTCGTTACAATCACTTTCTTCTTGCATTCATCTTCACGTCCCTTACCTCTCTCTTAATTATTGGCATTCTTTCACAAACACACACTGGTTATCTACTACTCTCTCATCCACTGAGCCTATACCCATGAAGTTGACTGTACCTGAAACAAAAACTTTTGATCATACTGGCTGGTCTCATTCATAGAGATGACCACAAACAAAAAAGCAGGTCCTGAAGGGTGCTTAGCAAACACTCTATCTAGTGTCAGTCAATTCCCTCTCGTACTCTTCGACCTTAACACTCTGCTGATGACCTTGTTTCTGACTTCACTGAGAAAACTGAAGCAGTCAGAGGATAATTTCCACTCACACCAACCACACCTATGAACTCAACCAAAACATGTCTCTTGTTACTATTGCTGAGCTATCCACACCTCTCACCAAAAGTCTCTCTATTTGTGCACTAAATCCTATATTTTCTTGCCTACTCAAACGATAACACTCAAATAATGATCTCCTGTCTCTTGAATGTAAGCGATTTTTCCCTTTTTACTGGCATCATTCTCATCGGTAATCAAACATGCAACTATTGTTCCTTTTTAAAGAAGAAAGAGCTTCTTACACCATTTTCCCCACCAGCTTTTATACCACTTCTTCACTGTATCCTGTGTCCTTAAAAGAGTTGTCTATTCTGTCTGCTGCTTATCTCTCTTCTCCCTTTTTCTTCTAAACCCATTACCTAAGGTTTCTGTCACCTTCGATGAAAGTGTTCCTGTTAATGTCACCATGATGACAAAGGCAATGGATCCTTCTCAGTCTTCATCATATTTTGACTTATTGTAGCACTTGACAGATGGTGGTCACTCTTCATCCTTAACACACTCTCATCCTTTGGACTTCAGGACATTATTTTTGTCTCTTTCCTCCTGTCTCATTTATCACTCCTTCTCAACTGTCCTTTTCTGATTTCTCCTCTTTCTTTTCTCTGACCCCTTACAGTTGCCCTGCCCTGGAGGTCAGTCCTTAGCCCTGTTGTTTTCTCCATCTGTACTCAACCCCTTGGTGATCTCATCTTGTCTCTGTACTGTGTGCCACAGTCTACCAGATTCATGCCTCTAAAACAGACCAAGGTCTTGATCCAGGCTGATACAGACCTGAGATGCAGGCTCATAGATACAACGGCCTTCTCAACATCAACTGCATGCATGATGGAGATCTCACACTTACCATGTCTAACTTCTCATCTTCCTCCCAAATTCTACTCCATTTGTGTGCTTCAGCTCAGGTCTGTCCTTCCAGTTTCTGAGATCAAATATCTTGGATTCTCTTGGATTTTACTTTTTCTCTCTCAAACTCTACATCTGATCTCTGTGGAAATTCTATTTGCTTTACCTTCACACTATATCCAGAATTTTATCAATTCTGATCACTCCTTGTGAGCCTTTTCAAGGTCTTCCTATTTCCATTTTGGTCCTCTACACTCTGTTCTTAACATATCAGCAGGAGTGAGTCCATCTAAAAGTAACAATGTTATTTTTTTTGCTCCAAACCTTCTATTGGCTCCTATCTCATACGGAGTAAAACAAAATGCCTTTTATTAGCCTACAGCATTGTTACTTCTCTGAGCTCAAATTAACTATTCACCCCCTCACTCATTCTCCACCAGACATATCTCTCCTTGCAATTGTTTGGGCATACTAGACACTCTTCCCTGCCCCCAAGCCTTATTGTCTTTGCATGAGCTGTTTCCCTTCTTGCAAGAACTCTGCCTCCAATTTTATACCTATCTAACTCCCTCACCTTCTTCAAGTATTTACTTAAATGTCACCTTTACAGTGAGGCCTTTACTGACTACTCAATTTAAAGTTATGTTCAGCCCCCACCTACCACACACACATACACCTGCATACCCCATCCCCTTACTCTTCTCTTTTATCCCCCATAGGACTTATTTTTCTAACATGATATTTTACTTTTTAAATTTATGTGGTTGTGGATTATTTATCCTGTCACCCTCTTCTATAATGCAGAGATCACAATGGCAAAAATCATTTTTTTCTTTCTTCAGTAATATATTCCAATTTACTAGAATGATGCTTGGAACATAAGTGCTCAATAAATATCTATAGAATAAATTGATGATTGAATAAATGGATGAGCTGGCTATTCTCAGCTTTCTTCTAAGTCACCTATACCTAGAGAAGGTATATAACCTTTGGCATCCAAAAAGACTGGATTCGAGACCATCTATTGCTACTTTTTAATGCTATGAGCTTGTATAAGTTATTTAGCTTTATCAAGAAAATTAGTATAACAGTCCATACTTCTTAGGTTTTTTTCTGAGGGTGAAGAAAAAGGAAATAGAATGTCAAACACTTATCACAGTGCCTGGTGCATAATAAGTGCTCAATAAATGCTGGCAATTACTGTGTGCTTTGCAAATAGCTCCTGCTTTCATTTTACATCTCCCTCTTGCTTCAGAGAGAAGTAAATAGTAACTGTGTTCCTTTGTGACACAAGTCACCACTTCTGAGCATCTGGGTCTAGGAAGAGCTTCTGATCAGATTGTGCCAATAGTGTGCCTAAACTTAATGGGTAAGCACACTGTTTGCACAAGAAAGAAGCAATTGTCTCTGTGTGATATTTGTGTCTGATTAGCAACCACAGTTGCTTATTCATTTTCAAGGTCTGGTTCATATCAGAGTAATATTACTGCAGTGTATGGTGGATGAAAATGAGACTGGGTTTCTTTCTTCTGACAATCCCAGTACGAGCCTTTTAAAGGTAAAAAAGAAATATTTCCATACACAACATGAGTTCCATTTCCTTTAAATAGGTTGTCTTACTACAAAGAGCATAAAACCGCCCCAGTAAATAAAGAGAATTCATTTTTCAGTGTGGCAGGGGATGGACAGAAGTGAAAAAAAAAGTGTTCCAGATTGGTTGGGCAAGACTTTCAAAATGAAAAATGGGCCCAATTGAGGGAACCTGGTAGAGTTTCAAGCGATAGAAACAACATCTCTTCTAGAGTCTCTCTCTCTCTCTCTCTCTCTCTCTCTCTCTCTCTCATTTCTAATTCAGAGATCAGTTGAAAATAGAAGTAAAAAAGACAATAAGTTGTTGTTGTTGTTGTTAAGAAAATTAAATGAACAAAGAACCCCACTCAAAGTTTTGGTCATGCTCCGTGTAAGAACAAATTTCCAATGAAATGAAAATTAGACAGGAAATCGTATATATTTACTTCTCTGAGTTTGGCAAAGATATTTTGAAAAAATGATTGGCTACAAAAAATAGGAAAGATTCTCAAGATTATCCATTCCTTTATGGAGTCATAATATATTAGAATGGGAAACAGTCTTTTGAGTCACATTATTATTGTTGTTATCATACCAATTCTACTATACCAATTTTAGGTGACAAAATTGGTTATTATATCAATTTTAGGATAGTCAGCAGTCTTAAATGCTTTGCCCCAATGTCGCATGGGAGGTGAGCTAAACACAAGCATCCCCGGACATTGAGTCTGGTATCTTTGTGCTCCACTCATGCTTCATTTTAGGGTGTATCACAGGAGAGGTGGTGACACTAACTTATTGGCTTCTGAAATAAACGAAAAATGACCAAAAGAGAAAAGTTTTCTTGAGTTTGTATGAACTCCTTAAGCATTGGTCATGAAACATCAATGTTAGAATTTAAAAGGAGATAGAAATTATACACAGAAGGATTGGGGGCATAACTTACACTAGAATCCAGATCTTTAGAAGTGTTGCAGTGTAATGGCAGAAAACCTGTCTATACAATGGAAAGATATCTTGCTCAGGTGATTGATGAAATGATTCATGCAAAATCCTATAACCTTTTGCCTAAAACATAGTAGGTGCTCAGCAGATGCTTTATATCTCCTTGATCTTCACTTACATATTCTTTCAACTACATTGTAACTTTTCTTTCTCTAAGAACATCACCTGAGAGTTCAAGGCCAAGCCAGGTAAAAAGCATATTCACATGTCCATCAGTCAGTCTTGGCAGGAAACAGATGGAGAAATAGTTTAATAAATGGACTATTAACAAAGGTGGGAACAGGGTTAATGGAAACCAACAAAGAATGGTGTAAAATGTCCAAAACTAGAAACAGCATGCAGTTGTTACTAGCCCTTTGAAGGGACAAAGAGAAGGAAAAGTTATTATAATCCAAAGAAGAGATGTAACTTTATTTTTTAATTAAACTTTTAATTTTGAGGTAATCACAGATTCACATGCAGTTGTAAGAAAAAATAAATAGATATCCCAAGTGCCCTTTACCCAGTTTCCTGCAATGGTAACATCTTGCAAAACTAGTACAATATCATAACCAGGATGTTTGCATTGATAGTGTTAAGATACAAGTCAGTTCCATCCCCATAAGGAATCCTCATGTTGCAGTTTAGTAGCTATTCCCACTTGCCTCCCCTTCCGCTCACCGTACTTGACCATAGGCAATCACTAATCTATTCTTCATTTTTATAATCTTGTCATTTCAAAAATGATATTTAAGTAGAGTTTTGCTATAGGTAAATTTTTTAAATTGACTTTTTTTCATTCAATAATTATCTGGAGATTCATCTAGGTTGTTTAAATTGACTTTTTTTCATTCAGTAATTATCTGGAGATTCATCTATATGTCAGTAATTTGTTCCTTTTTATTGCAATGTAGTACTCCATGGTATGAATATACCATGATTTGTTTAACTATAACCATTCACAGTTTGTTCAACCATTCAATGGTTAATCATTGAAAGACATCTGGGCTCTCGAAGTTTTGGGCTATTATGTATAAAACTTCTATGAACATTTATGCATGAGTTTCTGTGCAAACGTAATTGTTTGTGTCTCTGGGATAAATTCCCAGGAGTACAATTGATGGGTCATAAAGTAGTATGTGTTTAGATTTTTTTAAAAAGTGTCAATCTGTTTCCAGAGTGACTGTACCATTTCACATTTTCACCAACAATGTATGAATGATCCAGTTTATCCACACCCTTGAAAGAATTTGCATTATAACTATTTTTTAAAAAATTTTAGCCATTCTTATAGGTGTTTACTTATATAGCGGTTTTAATTTGCATTCTTCTCATGGCAAATGCTGTTGAACATCTTTTCATGTGCTTATTTGGCATCTGTACATTCTCCCTATGATGTGTGTCTTTATGTTCTTTTGCCCATTTTGTAATTAGATTGTTTGCTTTAAATGGAATCCACATAGATTTACACATCAAATCCCCACATTAACCAGAACTCAGATCCATTTGATTTCATAGCGATGTCAGACACCAACCCCATATGTGAGTCTATCTAGTAGGGAATTCTTTTCATATTCATTTCCTGGAATACTCAACTTGGCATTCCTGAAAGTTATAACATGAATCAAACTCTGTTCAGTGCCAAGGGAGTACTAGTACAATTTGCAGAAAGGGAGGTATTCCCAGAAATGAAGCACCTGGGAAATTAGAGCTCCTCTTTTATTTAGTACTTCAGTGACCGTCTTACAAATGTAATATGAATTTCAAAATGTCCCTACTGAAAAAAAGAATGTTCCTTGCTATTGTTTAAGTCTAATTCCAGTGTTGCTTACTCATTCTTGATTGAGAAAATTGGAAAGACCCTGTCAAATCCTCTAATTAGTTTTCCATTTTATTTCACATTGTGTTATGGAAAGATGTGGAGTAACACCAAAGGTGAAATGGGTGCTTAGCCATACAAGACTGTTGTTTCATTCCTGTGATGCTTTAGGGAAGAAGTTATTTGAGGACTAAATTATATAAAAGCCAGTTTTTGTAAATGCAACAGAGAATACTGGGCATTTAAAAGGAAGTCATGGCTATTTGTTTGTTTGTTTGTTTGTTTATTTATTTTATTTATTTATTTTTAAAGCCTAAGGAGAAGGCTAGGGTGATTTCCCTTATCTTACAGAGAGAGAGGAAAAAAAAAATCTCCCTGAAATGTTTTATGACTTGTCTGCTCAATCCATCCTTAGTACAGGAGATTCAGTTACTACTCTAAATCAAAGATTTTTTAAAAAATAGAAAATTTTCCCCTCTGAAGACTTCAGTGATTGTAACCTGTCCACAGGGTGAAGTTCATGCTCCCTACTGGGGCATTCAAAGACTGATTTGAGCTCATCCTGCCTTTTGAGCATCTGCTAAACTGCTTCTCTCTGTGCTCCCTGTGCCTGAGCACATCTCCACCTCTGTGCATTTGGTCTCTCTCTGCCTTCTGTATCCTCAACAGCATTCCCAGGACCCAGAGTCTATGGTCATAATAAAAGATCCTACAAATTTGTACTTAATTCATTATTAAATAAGATAGTCTTTGAAGGCATAGATTGTCTTATATTTCTGTTCATAGTTTGCAAATGCCTAAATTAAATCTTAAATTAAGTAGAATTAGAATCAGGGCTACAAAGTGACTATTCCCTCTTCTTTGTCATTGCCTAAGTTCTTACTGCTGTAAAGGATCAAGGGATGTTCTTTTCATCCTGGGATCTTTATCCATAAGGAAATTAGCCCAGATTATAAAGAGAGACTTTAACACATTTTTGGTTTTTCCTTCTTTGTCAGCTAATACCTTCCTTGAAAAAGTTGACACATCTGAACTCTCATCTCAGTTTCATTTAGTGTTAAACACTGTCATGGAAAGACAAAACAACAACAACAACAACAACAAAATATTCAGCAGGGATGCTTTATAAATTGGTGATTGGGATTGATTTGTTGGCAGTCATTTTCCTCCTTAATTAGTTGTTTTCTTGAATTTCAGTGAATAAAAGATGCTATACATTATAGCATGTGATACAATAATTGAAGGGATGTTCGAAGCCTGTACATATATAAGGTTGTGTGTATGTATACACACACACATATATTCCTGGATTTTATAAATTCTATTTCTAGTCTCTTTTCATTAAAATGTAAATTGTTATTATTCTCTGTTTAGCAGTCTGAATCTGCTTGGGAAGGAAGATTTAGAGAGATGATTCCTAATTTGTATGATAAAATTGCCTGCTCCTTAGCTTGAGGCTTCAGCATCGAAGAATAAAAAGATGATGGGCTTTTTGGTGAGGTTTTGAGTTCAAATTCCATATTACTGACTTAGGGTCAGTTTTTTAACCATTCTCATCTAATTTCCTGTTGTAAAGAATGGATACTGCTTTTAGAAAGCCAGCTCTGGGGAAGCTAAGACTCTGTTTAAGGCATTTGGTTTCCCCAAGCCTGTCAAGTTGTAAAGAAGCCCAAGGTAGTCATAGTGAGAGGCCAGGTGGAAAAAGGTGTCTGAGCAGAATCAGCTGTTCTTGGCATTCAGCTCAGATGTCAGGTGTGAAGGAAGAAGCCGTCCGCTGTTGATTTCAGTTGTCATCTATTGCAACCACATGAAAAGCTTTGAACAAAAAGTGCCCAGCTGAGCTCAGTCAGATTGCTGAACTGAGGATAATAATAATAATTTGTATTTTAATTTTTAAAAGACTAGAAATACAATATATAAAATTCATGAACATAAGAGCTTATTTAATAAATTGCAACTGCTCAAATGATACACAAAGTAAACATAAAATACATATTAACTAGTTAGATAGTACATAAGTTAATATATATCAAGAAATAATAAAAACAAAAAAGAATAAAAATCCTTTATAAAACAGTGTTCTATGATTAATATCAGATCTTTAGCAAAATGATAAAATTTTTTCCCAGTTTCAAATTCAGTTCCTGTATTCAAAATTGCAATTCAACTACTCCTTGCCTTTGTTTTCTCATTTGTAATGTGGAAACAATAACAGTATCTACTTCATAGAGTTACTGTGAATATTAAATGAGCAATGCCTGGCATATAGTAAATGCTAGACAAGTGTTTAATTATTTGTGTCAGTATTTCTAAGAATCTATCTCCTTGATCTCATTACGTAATTGACAGTCATTTACTTGCCCTTGAAACTGAAAGAGTTAAAATTTCATTTTTTTCTCTAAGGTGGAAACTCAGACAGAATTCTTTCCCTTGCTCATACAGACAAATTGGAATTCTGCCTGACCAGGAAACTATCTGCCTAACTAAGGAGGGGAAGCTGAACGTTTCTCTTCCTAAGAATTCAGGAAATAGATGTTTTCTCATCCCACCTTCATCACAAATAGGGAAGCCCATAATTCCATGATAATTGGTCCAGCCACCACATTTGAATATTATTTTAACTCCAGTTTCTCCACAACTAAATGAATCATCTTTCTTACTAAATCTGTTTTCCTATTAAAACTACTTCAAAATATAGCTCATGGATACAGATTTGACCCCTCAAGCCCGTTGTACAGACTGGGTCACAAACCCTCCCCACACAGGTTCTTGAGCTAGGTTGTAGGAAAAGATCGTGGGAGCTGTGGGTAAAACATTAATAGGCTTTTATTCAGAGCTAGGAGCAGCCACCCTGGTAGCCTCCCAGGGCTTTCTGAGAGGGCAGGTGGCTCTGTGTATCAGAGCCATTAAGTCCTTTATTCTTAAGTCCATAATCCAGGACACCTGGGTGCCCATATGCAATTACATTAGATAATAACCAAGGAACACCTGGGTGCACATGGCTATTTATATCAAATGCTCAGCAAGATTCTGAATATCTGGGGGGCCCTGACCATTTTCCTACATATTCCCAACAATCTATACCTTCAGTGACCCTCACTGTACAATCTACACATTCAGAATGTTCGCTTAGTGAGGAAAAATGACCCTTCCATTCATATAACCTACTGTCTGTTCAATATACCTTAAGACTTGTCCCATAGTTCTATCCTTCCAACTGTTAGCCACACATGTCTGGTTAGTATTTATCATTGGGGTGATTTTCCATGGGAATCCTGTAGCAATAATGATGGGCAGTTCAGTGCATATTCAGCAAGCAACACATTGGCTACACAAATGTGTGTTGGTGCCCGCAGCCACAACACTATGGGCGAAAAGACAGAAGGGTTATTGGTACCAATAGGGGGAGTTCTTACCCCTCTGGTAGAATACACACCAGTTTGCATCCTGAGAAAGGATGGTTGCAGGAAAAGGTATCTTACCTGGTTTATGATACCATACAATATCTGCTAACACTGTTGGATCTATAGGTTCTACATGTAACAGTATAGGAGAACTCATAATTGGCCATAATGATAATACAAATGTGCCCTTTGGAACAGAGCACTTATCTCTTCCAGGCCATGTTACCTTTATTCAGGGAGACCAGGTACTTGTCACCCAAGGTGAAACTTGCAAGTCGTCTTCTAATCCTTTCCTCCAAGGCCCTATAAGGCTACCCAGCATATATGGGGGGGGGCTTCTATTCTCCAAGGCCATTCCCGTTGTACTGTCTGTCCCTGTCGCAAACAGGTTGGGGCCAGTAAGAGAATATTTCCATTCTTGCTGTATCCTGGATTCAAAAGCTTATCTTTAGTAGTGACTTGCAGTTGTACAGGTGCTACAACCCTATGCAACAGAGCTTCCACTGGAGAGGGTCCGCCCTTGCAGGGTCTCTCATTTAGAATCCTGACTGTTGGCCACAACTACCGTATCAACCCCTTCAGGGAAGGGGGTTAGGTGGATAGCCTTAGTCCCTTCTTTAAAAGGCCATTGTAACATTCAGTCATTCCCGCTGCTTGGGGATGATATGGCACATGTAACTTCCAATGAATGGACAACTGGGAGGCACACCTCTGAATCCCATGTCCAGTAAAGTGGGTTCCATTATCACTCTTTATGATTACAGGCCAGCCATACATGACCCTAAGGCTATTCAGTGCCTTCACAGTGTTTACGTGGTCTGGAGCCTTACAAGGCCACACAAACAGAAGACCAGTAGCGATATCAACAGCAGTGAAGATGTAACTGGAATTCTCTGACCTTGGTAGTGGCCAACAAAGTCCACTTTCCATCGAGTCAGGGGCACCTTCCTCGAGTTATTTGCTCATCCGTATGGGGCACCCATTGGGGATGTGGACTCTCTTGAGCACACACTGGACAAAAGTGACAGGCATCACTACATCTTCCCATTTTATAGGCAGGGCCCATCTTTGAGCCGCCATCCACATGGTTTTACTGCCAGCATGCTGCATTCACTGATGTAACCACTGGACTATATCAGTAGATTGGGCTTTCTCCAGCCGTCTTACCTTAGCCAGGGTAGCAGCTTTCTCATTTCCTGGACTGACTAAGGGGAAGTCTCCTGTGACATGGAAAAGAGTTACCTCTTTCTCTTGTCCCAGTTCCCAAAACTCTTGCCACATGGCTTGTCCCCACAGGGGTCGGTGGCCTATCATCCACCACTGATATTTCCAAGTAGAGATCCAAAGGGTTAAACCTTTGAACACAGCCCAGCTGTCAGTAGAGATGGTTAATGGCCCAGGCTCATTTTTTATCACCATCCACACTGCTCTCAATTCAGCCCATTGACTGCTTTGTCCTGTGCCATTTTCATATCACGTGGTATATGTTAAGGGCTGGACAGCAACAGCTGTCCACGATGCTGAGGGTCCCATGCTAGAACCATCTGTATACCAAGCTTGCTCTGTAATAGGTCCCTGTCCCTCATGAAATGGTGTAGCCTCCACCTCCATGGGTAAGGGTTGTGTCAAAGTTTCCTTCACAACCACTACTGGTCCTAGCACAGTTTGCAACTTTTTAGACAGAAGACTCATTGACACAGCTTCTTTGTTTTATATATGCTCCCCATTTAGACAGAGCGGGAGTTGGAGCTATGCCTGTTTTAGGGTTGGTTGCCCATGTGCGCAGCCAACCTCGAGTGGGGTATGTCATCCTTACTAGGACTTTGGCAGTTCCTGTGATAGCTTCAGTGGCCATTAGGGCAGAATACACAGTTGCTAACTGTTTTTCTGTTAGAGAATAATGCACTTCAGTGCCCTTCCAGAGCTGAGACCAGAATCCTACAGGTGTTCAGAATCGGTCTTGTCTCTGCCACAAACCCCATCCTAACCCTTCTTGTGTTATATGTACATCTAATTCAAAAGGCTTAGTGGGATCAGCCACTTGTTAAGCCTGTACTTGCTGTATTCCCCTCTTGTAGCCCAGAAAGCCTGTTCTACTTCCTCAGTTCAATCCCAGGGAGCTCCTATCTTTGTTAATGCAAACAGCGGTCATGACGTTTGGGCCATATGGGGTACAAAATCTCTTTAATACCCCAGACATCCCAAATATGTCTGTAGCTGAGCTTCAGTTGTGAGTAAAGGGTATGCCTGCACCTTGTCTATAATAGCTTCTGGGATGACTCTCATCTTACCCGACCAGACCACTCCCAAGAATTTGACTGACAGCCCAGGTTCTTGCACTTTGGCTGTGTTCATGGTCCACCCACATTGTTCCAAATGACTTAGCAGCATTGGAGCTACCTGGATTAAATCTACAAGAGAATCAGAGGTTAGTAACACATTATCAACATAATGAAACATTGTAACTGTGCTGGGTCTAGTCCACTTGGCTAGGTCCCCAGCTGCTAAACCATGACAGATGGTTGGGCTATGCAGATAGCCTTGGGGCAATACTTGAAAGGTCCACTGCCTCCTTTCCCAGCTGAAGGCAAACTGATCTTCGCTATCAGCCAAGATTGTAATAGAGAAAAAAGCATTTGCAAGTCTAATACATAATGATAAGTTCCTAGCTGAGTCATCAGCTGATCCATCAAGCCGTGAACTGAAGGCACATCTGCATGCAAGAGAGGCACTACTTTGTTTAGTTCTCGATAATCCACAGTCATTCTCCAGGTACCGTCAGGTTTTTTCACTGGCCATATTAGAGCATTAAATGGGCTATGAGCCAGATGAATAATGCCAACTTTTTCTAACTCCAATATAGTGATACTTATCTCTGCATGTCTTCCCAGTAGGTGATACTACTTCACAGTAACTACATGTCTTGGTGTCGGTAACACCTGTGGATCATATCCCCATAACATAGGTTTTACTGTCTGTATTCATAGCCAAAATTCTCCAACTGTTGTTTGCAGGTGCAAACCATGAAGTACATCCATACCGAAGATGTATTCAGCTACTGGGGATACATATACAGTATATACATGAGCGGGCAATTGTCCTATGCCCAATGGCAGTGATACAGCTTTGACTTCAGTAGTGTGTCCTCAATAGCCATCTACATGATCTGTGGCCCCTGAAAACTTATCTGGATTGCCTTATATCAGGCTGCATTCTGCACCTGTATCCACCAACACCAATACATGCTACACATTTTTCCCTGACCAATGTATTTCCAGTTTGACATGAAGCCTTTGGCCCTTGCCTGCCCCCCAAAGGTGAGCACCTTGGCCTCCTCCCTAATCAAAATAGAAAAGTTCATCTGCCTCCTCAGGAGCAACCAAAAAAATCCTTCAAATCCACTGGGTGTACCTTGCTACCTATTTACAGATGTTTAGTGAAATGCTATTGGGGCACAATTGTTGCCACAAGGCAAACAGGACTACATTTGGTTGCCAATCAATTTCCTTCCTATCTACTCCTGCTGCAAGCAAGTCAAGCCACATCTGCTTACAGCTGGTCTTGCTTGGTCCCCTTGGGATAAAATTCTGAGCATTTGGGGGTTTGGTCTTAGCCACCTTTCAGACCCCTTTTACTTGTCTCCTCTCTTCCACTTCACCCAGACTGGCCATCATGGTCATTACTTCATGTACAGGATGACCAATGTGTGGGGCCAGTATGGCCATCAGTGACCCAAAGGACATTGATGGGGCATTTTTCAGCACTGTGTCTCATGCTGCCTGTAAAACATTCATCATCCGGGCCATGGGTGTTCACATTAAACATGGACTGCTGCATCCCCAGCTCCTGAATTATTTGAACCAACTCAACATGTTTGCCATTTACTCACAATTTGGGGAAGTTCTCCAGCGTTCAATCACACAGCTTGGGCAGCTGCATTCACCCAGTCCATTAAGGAATTATTGCCCGACCCTTGTGCATATCTGTGGCTATTCTATAGCTGCTGCCTCAGGGATGGGTGCATGGTAATGGAGGCCAACTTTTCCATCTCCTCACCAGAGAACATCACACTATCCACCCCTAGGTCCTATAATGACAGCAGCCAGGCAGCCAGGAGCTCTCCCTGTTTCTGCCGGAACTGTCTCCCTAAGTCAACTAATTTGACCTGGGTATATGGGACATAGGTAGTGAATTGCCTGTGGATTGCCCACCGGTGGTCTACCTGGTCCCATAGGCTGCTCGTATTTCATTTTCAGATGCACAACAGGTCTTGCCTGGAGATGCATGTTCTCCCCCAACTCACCACTGGGTTTGTCCTCTTCCCTGGTCTGAGAAGCAGGGATGATCTGTCGCTGCACTTCATCCTCCATGACAAGTATCCACACTTCTAACAAATCTGCTTTCTGCTGCAAATCTCGATTGGCTTACAGTATGGTGAGCAGTAGCCAGACTCTGGTCAGCAGGAAAGTGGCCACTGGGCACCACATACTCAAGGACAGCCACATTTCCCCCCATCCCCCAAGGGGCTTTCTGCTGCAAATCTCAAAGCCACATTGCTTCATGGAGTACCTGGTCTATGCTGGCTCGCAGTATAGTAAGCAGCAACCAGACCCCAGTCACTAGGAATGTGGCCACCAGGCACCACATACTCAAGAGTAACCACATTTTCTCCTTCTTCTAAGGGGCTATTGGCTTCTGTCCCTGTTCAGAGTTCTCCCACTGACTACACTAATTGTGAATCTACAGGACTACACCAATTGTCAGGTTACAGCAATTCATGACAAGCCAAAATGTTTCATTATTTTAGTTACACTAAGTTTCCATTTGTGTTGTCAGGGCTAGGGCTCAGGCCCTGCAAACCCATTGTACAGACTGGGTCACAGACTCCTCACAGGCCAGGCTGGGTCATCAGACCCCTCGCACCCAGGTCCATGCTAGGTAATTGGGAAAGATTCTGATAGCCATTGGCAGATGACAGGAGCTCAGTCCCCAGCAGCAGCAGTGGTGGCCTCTTGCAGGGTCCCAGGGTCCCTGGCAGCAACAGCTTTCAGCAACTGCCTCCAGCAGTAGTAGTGGTCTCCCTGTGCCCCCCTGCCCTGGGGACATGTGGGGGGGTGGGGGGGCCCTGTGGATCAGAGCCACTCATCTTTTATACTTAAGTCCATATCCGAGGATACCTGGGTGCACATGTGCAATCACATTAGACAATAACCAAGAAACACCTGGGCTCGTGTGCATATTTACATCAAATGCTCAGCAAGATTCTGAACATCTGAGCCACCCTGACCATTTTCCTTCACTTTCCCTACAGCTATGCTCTCACATCCTTCTTTTCTACTTTGTTTTGTTTTTGGCAGCTGGCCGGTATGGGGATCTAAACCCTTGACCTTGATGTTATACCATTGCGCTCTAACCAACTGAGTTAACTAGCCAGCTTTTTTCTTTGGTTTTTGTTTCTCCCTAATCCTTTCACTATATAACATGCTATGTATTTTACTTCTTTACCTTGTATATTATCTGTCTACCCTAACTAGAACATAGCTCCGTGAGGGCAAGGGGCTTTTGTCTGTTTTGCTCGCTTTTGTATCCGCAGTGCCCAGAAAATGCCTGGCACATGAATAAATAACTGTTGCTCGAATAAAGGAGTGAACCAATCAATCAATGTTCATTTTGCTGCTTTAACCTTTCTATGACACACAGCAGATAATACAAAGTCCTGGTTCAATGAATGTGTTGGTTCTGTGAGCCACTGAAGGTTTGTGGGCAGGAAAGCTATTAACTAATAGACATATTATAAGCAGATCTCTCTGATAGCCCAGGTATAAACCAGAGCGATAGGTGAGGAAGGTAAATGGATATGGATATAAAGTAGGGAACGTAGAAAAATCAAAATTACCATGGGCAAAACTAGCAGCAATTTTAGACGTGGTCAATCAGCCATGTGACAACTATGTTCTCAATGGTGAAGCATTCCCTCAAAGACATAATTAAAATACATAAACTGTTTTTCAGTTGAAGAAACTGAGGCTAAGACTGAATTAAGAGATTTGACCAAGGTCACAGCCTAAATTGGTTTCAAATCCATCTTTCTTTTTACTACAGCACAACTGCTTAAACCCTAAAAGAGCTCTGAAACAAAATTTTCCCTAGCCTTGGGCAAATTCACAAGCCTACATTTTATAGAGCCCTTATCCATAAAATGGGATAATGCCACACACTCTGCCTCCTAGAGGCTATTAGAGAGATTTATAGGTCAGGTTGGCCAAGTACTTTGGGGAGGGAAACAATTCTGCTTAGTCACGAGTCATCATTTTGTATAACCTAACACCTAAAATCCTCAGGTTCCAAAAATTTATTTTATGCTTGTTTGACCAATGAGCAGTGAGGTCAATCTTTTCTCCCTGTCTCCTGGCAAAGGCACATTTGAGAAACTGAGAATTATTTATACCTGAAACTTAGCTTTCTGAGTCCCTCAATGATATGAATCATTGTTATGTATACGCGATTATATATATTTATATATCCAACATACAGTAATTTCTTTGGGTTCCCGATTTGACTTATAATCCTCAGGCAGTTTTATAAATGTCCTTGTCATTTTTTCAGAATGTATAGCCTCCTTGGGATCATTCCTTGTTACTAAGATTTCCTACTGACTCAGTTCTCCGTTGTTTGCACATAGGCCTGACCACCTTAATGCTTAATATTTAATCAAAATGAAATTCCTTTTATATGTCAAGCTACCACGAAATGTGCTATCTATAATTGAATAAAAAGTCAGAAAGAGAATGAGAGACTGAGACTGTGTAGCCAGGCATCAGAAACACTAGGCCACATCTGCATTCCTAAGAGTGATACAATTAAATAAGAGAGAGAGTTTCATTCCAGGTCTGTTGCTAGAGTCATTTTCCCTTTCTTTTTTCTTTTCTTTCCTTTCTTTCAATATGCAGGAATTTGGCCTCTTCTTTGGAGAGGAAAAAGTGTTATATCTGTCTTGAATATGGATATTCCTACTTATATGAAAATACTTGTAAATGTCAGGGAACTTAATCCTTTACACATCATAATCCATTGACTAAGTGCGTGGCTAGGGAGATGTACAGCACAGACTCTCCTGTGAGGAAGGGAATGTATTCCCTGAATGATTTGTATATTGTTTATGTCAGACAATGCCCTAAGCTCTTTCATTCATTAAATCATTTAATTCTCAGAACGACTTCAAAAGGTAGAAACATAATTGGTTCCATTTTACAGATGAGAAAACTATGGCACAGAGCAGTTAAGTAACTTCAAAGTTGCACATCTAGTAAGCGGTAGAGCTAAGATTTGAACTCGGGCAATCTGGCTCCCAAGTCTCTATTCACGTTCACTGTGCTACATACACTGCTTATGTGACAAACAGACACTGGCAAATAAACTCCCTATTGCCCTACCAAAGATCAGTCCAAAAGACATCAGGTTCCTTTTTTTAGAGAGATGACCTAAACTTCCAGTGGCTATCACCAGGTGACATTTGGGCAGCAATTCACTGATTTGGCCACTTCTAAATTTCTTCCTAAGGGAAATAAACTGCAAATAAAATTAAGTCAGTCTATTTGATTTGCATTTGTTTATTTTATAATACAGTAATGGATATAATTTTGCTAAATCACTTCTTTAGGTCAGACAATCCGCTAATCATCTCCATAAGAGCGCTGAATAGAATTGTCATAAAAGACTTCAAAGTAAGATACATAAAGCTTAATTAACTTGCCTAAAGTTATACACCAAATAAATGACAGAACTGGGACCCAAAACCTTGTCTTTCTGGCTCCAAGACCATGTGACTTTCGATATATGAGCTGTTAGTAGAAAACTATGAAGAACTGTGTACGTGTGCTTGTGTGTAAGTATATACTCACGTAATAGGAACTAAAACATAGGGCAAAATGTAAAAGAATGTAGTACCCGATGTTAATGTAACTCAAATGTGAGCAGCCTTTGGGTCTGTTTCACTAACCTGCATCATAACTACAGTCCAATATTTTCCCTCTTTCACCATTTTTTCAGTTGTTCGGCTTTGAAACGACAGGAGAGTTTCCACATAAAGGCTGGCCACTTTGCCTTGTGCCGCCTTGCCACATTTATTCTATGTATGAAAACCTTTAAATTTATGTTTTCTAGTTACTTTAACTAGGAACTCTGTATTCCTGTGGCATGTATTCACAGGATCTTGTTAGGGACTTAAAAGGTGAGCTAACTTGTAACTATTGACTTTGCTATAATATGCCATGAATCCTGTTCAGCTTATGGTTTCTTTGGAAGAGAATAAAAATGGAGAGTCATAAAATATAATTATTCCAATATCCCCTCTAGTCTCTCAACTGGGATATCTCCCTAAATTATGTTGGTGAATTTTGCATTTTGTCTGTTATTTATTTATTTTTTTTAATTTATACTCTTAGTCATGACAATCAATGATTGGTATATATCTGCTTGAAATTACCTCTCATCTTATTTCTTTGTTTGCATTTTTCTCTAAACCTTCTTTTAAAAGGGGCTGTATCTCTTTTCTACTAAACGTTTAAAAGGGCAGCAGGTGAGAGTATTTTAATGCGGTATGTGGTAATTTTTTTTTTTTCCATCAATTGGGGGTGTCCACCTCACCCCCGGGTATATGTGTGGCAGGATTAGCCTGGAGATCCTTAGATTTACCATCTTCAGAAACTTAAATATTAATAAATCCAGTTTTCTTGGAATGTATTATACAAAATGATAATGGAATTTCACAAATGTGCTTTATTACATCAAAGGAAATCATATTTAATTCTAAAATACTGAATGCCAGTATCTATATCTGAGCGTTCAGAGACCTCTTTGCAGGCCTGGAATACTGATGGCTAAGTTTCCATCTCATGCTGTGTCTACTCTTATTTATTGGTAGCATCCAATTAAAGCACCACATTGAGAGTAATTCTGTGACTATGTCTGGCCTCAGTAGGAGTTCCAAGATCAATTAGTGATGTCTGCCATGATTTGGGAACTGGGGTAATAGTGACACCGAGATCTGATGATTGTCTGATTTGGGCCTAAAGTGTTTTATACAGGTGATTTTTGAATAATCTTATACAGGCATAACCTTTTTCCAGGTTCAACAAGAGTTTTATTTTGGGGAATTCTGGCTAATATCTAACCTGCATAGATTTGGTGTAATTTGGAGCTATTTCCTCTTGTTCAGCCCTATTCAGAAGTAGATTTGCCATAAAATAACTCTTCTTATACATGAAGGTGGTTAGGAAAGAACGGCCTTGGGGATTGTCCGGTGAGGAATGGAGGCCGCAAATTGGGATGACAGCAATTGGGATGTACATTGTGCTGTATCTCCGGGCGGAGAGACCCATCTGTTTTCAGTAAAAAACAGACATTCCTGTTTCATCACAGTGGGGATGAGAGGAGCTTTTTGAACAGAATAAAGGAGTACAATAGCAGAGACTCACACAATGCCAATGCGTAATGGAAAACAAATTTGACCCACTTTGTAACAAAAACCCACTCCCCTTGGTGCTTTTGCAGTCCCATTAGCTGTCTTTGGGCTCAAAGAAATTAACTACACCATATGGTCTGATTATTTCTCACTCTCTTTTATGAAGGCCTGTTTGGAATAGTGAGAGTTGACAAAAAGCATATCATCAGTTGGGCCCAGACTATGTAGATGGACAGAGAGATATGAAAAAGGACACTCTGGGAGTCTGCCAGAAGATAATTGGTATGTTATTTTAGACCGATGAAATGAAATATAATAGAAAGAGTGGAAAAGAGCTTGATTTTTATCCAGTTAAATCATCTTTAAATCATATATAAGGGAGGTCTGGAAAAAAGTGGACTTTGAATTTGTATGATAGATGTTTCAGCTTAAAATTTCAGATAACTCAGATTTATTAATTGCCTGCCCCATGCCAGACACTGCCACATATTTTTTCTACATTATTGTTGGGGTTTAAGGGACCTGAAAAACAACATCCTCTCTTTTTCCCACCTAAGTTCAGAAACAATTGAGAGACAGACACACAGGATTGACAGGTGGAGATGAAAATACCAGCTTTGTGACTGATCAAGCTGCTGAAGAATGTCATTTTGGCGCAGCCATCTGTAGCTGCAAATATACCCCACCTGGATGGAACTTATTCCAAATGAAGGGCCTTTTTTACAGAGAAAAGAAGAATGAGGATGCAGAATAGTCAAAGAGAAAAGATAAAGAAAGGAGCCCAGCTGATTCTTACAAACTCAGCAATCAGTGACTCCTTTAAGTGGGAAAGAATAACTAAGAAAGTGAAGAAACCACTGGTTTTACTTTCATGGAAGCCTCTCACCTTGAAAACAGACCTAGTAAAGGGAAGAGGAGTTCTGCAGATTGGATGCTTCCCTGACACCTGAGGCTTTATCCCCACTATAGCTGTGTAGGGTGGGAAATCCTACTATGGTAGTCAAAAGGTGGGTCCTTGAAGAGGTGATTGGATTGGAGGACCATGCCCTAGTGAATGGATTAATAATGGTGATCAGGGGTGTGGTTCTGAGGGCTTTAATAGAAGAGCACACAAGAGGTTAGTCTCTCTCTGCTCCTCCACTTTCTGCCATGTGAGACATTTGCATTGCTGTAAAGTCACTACCAAAGACCCTCACCTGATGTATTCCTTTGATTTCCCAGCATCTGAAACAGTAAGCAATAAATTTCATTTTCAAATTGCCCAGTTTCAGGTATTTTGTTATAAGCAACAGAAACGGACTAACACAGGGAGTTAGAAGGGGAAAAAGTGTTCCCTGCTAACACTCTTCCTCATTTACTGTCACAATATTAAGAAGTGTCTGTTGGAGGCAAAAATTTATATTTCCCAAGAACCTTGTTTCCATATGTGGGAGATTTTCTACCCCACGCCCCTGGAAGAGAAAATCTTAGAATATTTTTGGCCTCTTTTTATTTCCTCCTACTCCCCAATTCTTCCCCTAAGGAGGAGAGGTGACTTATCTGATTGGTGAATTTGAGAGCAAGAACTGAAAGAACTTGATTTAACCTCCTCCGGCTTTTTCCTTTGGATCTGCCCACCTTCATAGAAGGTGTTCATGTTGACAGAAAAGGTACATGAGTAAGCTCTGCCCTTTTGGAGGAGGTGTGAGGCTATTCTCTGTTCTTAGGAACAGGTAGGTTAGGCTCCACAATTCAGGGGTGAAGCATTAGAAAGTCCATTGTGATTACAGATCTAGGCAAACCTAGATCTGTAATGAAGCCGGCATTTTTAGCATTTCGGCATCATTTTAACTGCCCTGATAATCAATCCTCACTCAGGAAGGAAGAAAGAAGGATTAGTTATTGGTCCCCTAAGCTCACCAACTTGGACCTTAGTCTGTAGCCTTGTGAAACTGGCATTTGGGAAGGAAAATGGCACAGATTTCCAGGCTACTGATGTGATCTAGATTGGTGGCTTCAGTCGTAGGCCTTAGGCATGGGTGATACAAGACCACCCACATTGACAGTTAACAGCTTCCCATTCTGTTTAGATTTTACAGATGCAGAAACAGAGTCTTAATAGGAAGCTAGGCTTCCTGAGCTTAGGGAAGCTGCAAAGCTGCAAAGATTGCAGTGTAGGTGGCTGTAGGTAACACTAATTGACCTGTGCAGGAACAGATTTTATCTGAGCAAACAAAGCTCAAGGTTGGAATGAAAAGCAAGACTTTCACTATTTGTTAACATTATTTCAAACTGGCAGAATTTTAACTTATAGGCCTCTTGCTTTGATCTCACAGTATGGGGATATTGAACAATATTTGGTTTGGGGGTCATGTCTGTAGGCTGGAACATGATGATACGAGGCAACTGGCTTCCACAAAGCACAAGTATGTTGTTCCTGCTGGGCATAGGAGGCAAAACTAGATCCCATGTCTCAAGTGCTGTTTTTTCCACATTATTTTGAACGGCCTTTAGAATCAATGAAAAGAACTGGAGAAAGGCTGAAGCTCTTTGACTCATGGAATTTGGCATGGCTCAAATAGTCTTAAATTGTCTCCAAGGAGGTTAATTACATAGTCTTTGAATATGATTTAAAATATCAAAGTCATAGACAGGCTATTGGCATTTTTAGTTTGAACTTAAAAAAGCAACTTCATGTGTTTTTATTCCAAACCCAATGGCTAATAAACCAATAAAGGATAGAAAGACCTGTAGCTGGAAAAGTCTTTCAAAGAATTGGTTTTGCTCAGAAAATCCAGGAGAAACTGGATTACCTAGAAAAAAAAATGTAAATATTACTCTAAGTACCAGGATCAAAACAATGAGATTAAAAGAAAAACAAAAACAAGTGGTGGTATGATTAAGTTGTAAGAAGAGTTCTTTCATTCGGAGAAAGATTGACAAGTAGACTAGATAGATATATACACAGCAAATTAGGTATTGAAAGCCAGGTTAGATACATTTGAAATGGAAAATAGATCTAGGTTGAACTGCTTTTAATAGGATGACTAAAAAAAGGCAGACATTTTAGTTGCCATTAGATAAGAAAGAATGAATACAATCAAAATAAATCTAACAGCCAAAGAGAGGCAATAGCTCAGTGAGAGGCAGAAATGGCTCCCCCAAGAGTCCTAGATAAGCTATTCAGAGGTATCCTCTCAAAGTTGCAGATAGAAACAACAGAGTAACTGGAATCATTCCTTGAAGATTGAAAAAAGGAGAAGAAATTAAGAAAATGGAGGGATTTGAAAGTGAAAGAACAGAATGATCAGTATAAATGAGTTCAAGCTGTATACTGTGACAGCCAAGTTGACATAGTTATCATAAGAAAAGATGAAGATATTTCCTGTGGTCGTGAGGGAATAAGAAAAAGTAATGTGTGGAATCGGAATGCTATGGAAATGCAGAGGATAAAACATGCTAAAGGGGGTCAGGATGGACAAGAATGGGCCAGGCTGAAACCAGGTTATTTGCTGTTCTTCAGGGAGAGAAACTTTCTATTGACTTTTTCCTACTCAGAGGGTTGAGGTTGGAGGGTATTGGTTCAGACAGTGGATTTGTTTGGCAGACCCCAAATTTTGAACATCTCATTTGTTGGAAATGGAGGACAAAACAGGATGCAATCTACAAAAATAAGCTAACAAATAAAAATAATTTCAAAATGAAGGCCAAAAAGCAATGCAAAAGCAAGAAACAACAAAACCCCTCAGATCCAGCAATCACTACCAGCCCTACAGATGGGAGAGAAGGAAGAAGGCAGGATAAAGTGAGAATCGGCACTGAAGTTCTTAGAAAGTGATAGAGGATTGTCAGAGGTAAAGAGAACACTAGAAACATGTCCATGCCTCACTACTGTAGACAAGAATATTGATAATATTTCAGCAGTCATTGAAGCAGCATACATTTTTCAAGACAAGGAAATGTGAAAGTTGGGAAGGGTAGGGTAGCAGAAAAGAAAACAGGGCAAAGATATTCATTCTCGTGATGCCACTGTGGGGTTAAATATCAGAAGTATCAACAGAATATGTGGTGGGTGATCTTTCAGCAAAATCTAATGTGGAAATGGAGTGGAAACCATTCCTATGACGGAGGCTTCGTAACCTCAGGCAATACCATAGCAGGAGACAGCGGCAGGAGCCACTTTGGCACCAGAATAAAAATGCCAGCTTATAAGTGATGCTGGAGACTGTGTCAGCAGATAGAGTTCACCCTTTGTCCAGTACTACAGTGCCAGAAACTTAAGTCTTATGGAGAAAAGGGCAAATAGAGTTATCAGTATCCGGATGAGGAAGAAAGGCAGCTCAAAGATCAGGCAACAGTGAATATCACTAAGTCTCTAAATGTGTAAGAAGACAGTGGACCGTGTATAGAAAGATTGCTGTTCTCTGTGTCTTTCCCTTATAGAGCACATGTAGAACCATAATTAGTCTCTTGAATGGAAGTTTCTGCAAATTATGTTTAAACACACATAAGGAACAAGTGGCACAGAATGACTGCGCACTAGAGAGAAACCAATGTTTACTTCATCCACCCAACTTGCCTCAGACAGAATGGAATCTCTGCTTCTTTGGCAATAGACAAGTTTGGATTGTATAAACATCTGGATCATGGCAACATTCTTTCTTTCTTTCTTTTTTTTTTTTTTCTTTTGAGAGCTCTACCAGGAGATGAGTATCTGCTTATGTTTCTAAGTATGGTAGATAAACCTGGTGCTGTGATAAACTTGTGTTTCCTATTATCATTTTATATTCTTTATAAGGTGAGGCACCCTAACATGATTTACTGAGAAAGACAGAACAGCACTCCTGTAGGATTCTTGCCAAAAATGCGTAACGTAAACCTAATCATGAGAAAACATCAGACAAATTCAAGTTGAAGGAGAGTCTACAAAATCCTGTAAACTTCAAAACTACCAAGATCATGAAAGCCAAAGAAAAACTGAGAAGTTGCCAGGCTGAGGGAGATAAGAGACATGATGACTCAACAAAACGTATAATCCTGAATCCAATCCAGGAAAAGATATATTGGTGAGATGATTGGTTATATCTAAATAAGGCCCATAGAGTAAAAAACGACACTATTGTACCAATATTAATTTCCTGATTGTGAAAAATTACCGTTGTTATGTAAGAGAATGTCCTTTTTATAGAGAGAGAGACATCATGATTTCAATTTACACTCATTTTTTTTCCTGCATAAGAGATAATGATGAGAAATTAAGTTTGGTAAAATGTTAATATTTAGGTAATCTGGATGAAGTGTGTACAGATAGGGTTGCCAGATTTTGCAAATAAAAATAGACACTCAGTTAAATTTGAATTTTGGGTCAAAAAAATAAATATTTTTATTACAAACTTTTTTCAAATATTACATGGGTATATTTATATTAGAAATTGTTATTTATCTAAAATTTAATTTATTTGGGTTTGTACATTTGGGATATATTTATACTAAAACGATTATTAATTGCTTACTTGAAATTCAAATTTACTGGTACCTAGTTTTTCTGTCAACCCTATGTCCTGTACAACCTTCTACAACCCTACATACAGTCTTTGCAACTTTCTTATATATCTTCAATTCTTTTAAAATAGAAAGTTAAAAAACCATACAGCACATAAGAGACTTGGGGTCTAGTTCACTCAGTTGTAGAGGTTTCAAGGGACCTGCACACATGCATGAAAAAAAATGAGATTACTAACCTGGAAGATACACCCCTCTACCCAGAAATTCAAATGAGCATCGTACTTGAGAGCGGGCAGAATAGAAATTGGGCAGGACTATATGACATGTGGGATTTAATTTACTTGGATCTTATCATACAGTTTTTAGAAGGGGAGAGAGGTTAATTTTGGGGGAATTTTATTTTGCCAGCATTGTATTTCTTCAGTTTATTGGTGCTATTACTTAAAGTCATTATGTAACTTCTGGTCAGATGTATTGGACAACCTGACTGTGTATATTTTGAGATGGAAAATGGAACCAAGTGTTAATTTTCAGCCTAGGGTACAGCAGAACTTTGGAGTTAGGTCATGTGCTGTTATGAAATACTTCTAAACTTGCTGGTGGCGGAGAGGGTGCAAAATGTTGTTCACTTGTGGAACCAGGAGAATCACCAGAGAAGCAATGTTTGGTGTTAGGGGAGGCCCGAAGTTGTTCATCCTGCCTGAGTAGGTCAATCTGTCCCATTCAGGGTTGAATGCTATCTAGTCAATTACAGCTTATTTAATCTGCCTCCTCCGACCATCTTTATCAGTAACAAAGCAAAATGTTCATCTTTACCTTCCAAGTTCTATATTCTATCTTTTAAACCTAAACTTTGGGTGGAGAAGAAAAGAATGTGTTCTTGTCCCTCCTCCTCCAGAATTTTTAACAGTGTCTGTATATGAGGTGAGATTCATTGTGGATGAATATCTTTCCCAGATTACATTAGGAGAAAGTCTTAAATTCAGATTTAATTCCTGGTCTACCCTACTTTTGTTCATATGTTTTCTTGATCTGTGACCACCAGTAGAAATGTAATTATGATATATAACATTCATATAATAATTGTAATATTCACATGCAGCATCGTATAACAATTTTACTTCCAGCATCAACACCCATCCTTTTTCCCTGTACTACACTGTTTCTCTATAGTCAGGATGCATTGGGCTACATACATGTAAAATATTTAATGATAGAATCAATAATTGAATGAGATACTAAGTTCTTAATATTTCATGAGCTACCTTACTCTGTTGGTGAAGTGGAAGCTATTAACTACTTTGAGTGTAATGTATATAAATAAACATTATATAAGCCTCCCTTTACCCATTCAGCTCCCAATTCATTTCGTTCTTCTATGCCAAGTTATCTTAAGGTTTTCTCTCGAGTTATGTACCACGGGGCAGACTTCCTATTATTTACCAAACCGCACCACTTTATTTGATGATAATAGAGCATCATTCAGCACAAATTGACCTGCAGTCTGAAGCAAAGCCACCCCTACCAACTTGCAATCTTTTTGAGAGAGAAAATGAAATGCATGTTGTTGTGAGCCACTGAGGTTTGGGGTGATTTGCTATGCAGTATTATTGCATAGCTGACTCTTACAAATGACTCCCAGTCTTGTTTGCAAAGCTGTTAACTAGAACTAGCCAGAAGGAAATCACTAACTAGAAGGAAAATGCTTTCTGTAGGGAACCTATGTTAGTATGTTCCTCTTTGTTGCTGTAGTTTCTGTGTCGCATGTTGCAGAAAGAATGGCTGGGCAGTGGTATGGTGGGGAAGAATGAAAGACTGATTCTCAGCTGTCTTCCACGGAGAATTCATGATGGATGGTGTTTATGTGGAGGGCACAGTCCCACAAAGGTCCCTGGGAATTCTTGGCAAGCTAGCTGTCATGCTACCAGCCCTTTCTCTCTAACTTAAGATGGCATAAGGTAATAGATGTAAAACTGAGAGTGATGGTTTTATGGAGATACTATCGAAGCTACTTTAAAATGTATATAAAAACAATTGTTCGTAAACATCAGTATTTTAACACTGACCTGCCTAATAGCCAATCATGACTTGAACTATGTGTTAATATAATAGAGAACTGTTTGTCGACTCCAAACCTCTTTCTTCTCTAATTCCTCTCTTATTGTATACAAGCCTGTTATCTTATACCTCAAGAGCTGAAATTACATATTGCAGGTTTAATCACATACTATTATATCTGGCATACAGAACACACTCAAATGATTTCCAATTTCTTTCTCCTCCCTCCTCTCTTGCCCTTCCCTTCAGTGCTCTTCTAAAGAAAAAGACATTATAACTTCCACCTATCTATATTTGATATGCAAGACACTGATTCTGACCTCTGAAACTACTTATTTAGTATGATTTCATAATTTACTAGATTTTGTAAAGGAAAAAAAAATGGGGAACTGCCACAAAGTGCTGCATCAAATCCTCTTTCCGGCTGAACATCTTTTCTTTTTTTAATTTAATTTTATTTATTTATTTATTTATTTTTTTAATTTTATTTTGTCGATATACATTGTGGCTGATTATTTTTTTTTTGGTTGATTTAATTTTTAATTCTTTTTTAATCTATAGATTCTATAGTGAATCTATAGATGATTCACTTTTATTTATTTATTTATTATTATTATTTTTTTTTTTTTTTTTAAATTTTATTTTGTCGATATACATTGTGGCTGATTATTGCTCCCCATCACCAAAACCTCCCTCCCTTCTCCCTCCTCCCCCGCCCCCCCAACAATGTCCTTTCTGTTTGCTTGTCGTATCAACTTCAAGTAATTGTGGTTGTTATATCTTCTTCCCCCCCCCCGGTTTTGTGTGTGTGTGTGTGTGTGTGTGTGTGTGTGAATTTATATATTAATGTTTAGCTCCCACCAATAAGTGAGAACATGTGGTATTTCTCTTTCTGTGCCTGACTTGTTTCACTTAATATAATTCTCTCGAGGTCCATCCATGTTGTTGCCAATGGCAGTATTTCATTCGTTTTTATAGCTGAGTAGTATTCCATTGTGTAGATATACCACATTTTCCGTACCCACTCATCTGATGATGGACATTTGGGCTGGTCCCAACTCTTGGCTATTGTAAAGAGTGCTGCAATGAACATTGGGGAACAGGTATACCTTCGACTTGATGATTTCCATTCCTCTGGGTATATTCCCAACAGTGGGATAGCTGGGTCGTATGGTAGATCTATCTGCAATTGTTTGAGGAACCTCCATACCATTTTCCATCTGACAAAGGATTAATATCCAGAATATATAAGGAACTCAAACAACTTTACAAGAAGAAAACAAGCAACCCAATTAAAAAATGGGCAAAAGAGCTAAGTAGGCATTTCTCTAAGGAAGATATACAAATGGCCAACAGACATATGAAAAAATGCTCAACATCACTCAGCATCCGGGAAATGCAAATCAAAACCACATTGAGATACCATCTAACCCCAGTTAGGATGGCTAAAATCCAAAAGACTCTGAACGATAAATGCTGGCGAGGTTGCAGAGAAAAAGGAACTCTCATACATTGTTGGTGGGACTGCAAAATGGTGCAGCCTGCTGAACATCTTAATGCATCTTGATGACATCTTATTCCAGTATCATCATGTTGCAGGCACTTTTAGTTGTTAAAACAGATTCACGTCACCTACCACGACTGACTTGGTCCTGTCCATTTAAACATTTTCTCCTCATATGTTACCTAAAGCTTCCCTGCTCCTCCAGCTATAGATAAGACCTGTGGTTCAATTCCAGGGCTTGGAAGGGAGAAAGGCTGTGTCCATCCCATTTTCTTTTCCTATCTTCTGCGACTTCATCCTGCTCTGTGTTTACTCCTTTGATGTAAAAATAAGGAAGAGAGAGAAGGAAAGATGGGCTTACCTAATGGCAGGTGAGCGGTCTCCTTCTTCTGCAGTAATTGATGGTCACTTCTGCAGCTGTTGTTTGCTCTCTAAGGTCTGTTGATGCCACAATAACACCAGCTGTCTTACTTTTTTGCCTTTGCATAGAAAGTCCTCATCTACTGGCTCTTTCATGGGGATTTATTTATTGGTTCTTTTGCATGGCTCTGTGGTGGCCTCCCCCTCATTAGTTCCTTGACATAAAATATCTGACAGGGATGCAGTTTCTTCCTTTCTAATTTTCCTTAACCTTGACTTCAGTTGGTGGTTCCTCCAACCTCATGTTGCAGTCCCCTAATACTAAAGATGCCCTGTTAGGGTAGGGGAGGACCGTGAAAGTGCAAGCCCTAGCTAGCCAAGCTTGTGCCGTGCCAGGTGGTGGAAAAGCAGGCCGTGTTGTTAGACCTCTCTTAACTATACCACATCCCTCGCATGCTCTTCTGTCTGATAAAGTCAGGTGTGGGTTAGGCCACAAACTATGGCTTATGCACTTCGTGTCAGTGAATAAAATCTTAGCTCTTTCTTGTAAAGTTTACCTCCTTATACTCATTTATTTCTTAAAGTCCATCTTTTCTCCACTTCAGAAAGGAGAAACAAAGTGAATATTCTCCTCGGGTGGTACTTCCCCTTTCAAGGCTATTTTTTCTCGCTCCTAGTCCCCATCTTTTAACTATCAGAAGAATAGGCCAACAAGCCAATTTGATGTCTTTAGCACTTGTGGCAAACCTGGAATATCCAGTGAAAAACCAAACCTTCTGGAAACACTGCCTTTGATTATTTAGTAATTACATTCTCAATAGAGCAACATCGCAGTTGTGGTAGACTATATCATTGATCAGCAAGTATCTTTCCTTCCTACCACCTCATAAGAAATATTACCATCACTCTAATAACCTTGAGCCTGGTCATATGATTTTTGTCTGACAACTTAATGTGAGCAGATGTGACTGAGCAAGCTTTAAATGAGCTGTGTACTCTTGCCATGGCCGTGAGAAGACTATGCACTAACTAGCTGCTGCTCTTCCAGACTTGGTTCCAGAATGGAAGGAACTGAGAACAAACTTAAACCTAAGCCTAGAACAGACTTAAACCCAGCCACTGCTGACTCATTGACCAAGGAGTGAGGAATGACTATTATAAGCCCCTGAGATTTGGGTATTGTTTGCTGGTAGAATGGATTAATACATCAGGTCAAATTTCTTTGCTGTTCTATAATCTCTATCAGTGCCTTACACCAAACCCTTTAACAGTCAGGGCCAGCTCCTTGGATCTGTGACCTGTGCAGTCACACATGGCCTAGCAATTGTTTCAAAGCTCTGATATCACCATCTTGAAATTCTTAATTTTTAAACAAGGGGCTCCATATTTTTATTTTTCACTGGATCCCATTTTTGGTAGCAAGTCCTATACCTGATTTAGATATTTTGATGGGAATTTGGTAGAGTGCAAACAGCAGCCTTTGGCTAGCAGCACAATGCATGATCATATAATACACACATGCATGTGGGCACACACATGCACATATATCATTGGCTTCCTTTGCTGGCATAATGATTCTCAACTATGGGACTTAGTTGCTGTCAAATCTTTAAAATATGGCTTAAATTTTCTTAGCTAAAGTTAATTTATTTGTTAAATGGTTTGCATAACAATACTTATGTTGTGGGGATGCTGTGAAAGTTAAATGATTGATTTATGGCCACATGGTATGATGTTAGATGATCAATTAATATCTCCCATCCCCTCCTCTCCCCATCCTTTTTATACAGAGTTTCAACTGAAGCCATGACCTTGAAAACCATTGTCAGGTAAACATGGCTGAGTCAACAAATTGAAGGCAAAGTTGCAAGATGGGGGTAAAACAACAATTGGAGGAGGAGCGAGAGGCATTAAATTCTGCTGTTCAAATGATGAGACAGGTCTCCCAGCATTTTAATATAAATGTAAAATAACTGACTAGTTTTCTTTGAGGGATTAACCTCCTTAGTCATCAGGACATTGAGTACTTTTGTTATTGTTGTTTCTACATTTTTTACGTGTCTATTTTTGCCAGGAGTGAGGTTACAATTACCACACTCCATGGATAAAGAACATTTTGTGTTATAGTTGTCCAGGGAAAAACACCCAGGTTTTTGACCAATGTAATCAAATAGATCCACTTAAAGCAGGAAAAATTAAAAATTAAAAGCATGACATTTTATCTTTTGTATTTACTCCTTATTGTGTTACAATTAACAGCATGTAATAAAATAGGCTTAAATTTTTTCAACAGAACTATTCCTGCAACATTTTAAAGTGTTCAGAAGATAATCTATATAAGACCATAGAATTGAAAATTCACAATTTAGGAGTATGTTTATCAAAAAGTTTTTTGTGGGGAGGGGGCAAGAAATAAATTCAATTTGACACATCCAATATTTACCAGTGACTGGGAAAAATATATACACAGAAATGCTTTTGCTTGGCCCAGTATTCATCTGGGTCACTAAATTTATTTTAGAGCTTCTCAGGTCACTGTGAATGACAGAGCCATTTCATGTCATTTCTGCTGCAAGTGCCATCAGAGATTGTTGGGAAGTTGGGGATCTGTGAAAACCTTATTTAGAGCCCTACCCGTCTTACAATTACCTTCTCCAAGGTACGTGCACCAGGTGAAGAGACTGACTGGAGTTCAAGTCTAAAGGACTGAGTACTGGGTTGAGAGGGACAAGAAAAGCGTCTTTAGAGACACCATTTATCAACATATAACACAGAGGAATTTTGTTTCTTTCTTGTGGATTCGTTCAATCTACAGATGTTTACTTAATAATGGACACTATGCTAAGCACATGGCTATATGGTGAGGAAAATCAGGGTCCCTGAGTTATTGAGCTTATTATTTTGAAAGAAAGAGAAGGGCAGTGCTTACCCTGGAATGAAAGAAATAAATGTGTTTATCAGCTGTCAGTAGTAGAAAAACATTTACTGAGCTCCTACTATAGCAATAGTAATGAATAAACTGTTTGCATTTTAGTTTACATTTTAGAATGTCTATGCACATATATTGGACATGATCTTCTGAGAACCTCTTTCAACCACCTTAAGAGATGAGAAAATCAAGGCTAGGTATAGAATAAATAAATAGCTGTTATCTGGAAGGAAGATTAATTCACCCTCTTAGGTCACATGAATCAAGGGAAAGAGTGAGAGCCACCCTGAAATAAAAGGGGCTGCATTAGAATGCCCTCAGTTGCCCTGACATTGGAGGGTATCCATACAGAGGGTGCATATTCATCAGGGGATGACAGCTTCAAATTCCACCCAGCTCTAGGACTCCGGTTCCATGTGTGTCTTTTCCACTACCTCAGTGGTTTTCAAATGTGCATGTGCTTCACGATGACTTAGGAAGCCTAAACCTAATGCATAAGAATCTACAGAAGTGAAGTCTGTGTTTCTAATTTCATCAAACCTCTCAGGTTTTCCTGATGTGAAGTGAAGTTTGGAACAATTGCCCTACACCAGATGTTTTTACCTGTGCTTTAAGAAGCATTTTAAATTAGTGAATTCCAAATGTTTTTCTGACTGGGAAACGTGGTAAGTAAAAGTTCATGTATTACTGAATAATAATAAAATCATAACTCCCGTAGTGGTACTTATCTTTACTACATACAATGAAATCTAATATTTTATTCTGAATTTTGTAAAGGCAGGTTTTGACTCAATAATGTCACTGTCCACCAATGGACCATGACCCACAGTTTGAAAAGTACAACTTTAGAAATACAACTATGGAGAGATGGGAATCCACAAACCCAGACTAGTTTTCTCTCTCTCTCTCTCTTTTTTCCTATTTTATATTCTGTTGTACCTAAGATTCTATGTAAAGATAGTGTTCTTTGGATTAAAAAATAATCTCCTTTAGCAATAGCAAGCTGCGTATTATAGCTTGACCCTAAAGGAAGTAACAAAGAGGAGTGAAGCACTATCTTGCCCTCAAATTGCTTATCATGTAATTGATGAGCTGTGACTAATCCATGAGAAGCAAATAGTAGGTAATTAAATGCTAGGGAGATAGTGTAGAATATCAAAATATCTCAGGCCTGGGAGTTAAGAGTCAGGCATTTGACTAAAACTAGTTAATAAACTTTCACTGTGTGCCAGGCATTGTTCTAGGCAATATCATGATGAATAAGACATAGTTTCTACCCTCAAAAAGCTGACAGTCTAGAGAAGAAAAAAAAAAAAAAATTAAGGAAGCTCTTTATGCTTAATGTGATCAATGTTATAAGAGAAATAATGGGAACACAAAGGAGGTACCCTAAGACATTTAGAAATATGAGGAGGAAAGGATGTCTGACCTTGGAGGTATACACTTGAGCTAAGAGGGAAGGAGGTATCCAGGCAGAAAGAGCAAAGTGCCAGGTAGAGAGGCTCAGGAGCAAGGGGTCTGGCTTATAGGGGAACTGCTTGTAGTTCAGGCAGGCTGAAGGGTGGGGGAATAAGAGAGCACCCTGGGGAAGAAGTCACCAGGATATGTAATGCTTAAGGCCTTGAATGCTGTGTTGAATATTTTGACTGAACATAGAGTATTTTGAGTGAGTGATTCAAGCATTTCCAACAATTAGAGTGTCAGGATTAGATATGTACTTGGGGGAAAATACTTGGAGTCAGCAGTTGAAACCGGAGAAGGGACTATGGGTTGCAGGGAGGTAAGTTAGGACTGTGCCATAGGATTCGAGCAAGAGGAAATGAAGATATACGCTAGGCCATGGGTAGTGTAGACATGGCTGATGAGAGATACAATGAAACTGGAATTAATGGGACTGAGAATTGATGGTTGACAGTTCTAATTCCAATTTTGCTACCACCTGGAAGTATTATCTTGGGTAAGTCACTGAAACAGGTTTTCCCATATTCAAACTAAAAATATCAGAAGATATGATCTCTAAGTGTTTTCTCCCTACTTCAGATTTCCAAAATTATAAAATTTTCTAATGAATTTCTTACCCTGGTTAAGGAGATGGGTGAGAAGTGATGACCCAAATGTTAACTCATATTTTAGGTTTTTATTAAGGTGGATGTGAGACCCGAAAAAACATCAGACTCAAAATGTAGTAAATTTATTAATTTATTAAATAAGCTCTAATGTGTCATTTTACATGCAATTATATGTAGGAAGAAGGAAATACTTCTGCCTATTTCCCAGTTTCTTTCCCACAGATATCTGAGTTCAGCCTTTTCCCAAGTAGTCACTGGAAGCTGATTGTAGCTTAAACCTTGCACAACTAAAGTCTGGTTTTCTTTACTCTGATATTTTCCTCTAAAAACATGTGTTGTGGTGGTTAGATAATTTGTAGCTCACCATAGATATTAACACTGCTTGTCTCTGCTAGCTGACTAATGTGCTCATTTTAGGTAGCTCATTCTTTTGACAGTAAAGATTACGTGCTGAGAGATATTGAGTGCCAATTTTGTGGAGAGATATCGCTTATGCTAATTCATGTGCCTGGACATTTAATTTGGTACATTTACAGTTCAGCAAAATGATTTGCTTTTTCTTTTGTGGTGCAAGGGGAAATAGATTTCTATAGAGTTTTGACTCTTATTAAGGGTTATAGGAGCTAGAAGCTAATAATAATAATAATAAGCACTACCATTTATCAATTGCTTACCACGTGCCAGGAGTTATTCTAAATTTTTTTTTTAGTAATTTTCTTGTACACGTTTTGCAAAATAATACTTTCAGTCACTTTGGAGGGTAGATACATTATAATTCCCATTTTAGAGATGAGGAAACTCAAGCACATGAGTTCATGTTCCAATCTAGGTTCTTCTATTTTATGATTTCAAAGGAAAGTCAGACCGTCCTCTGGGCCTCTCCTCCTCCTCGTCCCTGTCTTTGTCCTCTCCTTAGTCCTCACTTCTCTCTCCCTCTCCTTGTGCCTTGTTCTCTCTCATCTCCCCATCTTTTCTTTCAATCTTTCTTCTTTTTCTCTCCCCCTTCATCCTTAAAATAAACAAAGACAATATGCAACAGCAGAGAACAGTTACAGTGAAATAATTTTAAAGCATAATTAAAAATGAATGGAATTCAATAGCCCATTTAAGTTCCTCTGGCTTTCAGTATATATAGTGCTGATGAGACCACACAAGGGCTTCTCTCTCTCTCTCTCTCTCTATATATATATATATATTTATATATTTATATATTTATATATACATATTTCAATCTTCATCATATATATATATATATATATATATATATAAATCTTCATCACTGGCTTTGTCTTTAGGAATATCCTCATTGCCTTATCCATAGTCCAACTGGTCATTGCCGAATGCCTATCACATAGAGCATAAGTTCGATTACTTACATTGCTTCAATTCTGAGGTATTGACTGAAGATGAACAGGTGTATTTTTGATACGGAACACAATTACAGAGTCCAATTTGGCAGGGTTTCAAGAACAACCTTGGCTTTTAATGTGCAAGCTCTGTTATATCCAGGTCAGATTTTATCTTTATACAGGCACCTGAGAGCAAATTGATGGTTCTCACCTCTAAACCCTACACCCAGACCCTCTAGCAAAGATCTTTGTCTCTTTTTCAAAGTTATAAGAACAAAGACTCAGATCCAGAAACATTTTTCCATCAGGGCCAGCCTTACAATGTTCAGAATATTAGCCACAGCAAGAAACTTCTCTACTTGTCTCCTCTGTCACCACATCCCAACTAAACTTCTGCCATCAGGCAAGATTATTTGTCCTTTAGGATTTGTCTTTTTTTCAAATGAAAATACACCGGAGATGAATGCCATCAAAAGCTGAGAATTAATATGCCGGATCCGGACTAGCTGGCAGTTAACTGAGAGTCATTCTAATACAAGGAAAAGAGGAGTGAACAGAAGGTCCCATTGATCCGCTCCTAAAGTAAGAGGTGCAAGGTGGATGCACAGCTCTGCAGAGAATGGAAGGGAAGGAGCTCTCCAGCTAGAGTGCACACCTCACAGTCACCCACAGTAGGCTCTCTGTTCAGAGATGACACTAAGTCAGGTTTTTGTTTGCTTTCTAATACAATTTTTAAAATATTCATGTCAGATTTAGGATAAGGAAAGAATCGATGAGTTTGCAGGATTAAGACTGAAACCCTAAAAAGTAGGTCATTTTACCTGGTAGTGTTGGACTGATCATATCGTTGTTATTACACTGCAGGAAGTGCTGCAGAGGATGAGGGTGTAGATGTTGGAGTCCAACTGTTTAAGTTTAAATCAGTGCTGTGATCTACTGCTATCCTAACACTGCCCATGACTTAACCTCTCCTAGCTTCAGTTTCTTTACCTGTAACATGGGAGCAATGATAGACCCTCACCCGTGTAGATTTAAACAAGATTACTAATGTACTGTAGCAGGTGTAATGGCCGAATACATGTTGATTCCTACTGTTTTCATTAAACTGTTGAGTTCAGGAAGAAAAAGTCAGAGGAGGGTTGGCTGAGGTGGATATAAAACATATTTGCCTTATCGTGTAAATCCCCTGTTCTGACTGAGCTGTGCTCTCTTAAAACTAGCTACACCAAAAGTGTCTCTGTTTTCTTCTGAAATAGAATTTAGATCTCAATTCAAAAAAACATTTTTTAATGCAAATATGGTCCTATGTACAGCATCTTCTGCCCTCTTCTGGCTTCTACAGGAAATTCAAGTGTATGCATAAACTAAATAGATAGTGCATTGTTTTTATTTTATATTTTAGTGGACACCACAATTTATCATTTCTCCAGTTCTAGATAAGAAAGACATAGCTGTAATATTTTGCATAAAGATGGCAATTATTTCTAATTTAATCTCAGAATTAAATTATTTCTATTTAATCTCAGAAATCTTTGAGATTTTTTCAACAACTTGCTTTTGAAATGAAGATTTTATTCCATCATTTTATTCAATTCTCTTCTTCCAGTGCCAACTCTAAATATCATAACTACTAAATAAATAATTAAACAGGGCCACACATTATTACAGAGACTAAAATCTGAGGTTATTATAATTCCTGAGATAATTAATCAGATGTTTAAAATAGAACCTGCCTGTGAGAACTTTTGATTATAGAAAAAGCCTAGGGCTAAAAATCCCACTTCTATTAGAGATTTTATTGTATTGTTAACTCATTTTTCCCCAGCCTTCAAGCAAAACAAAACAAATAGAAGCATAATTTTTCAAGGCAGGGCAATTCATGCAGACTGACAACTGAGGGTGCAGCATTTTGATTTTCAGATACAGTGTGGATTGACCATCAGATACCTATGCCTTTGAAAGGACAATATTGGAAGTTACCTGCACAATCTCACACTCAACCAGAGATGCCAGATGGCATGGCGAAGCTTTTCTTTTTGAAAGCAACAGTAACAGAAGTATGTGTTGGTAAATATGAGGGTACTTCTAAGTTCATGGAAAGATTCATACTGTCTTTCAATTTTATTTTTCCATGAGCTTTTTGAAGTATAGACATACAAAGGAACCAGAAGATAGCTTGCTGTGACTGGGCAGGTAATTGTTAACAGAGACTCCTGCAGTTGGAAAATATTAGCCAAATAGAATGAAAGAAAGTCCAGTCGACATGAAGAAAAGCAAAACATTTGTGAAGTCAGCTACAATTTTTCCATTTACACCTTAGATTTTGAAATGCAGGTGTCTTCAAAGTTGAAGAGTCATAATCTAGATTATCAGTTTTAAACCAGTCCTGAGTTATTAATGTCTGGTATTTATATTGTTCCTAGATTACCCCACCTACAAAAGACTAAATGCTTTTACAGCAAGAAACCTTGCTTAGTCATTAAAACACATTAC
Source organism: Cynocephalus volans (assembly GCF_027409185.1). Classification (NCBI taxonomy): domain Eukaryota; kingdom Metazoa; phylum Chordata; class Mammalia; order Dermoptera; family Cynocephalidae; genus Cynocephalus; species Cynocephalus volans. The sequence goes on along the minus strand of NC_084463.1, from coordinate 140,454,978 downwards.
CATTCATAAGAATAAGTCTGTGCAAACAGCCTATGAGGTTTGGACAAAGCAGAATTATGCAAGAGTTTTCCTTACCAAATACTGAAACATACAAAAAGAATACAATATTTGCAAGTGTACTGACTCTAAAAGTGACAGACAGAATAATGGAATAAAACATAGAGCTGAGAACACAAATGCTAGTTTCTGAAAAACATGATATAAAATCAGGAGGCATTTTTTAATGACAGTGATTGACGTTAGTTGCTTAAATATTTGGAATGAAATATTAAAATTTTAATTAACATCACCTACCAAAATACATTCCAGGAAGATAACAGCCTTAAATATATTTTAAAAATGAAATTAAGAAATAAGAGTTAAATACACATTGCTAGATGTGTATGATGGCATATTTTATTGCCCCCCAAATTGCATTTTCAATGAAAATGTATTGACAAAGGAATATGGTTTTGTCACTCAGAGTTTTTAGTTACAAAACGCAATTCTTCTTGCTAGTTTATGTAGAAAGAAAATTTACTAAAGGATATCAACTCATACAATCTCTGAGAAAGTCAGATAATAATGATTTGAGTCCATGTAGCTAAGAAAAATACCCAATCCATGCTCTGTCACTGGGGCACACACAGTCCCACTATCCGTAAGCACAAGACCAGGACGTTTTTCCTTGTAATCTGAGAATGCCCTACCACTAAGTCGGTATCTCTGATGTTCCTGAAGACTCCATGCCTCTTGGCTAGGCCGTGCCAAGAAATGGTTTCCACATGAAGTCTCTTTCTTTATGTCACCCTCTTCCAAACAGAGGACTGAAACATCTGGCTCATATTATTGATGAAACCTGGATCACCTAAGCCATGTGTAGCTATTAGAGTCTGCTTCTGCCTTGAGGTGGTAGGACTCACAATACAGAAATTGCCTCAACTCTAGTTAAGGTGGTCAAAAAATGAGTGGGAAAAAATATAACATTTTCTACATGCTCATATAAATAAAAAATGTATAAGAAAACTTTGTAAATGATATCAGCCCCAATTTTCAGAGTGAATTACGTATGCATGCAGAAAAATACTCTAAAGAATGAAGCTCAAAATGACCATACTGGATTTGGGAGAGGCTGGCAGGTAGAATTTATTTTTTTATTATGTTTATAGGTCTGTGTTTTCTAAATTCTTCACAATAAATATAAATTTTATTTTTTTTAAATAAAGAGCTTGACACCATCAAACTTATTCTACAGCTAATGTAGCATCATATGTGATTTAGAATTGAAAGTAGTAGAACATGTAAAACTCAAATCTCTCTGTATTAGTCAATTTTCTGTTGCTTATAACATAATAACTAAAACTGGGTAATTTGTTAAAAATAAACAAACAAACAAACAAAAACACCCATGATATATTTCTTACAGTTTTGGAGGCTGGGAATGCAAGGCCCTGGCAGAACATCCAGAACATCTGGTGAGGGTCTTCCTCTTGGAGGAAACTCCCTGTGCCTCAGCGTGTCACATGGTGAGGAAGGGAAAGAGCATTTTTTAACGTGCTCACTTGCTCTCCTTATAAAGTCCACACCCATGATAACCCATGAAACCATCAACCCATTACTCCATGAAAAGATTAATCCACTCATGAGAGCATAGCCCTCATGGTCCAATCACCTCTTAAAGGCTCAACCTTTCAACATTGTCACATTGGGAATCAAGCTCCCACATGAACTTTGGAGGGGACAAATATTCAGACCATAGCACTCTCTTTTCATGTAAGATAACTGAGGACAAGCCAGAACAAAGAAGTTTGTACAAGGTAATTCATGTAGAACACAGTGAAACCAGGCCAGAAATCCATATTTTTAGTACTTTAAGAGCAACGATTTTTCTGTTTATCTTGGGTATTTGTACTTTATCTTTGGGAATTGAATAACATAAGCGATTTGTTTTATACTTTATGGTTAAGGGTCGTATTACTCTCATTGTATGAGCATTTCCAGTTAACGTTGGGATTCATTCATAGGGAATTCCTATTAGGTAAAGAAGGGAAGTTCTATTGGCCAACCGAATCTCTTTGTCTTGTCAGTGACAGCAACGTTTGGTTCCCTCTTTGATTCACTTTCCTACCCATGGAATATGTACCCACAACACTAATGTCCCCTTTGCAAGCTCCTTTGAGATATTTTTACAAAAATATCCACAAGCGTAAAATTGCTCCAAATCAGAATGCTTACCTGCCTGGAAAGATGGGTTTAATGTACTGTGAGGATTAAGTAGAAAGAGCATTTCTTTTGAGTCACAAAACATAGCAAAATTACCATATCCTCAATAGAGAATTTTTTTTTATAAAGGATGAAGTTTGGGGGAGTTAAAGAAAGATGAACAAGACATACTCTCTTGTGTGTGACAGTAAGCTTCCTAATGGCTGTGGCCAGAGTCACTTCACTGTTCCCCAAATGAGCCTAATATCTAACGTGTAATGTGAGACATGGGCCACAGTGAAAGCTGATTTAATGAAGGCATAGATGAGGGTCATCTTTATATTTAATCTTTATAATAATTATGGCCTTTTTTCTAATGCTTGCTATTTGCCAGGCATTAAGTCAGGCACTTTACATATCTTATTTCTATCTTGAATGCTTTTTGGAGAAAAACTTAAGAGATTGGCTAAAAGTTTACAGTGCGTTGCCTCAATTCACAATGATTCCCCATCAGAAAGTTCATCCCCTGCCTGATCTGCAATCTCAGTAGACATGAGCCTGTCCTCTGGTCACTGAAAATTGGGCCAGGATAGACATCTTACTGAAACTGAAACATTTAGATTCTCTCTCCCATGAATTTAGAAATAAAGATAAGACTCGGAGACTGCTAATCATTTTCTGGAGGTGGCTGGAAGAGTAATATGCAATCCCTTTAACTATGCATTTCTAGAAAAAGAGATTGGATTATGAAGCAGGTGAAGAGAAAGGGGAAGAGATCAAAGGTAGTCTTGAGATTTATCCCCAGTATCTGTCTTTACTTAAAACCTAACTTAAAGCCCCTGAATTCTAATTGTTTTTTGAAAGTTAGAATCAAGAATCGTAGCTAATACAGGGTATGAATAAAATATATAAATTTTTACCTACATCTATAGAAACATATCATCTGTTATGCTCATAACAAATCCAAAAGTGGGTATTATCATCACACTTTATAGATGAGGAAAAAGGCTGAGAGTGGAGGCATTTTTTTTTTTTTTTCAAAACTACCTGCTTAGAATTAGTTGAGCTGGTATCTGACCTGAGGTTGGAATAGTTTTAAGTCCCTCAATCTTCTGAGTCTATATATTATGCCACATCAAAATTTATACATTCTTTTGACATGCATTTTGTGGAGGTCCTTCTAGGTGTCAGGCACTATGTTTCCATGGTTTCAGCAGGGCCGCCAGATAGTTCTAGATATTTACATGGTGTTGCTTTCACATTTGTCCATGCAGACTGCCAAAGGCAGGATGCTAGGTTTAAGGGTAAGGAAAAATCATATGAGACTCATTATGCATACACTTTGATCTCAGAATGGATAAACCTCAGAATAGATAAAATTAACTAAGAAGAGACCAGCGTTCAAAAGACATAGGAGGCATCAGAGGCATTTGGCATTACTAAAATCTATCAATAATAAATACTTACCGAGCTACCATGTATATTTTAACTGGATCAAATTCTACCTGGTGTCATTTATGTCTCTGGTTTTCAGATAGAATGTGGCTGAAGTTGTCAGTGGACTGGTAATGAGCTCCTGTTTTAAGAAAAAAAAATTTTAATGATTATTTTGTTTCATAAATTATACAGCAAGGTATATTTGAGACAATATCCAGGCACACTCTCATATGAGGGTACTTCAAAAAGTTCATGGAAAAGTAAAATTAAAAGAAAATATGTGGTATTTCTCTTTCTGTTCTTAAAGGAAAAGCTTTCAGCTTTTCCCCATTCAGGATGATATTGGCAGTGGGTTTGGCATATATGGCTTTAATTATGTTGAGATACTTTCCCTCTATACCTAACTTATAGAGGGTCTTTGTCATGAATGAGTGCTGAACTTTATCAAATGCTTTTTCAGCATCTATAGAGATGATCATATGGTCCTTGTGTTTGAGTTTATTAATATGGTGTATCACACACACACACACACACACACACCAAAAAAAAAAAAAAAAAAACTGGGGGGGGTGGGGAAGAAGATATAACAACCACAATTACTTGAAGTTGATACGACAAGCAAACAGAAAGGACATTGTTGGGGGGGAGGGGGGAGGGAGAAGGGAGGGAGGTTTTGGTGATGGGGAGTAATAATCAGCCACAATGTATATCGACAAAATAAAATTAAAAAAAAAAAGAAAGAAAATATGAATCTTTCCGTGAACTTTTAGAAGCCCCCTCATATGTCATCCTGAAGGAGATTTGATGGGTTGATGGCCCAGTAATGTCTCAAACGTCCCATTAAACCCAGAGAAGTCATGTAATTTTCTTAAAGTCACAGATAGATCTACTTTGTTGCAGAGATGGGGCTTGCCACCTACAACTGAAATCATTTAAAATAATTTAGATATTTTATTTCTCCAAATAACAACACATGTCAGTTAGATTCATGTCAGAACCTATTATGCATTCTACCCCCACAATCTGTCTTTCCTTGAATTGATGAAATGTAAAATGGGAAAATTACAGGTTTTGTAGTTAGAATCGACAGTTCTTAAAGTAGTGTATTAATTACCTATGTTCTGGCTTATTATGTAATTCTGCCCTTTTGCTTTATGACTTGAAATTGCCCTAAAGGCTGAGAATTAAAAAAAAAAAAGACCACAGTCATTAATGTCATTTTCAGATGTAATTATATTCTCAAAAAATGACTTGAGTGACAAAAAATGACGTATGTCATAGCACCTTAGTTCTTGTAAGATTTATGCTTGCTATCTTTTGTAACACAAAAAATGGGCAAATAAAATATAAACAATATGGTTGTTTACTCTGGAGATGGAAATTACTCAGGCTTGTGAATGCCCAAGAGAGTTTCTGGGCATGAGCTCAAAGATTATAATAACAGCTAACACATACAAAATCCTTACGCAGGCACTGTTCTGAGTGCTTTACGTTTATCACCTCAATCTTCAGTCACCTGTGAGATAGAGGCTATTGGTATCCCATTTTGCAGATGAAGAAAATGAGCCACAGAGATTATTACTTCATCTGGTCTTAGTGTCTCTCTGCCATATTCTAGGTATTCTAGGTAGGGAGATTGATCTGTTCTTTTTCTGTTTTTTAAATGCAGCCCATGTATATGTAATTTGTACATATTTGTGAGCAAGTCTGGAACACCCAAATGGCTAAGCAGCTTCTCTTGACCTGGCTGCACCTGTGCACCTGTGCTTGGCTTGGATGGTTTTCTCCCTTTTTTTGCAGATGAACCCATTCTGAAACTTCAGGGCTTATTAAGAAATACACCTGCTTTTTAGTCTTTTGCCCTAACAAACTTTTATTATTTTATTGTACCCTCCTTATCTATGTTCCTGTAACTTTTTTTTTTTTTTTAATAATTCTGCCGCTCTAATTAGGAACATCATTGACTTCCTGACCTACTCAAAGGACACTTTTTATTTATTAAGTTATTAATATCTTTATGATACTTGACATTCTTAACCACCCCTCCTTCTTGAAACTTTTCCACTCTGGATTTCCAAGGTGCAGTTCTTCATGGCCCCTTTCTGGTCATTCCGGCACTGTCATTGCCATGCTTCCCCCTCTCTCTGCCCATTAAATGACGAAAGTCCATGGCCCAATCCTAAAACAAGACCTAGCATCCAGAATGGAATTTGCATATTGAATGATCTCAATGAATATCTGACTTCCTAAGGAATTTCTCTGACTTTGACTATGAACCAGCAAATGTGAAATCCAGAACTCTTAAGCTTAGGAGCTTCTGATCCAGTTCCTACTCCAAGCTTTCTATTACTGTACAATTTTTCTCTCTCATTTTTATCTGGATGATTCATTCTTTTCCTAATACACACACACACGCACATGTACACACAAACATACACACACACTGAGGCCAGTTGGGTCTCGGCATTGGGCTAAGTGCTGTGTCTGTCATGATGTAATTCTTGCCTTCATGGCGATTATTATCTAGATAAGGGCATCAGCTCACTTCATGGTTTTCTCTGCCTTCTCTCCATCCTCAATTTCATTTTTCATACTCATGCCAAAGAGTCCTTTGGAAAATATCTAACTGCCCTTTATTTAAAATTCTTCAATGGGTCAACATTACACATACAGTGGAGTTCTATCTTCCTCCATATCTTATTGAAGGATCTCTATAATTTGATCCTTGTCTCTACATATAGCCTTAACTCCTCAACTCTCCCAACTGTATCCTGTGTTCCAGATACAATAAGCTCTTTGGTACTCCATAGAAATGCAATGGCTTGCTCATCTGGATGTCTTTATACATACCATCTTTCAGGGATTTGGTGGGGAGAGGGGGGAGCAGTAGATAACAGTCCTCTTACCTGCCTGGGTTCTGATTCAGTTTATGGATATACATGAAGTAAGATAGGCAAAAAGCAAAATGTCACCTTCACACTGATAATGTTTGTATTAGAGTATGAGATTTTTAGTATTAGGCAAATGGGCCTCCCTGAACCCTAGAATAGACAGCTTTATCCTGTTTTCAGTCAAAAACAGCACTGGAAAATTGCAGTCTCACCATGTGGGGAGAGATTCTTTCCTGTATAGCCCAGATAGAGAACACCAGCTCTCTGAAGGCAGGCTAGCTCTTCACAGTAGCCAAGCCACAGAATCTACCCATGTGTCTCTCAACAGATGAATGGATAAAGGACAGGCAGTTCATGTACACAATGGAATATTACTCAGCCTTATAAAAGAAAGAAATCCTGCCAGTTGTGACAACGTGGGAGAACCTGGAGGACATTATGCATAGTGAAATAAGCCAAACACAGAAAAACAAATATTGCATAATCTCACCTATATGAAAAACAGTTGACCTCATAGTAACAGAGTAGAATGGTGGTTACCAGGGGCGAGGGTGGGGATAGGGGAGATGTTGGTCAAAGGGAACAAACTTGCAGTTATAAGTTCTAGAGACACAATGTACAGGATGGTGACTGTAGTTAATATTAATGTATTGTGTTCTTGAAATGTGCTGAGAAATCTCAAATATTCTTACCATATCTGCACAAAAATGGTAACTAGGTGAAGTGAGGGATATGTTACTTAGCTTTATCATGGTAATCATTTCACAATGTATATATATATCAAATTTCACATTGTACATCTTAAATGTGCACAAATTTTATTTGTCAATTATACTTCAGTATAGCTGGGGGGGGGGGGGGAGGGAGCCTTAAAAGTGTTCCTGTCTTTGGAGCCATCAATTCCATTTCTAGGAATTATCCGGAGGAAATTGTAGCTGTATACAGAGATTAATGCACAAGGTTATTATTCGATATTATCTGTAGTAGTAGGAAAACTGGTTACAATAAATGTTCCACAATTGAAAGTTGACTAAAGTATAAAAAGCATGATTACACATTGTAATGATGAATAAGCTAATCATCCTTATTTGATCATCACACATTATACACAGGTATTAATACTCAGCACTGTACCCCACAAACATCAATTCTGTTTCAATAAAAAAAAAGCCTTAAAAAAAATTCAGCATGGTAAAAAAAGAAAAAAGAATCATTCAATTAAATTCTTTTAAAAAGGAGAGAGTGCATAGCCTTGTTTGCCTTCCAAAATCACCGATTAGATTAAGCTGCTCTTCTCCTCCCAGGCGGGAGTTTGAGAGAGCAGAGGAAGGCCGGGGGTGCCATGGAAGTGGAGCTCCTCCAAACTCTAAATATTTTTGGATGAGTAGTGAATATTTATATCAAATATACAAATACAACCTGACTTCATCAGGTCTTTATCAATTTCCAGTGGGGGGCGGGGAAGGAAAAAAAAAACCCAAAACAAGAAACCTCATTTTGTCTTAAACCGAAGAACAAAATTGATTAGCTCACACAACTGTAAAGCATGGTAACAGAATTTTCTTTGGGTGTGGTCGGGTGAGTCCAGGTACTCAATCAATGTCATGGGACTTGGCGTGTCTTTGTCTCTGATTTCCTCTCTCTCAATTGCAATCTCAGGCAGGTTCTTCCCTCACTGTGCCAAGATGGTAAGAAAGCTATCAGCATCAGATGTCTATCTCACAAGCTCACAGCTTCACTTTCCCAAAAATTCTAGCAAAAGGTTTGAGATTGAATATTATTGAATAACTTAGGCTAGGCCTGATCATGTCCCCCACTGGAACTGGTTAGAGTCAGGGTTAGCTGAAGGACTGAGATGAGGAAGGGGTGGTTCGCTAAAGAGATATCAAAGCATTGTCTCAGAAGAAAGGGGAACTATTTGGGGCATGCAGAAACAATAAATGTCCACACCAGCGCTGTTTCATAGTGTATGAAGTGATGAACCAAGGTAGACAGGTTGTTCAGAGTCAGGGAAGCTGAGTCTAGGTAAAATAGTCTTTTCTAGATGATGCTTAAATTATACTTCTCCATGATTATTTTGCAGCCAGCCAAGAGATTGTACTTATTTGTATTAGCCTAGAAATTAGACTTTTTTGAAATAGGTGAATTGGGAAATCTCTTTGCTAAACAGAAAATATCGTTGCTTTTACAATTGTGGCAATAGAAGCCTGTTGGAAATGAGTCTGGAAACAGAAGGAAGAGTCACCCCGGTCTCTGCTGTCAAACAGAAGAAGGGTACAGCATCTGTACATTTTTCTAGTTTCTCTAAGCATCACACACACACGCGTGCACGCACACACACACACACACACACACACACACAGAAGCACACACAAACAGACCCAATCATCATCTCACGCAAAAATGATAAAGTAAAAAATAAATATGCCAGCATCTGTCTAACAGAAATAAGGCACCTCCAAAATTTCAACTTAATGGTATGTGTCAGATTGTATTGACTCACTTGTGAAAGAAAAATTGCGGTATTGCTCATTCTGATTTAAAATAACATATTTAGAGGTCTCTGCAATACGTGATGATCAGCAAAAACAGAAGAACCTTTGTGCTCTGCCGCACACTGGCAAGATATCTATGTCAGCTCTGCCAAGGGCCGGCTTGTGTTCATTCCAATATGGCCTAATTTCATTTTCCTCACTGTCTCTCTCTCTCTCTTGGGTTTTCTTTTCTTTCTTTCTTTCTTTCTTTTTTTTGATGTTTGAAAAATACAATAGAATTGTCTTCTCTGCATGTGGATATCTGCATGTGTCAAAATTACATTTTCTATTTTAAACTCTCTCCCTTTTTATTTTAAAAGGATTTGTCAGAACGTGCAGTCACTTCTTTCCTCTCTCTTAGGGAATAGGGAATATACAAACCCGATCCTGAAAAAGGCAAAAAGCCAATGTGTAAGGGGGAACCAACAAATAACAATTAAGCACACAAACAAAAATAAGGAAAGGGAACAAAACATCTGAAAGTCTGGCTGATTTGATCTGAGTTGAAGTCTCTTGGGATTTGATGTGACCTGTAACACACAGGAATAACAGCAAGGACAGAGGGAGAAATATGAAGCATCTTCTCATCTGGGTATTACTAGGCAAGGCATTAGCTCCCCTTTACCTGAGATTCCTGGAAGATATTAAATGAACTTCTCAATTGCTAATACCCATACATAGGCTTACTGTGTGAAAAATAATAAGAAAAATATATAACATCTATTTAGAACTTACTTTTGTGTGAGATAAAGTGTGTGTGTGTGTGTGTCCCAACCCAACTTCATAGTATGGTTTATTCAGGATACTCTCCCCTCAAAAATAATACACCACTCTACCACCCATAGTGTTGGGTTGGGCTGGGGGATGATGTCCATTTTACAGATGAGAAAACTCATGTTGATTTAAGGCCCCGTGAAGCATGCTGTGGTCCACCTCTCAGATCCTCCTTCAGTTTTGGGTGCCCATTTCCCCAGCTGGCTGACATGTTGCCTCCCAAAGCTCATGGCTGAGCTCCACGTGGGGAATTCCTCTTCCAAAGAAAACTTCCTTGTCCCAGGTTACACTCAATTCCTGGGGATGATCCTTTTCCACTGGGGTCAAAGGCCGACTCCTTGCCTCAATTTGGGGCATCCCTGGGAGGTGCCTCAGCTCTGGAATTCCCTGAGGATTGGTGGGGCCTTGGCAGTAATCACACTGTTGTTCAGCTTCTGACACCAACCAGTCCTGTTTACGTCACTCCTTGTGGGTGTTGATCAAGAGCACTCCTCAGTAAACCTTCATACCAATTTTTGTCTCACAGTCTATTTCTGGCAACCCCAACCTAAGGCAGACACCCAGAATAGGGGCCAATTAAATGTCTGATATTACAATTACTTACCAGAAGATCCATGTTAACAACATAAATTGTTCTACACAGTCAATTAAGTGAAAGAGAAAATGTAAAGCATCTGCCTTTTTATGCTAATATTTAATCCATTAATATTTAATACATTGATTACACATAGATATTTATACGTAATCTTCATCAATTAATCTATAGCCACTTTATGCAAGAATATATGCATGTAGTATAAATTCAGCCCTGCCTCAAATGCTGTTGGCTCACAATAAATAGGGGTAGTGATTTTATTGGTCTTTTTCCTTGTGTTATGCAATGTAAAATAAGGGAATTCATCAGTGCCTGAATGCCACTTTCAGTAATAGAAACGCCTTCTGGGGAAATAACATTGGTGCCAGGACTAGAATCTGGAAGCAAACTTGAAATTATTTCACTTCTATTTCAGAATGGTTTTTTAAAAAAGAAAATAGAAAAGGCAGCAGCAAAACCATTTTTGAGGGCTGCCACCGCAATAAGGCATTTGAATAAAAATACCTCTAAAGTTTTCTGTAACCTACTAAATAGAAATCCAGAGTTCTTAGGTTGGCATATCAGCAGTGCCAACGTACCACTGCATATTGTCACCCATAGTGTCCCTTCATAAGCATTTAATATTTTTACTAAAGTTAATTTAGATATTCCCAGAACAAAAATAAAAACAAATATGTAATAAAATAAAAAATAACATGTGTGACCAAGATACAGTAAGCCCATTACAGGCATTCTCTCCTGCTGATTACTACCCAAAATTCTAGACAAAATTTTTTTAGGGCTGGCCAGTTAGCTCAGTTGGTTAGCAAGTGGCACTAATAACAGCAACATCGAGGGTTAGGTCCCTGCATCAGCCAGCCACCAAAAACAAACAAAAAGTTCATGGATGTAAAGCTGGGGCTTACAGACCCCTCGAGTCTGTTGCACAGACTGGGTCACAAACCCTCCACACGCAGGTCTGTGAGCTAGGTAATAGGGAAAAAAAAGGCCTTGGGAGCCGTGGGTATAGAAAAATGAATGGGTTTTATTTAGATCTAAGAGCAACTGTCCTAGTGGCTTCTCTGAGAGTTCTGAGAAGCAGTGTGGATCAGAGCTGTTAGTCTTTTATACTTAAGTCCACAACCCTGGATACCTGGGTGCCTGTATGCAATTACATTAAGTAGTAACAAGGAACACCTGAGGATATTTACAGCAAATGCTCAGCAAGATTCTAAACATCTGAGGGGGCCTGACCATTTTTCTATTTTTTCCAACAATGGAAAATTAAAAGCAGGCAGATCAGGTATAGGAGTCAAAAGTGGAAACAGCATCCTGAAAACAGATAAGCTTACCCTTGCTTTTTCTTTTCTTTTTTTTCCCTATTTTTTCCTCCTCTTGAGGAGCCAGAATTGAGCTGTGTCAGTGGTGGGGAAAGCGGCACCTTGACAGGGTACCTTGTTTTTGGCTACAGGCCCAAGAACAGGAGTCCCTAATACCTGAAGGATGAAGATAAATATCAGAGAAACAACACATGGAGAAGGGGATCCCCTAAAGCTGCGGACGAACCTTGACTAAGTCCCGGACTGTATACTAAGTTTCATATGCAAGGCAGATGCAAACTAGCATAGAAAGGGTTTGAAAATCAGACTGATATTGGAACTGTCACTTAGAAAATGTAGGTAAAAGTTAAAGTTTGAACCAACTTTGTTCATTGTCTGGCTAAAAAACAAAAATTATTATTTCGAAGAGCGTTTTAACAGGACCCCGAATCTATATATGATTTTCGAGTGTCAAAGATACAATCCAAAATGATTCAATATACACAGAACCAGAAAAATGTTACAGGTTCTCCAGGGAAAAGACTATCAATAGATAACACCCATGAGATGACCAAGATGTTGAAATCATCAGATGAAAATTTTAAGCAGCTGTTATGACTATGCTCAATCTAAATGAATTGGAATAAACACAAACTAAATAAATTGGAAGACAGATGTTTTCAACAGAGAAATGAAAACTATAAAAAATAACCAGGTAAAAAATTCAGGACTAAAAAATACAATATCTTAAAGTTTTTACTAAAAGGGCTCTGTAGGCAATGGAGATGACAGAGAAAAAGTCAGTGGACTTGAAGATAGACTAATAGAAACTTTTCAATTGGAAGAAAAAAGATTTAAAAATGAACACAACCACAGTGACCTGTTGGATAATGGCAAATTTCTAACATTTTTGTCACAGAAACAAAGAGATTAGTGCATAAGAAAATATTTAAAGAAGTAATGGTTATAAACCTCCAATATTTGGTGAAAATTATACATTTACTGATTTAAGAACCTGTGAAAATCCCCCCTAAAGTATAAATTCAAAGTAAAGGAAAACACAAACACATCATAAAGGAAACTCATAAAAACCAAAGATAAAGAGAAAATCTTAAACACAGCTGGAGAAAACGGACATATTACATATGGGGGAAACAAAATTTAAATTACTTTCTATTTCTTCAGAAACTGTGTAGGCCATAAGACAGTGAAACAACAAATTTAAAGTGCTAAAAGAAAAGAGCTGTCAACCAAGACTTTTTTATACATTGAAAATGTCCTTCAGGAAAGAAGATGAAATAGAAACATTCACAGATGAAGAAAAACTAAGAGAATTTGTCACCAGCAAATCTGCTCTAAAAGAAGTGCTAAAGGAAGTTCTTCAGGCTGACAGGAAATGATACTAAAGAGAAATTTGGAAATTCAGAAATGAAAGAAGATCAAGAAAAATATTAAATATCTATGCTAATATGAAGACAATTTTCTCCCCTGATTTCTACAAAATATATAAGACTATTGAAAGCAAAAATTATAGCAGTGTCCAGGGGGGTGCCAATGTTTTTCAATGTATGTACAACCAATATAATATGAAGAAGAAAGAATAAAAAGACCTGTAAAACTTCTATATTTTAATGGAAGTAGTAAAATGTTAACTCACCATAGAGTGTAAAAGGATAACTGTATAAATTGTAGTCTCTGGTGCAACCACTAATAAATAGTAATACAATGAAATGTAGGCAAAAAGAAAATAGATGACAAAAAATTAAGTGCGGACAAAACATATTTAAAACGTAAAGTTCACAATAAAATCTCTTAGAAAATTAGAAATAGAAGATAACATTCTTACCATGGCAAAGGTTATCTATGAAAAAATATATACATAGTGAAGACTGAATGCATTTTACTAAGATCAAAAACAGGGCAAAAATGTCAGCTCCTATTACCCCGATCAATATCATACTGGAAGTATTACTCATTTCAATAAAACAAGAAAAGGAAATAAAAAGCATACGGATTGAAAATAAAGGAATAAAAATTTCTTCTATAATAAAATTATATGATTGTCTATCCCTAGGAAGTCTCAAGGACTCTATAAAAATGCTCTTAGAACTAGTAAGTAAGCTTATTAAGGTTGTGAAACAAAATCAATATACTAAAATTTATTTTATTTCTCTATACAGTCATGTGTCACTTAACAACAGGGATACATTTTGAGAAATGTGTTGTTAGGTAATTTCAACACCTTGTGAACATCATAGAGAATATTTACACAAACCTAGATGATATAGCCTACTATACACATAAGTTATATGATATAGTCTATTGCTCCTGCATGAATAGTGCATTATGCCACAATGTTATAACAGCTAGGACATTACCAGGCAATAGGAATTTTTCAGCTTGTTATGCATTACATGACTGTACTAGCAATAAATAATTAGAAATCAATATTGAAAAGGAGTATCATTTATTATATCACCAAATAACATGAAATAGGCATAAGCACCACAGAATAGGTATAAGTCTAAAAAAAATGTGCAAGATTTGTACACTGAAAATTACAAAGCACTGATGAAAGAAATCAAAGACTAAAATAGAAAGATACATTATGCTTTATTATTATTAAGGTGTCAGTTCTCTCTTAATTGATGTACAGATTCAATGCAATTCCCAACAAAATTTCAGCAGAATTTGTTTATAGAAATCAACAAGTTGATTCTTATACGTATTTGGAAAATCAAAGGAACTAAAATAGCCATATAATTCTGAACATGAAGAATAATGCTGTAGGACTTACATTACTGATTTCAAAGCTTATTATAAAGCTACGGAAATCATAAATGTGGTTCTTATGGAAGGACCAATACACAGAATAATGTAGTATACATTATTATATGTATATATATATATATATATATATATATATATATATATATATATATATATATATAGGCAATTGATTTTTGACAATGTTGTTAAGATAATACAAAGGAGAAAAGATAATCTTTTCAACAAATGGTATTAGGAAAATTGGACATCTATATAGAAAAAAGTTTAACCTCAACTCATACTTCAATCTTTGTATAAAGATTAACTCAAAATGTATAATACCTCTAACTGTAAAAACTAAAACTATAAAATTTCTACAGGAAAAAAAAAAAAACAGGAGAAATTCTTTCTGACTTTAGATTTCATGAAGAGTTCCTAGATAGGTTGACCAAAATTGCTGTTCACATACGAAAAAAAAAAAAAAGATAATTCAATTGTATTAAAATTAAAACATGCCCTGCAAAATAACACTATTAATACAATAAAAAGACAAGCCACAGATTGGGAGACAATGTTTTTAAATTACATATGTGACATATAAGTTATACTGAAAACTCTGCATAATTCTGAAACCCAGTGATAAGTAAACAAACAATCCAATAAAAAAATATATGGGCAGAGGAACTATACAGAAACTCCACCAAAGAAAATATTCAGATGGCAAACAAGCACATGCAAAGCTGCTCAACACCATTATTGGGTATATTAGTTTCCTAGGGATACCACAGCAAACTTAAAGTATCTACAAACAAGATACCTTAAAAAAACTGATTTATTCTCTCACAGTTCTGGAGGCTAGAAGTAAGACATCAAGGTGGAAAACAGTTTGATCGTATTTCATATAGTTAAACATATACTTACCATATGACCAACCTATCTCACTCCTATGTACTTACCCAAGACAAATAAAAGTTTATGTTCACACAAAAACCTCTATTCAAATGTTCATGATGGCTTTATTCATAATTGTTCAAAAGTGAAAACAACCCAAATGTCCTTCTAGTGATTAGTGAATAAACAAACCATGGTACATCCATACAACGGAATATTATTCTGCAGTAAAAAATAATTAACTATTGATATACACAACAGTATGGATGAAAACTAGGGATAGAGATAACATTCATTACTTAAATTTTTAAAACTTTTTTTGTTTTGTTTTTGGCAGCTGATTGGCTGGACAGTATGGGGATCTGAACTGTAGAATATACTATAAAGCAAATGTACCTCACAGGGCCTGGTTTTCCAAAGACTTGCAGTTTCAAATATTGACCTTGTGGAGGACTGGAAATTTTCCTCAGGCTATAAGTCTCTGGTGCAAGATAAAGATTTGTGACACAGCAAGGTTGCTAGCTCAAGGACAGACTAGTCACTGATTATTATGTAAAGATACTGAGGAATTGTTGTAAGATCACTTAATTGTCTACTGGAATGTCATCTGGCTTGTTTCACTGAAAGTTACCAGCCTATATTGTTAAACTATAACCCCACCTATGTCTCTTCCTGTAACTTCCTGGTCTGAAAAATAAATGCAGGAAAAGAACCCCAGTTCGGTGTTAATTTCCCAAAGAAGGGTTGCCTCTTGCTGGAGGGTCCTGGGGAAGTTAACCGCTTCAGGGTCTCTCACTGCTCTGAAGAGATGGGCTTTGAGTAATCCTTTGCATCTCCATCACCCAGGGGAACTGAGGTGACAAATCTGTGGAGGGCAAAGCAACACAAAGCAACAACTGACCCTTGATCTTAGTGTTATAACACCATGCTCTAGCCAACTAAGCTGACCAGCAAGCCCAGAAGATAACATTTTTAATATGGTTAAAGTTATCTACAAAAATATTGATTATCTACCAAAAAAAATCAATTAATTATTGAAGTATGAAACAATTTAAATGAAACTTAAATGCATTATTCTAAGTGAAAGAAAGCTCAAAAGACAGCAAAACTTATTGTTATGATGCTCTGGAAAGTCAAAGTTATAAGAAATAACAACACGAGATCAGTGGTTGCCAGTGGTGGGAGTGATAGGAGGGGTAGATTACAAAGGGGCACAGGAGAATGTTGGTGTGATCAAGGAGGTGTGTATCTTGATCTATCTTGATTGTGGTGGCAGTTATGCATTTATCAGAATTTATACAACTATACTTCAAAAATAATCAATTTTATGGTAAGTAAACACAATATAACAAATAAAACAGAAAGCTGGTGCCTGATATCTTTTTTTGCATGTGTTTGGTACAAAATAGATGCTACTTCCTTTCTTCTTCCCTCATGCCTAAAGTCTATTCATTATTGCTACTTTTTTAATTCATTAATTTAAAGTATTTACAGTTTTCTCTTTTCTTTTTTCTTTTTTTTTGACCGGTAAGGGGATCACAACCCTCCACACAGTGTGGTCTGTACCACGCTCAGCCAGTGAGCGCACGGGCCATCCCTATATAGGATCCGAACCTGCGGCCTCCGCTCTACCAGCATTGCACTCTCCCGAGTGAGCCACTGGACCAGCCCAGCAGTTTTCTCTTTTGTTTAGAATGCTCTCCCCTCTCCCCCTCCTCCATTCCTGGCAACTTGATAAACTCATCTCATTAGGACGTTCTTGCTAGCCACACTTACATTATTCTGTGTTTCGTTTCTTGCTGTGTCACAGGCTTAAATCCATCCTGCTTAGGCTTCCATACTTGCTGCCATAACAACTAAACATCTCCTGTAACCTGGAAATCAATTGGTGACATTCTGTTTCTTGAAATTTATTTAAGAGGCTCTCTTTCATCATAATCTCCAGTTTCCTGAAACTTCAAAACCTTGCCATTTTCTAAGGCCTTGTATTCTTGTTTTCACCAAGCTTCTGCTAACACTGGAGCTCTTTCTGTCCTGAGATGTAGAGCTGAGTAAGGCTTCCTCATTGGACTTCTTCGTTTCATGGCAAAAGCTACTCACACAAAGCATCTCTAAATTGAGTATACTTTATTAAAGATTTGTGGGAAGAAAGAAACACCCACAGATCAAATTGAATATTACTCATCTGCATACTTAAAGTTTTCACTGGCCTATATCCGAGGTAAACTGCAGCCACCCACAGATAGCCTGGGCCTATCGCTTTCATCCTCCCACACCATTCTCAGGAGCAGAACCAATTTCTTTCCTGGTTTCATAAAAAGCAGTTTCACCATCAACTTTTGTTTCACTGGTTCTTGCTGGCTCCCAAATCTTCAGCATCTTACCTTCTATCATGAGCAGTTTATCACGACAACTTCCAAAGCCAGATTCTTCCCAGGAAGGAATTCAGTTGTAAGGTGTTATGATAGTAATATTAATGCTTCTTTTTTTTTTTTTTTTTTTACAAAATCTATTATAGCACTTATCACTAAATTGTAAACATCTATCTTTTTGGCTGTTTCTCCCATTATTCGATGAAGCCATCAAGGGTAAGCTCAGTGTAAGTCATCAAGACCAGTTAGCTTAGCACAGTGGTGGGTATGTAGTAAATATTCAATAAATAGATGAGGAATAGCCAGGCTTTCTTTTGCATTATGTTTACAGTATTCCTTAAATCTGTAAAATTATCCCCTACCATTTCCCTCTCATTTCACCAGATTCTTGAAGCCCCTGCATCCATGCACAGGTATGTCCATGAAACATTTCCTTTCCTCTCAAGATCTTAGTCTTCTAAACTCTGAACTTTTTGTTTCTCTGTTCCACTTCTTCTCTGGAGGTGAGTTGTGTTTAGTATATTTTTATATCATACTCCAGTGTTGTACTTTCCAATGGGCAGTTAATAAATCTTTGATTTATTCAACCAGGATTAACTGGGTGCCTAAAATTTACCAGTCTCTGTTCTAGGAGCTGGGCATATAGTAGGAACTCAAATAAACAAATGTTCACTTAAAGAGCTTCTGTTCCAGTGGGGAGAGCCCCAGGATGAACATTCAACAAATAAATTTATAACATGTAAGGTGGTAATAAGTACTATGGAGATAAAGTAGGGTTAGGAGTTAGGCAGTGTGTGCACATGTGGTTGGGCAAGGTCCGATTAGATGAAGGTTAGATAGACACTGAAGGAAGACAGGGGGTGGGCCATGAAGATACATGGAGGAAAAAGCACTCTAGCATCCCACATATCCCTGGATGAGCACCCAGAGTTCACGAAGAAAAAAAAGGGGGGGGGGCATGTAGATGGAGAGAAATCTTTCAAATACAACAAAGCACCCTTTTTTATGAGAAAACCTATAATTTAAAGGGATCTGAAAATTTAGGGTAGAGAATTGCTTGAGAGCGCAAGGCAATGATTCCTTTTTCCTGTTGTTAAAACGAAGTAGGCTGACCTCTATTTGAGAGTAGCTGTGCACGTGGCGACACTGAACGGCTCCCTTGAGTTTTCTATCTAAAGAGGGATCCTCCCGATTACTATCATCTCACCCTCTGTCTCCTTTGTCTCAAAGACAGTTTTAGGGGCAAAAGTTATCACTTGGGATTTGATTTTGGAAAGAGAAATATCAAAGTTGTTAGGAGATTTGATTTATGTACAATCATGGGTTACTGAGAAATAATGCCTGACTTCCTGTTTAGTCGAAGTGACAAGAGACGTTTTTGGAAAGTAAACACAGGAGGTAACAAAATTAGTAAAAACCTTAGTTCTTTAGAAAGGAAAAGTCTTGGTTATCTTAAAAAATCGAGGATATGATAAAGTCAATGTAAAGAACAGGAACTTATTCTAAGACGGGGTTTTTGCCTTCAAGACAGATTACTCAGAACTTAAAATAAATAAATAAATAAAAACCTTTTATAACCTCTTCGAGAGACTAATAGGCAAAGAAAAATGTAAACATAAAACTCTTTTTGAAAATCTTATAAATTAACTCATTATATAAACCTCAGCTAGAATTGACCAATATAAATAAAATTCCCTTTTCATGATCTGCCTACAAGTTTCTACATATTCATTCAAGTTTTTTCTTAAACTTTCCTCCTTCTCATTCTGGAACAGTCATTTTACTTTAAGATAAAGCTATAGTTTCTTTTTTCCTTAACAAAAATACAACCTTTGTAGTACACTTTCTCAAAATAGCAAAATGAACATATTCAATAACAGATATAATTATATATATAGCTTCATTTTACCATATCAAAGCAAGAAGTAAAAGGTACATAAACTTAAAATTATGCTTTGTAACTGTTTCCATATTCTATCTTACTTAGAAATTATCTAGGTATCTAGTGAATACCCATTAGTTAGCTCAATTTAACCAACAAGCAAAGGCTTTAAATTACCTAAAGATCTTGGAAGTTACATTCAAACTTACATACTAGGAAATATAATTACCATCTAAATAATGCTTTTTAGAATAATGATTCAATTTGGTTAAACCCAAGATAAATGTTTTGTAATATTAAACATTAAGTAGAAATAACACTAGCTTATTTAATCAATAGAAAACCTCAAGTAGAATAAAAATGTGTACTTGCATTGCACTGATAACAATGATAACTCAGAGAAAACATAATTCTTTCTATTAATCCAAAACTATTAAGTTAGACTCATTTGCTAACGGTTTGCCTAAATGATGTGAATGTAAATTCTTAAAACGTTTCTGAGTTACTATCTATAAGAATTTCTCTTCTTTTCACATTGGAATTATTTGAATTATAATTTCATTAATTTCTGGGAATATTAGAAATAGCCAACTTGTATAGATGCTTATTTATCTCTAAGCCAATCACAATAGAGCTCCTTTAACATAAGGGATTCTACAATGTAACTAAATAGTACTATCCAAAAGTAAGGAATATATTGCATAATCACACATTTAGAGAGAAGAACTTTTTAAAATTACAGATGTAAACATATAGACAGGTACAGATAGTATATAGTTTCAATTACTAAAATTTCAGTCATAAGTCAAGTGTAAACATGGAAATACAAAATTCCCAGGTCCATATCAAAGACCAGGTCTCTTCTCAGTGGGTGCAAATTCTTAATTTATTTGAACTCAAAATAGAAAAAGAGACAAACAGAAAAAAACTAACAAATCAGATTTGCTGTTCTCTTTTACCCAACAGAGACAAGATCTTTATGAATCATTAATCTCTTTATAGAGATCAGCAAGTGGTCAGGTCAAGTAAAAAAAGGAAGCTATCCAGAAGTCTTATAGGAGTCATGAGAAAGGACGGAGGTGGGTATTATCTCAGCATCTGGAGGGCAGGATCCTTTGAGATTAGCCCTTTCACAGTACATGAAGAAATCCTCATCCTTCCTTAACCATTGCAGTTTTCCAGGAGCACAGAGATTGGGTGAAGCTCAGCACTATAACAATGCTTTTAAGTAGATACTGTTATAATCCCCCATATTCTAGAGGTGGAAACTGGGGTATTAAGAGGATAAGTAACTTGCCCAAATTCACATAGCTGCCAACTGATAGAGATGGGAATCAAACTCTTGAAGTCTCATCTTGGAGTTTATGCTATCAGTCAACATATGCTCCTATAATATGCTTGCTCTGAGTTCTTCCCAAGGTTAAAGACTTTTTCTACCTAGTTCATTGCTGTTTCCTCTTAGAATACTGCTCAGTAAATATGTGATTGGTGAATAAATGAAAGAATAGATTAAAAAGTCATAAACAATAAAAAATAAATAAAAAATTAAAGGAAGAAAGAGAGAGGCAGAAAATAAACACAGAGAGAGGTGAAGAGAAAAAAGAGACAAAATAAATGTCTTCTCTTTTCTACTCTGGGTATATATATTGTTCCTATATTCCCTAAACAGAAGGGAAAAGGTTGTCACTTAGACCATTTTAATTTACAATTGTCAATGCACTACCAGGAAAAATTCTGATCATTTCAAGACATGTATTAATTACTCCTGAGGATAGAGAATGGATGCAATCTGACATTGTTGCTAATAAAAGCTAGAAAGCATTGACCAATTTAGAAGTTTAATCACCTATCTTTATGTCTATAACTATTTAACTACTTCCTTCTTGATTTGGGGCTCCTTAAAGGCAGAAATTCTATCATATCAATCTCTGAATCTTCATCGTTTTTCATAATACCTAACAGGTATAGTAGATATCCAGTAAAATTGGATAGTAAAAAATAAACTTTGTGAAACTGTTTCTCCCTTTTGAACTAAGAGGAGATAAGAATTAATTCCAATTGATTGTACTTAGATCTAAGTACAACCAAAGTACACTCTGACAAAATAGTATATTTGTTATAACTTCCCAAAGAAAATTTGCAATGACTTGTAGTTTGAGATCAGGGTTTAAGCTTTAGACTGTATTATAACCCACACAATACACGAACATACAAACACATATGGAAGTCAAAACGGACTGAGCTAATATGATATTTTTTGATACTGATTTCAGCTATTGTCATATAGATAGATTTTTATACACTGAATCAGAGCAGAATCCAGAGAAAAGATCCAAATAAGTTTTTGAGAAAAACTAAACTGTTAAAATTTGGGACTTACTTTTTATGATTATCACATTAGTTGAAAAAAGTTTTCAACTAACTATTCAAATAACAATTCTTGGATATTCTTGATACAGTGAAATAGCCTGGTCATTTCTAACTCTGATCCTTATCCTGACTGTACATTAGGTGATTATGGGATGTTTTCTCTAAGATTCCCAACTGAGTTCTCTTAATAAAGTAATTTTCATTTTATTCCTTGTCATAATATTAATAGTAATATTTATAATGGTATTTGGTAGTGTTTATAAATTGTATCTATAAAGCTTTTATATTCATCATTATATTTGATTCCTACCATAAGTCTGTGATATAAATAGTTCATTACAAGCAATTGGCTTTTAATAGAAAAATGAGAGAGAGATAGAGAGAGAGAAAGAGAAAGAGAGAGAGAGAGATTGTCTAATGTTTTGCAGCTACTGAGATTTAGAGATTTGATTCCCAGGTCAATAATCATATTAATGTAATGACCCAGTTGTCTTATACTTTTCAAAAAGATACAGAATTAACAAAACAGCTAAGAATTATTTTGGCATAAAAATATGCCATGACTTGGGTAGATGATGTTATTTGTATAGCTGTCAATACCTGCTGGGGGTGGAAGGGTGGATCCTCTCTCAGATTTTCTAAAAACTGAAACCAGAACTATATGAAAATCACATATTCTAACCTGTGAAATTATTTTCTAATTCTTCTTCAATCTGAAATGCTCCCCAGAAATAATGACGTGCTTAGAATTTCCTGGTCTCAGAAAATTCTAAGTGCCTTAACTTTTCTTCTTCTTCTTCTTTTTTTTTTTTTTTTTTGCTTTATTTTATTTTATTATTATTTTTTAAGTTTATTTATTAATATATTTTTTTACATGCTAAGATGTTGTAGAGCAGTTGTAGGGGAAGGGGAGAGGAGAAGAGGAAAGGAAATAGGATGAAAGAAGGAGGAAGGAGGAAGGGTATGGTTGAGGCCTGTGGCACCCCCCCCCTCCATTTCTACAGGGGAGACCAGGGGGCTTCCAGCAGTGGCTGGTCATTGCTGAGCTGGGTACAGATGTCAGGGGGTGTGGCTGAAACCCTCGGCCCCCCACCACCCCAGCTCAGGAGACCAGGAAACTTCTGGTCCTTCTGTGTTTTATAGGTATTCTTTGGTGATGTGACACCTTCACTAGTTAATATCAAACTTTGTCTTTGGTCTGTGGGTATTTTGTGTTTTCTTTCAGTTCTGTATTGGATTATTCACTGTTCCTACCTCTTAAATTCTGCACTGGAGCTAATTTGTTGTCCTTTGGTTACTTCTAACATGGGGGAACTTCCTGCGTGGACAAGCAGTTGAGCCCTGTAGTTGAGCTAAATTGTTGCTTTGCTGCTGATTCCCTGGGGAAGGCTTTTAGTGCAGCTCAGGTTTTAATGATTGACTTATGGGTACTTCCAGGTCTCATAAGGTCTGGTGCACCTGGGTTGTATAGAAACTCTGGTTTGGGCCTGAGTCTTTTCAGCAAACTGCTCCCCGTGTAGTTCTATATTCCAGACCAGTCTACACATAGTGGGTCTGTCTGTGCTGATTGGAAGGCAAATCAGCTGTCCATGCTGTGCCCCAATGTTCCCCCAGTGGGCCCATCTTCCCCACCCCCCACACTCCAAACACTTCCCATGGGATGGGCTGTGCGCCAGTCCCTTGCAATGATTCACTGGTCTCTGAGGGTCTCCTTTTTTCAGTTTGTTGCTCCCCATTCCTATGTGGGTCCACAGAAACCCTGTTAATGGTCTGCTGGCCTGGGGGCCACCAAGGCCCTCTTCTCCCCTACTGCCTCTAAACAACTTCATCCAAAAGGCACAGCTGCGGCTTTTGCCAGCTCTTGCTCCATGTGCTCACCAGCTCCAAACTTGAAGCAGCTGGGATTTGAAATGGTAGGAGCGGTCCTTCTTTCTGTCATCGTGGCTTCTCCTGCCCTCATGAACTCCTTAGGTCTCTCCTCCTCTTCCCCTGAGGTCTAGCAGCCCCAGCTTGGCTGTTGTTACTTTTTTTTTTTTTTTTTTTTTTTAAATTTGATTTTCTCGATATACATTGTAGCTGATTATTGCTTCCCATCACCAAAACCTCCCTCCCTTCTCCCTCCCCCCCTCCCCCCCGACAATGTCCTTTCTGTTTGCTTGTTGTATCAACTTCAAATAATTGTGGTTGTTATATCTTCTTCCCCCCCCCCCGGTTTGTGTGTGTGTGTGTATGTGTGTGTGTGAATTTATATATTAATTTTTAGCTCCCTCCAATAAGTGAGAACATGTGGTATTTCTCTTTCTGTGCCTGACTTGTTTCACTTAATATAATTCTCTCAAGGTCCATCCATGTTGTTGCAAATGGCAGTATTTCATTCCTTTTTATAGCTGAGTAGTATTCCATTGTGTAGATGTACCACATTTTCCGTATCCACTCATCTGATGATGGGCATTTGGGCTGGTTCCAACTCTTGGCTATTGTAAAGAGTGCTGCGATGAACATTGGGGAACAGGTATACCTTCGACTTGATGATTTCCATTCCTCTGGGTATATTCCCAACAGTGGGATGGCTGGGTCGTATGGTAGATCTATTTGCAATTGTTTAAGGAACCTCCATACCATTTTCCATAGAGGCTGCACCATTTTGCAGTCCCACCAACAATGTATGAGAGTTCCTTTTTCTCCGCAGCCTCGCCAGCATTTATCGTTCAGAGTCTTTTGGATTTTAGCCATCCTAACTGGGGTTAGATGGTATCTCAATGTGGTTTTGATTTGCATTTCCCGGATGCTGAGTGATGTTGAGCATTTTTTCATATGTCTGTTGGCCATTTGGATATCTTCCTTAGAGAAATGCCTACTTAGCTCTTTTGCCCATTTTTTAATTGGGTTGCTTGTTTTCTTCTTGTAAAGTTGTTTGAGTTCCTTATATATTCTGGATATTAATCCTTTGTCAGATGTATATTTTGCAAATATTTTCTCCCACTCTGTTGGTTGTCTTTTAACTCTTTTAATTGTTTCTTTTGCTGTGCAGAAGCTTTTTAGTTTGATATAATCCCATTTGTTTATTTTTCCTTTGGTTGCCCGTGCTTTTGGGGTCGTATTCATGAAGTCTGTGCCCAGTCCTATTTCCTGAAGTGTTTCTCCTATGTTTTCTTTAAGAAGTTTTATTGTCTCAGGGTGTATATTTAAATCCTTAATCCATTTTGAGTTGATTTTAGTATACGGTGAGAGGTATGGATCTAGTTTCATTCTCCTGCATATGGATATCCAGTTATCCCAGCACCATTTGCTGAAGAGGCAGTCCCTTCCCCAGTGAATAGGCTTGGTGCCTTTGTCAAAGATCAGATGGCAGTAAGTGTGTGGGTTGATTTCTGGATTCTCTATTCTATTCCATTGGTCAGTGTGTCTGTTTTTATGCCAGTACCATACTATTTTGGTTATTATAGCTTTGTAGTATAGCTTAAAGTCAGGTAGTGTTATGCCTCCAGCTTTATTTTTTTTGCTAAGCATTGCTTTGGCTATTCGTGGTCTTTTATTGTTCCATATAAATGTCTGAATAGTTTTTTCCATTTCTGAGAAAAATGTCTTTGGAATTTTGATGGGGATTGCATTGAATTTGTATATCACTTTGGGTAGTATGGACATTTTCACTATGTTGATTCTTCCAATCCAAGAGCATGGAATATCTTTCCATCTTCTTGTATCCTCTCTAATTTCTCTCAGCAGTGGTTTGTAGTTCTCATTATAGAGATTTTTCACATCCTTGGTTAACTCAATTCCTAAGTATTTTATTTTTTTGGTGGCTATTGTAAATGGGCAGGCTTTCTTGATTTCTCCTTCTGCATGTTCACTATTGGAGAAAAGAAATGCTACTGATTTTTGTGTGTTGATTTTGTATCCTGCTACTGTGCTGAAATCATTTATCAATTCCAACAGTTTTTTTGTAGAGGTTTTAGGCTGTCCGATATATAGGATCATGTCATCTGCAAACAGGGACAGTTTGACTTCATCTTTTCCAATCTGGATGCCCTTTATTTCCTTCTCTTCTCTGATTGCTCTGGCTAGTACTTCCAACACTATGTTGAATAGAAGTGGTGAGAGTGGGCATCCTTGTCTAGTGCCTGTTCTTAAAGGAAAAGCTTTCAGCTTTTCCCCATTCAGGATGATATTGGCAGTGGGTTTGTCATATATGGCTTTAATTATGTTGAGATACTTTCCCTCTATACCTAACTTATAGAGGGTCTTTGTCATGAATGAGTGCTGAACTTTATCAAATGCTTTTTCAGCATCTATAGAGATGATCATATGGTCCTTGTGTTTGAGTTTATTAATATGGTGTATCACATTTATTGATTTGCGTATGTTGAACCAACCTTGCATCCCTGGGATGAATCCCACTTGATCGTGATGAATAATTTTACGTATGTGTTGCTGTATTCTGTTTGCTAGTATTTTAGTGAGGATTTTTGCATCTATATTCATCAAGGATATCGGCCTGTAGTTTTCTTTTTTGGTTATATCTTTACCTGGTTTTGGTATCAGGATGATGTTTGCTTCATAGAATGAGTTTGGGAGATTTGCGTCCGTTTCAATCTTTTGGAATAGTTTGTAAAGAATTGGTGTCAATTCCTCTTTGAATGTTTGGTAAAATTCTGCTGTGAATCCATCTGGTCCTGGGCTTTTCTTTGTTGGGAGCCTTCTGATAACAGCTTCAATCTCCTTTATTGTTATTGGTCTGTTCAAATTTTCTACGTCTTCACGGTTCAGTTTTGGGAGCTTGTGTGTGTCCAGAAATTTATCCATTTCCTCCAGATTTTCAAATTTGTTGGCGTATAGTTGTTTATAGTAGTCTCGAATGATTTCTTGTATTTCAGATGAATCAGTTGTAATATCGCCTTTTTCATTTCTAATTTTTGTTATTTGAGTCTTCTCTCTTCTTTTTTTTTGTTAGCCATGCTAATGGTTTGTCAATTTTATTTATCTTTTCAAAAAACCAACTTTTTGATTCGTTGATCTTTTGAATTGTTTTTTGGTTTTCAATTTCATTCAGTTCTGCTCTGATCTTAATGATTTCTTTCCGTCTGCTAACTTTAGGATTGGATTGTTCTTGTTTTTCTAGTTCTTTAAGGTGAAGTGTTAGGTTGTTCACTTGCCATCTTTCCATTCTTCTGAAGTGAGCATTTAATGCAATAAATTTTCCCCTCAATACTGCTTTTGCAGTATCCCACAGGTTTTGGTATGATGTATCATTGTTTTCATTAGTTTCAATAAACTTTTTGATTTCCTGCTTGATTTCTTCTTGGACCCATATGTCATTAAGTAGAATGCTGTTTAATTTCCATGTGTTTGTATAGTTTCCAGAGTTTTGTTTGTTATTAATTTCTAGTTTTAATCCATTGTGGTATGAGAAGATACATGGGATAATTCCAATTTTTTTGAATTTATTGAGACTTGATTTGTGACCTAATATGTGATCTATCCTGGAGAATGATCCATGTGCTGATGAGAAGAATGAATATTCTGAGGTTGTTGGGTGGAATGTTCTGTAGATATCTGCCAATTCCAATTGGTCTAGAGTCTTGTTTAGATCTTGTGTTTCTCTACTGATTCTTTGCCTAGATGATCTGTCTAATATTGACAGTGGAGTGTTCAGGTCCCCTGCTATTATGGTATTAGTGTCTATTTCCTTCTTTAGGTCTAATAGAGTTTGTTTTATAAATCTGGCTGCTCCAACATTGGGTGCGTACATATTTATGATTGTTATGTCTTCTTGATGGATCAGTCCTTTTATCATTAAGTAGTGTCCCTCATTGTCTCTTTTTATGGTTTTTAGTTTAAAGTCTATTTTGTCAGATATAAGAATAGCCACTCCAGCTCGTTTTTCTTTTCTGTTTGCATGGTAAATCTTTTTCCATCCTTTCACTCTTAGTCTGTGTGAATCTTTATGGGTGAGGTGGGTCTCTTGTAGGCAGCATATAGTTGGGTCCTGCTTTTTGATCCAGTCAGCCAGTCTGTGTCTTTTAATTGGGGAATTTAAGCCTTTAACATTAAGAGTTGTTATTGAAAGGTGTTGATTTATTCCTAGCATTTTATTGGTTGTTTGGTTGTCTTAGGTGTCTTTTGTTCCTTGCTTTCTGATTTACTGTTTGGTTTCTTTGTTTGTTGGTTCCTTAGGTTGTAGATAGTGTTTTTGTTAGCTTGTTTTCTCTTCATGAATGCCATTTTTATTGTACTAGCGGGTTTAGATTTTTCTTAGGTTTTTATGGCAGTGGTAGTTATTTTTCAGGAACCAAACCCAGTACTCCCTTGAGGATTTCTTGTAAGGGTGGTCTTGTGGTAGTGAACTCCCGCAGTTTTTGTTTGTCTGAGAAATATACTATTTGCCCCTCATTTCGGAAGGATAGCCTTGCAGGGTAGAGTATTCTTGGCTGGCAATCTTTGTCTTTTAGTATTTTGAAAATATCATCCCATTCCTTTCTAGCTTTTAGGGTTTGTGATGAAAAGTCTGATGTTAACCTGATTGGGGCTCCCTTATAGGTGATTTGACGCTTCTCTCTTGCAGCTTTTAAGATTCTCTCTTTGTCTCTGAGTTTTGCCAATTTGACTATGACATGTCTTGGAGAAGGCCTTTTTGGGTTGAATACATTTGGAGATCGTTGAGCTTCCTGGATCTGAAGATCTGTGATTTTTCCTATACCTGGGAAGTTTTCTGCCACTATTTTGTTGAATATGTTTTCAATGGAATCTCCATTTTCCTCCCCTTCTGGAATACCCATGACTCGGATATTTGAGCGCTTGAGGTTGTCTGATATCTCTCTCAGATTTTCTTCCATGTCCTTGATTCTTTTTTCTTTCTTTTTGTCTGCTTGTGTTATTTCAAACAGCCCATCTTCAAGTTCAGAGGTTCTCTCTTCAACTTCGACAAGCCTGCTGGTTAAACTCTCCGTTGTGTTTTTTATTTCGCTGAATAACTTCTTCAGTTCAGCAAGTTCTGCTACATTTTTTTTCAGGACATTGATTTCCTTGTATATTTCCTCTTTCAGATCCTGTATACTTTTCCTCATTTCATCATGATGTCTAGCTGAGTTTTCTTGTATCTCATTCAGTTTCCTTAGAATTATCACTCGAAATTCCTTGTCAGTTATTTCAAGGGCTTCTTGTTCTATAGGATCTAGAGTATGAGATTTATTAACTTTTGGTGGTGTACTTTCTTGATTTTTTGTATTTCTGGTGTCTTTTTTTTGGTGTTTATTCATTGTGGCAGGGGGTTTCACAGTCCACCGGTTTGAGACTAATGACTAACTAGGATGTTGCTGTGGTTGCCAATTTGGTATGGCTCCCGCCGTGACTGCTCAGTTGGCCTCTAGTGTCTTGTGTGTGTGGTTGCCTCGGGTCTTGGGCTTCTCCGGGGATCCACCTTTCTGGTCAGCTTGTACTCTGCTGGGCTGGTGGATCACGCACCACAGGGTGTGTGATCTCTGTTGAGCTTTCACTTTCTGTACAGGACTTCTCCCCGTTCCGTGTGCTCTGGCCCAGGCTGTTAGATCGTGCAGTGGCGACCCCACTGGGTGTGTGGTTTCTGTCGAGTCTCCGCCTCCCTGGCCGCACGTCTCCCCCCTCTGTGCACACTGTGCTGGGCTGGGGTGTGTCTTCTGCACCCCTCGTCTATCAGCTGGGCCTTCAAGACCCTGCTCAGCACCGCCTCGCCCAGGAAGTCTACCAGGTTTCTGCTAGGCACAGACGACCGGTCTCTCTGGGTGCCTTTGTAGCACTGTGTAGATCTTTCTCGGGTCTTGTTCACCTTTGTATCCCCCCGGTATAAACCGAGTCTAGTGCCCGCCTGCAGCCTGCTCTCCGGCAGGTTCTAGCGGACCTGGGAACTCTCCTACCACACTATTCCCAACCAGAAATTCGTTAGGCTTTTTTCCAAACTGGTGGTCGCAGAGATCGTATCTGCCTCCCAGTAACAGGAAGTTTACCGGGAAGGAGTCCAGGGTGTGTTGGAGTGACCGTTGGCCCGCCCGTATTTCCTAGCCCTCCCAACACTGGTCGGGACGCCCCACACCCCCAGCCCTGCCAGAGAACCGCGGAGGGAGTGGGAGAGGAGGCCGGCCAGCAGGGTCCGGAAAGCCCCGCGCCAGGCCAAGCAAATGGGCTCAGTGATGGCCGATCAGGGCGGAGCTGCCCGCACCTGGGAAAATGGAGGCGGCACCGGAGCAGTGAGTGGCCTGGTGGTGCAGGCGGGAGCCGGGTGGGCAACCACCCCCCGAACAGAGCTGTGCCAGGGATCACTCACAGTGCTGTGCCAGGTCGGGCGCTCGCTCTGTCTCTGGTTTGTTGCCTTCCGTGTTCTCGGCGCTGCCGCCTCGGGCTGTTCAGTCGCGGCGCCGCTCGGGCGCTCCCAGGAATCTTCTTTAATGCCGGCCTGAAACCTCGAATCCTGAATAGGGCAGCTGGCCGCCTTCAGTGCGGCCCCAGCCTCCGGGATCCTGGCTGCATCCACAGCAGCCCTGGCGCCGTGTTCCCTGTTTCAAGACTCGCTTTTGCAGCTAAGAATCAGTTCTTTTCCTGCTCCACACTTCAAAGCTGTTGCCGGTAAATGAGGCAGCCTCTCCTGCCGGGGGCAAAGTGGCGTTGAGCCCCCACGACCGGCCAGCAGCAGCAGTCCTCCCTTAAGAGATGGCCGGAGGAAGGTCCACAAGTTTCCCGGCTGCCTGAGGCCCAGTGGCCACCTTTTCCACCTCAGCTACTCCGCGCCAGCCGCCGCAGCCGCCGCCATCTTGAAACTCTCTGTTGTTACTTTTTAATAGTTGTAAATTGGTTGATTTCTGGGAGAGAGTGACTCTGGTGACCATCTGTTCCACCACCTTGACTGGAAGCCAAAGCCTTAACTTTTCTAATAGAAATTATTGACCAAATTTTGATGAGAAAAACCTGCCTTTCCAGCACTTAAGAATAATGGAAAAGTGGCAGTCATAGCACCAAACATTGACATTGGAAGAAAAGATTTTGGCAATAATCAGCTTTTGGGATTTAGAATTTAGATAAGTCTTCCAGAATAAGCTGATTACAGTTGCCTAGCTAATTTTGCGGACAAAAGAAAGACAGATGTATAAAAGTGTTCCACATTATTTTCCACAGCCACACCACAAGATGAGCAAGGCAGCCATTCACAGGAGGCTTTTCACATCCTCATGGCTGAAGTTCACTTCTTTTGTGGTGACTAAGTACAGACCTTGAGTCATTCAAGCTACCACAGTCCTTTCACAAGCACTCGTTTTGAAGCTGAATGGGACGAACATAAAAATATAATACAGCTATTCTTCTGAAAACTGCTTTTGAAGGACAGTGACTGAATAAGCATGACCAAAGTAATGAGGACCATTCCCTGTGGATGGTCTTGATTATATACAAAGAGAATGAATCTATACTTATATAGGTGGGTACAAGAGTTTGTATACATGTGTACCCAGACAAACATCAATCTTCTGGAGTTAGAGGCAAATATTCTCTGTTTTTCCTAAGTCCTGAATTTAAGTTTTAGCATCTGTATTTTTATTGATCAACATGATAAGACTATTTGGATTATTAAGAAAAAAGACAGAAGTAAAACTAAATTATAATCAATATATTTAATGGAAATATCTTAAAATATTTGAGATACTAAAGACCAAAAACTTGCCCACCCCCCTCATCTGACACAATTCAACATATGCGACACTGTTGAGTTAGAAGTAAGTTTAGGAGAATCTCCAAAACACTTGGACTCCCTGCTTATAATTATTAGCCCTTGAAGAGAAAATCTTGTGAGAAATCCTCCTGAGCCTTGGTAACTGTAGTTGGAAGGGTTAGACCTTGTGTAATGCTCGTCATCTACTTTGGCTTCTTTGTTTAAAAGTCTAAATTGAATCAAGTTAAATGGTTTACTTGGCCCTTTCCTTATGATAAGGGCAAGCTACAAAAAGAGATCTCATGGAAAGGAATGTCGAGAAAATGCATGTGTTACCCCCTACAGCCTTGAAAGTGCTGACATAAGCTGACCACCTAAGACCTGAAGTGGTGTGAGGAGGGAAGTTGATGGGGGCTCTCCCAGGCGAGAAATAACCATCATCTCAGGAAGAATCTAAAGAAGTAAAGGAATCATAAAGGCTGCAAAGCTAAAAAGGAAAAAATTATATATATATATTCTCTATATACATAAAATCTCCTAGCATCATAGCTAGTTTCCTGGATTTAGTGCATATAAAGTCTCCTTTTTTTCTTGGGGAAAAGTAAATATAAAGGTACCCTGGATTCCAGTAGTGAGGCAGTACTAGAGAAAAAAAAAGAGAGGGTTTTTTTTGTCTATTTCAATGCTTAATTATTCCCCAGACGCAGTGTGTCTTTGCTCTTAGGTATCTACTCTTATGGGGACAGTTCAATTCACAATAGAATCCTGAAGCGCTTTCCCACTGCCTTCTTGCAAAGGTTGCCTTCCAAAGTTAGAAATAGCTTTTTACACGTAGAAATTCTTTCTCAAAGCTGCTAGAACTTTTCTTA
The DNA here is from genome assembly GCF_027409185.1 of Cynocephalus volans. Taxonomy (NCBI): domain Eukaryota; kingdom Metazoa; phylum Chordata; class Mammalia; order Dermoptera; family Cynocephalidae; genus Cynocephalus; species Cynocephalus volans. Next base: position 140,422,445 of record NC_084463.1, on the reverse strand, counting down.
GAGTGAGTCATAACATTTAAACTCTCTTATAAGAAGAAAACTAGTGGATCACTTTAGCAATTGGAATTTGAAGAAAGTAAAGACATATTCAGAATATACGTGAGTGTGGGCTTAAACCTTGTCTACTCCATAAGTGATACTTTCAAGCTCAATTTGATGAAGTTAGGGCAAATTTCTAGTTTTTATGAGAGACATGAGTATACAGATTCCTTGGTAGAGGGTGTGGTCATTATTAGCAATGTAACCAAATATTTCTGGCTCTCTGAAAACATGGTGGAATTGTGCTTCTCTATCCCTTTAAAGTTAGGTGTGACAATATAGCTTGTTTTTTATAAACAGAACTTGAGGGGAAATGATATACATCAATTCTTGAAAGTTCTGAATACAGTGTGCTACATGCCATGTATTCTTGCCCATTCGAATGTGATTATGAAGTCACCTGTCAAGATGAAGTTTTTGTTAGCCTGAGACCCTGAGTAACTACAATGAAAGGAGCCCCTCTGTCAACCTCTAAAGCACTGTACAGACTGTATGAACAAGAAGTTGTTTGGGTTGTTTGATTAGATTTTTTTAAAAATCTTTTCACAGCAGAAACTACTTTACCCTGACTGCAGCAGGGACAAATTTTAAAACTCTTCTTCAGTTATGTAACATCATCTTTAGTAGTTAAAGTAATTGAAAGCAATCTCCATAGGACAAAGTGCTTGCTTTGGGCATTTATCCACAATCAAAAGTAAACCATTTAGTGACATTTCGGTCTTTGCCTCTTCCTGTCACATACTACAGACAGAAATGTGTAAAAGACAAACTTGCTAATAAGTCCCCTTTGTTGATGGGACAAGCCTTGTTTCTGGGTTAAGTATTTTGTACTTGCACCTCCTTCCACCTCCCCTGGATCTTTGTGTGGCCGCTCCTCATTATTCAGATATTATTTACATGTCACCCTTTGAGAGCAGATTTCTTGATCACCCTATCTAGAATATACCCCATCCTGTCTCCATCTATCACATAACATCTTTTATTGTTTATTGTTTTTGTTTTTTTTAAACATATATTTTAAACCATCTAGAGTATTTTTACGTATATTTGTTTACTGGTTTATTGACTATAAGACCCCATTAGAATGGAGTCCTCATGATTATAAACCTGTGATCTGTCTTGTTCAACACTGGGTATCCAGCTAAAAAAACAGTGACTACCATAAAATAGGTTGTCATATAATTATTTTTGTTTAAATTAGAAACTTCTGCTTTCAGCCAGACCAGAGTAACAGGGAACAGATTTGCCCTCACTCTTTTAACAGCTGAAACAAACTAGACAAAATATTTGAAAGAATGGTTTTATTGGACAACAGTCAACATTGGATGGTAATTCCCATTGTCAGGGAAACAAATGAGAAAAGCCCTGTGATTGCCCCAGCTCTCTGCCTGGAGAGAGTTTTCAGGATATACACTACAGAGTGGGAACCCAGGTGGGGCCCAGAGGTCTCCCTGAGCTAAGACAATAGAGATTGGAGTCTGAGGAGGCCAACCCAGCTAGAGTTCACAGGGAAGAATACCAAAAGGAGTACACTGCAGAGTGAGAAAGCTCTGAAGATCTGCAGAAGGTCCATATCAGTCTTCACGTTGAGGACTCATGAGAGGATGAGGGAGAGAAAACTACAAATATCAGGGAGAGAACCACCTAGAAGAGAAAAAAAAAAAATTCCAAAAGCTTACACAAGGATCAAAATATTTTATGGTGCCACCAGTCACAGTGGAAGACCCCTCATAACAAATGGGGCATCAGGTAGAACATGCAGAAGGGCACTGCCTTAATAGTGGAGGAAATTAACCTTATCTTGAAGACTCCTCTGATCTTGCCCAACAAAGCTTAAAAGCAAGCAATAAGGAAGCTCAAACTTCTTCCAAATAACTGTGTCCCAGGGTAAACCCCAAGAATAGATTTTTAAAAATTCAGAATCTAATAAGATACAATTAAAAATTCTTGACATATAATCAAAATTACCAGACATGCATAAAAATAGTAATTTGCAACCCACAGTGAGGGGAAAATTAATTAACTGAAACCAATCTAGAAATAATGCAAATAAAAGATGTAGTAGACAAGAGCATTAAAATATGTATTATAATTATATTTCATATTTTCAGGACAGTAGATAAAAATATAAATATGCTAAAGAGAATGATGGAAAATATAAAAAAGATCTAAAATGAATGTCTGTGGAAAAAACTATAATAGCCAAGATTTAAAAATACAGTAAATGTAATTAACAGCATATTTGATACTATAGAATAAAAGATCAGTGTACCTGAAGATTTAGCAATAGAAAAGTACCTACAATAGAAAAAAAGATGGCAAAAAGAACTGGACTATTGATGAGATGTGGGACATTAGGTGCCGAGTTGCCCAGAATATATGAAAATTGGCATCACCAAAATGAGGGGGTAGAGACAGAAACATGATATGAAGAAATAAAGCCTAATTTTTTTCCAATTGTGATGAAAATCATAAACTCCCAGATTTAAGAAGCTCAATGAAATCTAAACAATACAAACCTGAAGCAAGCCACAACAAAGCACATCATAATCAAATTACTTTAAAAAAAATAAAAGCAGAGAAAAAGAAAAAAATAATATAAAGTGAGAGTAGAAAGAACCATTATGTATAGAGGAACAACAATAGACTTTTTTATTTTTGGAAACAATGAAAGCAAAAACACAATGGACCAAATACTTTTTCAGACACAAAAAATGCTGAAAAAATTCATCACCAGCAGTTCCAAAGTGTATTAAAGGAAGTCCTTTGGGCAGAAGAAAAATGATACCAAATGGAAATCTGTATCTACACATGTGAATGAAGAGCACAGTGAATAGTAATCATGATATGTTGGTAAATATACATGGTTTTCTTATTTTTAAGTTATTCTGAAAGATCAATTGACTATTTAAAGAAAAATGCTATCAATATATTGTTGGGTTTATAACAAATGAAGAAGTCCAGGAGAAGGGAAATGAATGTATACTGTGATATATCTATACTATACTATACTATATATACTATACTATACTATACTATACAAAAAGTTTATGGAAAAATAGAATTGAAAGATAACACAAATTTTCCATGAACTTTGATAAGTATCCTCATACATGAAGTAGTGTAATATTACTCAAAGCTAGGCTGTAATCACTTAAAGATGTATACTACAAATCCAAAAGCATCCTTCTCCCAAAAAGAAAGAAGGAAAATTAAACAAGGGAGTACACTAAATAAACCAGCAAATGAGATAAAATGGAGCTATTTAAAATATCGTATCATTGTGCTGAGAAACAACTTCAATTTATTTTGTTACAGGTAAGGCAGCTGTACCTTACACTCTTTACAACTGTTTTAATTATGAGAACCATGTGCTCCTTACAAGGTTAGTTTCTTTTCAAAAACACCTTCACTATTTGTATAAAAACAGATTTTAACAGTGGAGCCTCTAGAGTTACTGAATATTCTCACATTGAGAATGTAAATTGAATCACAAATTAAAATTACTGGTTACTTTCCCTCCCTGGGTGAGGGAAACAGTCGTAATAAAGCTTTGTAAATGTAAATGTAAATATATATATGTATGTATGTATGTGTATATTTATCCTAAAAAAGCTAGATAAATAAGTAAGTGGGAACAAAGAACAGAGGAAACACATAACCAGCAATGATAAAACAGTAAATTTTAACCCAACTTTATCAATAATCACAATAAATTAAATGGTCCACCCATCCCTAATGAAAAGTTAAAATGTTGTCAGATTGTGTAAAAAAGCAAGGCACAACTAAATATTGCCTAAAAGAAATCTACTTTAAATAAGGACACAAATAGGTTAAACCTAAAAGGATGCAAAAGAGATATGCTGCTAACATTAATCCAAAGAAAGTTGAAGTGGCTATATTAATGCAAGAGAAAGTAAATTTTATAGAAAAGAATTTTCCCAGTGGCAAAGAGAGTCACTTTATAATGATAAAGTGTGAATTTATAAGGGGACATATTAAATTCTCAACATTTATATGACTGGTAACAGAGCTTCAAAATGCACAAAGCAAAGATAGATAAAATTGATAAATAGTCTACAATTACAGTAAAAGATTTTTTATAATAGAAGCAGACAGAAAATCATTAAGAGTATAGACAAACCAAACTACATTATCAACCAACTTGTCCTAATTGACATTTACAAGATACTCTAACCCAACAACAGCAGGACACATATTTTTAAGAACACACAGAATATTTACAAAATTAGGCTATATTTTGAGCAATAAAACAAGTATCAATAAATCTAACAGAAATCAAATACTACAAAGAATGTTCTCTGATCACAGTAACATTAATATGAGAAATCCATAACAAAGATCTCTGAAAAATCCTCAAATATTTGGAAACTAAATAGCACACATAAGTAAACTGTGGGTTAAAGAGAAGTCAAAAGAAAAATCAAAAGCTATTTTGAATTGAATGAAAATAGAAACACAATATAACAAACTTTGTGGAATGCAGCCTAAGAAGTCTTTAGAGGCAAATTTATGGCAGTAAAATCTTACATTAAAAAGGAATGGTCTCAAATCCATGGCTAGAGCTTTCATTTTAAGAAACTAGAAGAACAAGAGAAAATAAAACCTAAAGTTAACAGAAAAAAATTAATAAAAATAGAAGAAATCAGTGAAATAAAAAATAGAGAAAATCAATTAAACAGAAAGCTGGTTCTTTGAGAAGATCTATAAAATTGATAAACCCCTGGTCAGACTGATAAAAAGAGAATACACATTTCAAATATCAAAAATTAAAGAGGGGGATCACTATATATTCTATAAATACTAAAAGACTAATAAGAAATTATTGTAAATTAGTAAACAACTGATGAAATGGTGCCGAAGTACAGCTTCAGCAAGGAGTGGGTACCCGAAGAGGGAGAGAGAGGGTCGGCGAAAATAACAAACACAGACAGAGACCTCACCTCAATGCATCAATATACATGTTCTCTCTCTGCGGGCTGTCAGCATGTTGCAGCTGGAGCCCAGTAGAGCATAAGACAATGCCTTTTATTTAGATTTTTCTCTGCAGGGGGGGGGGTTGGGTACTATTTTTATTGTATCAGCAAGTCAATAATCCAAAAAGCAGGGAGGAAACTTTTTTAGAGGTCAGCATGTCTTAGGTGATCAACTCTGCTTCTGGAATCAGGTTATCAGATTCAAACCATCCCTTCATTGTCTTGAAGTTATCTTGTAACCTTTTTCTGTTAGCAAGCTGTGGTTAATATCCACCCTGTTAACAAGGTGGGAGCCAAATGTAAAAAGAACAGTGGATATTTGAGCAGCATTATCATGCACATTTTAAGGTTATGCATTGGATGTGGCCCTGTAATGTTGATTTAAATGTCAAAGTGTCATTGTGCACAGCACCATCCCAGTAGAACTCTCTTATTTTTCTAAGATCTAATTTTGCAGGTTTAATAATTTTACCGCATATATTTTTATCCCAACACCTGATTCTTAATGGTTTATTTAAAACTGGACACCGCCAAGTAAAGGGGGTTCTACAGTTTCGTTCCCATATACTTAATTTGTCCCAATCATATAATTTCCTATTAATACCAACCATTCTCTTTCCAGTAATATAATCTCCAGTAAATGATGTTTGCCAACTTAGATCACACTTTGGACGTCCCCTAGGGGGATACCAAATTTTTCCTTCTCATTTTATATTCCCATGTAACCATATACCCAGATGGTGGGAAGGGGCTGGCGACTTCTTTTATTTATTAATTTCTCTGGTAAAGGCAATTGCTCATGATTAATCGTGACTGATGTTTTTGAAACATCCATTGGCATAATTAATTGACTCAAAAGGGACAATTTGAAATTGTTCAGTCTTCCCGGATCTTTGGTGGGACTATCTAATTTTATGACAACAACTGTTTGTGTGTCATTTTCTGCATCTTTTGGAGACTCAGGAAACTGCCACGCTGACCAAAACATCAAAAGAGAGAGTAAAAGCAGGACCACTATGCCGAGGCAGAGATCTTTACAGTTGCAGCAAGTGCTCGTAGCTGTGGTCTTGCCAACAGCTCTCCCTCCGGCGGCCTTGCCAACTCGGAGAGGGCAGCCCATGCTGATTCCTTTAGGATCCTGCCATGGCATGGACCGCGCCAAAATGGTAGTTTAACTGTACCATAATTAGTCAACAACCCACATAAATGCTATGGCCAGTCTATTCAGAGGCTGGAGTTAAAAGAAGGAGCCACGAGCCATGACATGCTGTATTAAGTTTCTAAGTTGAGTTATGTCTAGCATATTTTCATAAGTAACAACAGCAGTAAACAATACAGTACCTGTGGTTTGGAGGAAACTGTGTTAGATTTTTTCTAGGGCCAAAAAATCATTGAAAACGTCCTTTTAAGATACACACCATGCATATAAAATAATAAGCAATAAATGTTAAGTAATGATAGATTACATAAATGTTCTTTAGATTGATGAGAGGAAGTGATTACAAAGGTCCAGGCTGACCTCGTAGAGAAGTTGATTCAAATCGCTCCACAATGTGCTACAGTGATCTTAGCTTGCAATTTCTGGATGTAAAAAAGAGGGCTAAATAATTTGAGAAACATAATGATGTCTAACCCTCAATAACTGGTTAAAACACTTTAGATAAAGGACCCAAGCTAGAGTCAAGATGTAATTAGTAAACATATAAATAGGTGGAATAATAGAATGTAATATTTTAAGCTAATAAACTAATTCAGAACACTTGGATTGCAGACAAACTTTACAATAAACCAAAGAGGGAAATGAATCCTAAACCAAGTTTCTGTTCTTAGCTTATTTCTTACCATGTGATATAGGTAGCAAATGTGGCATGCTGTAAGTAAACTGTGTTTAAAGAAACCCTAAATTGAAATCTTCACATAGGAATTCTAAGAGGAACCTGCTTATATTGATGGTGGTGGGATTCTTTCATACTCAGTATTGACTCCCCCCAAATAAAACATATCCATATTAAAGTCGTACATTTATCAACTGTTTGTACTAGCTGATGACTCATTATCCCAGACCAATTTAGAATTGTCCAATAGTGTAGATTTAAGTTAAATTCTTCTCTCTTAATTCAAACATACTGGTTTTTTTTTTTAGTTCAGAATATTTTTTTTATTTTTATTTTTTTTATTTGTACATATTTATGGGGTACAGAGTTGACTATCAGTGTTTGTATACAGTATGTGATGATCAATTCAATATTATTAGCATGTTCATCACTACAAATCATAATTACTTTTTGTGTCCCTTACCCAATTACTCCCTATACCCGTCCTCCTCCTCCTTTCCCATCTCTAGTAACTATAGGTCTGTTCTCTCCTTCTGAAAGCTCAATGTTTTATTATGGTCTTTCTTTCTCTGTTTCTTAGCTCCTGCTTATAAGTGAGGACGTGCAGTATTTCTCTTTCTGTGCCTGGCTTATTTCAATGAACATAGTTTTCTCCAAGCTCATCCATGTTGCTGCAAATGGCAGAATTTCATTCCTTTTTAAGGCTGAGTGGTATTCCATTGTGTATATATACCACATTATACTTATCCAGTCATCTGTTGATGGACATTTAGGTTGGTTCCATATCTTGGCTATTGTAAATAGAGCTATGATGGACATGGGAGTGCAGGTATCCCTTTGAAATAATGATTTCCATTCCTTTGGGAAGACACCCAGCAGTGGGATTGCTGGATCGTATGGAAGTCCTATCTGTAGTTGTTTGGGAAACCTCCTTACTGTTTTCCATAATGCCTGTACTATTTTACAGTCCCAACAGCGGTGTTCTAAAGTCCCAAATTACCTGAGCACTTCTTAAAAGTTGAGGTGGTTTAATGTTAACATCTTCTAGGAGAGAAGTCTTTTCTTGCATGTAGAAGAAAAAAAAAAAAAAAAAGGGCTCACAGTTGCTCTTCTCTCCAGGAATTCATATATATTCATATACCATGTGTCTGTTCTTAGTAATATTTGGTGTCATATTAGAACTAGGGAACTATTGCTGACAGTAAGTTTTCTCAGAGTGAGGAAGGAGACATATTTAATCTTACACAGCAGTCCGATTTCAAAGAAATGTTTACTCAACTTTAATGTACAAATTATTCAACTTATCCTAGATTTTTAGGATGCTGGATGGACAGCAATAAGCATACTGGGAAACTGTTTCTTTATATAGCTCATGCATTTTATTTTTAATCTAACACATTTCTTCAAGAGACACAGAAAGAATTTATATGTAACTGATGTCCTGTGGCCACCTTCTTGATACTTTTGTTTGGCAAAGTGTTTATTAGATCAATAATAATTGTACAATAATCAGAAAATAAAACTTCAGTATCCAGGCATCCATTTAAAAATGTAATCTTATTTGCAATGATAATCTGCTACAGTTTGTCATGGAATTGCTAATTTAGAAACTCTACCCATTTCCTGGGGTCTTTTTTTGCCCTGTGACTTAGCTCAGGCTGCTATACCAAAATACTTTAGAATGGGCGGCTTAAACAGAAACTTATTTCTCTGATGCTGGCGGCTGGAAAGTCCAAGATCAAGGTGTCATCTGCCTATTTGGTTCTTGGCAAGGGTCCTCTTCCTGGTTTGTGGATGGAGACCTTCTTGCTGTGTCCTCACATGGTATATAGAGAGATACTCTCTCTCATGCCTCTTCTTATAAGGGCACTAATTTCACTGACAAGGGTTCCACTTTCATGACTTAATTATCTCCCAAAGGCCCCTGTAGGAGAGAAAAAGTAATACCTTTTCTTCACCCAGTACAAAGTTCATGGCTGAGACCCCTACATCAAAAGACAGATTAACAAGAGAAAATCATACACATTTATTACATATAAGTTTCATGTGACACAAGAGGGAAGTCTGTATTTTTATGCTTACATTTGATAAAGAATCATATATGAGTATAATTGGACAAAGGGGGTATTGCCTAATTTTAGTAAACTTGGGGGAACTGCTTGTTCAGATTCTTTTTGGCATCTCTCTGTCTTCAAAGATAACAATGTTCCTTTCCTCGGGGTATAGAAAGGGCACATCTGGAATGAAACTTTTATGACTTACTTAAAAGGAAGGTCACCTAAATTGTATGGCTTGCTTCAGTGGCAAAGTGGCAAGATGAAGGTGAGAATGACCTTCCTGGTTTTCTCTCCTCAAATTCCAAGGTAACATATTTTGGGGTAGTTTGTCCTAAATCCAATCATTCCACCTCCAAGTGTTGTCAATTTAGGGGAACATAAACATTTAGTTCATAGCACACTATTAAACACCAGTATTTTAGTGATTTGTGATTTCAAAACTATTGGCTTCAAGGGAAGTTTTGATGGGGAAGCAGTGAATTGCCACTAGGTTTTCTTTCTAAATATTCTGTTTGAGTCAAGATCTCAGACAGTTAATTAAGAAAGTGATTTTCCTTTTCTTTTGAGTCTTGGAGCACATAGATAAACGCATGGATACGTGTATATATGTAATAAACTTTTAAAGTGGTCAAATGTTACACAACTACAGGTTTTCAAAAACAAGATCAAAACTGTATGTAAAAATAAATTTAAAAACACATCTCTCGATACCAAAAAGGTTGATTAAATGATTCCACTGGTTTTACCTGGTGGCCCACAAAGGCAGAGCTAACATAGTAAGACTCAAACATTTACTTTATTTATAAGACATATGTGGCACTTATAGGTCACTTATTATATGTCAGGAAATATGTAAAGCACTTAGGAAATATGAATTCATTCCAATCTCCATAATAATCCTAGTAGATAGGTATTAATTTCCTGCTTTCATGTGAAAGGTGAGAGAGAGAGAGAGAGAGAAAGAGAATCCCCCTCACACCCCAAAATAGAGACAAAAACTTATGCCTTGTAGAGATGAACCACCTGATATAAGGCAAAATTGAAATTTGAACCCATGTCTGTCTGAACTCCAAAGCCCAAGCTTTTAACACTTTATTTTATTGACATTTGGGCCAATTAGAGATGGGAGTTGATGGGTACCCATTTGTTACATTTAGATAAATAAATGTGAAGATTATATGCTAGATTTTAAAAGCATTTCACAATTAATATAAGTGGGGTTGATAAAGATCGGTTAGACTCCTATGTGCCTATGTGCCACTGTTTATTAATGTTTAACTCCTAAACAAGAATAAATCATTCATACTAATTTTTCCAGGTATGATCAAGATGAAACAGAGGTATTACTTTAAAATAAGAACTTTATATGAAACTTTTGTGTACTAATTTTAATCACCCAATTTACTTCCTCCCATTACCTGTTTTGTAGTTTAATCTAGTAGTTGCTATTACAAACAAAATGTTGACTGCTATACTTCATAGAATAAAAAAAAATCACTGGGAGAAATAATGTTGGATGCAAACCTAATAGTCAGTGATGTAGAATTTTTTTCCCAATGTTAACAACGGATAATCTACTGGGGTTAAGTAAAATGGTGACTTGAGAGGGACATTTGGAAAAACTCTAAAAGGAAAAGTATTCTCAAAGTTTTCATTTGCACCTTTAAATTGTATAAAAATTCTGTGTCTTAGATTAATACCATCAATTTTATTAAAATCTGTATTTACTAAATCAGATGAAATGTTTTCAGTTTTTGTTAGGATTCTTTTACCTGTATCCTCTTTTGTGACATCTGCTGGCAATACCTGGTATTACAATGCTCCATAATTCAACCTTATCTGCCTTCTCCAACTGTCCAATGCTTTTTCAGATAATACCAATTTAATTCAACTATTACGAGACCCAGTCATAAAAAAGAAAAATTTAGTGCTCCAGAGGCTGAAAATGATTCATTTAGTATATTATACATATATTTTATTTCACTGCTTGGTACTAAAAGAAATAGGTGTATAATAATTTTGTGTATGTATGTGAAAACTCTAAAATCATTCCATGTAACAGTGTTATGTAAGGTCATTGACGATTGTCAACCAATTCCCCAGTGACACTGTGCCACTCAGATATTCCCTACAATTCGATAGTTATGTGATAAAACCACATTAAAATAAAACTCTGCAGGGGCAGAGTCTAAACATATTAAAAAAAATGAATGACTGTACCTACATCCCTGCACACATTGGATCCATGGCTCCAAAGCAGAATGCATGAATAAACTTTTTATAATACCAGGAATTCATGTATCCACAGTCCCATCAGTCAAATTCAGATACTTGTTTCCAGAGCTGAAATTTATACAGGTTGGAGCTGGTTTTTGAAATTGCTATGTATTTCCATTTAACAGCCAGGGTAGCAGCATGTTAAAATTTTGCTTTGGTCTCCTTGGAGTCTTTTTATAAGACTAATTTGTCTCCCTGGACATTTTTTTTTTTTTTTTTTGGTCTTTGAAATGCCAGCTTTGGGCTTCTAAACCATTAACCCCCCCTTCTTTATCCCAAGCAAAATACTGTCACAGACAACGCCGTTGCAGGACAATGATGATTCCAATGATGATATAGTCGTTCCAGGCAGGATACAAACCGTCTCTCCTTCTGGCCTGAGATGGATTCACTGCCCTCCCTGCAGACACGCAGGCACACACACAGCGCTGGGAAGTACACATTTACTGTACTGCATGCCGACTGCCTTGAAGAAACTGTAGCTAACCACCTTATTAGTATTCTTGCCTCCACCGGTCTCACTTGCAGCATCAGAGGGCTGAGCAAAATGCAGTAGAACAGGGACAGACACAGCTCTGGCAATCATCTCAATGCAGGCTGCTGAATGTTGGGGGTGGGGGACGCAGCGCAGCAAGATTAATAACCTTGCTGTAATCCGGAGCACCCTGCAAGCCAGACACCTCTGCTGATTGACTCGCTCCTGGATTGATGCATCCGCCTGGGGGAGAGGGATCCGGAAACTACCTGGTCCTGGGCCCCCCTCTTATTTTGGATGTTCTTTTGATCCTTCACAGATCTGGGAAGGTAACAGTGAGTCGTACCATCTGCAGCACACAGCAGCTCTTGGAGGTTACTACTGACAGTTTTCATTACACTGGTTTGTGTGAGTGTGTGTGTGTGTGTGTGTGTGTGTGTGTGTGTGTGTGTGCGCGCGCGCGCGTGTGTTTGTGAGCGTGGGTGCCTGCTTTTGCGTGAAAGAGAATGTGTGAGAGTCCGTGTGTGTGAATGTTTGTGTGACAACCAAAGCAGGTATAGAGTACAGGAGGAGATTGCAACAGCGTGAAAATATTCTCTGGGCACTTGGGCTCACCATCTGCAGCCCCCGACCTTTCACCACTGCCGTCCTTCCCCACTCCTCACTTCTCCTTTTGCCTTTGATGAGTTTTGGGCTTACTTTTTGGCGGAGTCTCTTGGACACGTTCTTGCTGGTGCTGGAAGATCAGATCAATGGAACCTTTGAAAACTGATTATTTTTCTCCTATGTGACTTTAAAAAAAAAAAAAGAAGAAGAAGAAAAGAAAATAGAGTAGTGAACGCCAAGCTAGAGGATTTTAAATTTTTCTTGGTGAACTTTAAGGATCTATAAGGAAGGTAAGTCACGGGACTACTTCGGTCTCAGTTTTAGTCCTTGTTTTCTTACAATGTTTGTGCTTTCCTGTTTGTTTTCAGATATTTATATGCAGCTTGTAAGTGCATTTCTAGAGGTTGCAATGCTCAAAAGAACTCAGTATGTGGCATTTGGGGGCGATTTTCATGCCAAGGAGATTATTTCCATTTGTATAACCATCCCCCTTTCCCTCTTACCATTTTTATGCCTCTTCTATTTATCTAACATTTTCACAGTGAATTCTGAATATATGAAATCTGGAAACAAATAATTCCAGCCTTCTCCCTTCTTGAAATACTCTCTAAATTTGAGGCAAAAAAAAAAAAAAAAAAAATCAGAAAAGCTACTGGCAGAGGCTGTTAGAGGCAAAAGTGTGTATGCTCAGAAAATGGGGGTTGGGGGTTGGGGTGCAATCCGGACTTCTATGACAACTTAATAGTAAACTCCCGCCCCCCATCTCTCTCTCTCTCTCTCTCTCTCTCTCTCTCTCTGTCTCTCTCTCTCTCTCTTCCTTGTATACTTATATCTGCTCTGGAGAGGAGTGAATGTGTGGAATACAGAAAAGCTGCTTCAACAGCTCTAAGTTGGAGCAAATGAGAACAGAGTGGAAATTGTTTAGTATTTTGAACCTCTCTTTTGCCCTGATTCTCTTGCTATTGCATGTCATTAACCTTTCTGAATGCAGTGTCCCCTGATTAAGACTGGTGTCTCTCATTTTGGAACATCCTCTTACCCTACGTGGTCCCTAGAGAAAGGAGTATGGTTGCAAATTGCTCTGAATTGTCTATTCTTGGCTGTAAAAGCAAGCAGCATCAGGGATTCAGGTGACTTTAGTCAAACATCTTGCCTAACTCAGTCTCTTTAGTGTTTCCTGGTGGTTAGCTGTGCGTTTATTTTTATTTTTTTCTCTCTTTTTTTTAAGTAAAATGCAGATTATATTTTACCTGTTTTGACCATGAGGTTAATTAAAACAAAAGACCATTTGATTGTGATAGCATCTGTGTTTCTGCATCTGTGAGTATTTTTATCTCTGCATTGGAATCACTTGTAAATTTCTAAAATGCTGAGACCCTCAGTGGAAGCAATAGAACTTTGGTCTTCCTCAGTCAGTGCATATGGATAGTTTATCCTAAAAGACATGGTGTTATTTCATGGAATGTTAAGCACTTCAAACTGTTACTGTGAATATATTCATGGAAGAGATGACAACTATGTTAACTAGATAGAAGAGATCATACTGAGGTGATTCTCTCCAAGTGCGATGTCTGTATATAGAAAGAGAGAAGGTGCAAATCTTAACATAAGAGATTTATTCAGAGACAATTGACCAGGTCAAATGAGAGCATCCAAGCTGGGAGATGTCAGACATTATATTCCAAATATTGATAATATTTCTTTTTTTCTATAAGGGAAGTACCAACACACACACACAAAACTTAAAGATGAGATTATTCTCTGGTATTACCATGGACTATCCTTTGATCTATCTAATGTTTTACATAATGATATTAGAGAAGCAAAGAAGAGTACCTGTTAAAAGATATCCTTCCAACCCTCAACTGCCCTGTAACTGATACTTACTTCATACAGTGCTCTGGGTAAAAAAAAAAATACTATGGGAAAACTCTCTCCTGCTGGTATAATTTATGCTATGTCTTTCTTGTCAACTATTTTTGATCAGGATATTTTTATCTGTCACCCACAGATTCTAGTTACATTTCCCTTATCAAGAAAGGATTTTTAAAGGATATAAATGGTTTGAACACAGAAAATAAATAAATAAATAAAATTTTATTTTCTTTGTGGAGGAAACAACCTGGGATTCATGAAACCCGAAGGCGAGGGTAATGTATAAATAAGAAATACAAAGTTTACTGTTCTAGGGAGAGAAAGGCCCTGATGCTCCAAGTGTCCAATGGTTCACACCACGGTACTGAAGACTCCCCACACTATGCCTGCACAATCAGTGTCCCTTAGGCTGGTCAGCTTTTCATTAATCTGCAGTTTTTGATATCCAGTCCAGGTATAGGGGACAGTATTTTAGGTCATCTATTCTGTGTTAGGACTATTCTGAGTAAAGAGAAGCCTTTGAGAAAACCATCCTGGAAGCTGGTAAATTAGTGCCTCTTTCCACTGAGGCTATTTAACTTGCACTGACCCTCCCCCATTCACATTCTCACCCCGTATGGGTATATTTAGACTTGTGGTGTTGGTAAAAGTTAATTGCATAGATTATTCTCAACACCATCTCCCCCCCCCCCCGCAAAAAATGATAACAACTTGGCTTTTGTGTATTTGAGATTTAATAATTATAATAAGGGAATCTTCTAGCAATAGCAACACTTTCATTATCACTTATTTTAGGCTAATAATAGAAGTGTAGTACAAGCCAACTCAGGATTTTCTGATTACAGCTCATGCAACATGCAAAGCATCTCCTCTGTATCTCAAGGGTTCCTGACGGTGTTTGTGCAACTATAACTTTGAATCTTTATTTTCAGCTCAGGGCAGAGTGATGGCAAACAGCTTTCGATCAGAACTTGCTCTAGATTCATGGTTTCTTTTGTCTTTTTTGAGCTCTGTTTTGTGGTGGAGAGCATTTTGAGGTTTAACAGGGTTGGTTTTCTTGCTTAGTGAATTCAGAAATGAAAGGCAGAAGTGGGTAGGGTAGGAAGCTTACCATTTTAGTAGGGGTTGCTAAAGAAGAGGCTGAAGTTCCCCAGAATAAATATATGTGGGGTTATATTTTTAAAAGAATGAATTGGTAAAGGGTTGCTTTGAGTTATGGGGAGAATAAAGGAAAATCTAATCCTTCTCTTTTTAGTTCCTGTCAGTTGGCAGGCCTTTCTCTGGGTCTCTGCTCAAGTTAGCCAACTAGGCCCAACATTCTCCAGTGTGTTTTTGTATTTTTAAGACCCAGGGCACTTAACACATGAATAACTGTTTCCCTCTGCATCAACCAGGGCTGACAGCTGGAAAGTCAGCTGCTGAGAACCTTTAAAGGAAGCCAGGAAGATTGCCTAGTAAGTTCAAAAGCAGAAAGGAGCTCTCCAAGCTCTGGACCTGGAGGTGGGTGAGGACCAGGTGGACTGAACTTGAAGTTTTGATTGCTAAGTCATTAAAACAGCCTGGAGCTCTGTGTTAGTTCAAAGAGCTCAGCCGATGCTGGATTTGGGGGCTAACACGAATAGGCTAAGAGCATCAGCCTACAACAGAAAAAGCAGACTCTTGGGATGAAGGAGATATACTTTCTAATGACAGATGCTTTTGTGTGTCCTTGCTATTGTTCTCCATCACTTAAATACAACTTCTCAAGGTCCCCTAATGAATTTCAAAAGAAAAGATGGATTAATTGATGTGTGAATAGGGCAGAGGCATTGCAATAGACTAAATCAACTCATTCAATTATCTGCCTACCCATTTGGGACCACTCAGCAATCCCAGCTAAGACAGGGGAATCGTGGAGTCTAGGGTTATAATCAGGAGAAGAAAAACTCTGGATTGAGAATTACATGTCATTCAAGCAGTGATAATGCTGCTTAATGGTTGTCAAGTTACTCAAAGTCTCAGAACCCTGCTTTCCTCCTATATAATTTGTAAATAAGCGTATTTAACTCGTAGTGTTGTCATAAGGGTTGTGATGAAATACTTTAGAATAAAATCATCTGTAATTATACATTGCTGTAGAAATATAAGGTGTTATAGTAATGATGACTTCATGTGTGACTTAAGACACTATAAAATGATTCCTAATGTGATTTCAAATTAACTTGATTAAGCAGAAGTGGTCTTTTCTTCATGATGGGTGATCAGCATTTCAATTGTTATGGTTTGGGTGTCTTCCCAAGTGTGTTAACTATACCTTTTCTCAGTAATTTCTGTGGTGCATTCTAAGTTATGTGTGTGTGTACATGTGTGCATGTGTATATAAGTTTGTATACATGTGCAAGTAATTGGCCGATCTATAGGAGGCATAATTTTAGATTCATGAAAAATAGAAAATGTGTGATGACTTAAATCCATTGGCACTGGGTATCCAGAAAAGACAAATGCTTGGCTTCTCTAGCCTTTTCTCTGACAATACACAGGAGTTTGCAAGGTCCAAAAACTCCAGTCCGCAATGAGGCTGTTAACTAGAATTTTAGTTAAACTTGAAAATTGTATACGTAGAATATTTATTTATAATAATAACACAGGTCACAATGGTTGTCACACTGAGTTGCATTCAGGGGACAAATAAAACAAGATTAAAAGGTTGAGTTGGAAATTGTGACAGCAGGAGAATGTGTTAGTGAGTACTGGCTTTGAAGTTGGACAGACTATGAAGTTGGGATCAAATACCTAATCTCTTGGAGCCTGAGTTATCTAATCTGTAAAATAGGGGTGATGAGTCATAAGGGCTCTGTGCTGAGTGAATGAGTGATTGCATATAAATATCTTGGTGAAACCCTTGATACAAAATTGGAGCTTTATTGGTACTTGACATATATTCTCTCACTCCTCTTCATCTGATTTAAAAATTAGAAAGACCACCCTAATTTGGTGTATTTATATCATTATGCAAGTGGCCAGAAGCCGCAAATATAAACTGAAAGCTAAGTAAAACTGGAGAGAGAAAGCTATATTTCTGTAAATTAGTTCAGGTATCATAGTTTCATCAGACTCTTCCTCGGAGCAGTCTAAGCACCCTTTCTGTATGTCATCTCACTTATGCTCACAACTTTCAAGATGATACTGGACATAAGTTGTGAGAATCATGTGTATCCATTCAGATGTGGTTGCAGAAAGAATTCAGATGTCAGCAAGTGGTGTTAACATTGCTCTTTATCTAACATCCCATTTTGTTCACAGTCAATGAAAGGATGCATATTTATTAAACACCTGCCAGGTACAAGCACTGAGATCATTGCTACAGGATTATAGAAGGGATCTCTCTGCTCATGTCTGTTTGCTGCAATTTCTGCGTTTGGACAGGGCACACTGCAGTCTTCAAGGCTGCCCCCAGAATTTTGACTCGATAGTTAAATAGAATTAAGATCCTTCTTCCAGAATCTGACCTATGTGGAGCTGTGTCATTGCATATGACCTTTAGTTCATTCAAGAACATATTGAAAAAGATGTAAAAAGCCTTGTTCCTATTAATGTAGCTGAGCTGAGCTGTCAGTGATGAGTCCAATTCTGCTTTGCTAACTCTGCACGGCTGGTACCACTTGACCCAGGTATTTCTGTTCTGCAAAGTCAGCCTTTCCCTGTGCACAAAGGGAGCAGGTTTTGTCCTTCAGATCATGGGTTCTTTCTATCCTTCTAATGAATGAATAAAGTCTATTTTATGGCTTGCTGAGAAGGAAGACAAGATCCATGCTCTCCACGTTTTAAAGCCCCATCCTGTAAAGTCTGATACTAGGAGAATAAGAAAGGAAAAGGGATGTCAGTTGGTCACAATAACAAACAGAAGTTCATTGGCCTCTTCCACAGCCTTAAGCATCAGAATTTATGGTTGGAGCTCTGCGCTGAACGACAGAAATTCCCCATGTGATATACTGTAGATATGTTGCCAACACAAATCAAGGCAATATAATAAGTTAAATGCTTCATATAGTCAACAAATGTATTCTATGTGCCAGGCATTGTGCTAGGTAGTTAGATTATGTTTTTATACTTCTCACAAAAAATAGGCTAGGTAACATTATTATTCCCTTATTACAGATGAGGCAAAAAGGGATTTATTTATTTGCTCCAAATTTTGACTTATTCTAAAGCTCATGTTTATTATTCTGTACCATGGTTTCTTTAATTTTTAGGTTGAAAAGCCAGTGCTTCTTCACCTAAATCCCTGAATTTAGCCAGTCCTGAACAAGCCTTCTCTAAATGCAAATCAAATAATCTTGTTCTCATAACAGGACCCACATTATCAGTGGAAAGATGTGGTCTTAGTGCCTTTGAGGAGGCTCTGAAGGGTCCCTACCTGAACCAATGGGTCTCTGATAGAGTTCATCGTCAGTGCCACATTTCTGTGGTCTTTAGCAGAGTCTATAAGTAGAGGTGATATTTATTTAACTTTGACAATTGCCTAAATTTTATTGAAATGTTCCATGCCATGTGGAATATTGTACTACAGTTAAAAGGATCAGAACAAAGTAAAGAAGTGAAGGTCTTCTCTGTAACAGAAAATAGTAAGTGGCATTGAGGAGCATTTGTAGAATGCACTTTATAGGTAATAGCTCTCAATGTGTAATATAACTATCTCTCATTAGTTATGTAACTTTGGGCAGTCTACTTTTGTACCTGTGCTTCTGTATCTTACTTTGCAGAGTTGCCATAAAAAGATTAAGGAAATTAATACTCACAAAGTACCTAGATAAGAGTTTAGAATTTAGTTGATACTCAAGAAAAGTATTGCATTATAATAATAATAATTATATTTATTTACTTATAAGCATTATTAGTATTAGTAATTATAAATTCACAATCTCAGTTTGCATAAATGTTCTTATACTCTACAGTTCCAGAGGTTGTAAAGATTATTAGCGCACATGAATGAACAGAAAAACAAATATCCTTGTGTGTCTAGCCATGAAAATATGAAAGAGAGGAGGAAAATTATCTTTCAGCAATGTTGATGTCGATGACGGACAAAGAATGATTTGGTGCAAAGAATGCAGGGAGACTAGAGAAAGAGAACCAAGTCAGAATTTTATGAGCTGAGGAATTCTTTCTAAAGTCAGGTTTAAAATGTTGTGAGCTTGGGAATGCAAGTATTGCTTGGCTGTAAACTGGAGAAAAGGCCACATTTTGAAAGCTTTCTGATAGAGACGAGGTAGCAATCTTCCATTGACTTAATCCTGTCAATAAAAAAGAAAATTTTAACTCTACCTTTCCTCTCATCCCTGCAGAAATTCTCTAGCTTTTGCATATAATGCATATATTTAATTATATTTTGTGTTCTAGCTATTCATATATATGCATATGTTAAATAATTATAATGCATATGTTATCAATATATTTAATATATATTAGATGTGTTATCTAGCAAATAAATTAACGTTTTAAATGTTGGATGGTAAACTATTCAAGGATGGGGGATTTCAATCCCTTATGTAGGTCTTTTGATTTATATATTCATGTTTTAGGTAACAAGTCACAGAAGCAAGGACCAAGTAATCATACAATGGTGCAGGGTGTACTTCTTTTCAGTAGTATGATTGGACTTAAAACCTGTGACCATACAAACCTGAAACCTAGTAGATACTCAGTATGGAAGAAATGTTTGAGTAAAGTTTTCCATACCTATTGAGACAAATGTTGGGAGAACAAAGTACAAAATACATATAAAGGGCAAGTATTTTGAAAAATCACTCTAATAAAGGCAAACTCTTCCCTGAAAATCCGAAAACAAGCAAATGATTAGTAACACAAACAAGGGATGCATAGTGACAATAAACTGTCTGAATACAGATACACACAAGGAGAAAACCTCACTCTCCCTTCTTCAAAAGGAAAGCCATGTTTATATAAGACATTTGCTCAGGATTTTTCATCTACCTGGGAACCTGGGCTACCCTAAAGCATTAAACATTTTACCAATCAACCTGTTTTGATTCCAGTGCCCATGGCAAGAGCAGATAAAAATTTCAGAGTGTCCCCCTGGTTACCAACCCTTTCATGAAACAGGGGTTGTCCTGCTCATGAATGGCTACAATTGTCCCGTGTTCATCTGGTTGATGCTACCTCCTTTATTCCCTTTCTTTTTCCTTGACCTGTCATACATCACTCCCGTGATTCTCTTGTCTGTGTCTTTGCTACTTCAAGTTTGATTTGTGTCTCTTTCATCATTGTAAGCACTGCTGCATTTTCTCCAAGCTTTTGCTAAATGGAATTCTGTTCTCCCTATCTGGTACATATTTTCCTTCCAAGACTCATTTGACTGCCACCACATATTTTTAAAAAAACACTCTATTCCTAATCTTGAATCTCAAAACTATGTCACGGATCTAGGTCAAGAACTTTTTGCATCAGTAAATCAGAATTCTCAATGAATGTTCTTGATGATAACAGTACATTCTTTTGCTTCTGTGATCATCTCAATAGTGTCATTTATTCAACAAGTGTTTCTTGAACACCCAATAGGTTCATTATTGTATCACCATTATGGTGTGAAACACAGAAATGTAAACATGATTTTTCCCTCAAATATATTATTAATAATATATATTATTGTTGACATTACATTGGCAAAGAAGAAATTAACTTGCTAAACAAGGCAGCATAGGATTTTTCAGAAACAAAAAATGATAGAGTCAATATATAAGATTCAGAGAAGGGAGTTACCACTGAGGAATTTGAGGTTGGTCCTAAGTATATAGTGTGAAGCAGCAATAATATTTCTGAAGAAGAAATGAAAGAAATTAGATCATCAGTGTGAATACAGCCAGAAAATGCATCAAAAAAAAGTTGGTAAGTGACAAAATTGGTTGGGGCCTGCAGAGGAACTCGAAAAAACTCCTACAAAATTAACACAATAATTATCCTGTATTTAACACTATGATATTCCAGATGATGTGCTAAGAACATCACAGTTGTCTAAAGGGGGTATCATTATTCTCAGGATACAGCTGAGGAAACTGAACTTCAGATGACTTGTGTTTTGTCCAAGGTGATGAGTCATTACATGCAGTGTGGAATGTCTGCCCAGGTAAATCTGGCTACAGAGTCCAGGTGCCTTAATTTCTCCAATTTTGAGCTTTAGCCTGCCTGACATTTAAAGCCAGACACAGTGTTCTCTATTTTTCTCAATTGCTTTTTAAATTTTTCTGTGTTCTTTTGGGTGAAAATTGTTCTCTGTCTTTTTATAACTTTATTTTACCTTAGACAATTTTCCTGGACTCCTTTTCGCTTCTGCCAATTATTGCCAAAAAGAGAGCTTAGAAACAAAGATACACACAAAGATTCATCTATCTGCTGTCCTCAGTTTCTCTTCCTCTTTAAGATCTGAGCATGTCCCTTTTCACTTTTATACTCTGGAAGGGGCACCAGTGCCTTGTACAGATGGTCTGTTGGACAGACAGATGGTCCAAACATGCCTAATGGTATGTTCTAGAGGGAAGCATGTCTAAGAACTGCCGGCTCAGAATGGAATGGAACTTAACACAGTCATGAAGAGTCGATAGAAAGCCTGTTCTCTGACCTCCAGTCTTCAGCCCAGTTCTCTAGTGTTGAGTTCTCAGAGGTATGAGAAACAGTTTTTCTGCTTTCAGTAGATAGTTTCTCTTTCCTCTCAAGCTGGAGGAATGAAAACTCCACAACAATAAATTTAGAAATTTGCTAGGTTGTTTTATAGGATGTCGTTTTCCTTGGCTTAAGGTATGGTCCCAAGGCAAGAATCCAGGAAAAGCAAAGGGGAAACTATTTGAAGACAGTCAGCTCTAATCTGTCCATGCCATTTACTAGGAGAGGAAGTAGAAATTTTTGCCCTTCAAGAGGAAACCACCCAATCAGATTGAATCTTTAGTCGTTCCCATCAGTCTCTGTGGGGACAGTACAGTCACTTGCCAGGCTTCTGTTTGAATAACACCTTGACTCTCTCCCCTGATGAGAGCAGAGATGAAATTCAGAAACAGAAAAAGTGTTAATATCCTTTCTCATCTGGGCCTGAGTATGGTTCCAGAACAGGAGTTACTGTATGTAACTCCTATAGTGGTTAGTGATTTGAGGATCTAGCATATAAGGAAATCTTTCCCTACTCCTGTGCAATAGGCCACAGAAGATGCAAAACAGTCAGAACAGCTCCTGTCTTTGACATTTACTCAGACTATCCTCCTCCTGCTAGCCTAAGAGGACTTCTTGGTTTTCTGCTTCCTTCTCTCTGGATTTTTATAATTTTAGACTCATACTTCAGCTCCAGTTTTTCCAATATCTTTGTCAGGCCCGCTTTCTTTTTCTCGTGACATTTTGAACCCTTTCAAATCTGCATCATTTTCTCTGGTCTCAGTTCTGCATTCTCACAGTTTTCAGCAACCTAGGGCTTCAGATTTGAGGCTGTGCTTCTGCTAGCCCCAGCCCTGCAATATGGGCCACTCAACTCCCCTGTCTTCTCACTAAAAGTGAGGTACAGACACTGCCTTTGCATAATGGACTCCAAGTCTTCCCCATCTGCAAACCCTTGTTATATCTTGACAATTATCTCATTTATTTGTCATTACATGTCAGCATCTTTAAAATAAAAACAGAAAAGAGCCCCCAAATCAATAATGTTATCCGCCAAATCAGAATCGTAACTAGCATGTATTCAGCATTTACTATGTGTATAGAATATTGTAAAGCATTTGATCCTTCCCCCTGAAAAAACTATGAAATAGATATTATATAACTTTTTCAAAATCTAATATTTAGGTAGAAAATTGTTTTCTCAACATAGAAACAAAGGAAAACATCACAAATTAATTTTAAAGTCAATTGATAGGGAATAAATTTAACACAAAGATTAACATCCTTATTTAAAAAAAAACTCTTAAAAATGATTAGAAAAATCTAAGCAGAAATTTGGTGAAGGACATGAGCAGATAATTCACACATCTCATAGAAACACACCTGGCTAATAAGTACATCCTAAGATGTTGTTGTGGGGGTGGGGGACACGGGACTGGCCCATGACTCCCCCTCTCAGGACCCCGCAGGCTTCTGCTCCAGCTCAGTCACTGGCCTTATTACACAACTTTTAAAAAGGGAAAAAATTAAGCTTAAAGAGTTTAAATAAATGACCAAGATCATACAGCAGATGCCTGGATAAATCAAACACCTACATTTGGAAATATTATGAAATACTGTCTTCTAAGTCATTCCAAGAATATGTAATATGTTTCTTCACAAGAGAATACATGGGTTTTTATGTTTAGATATGTAAAAAAAAAGCCTTGTAAACTTTAAAGCTCTATGCAAATGTTAATTGTTGCTATGTCTGTCCTAAAATCATTTATGGATGACACTGCATATATTTATGTAGCCCAGTATAGCACATAGCTGATTAAGGAGCTATCATTTTTCAATTTTAAAGCAGAAAGATTGTGGATGCTTATGAAATAGAGCTCCAAAAACAGATGCGTTCAGCAGCCTGGTTTTTGTGTCTGGTGAAATACAGTAGAACCTGACTAAATTACACTAATGAGTTGGAGACCCATTACAAATTATCACATTTGCCCAATTAGTGAAGGGGCAACACAGAGAAAAAGACTAGACTATTAAGCAAACCAAGATGATACAAAGGGAAGATGAAACTCCAAGTAAGCCTAAAAGATATTAACAACATACCATACACACATGCACGCATACATGGATGCATGCACACACACAATAGGTATTGCTAACATTATCATGAAGTTCACAAATATTTGTATGATACATTTATACGGATTGCCCTGTTTTATTTTCTCTCTCTCTTACAGGAAAGAATTAAAAGTTCGTTGTTTTGTGATTCTAAGTAAAGTATGTTATGTTTCTGTTGAATCAGAATTTTGTGTGAGTGTTGGAACATTATTGTGTCGTATACTGTGGTACAACATTAAGTTAAATTTTATTATATGCTTTGAGGGTTGTCCTACCATTACGAGCACATCAATAGGTATTATCACCTTGGAATCATGTCAGTTATAGTACTTTTATCTACTAAGTGGTTCTTAGAAGTTGCTCTTCACATATTCTCAGGAGACTGGGACCTTGCTTCCCAAATTCTCCCAATCACTTACTTTGGAGACAAAATAAAAGGTAAATTATCTACCAACTTCCTTTGGATTCTAAAATCTCACTCTTTTAGAACTCATAATTACTATACGCATTCTATTAATTGTGTAGATTATTGTTCATGAGGTTTTAATAGCTTCAAAATAAGGTTTAGTAGAATTTATAATCAGAAACCAGTCAATTGCTTAGTTACATAGTTTATTTCTACTATTTTTTGAATATTCTATGCCAGTTACAGGGACGTACATAGATCTTGCTTAATTTTTAGTATAAATGTATGTGGGGAATACTATTATTATGTCTAGTTTCAAATGAAACTGAGGTTTAGAGAGCTTTAGTAATTTGCCAAAGATAATACAGCTAATGATTGTCAGAGATAGGATTTGAGAAGATACAGGTCCTGTTTCAAAGGAGCTTATTGTCTACCAGACGTGTGATCATATTCATAGCATGCTTTATGCTAAAATTATGGCTTCAGAGCCCAGATCTTCTGCATAATTTAAACAATGGCCTACTCTGTCTGCTTCCTTTTCTCTGTTTCTCCTCGTTACTGGGTTTTGATCAGATGTTCAACAGAATGTCATTTTTGCCTTAGTTCTGTGATTTCAGAATTCCTTTGCATTTTACTCTGTACCTAAGGACTTTATTTGTTAAATGTAAAACAGATGGCATTTAGGTGCATACAGCCCAGGAAAAATGTAACTGCAGTCTTCTTGGTAAGGAAAAGGACCAATCTTGTCCTCAAAACTCAGTGATAAATAGAAATGGGCTGCCACAAGTTCCATGTTTCCTGGTATATATATCCTTTTGTAATGTGAGTCACATGAAAAAGTGGAGTCTGTGTTCTTATCCCTTTATTCTGGACTGGCTTTGTGACTGGTTTGATAGAAAATGACAGAAATGACATTACATAACCTATAAGATAAGCCTTATGAAGGCTGTGGCTTCTATTTTTCTCGGAGAGGTGCCCGGAGACCACTACGAAAGGAAGCCTATTGGAGGTCACACATGGGAAAACTGACACACCTCTCCCTCTGTTTCCCCCATTTCATGCCACTAACAGCACCAGCTGCAGACGTGTGAGTAAGGTTATCATGGGCATTCCAGCCCGGCCTATTCTCTAGCTGGATGCAACTGCTTGAGTGACTAAGGCAAAAACAAGCAGAACAATCACCCATCCATTGTGGAGAATGGATAGACACAAGCAATCTTTAAGTCTCTATGTATTGGGGTGGTTTATTATGCAGCAACGGTGAACTAGAACAAGTTTATTTATTACACAAGCATTATTCATTTCCAGGATTTAAATTGAGGTGGGAATGGATTTGTGAGTTTCCTGAGTTGTTGTCTGTGTTTTCTTGAAAAAGTGTAACCTGGTACAGTGAATACAGATCTTTTCAGATGCAGAGCAGCTTGTATAAAAATTCTAGACTTTGCTAATCAGCAGCTTGACAGTCATTCAGTTTCCTTTTTAATGTTGTTTTGAGTCATTAGTTATTTATTCAACAAATAAATATTTAGAACCTACTGTGTGCCAGACACTAAACTTCATGTAAGTAATTTCTTCTGTGCTATGAACAGCTTCAATATAGAAAGCAAATAAATTTTCCTCAAACATCTATAGTACTAAGTTTTATTCTCTCTCTCTCTCTCTCTCTCTCTCTCTCTCTCTCACACACACACACACACACACACACACACACACACACAAACACACACAATCACTCATTCATATGCACATGTTGTGGATTCCTTCTTTCTGTTCAGGTCTTTATTTGAAGGAAAAAAAAATTACCCTTTTTTGTTATAAAATAATAGTTTGTATGTTTTATTCATATGTGTTTATATTTAATTCTCCCAGTAACCGTTTGAGAAAAGTGTGTTAGTTTCCCATTTTACAGAAGGCAATACTGTTGATTAAAAGACTAAGTGAAGGGTTCAACATTATGCAACCAATAGGTGGAGAACTCAGAACTGAAACATGGATTGTCAGATTTCCACTCCCAGGACCTCTTAACTATTCCTTTCATCTTGCCTCCAAAAAGGACTATGATGCCAGTCTCTGTGCCTTCTACCTTGTCTCCTTTCATTTTTTCCTTTCTTTTTCTCCTTTCATCCCTCTGCCACTCTTTTTTATAACAAGTTAGACTTCTTGCCCTCATACCAACAACATGTCCCAGTTTTATTTTCTTCCCCTGTTTTTACCCTTAATTTTTTTCTCTTCCAAAATCTCCTTCCCTTACCTGGTTCTATACTCAAGCTTTTGTAGCCAGTGACTTTCTCCACAAACACTTTGGTTAATGCAGACCTGTAATCTAGAAACCTGCAGGACTCATCTACAACTTTATAGCATTTCTGTTTCAATGGCTTCTCTACTGGATGACTGAGGAGCCATTGCATAAAAGCATTATGCACTATTATTACTTTTTTCTCTGCAAAGCCACCATGCTCTATAACTACTGGTTGGTTTTTATGAATATTCTGTAGCATTAGCATTTCCAAAATTTTTTCCTGTCTGTGGAATTTGCTTGTGCCCCACTCATAACAGACTCTGTTCTGAAGTTTCTCTTAGCTCTTCTATACTGTGTTTCACATTGTAGTCACAGTGTCCATAATACATATCCAGAGAACAAAGGAAACGATAATATAAAATTGAGATTCTCTCTGTTAAATTTGTTTCTTTCAGCTAATTGGTTTCTTCCATTCTTTTTAGAATTGGTCATCCAAGTCAGCATAAATATTGTGAGGTTGGATTACCACCTATGTTGCAGCAAAAAATGTTAAATTAGAAAGAGCCCTGGGTTTGAAACAAAAAATTTATAGTTCTACCATTTCATAGTTCTATGACGTAGGGAAATTCTTTTGCACTTTCAGAAATCAACTTCATCCTTTGTTGAATGGGGATCATACCTGTCTCAAAAGCATTTTCTGCAATGCAGAACATTCTGCATACATAAGGTATTAAAATTATGAAGGAGGATTTTTGAAGATACATGAGCTATTTCAGATTGTACAGCGTAGGAATCTAATGGCTGAAGGTACGTAAACTGTTTAGTTTTGAAGATACATAACTATTTCAGGTTGTACAGTATAGGAATCTAATCTTTCATAACAAGAAAGAAGCAACACAGAAATAGAACAATGTTCAAAAGTATCTTGAATTAAAATCACCGTTTTAAAACATGTTCTTCTTGAAATTAGCCATTTTTTAATACTAATGCTCATTGTAGAAAAAATAGTTTGATAAACTGACGCATTTGTATGTTATTAGTAGCATGTATATTGGTATAACACTTTTAGAAAGCAATTTGACTTTAATGTATTATGGGTCATAAAATTGTTTATTTACTTTTCTCCCCTTGTGGAAATCTATCTCAAGGTAATATGAAAAATGCAATATGCATAAATATGCTAATAAAATTATTTGTAACAGTAAAAATTGGCATCAACCTACATGTCAAACAAAAGGATATGAGTAAATTAATTATGCATAAATATGACAAGTAAAATATGACCTGAAGACTTTGTATAATGACAACTACATAAAGAAAATATGCACACATATGTAAATTTGAAAGACGAAATAGCAATATGCTGAGATACTAATTATAATTGCATTGTAAGGAGATTTTTCTTTTTCTACTTTCCTAAGTTTATGGTTTTACTTCAGAGGGCAGATGATGTTTGGACCAGTTAATATAGTTAACATAACTGTTACTCAAGTAACAGTAATCAGACTCCAGAAGCCTTAATGAATTAGAGTTCATGTTCTCACTTAGCAAGAAATCCAGAAATTGTATGTCATGGCTTTGTGGCTTGACAGTGTCAGGGCTGGGGACTCTGCTGGCCTTCATTGCTCGGTTGTCAGATGATTGCTCAACTGGGGAAAAGAAGTTACTCCTGAGGCCCCTAGCTTAAGTCTCTGAATGAGGACTGAGTCAACATGGTCATCCCTACCTGGAACAGAGGCTAGGAAAGCATGTGAGAGGTGGAAAGCAAAAAGAGGGTTGGAATGACTTTGAGGTGGTTGGTGAACCCTGTATCTAACCATGATCAACTATGGCACAAAGTCCAGAAAGATCTCCACAGGCCTCATTTCTGGAGGTGGTCCCAATACTCCATTATTGTTTCTGTTTCTGCCAGCGTGCCTTCTAATGATCACTGCTTTTCTCCTTCCACCTTGCCTCTACCTCTCTCATTGGTTTGTGACACCGACACAAAGAGAATATGAAGGCTAGAAAGGGAAGTGAGGGTGAGCCTCCTTTCCTCATCTGGGATGCTTGACTCTGCTCAAAACACTCAGATTCCCCTAGCACATTCATCAGTAGTCCTGGAAAGAAACCTATCAAATCCAGCTGACAGGGGTCTCAGTTCCCAGGCAGCTCCAGTGTTGAGTTTCTCCAACCACGCATATCAAGTAGTCTTGAAAACAGAAGAGAAAGAGTCTGTCCCTTCCCCTTTCTACCCTTGAGAAGCCTGGCTCTTCATGACTTATTCATTATCTCAGTGTTATCATAACAAACGAGTTAACTGTCATCCCTCGATTACACAGCATCTTTGAGCTAGAGACACAGTCTCTTAGATGTACTTTTTTAATGTGCTCAGCATTACTCTCCTGGTAGCTATCATTTGAATTCTGATAAGTAAAGTGTACATAGTTCTTTTGAAGATGAGAAAAGAAACAATAAAAATTAGGAGGAGACCATAGATAAAATCTCTAAAATATATCTGAATCTGTTTCTTTTTTAATTGTTGCTGGCCCAAAGTCAACATCATTGTCAGATTACACCATGCCAATAATTTTTCTTTCCCCTTTTCTTTTACATTTTATTTTCCCTTTCGTTTTCGAGAAAAATGAAGTTTTTCTTGTTTCTTTCTAATCCATTATCTATAGAGTGGGTGGAAAGATTTTTTCACAAATATCAATTGATATTTTGCTAAAACAAAAAATAAATAAATAAAAATTAAAAACACCAACCAATTCATTTGCATTTAGAGTAAAATCAGCGTTCTTACCTGTGGTCCTCAACTGTTCATTTAACATATATTAAATGAACAAATAATGAAGTAATGAGAAAAAGTAGGTCTGTGTGGCTAGAAAGCTAAATTGTAAAAGGTTGGTGGTAAGGTTGGAAAAGTTGAGTCAGAGCTAGAATTTAGAGGGCCTTGAGTGGTGTGCTAATTGGTTTGAAGTTTACTGGGTTTTTTCCTCCACTTCATCTCATGCCATTGTCTTTACTCATAGTGTCTCCACATCAGTGTTCAGAGAGTCCCTCCAGGTGTGGTCTACCCTGATACTCTCCTTGTTCATGGTTCTTTCTCATTGTTTAGATTTCAACTTACTTTTCACCTTTTTGGAGAAGCTTTCTCCACCCATACTAACTCAATCAAGACTCCCCTCATAGCAACCATCTCTGTGTTGTCTTCCATCTCAGCTCTTTGGTGGGTTCTTTGTGAAAATTTGTGTTATTTTATTTTTCTATTAATTATCCTTTGTATTTGGCCTGTCTTTATTACTAGAGTGTAAGATTTATGAGAGCAGGGATCTTCACCTAGTGTCTAGGCAGTGCCTGAAATATAGTAGATTTACTATAAATATCTGTTTAATTGTTTAATAAACAAATTATATTGATATGAAGACCAAACAATAAAAAGAATCTAAGCAGCAAATACAGAACCTGCTACAGTCATCTGCATAAAAACTATTTTTCTCTTTCTTTCTTTGTCTAGTTTCCTTATTTCTTAACTGTTCTTCAAAAATTTTTCCCATTTGTCTAACAAGGCTATGAGCTCCTCTAAGCCAGGTACTAGATTGTAATTATCTTTCATCAACAGGTCCCACATACTCCCTGGCACAAAAGAGTTAGGGGACTTTGTTGGGGGCGGGGAGAACAAACAATGTAATGAATAAATGAATGAATGAAGAAAATCTTAATAAATAAATAAACATTGTAATAGGGCAAAAGACATTCTAAGAAACAAGGTTAGAACAGTCAACAAAGGTCTAAAAGTGAATTTACAAAGGTCCCTAGGTTCTGTGAAGTTATAAACCGTTCTTATCTCTTTTTGCCTCTGAGTCCTTATAAAATACCCAGTACAGAGGACAGTTCCTGGAACGTGTGTGCGTGTGTGTGTTTGTGTGTGTGTGTGTGTGTGTGTGTGTGTGTGTGTGTGTATGGAAAAAAGAGACAGAGACAGAGGGAAGGTGTGTGGTTCGACAGGAAGATAGCAAACGTTTGAAGATAATATTGGAAAAGGTAAGTGATAGCAAGATTTAATAAATGGTAGAGGGACTAGACTACACAACTAATTATTTTAATTTGAGCCTTATCTTGTCAGCAGTGATTGACCTTTGAACACTTTTATTATATTTGCAGAGGTGAGTTAACTAAGGATGCTGAAGTGGGGATGAGAGGACAGTAAGAGTTTGTGGTCAGTCCCAGTCCTATAAAATCCAATCTCTAATGACATTTATTTCTGGAAACTCTGTTAGGGCTTGTATTTGCTATTACATTGCATTTAGTAACAGTGTCTTGTGTTTGAAAAAATTAAAAAGGATTGTTTATTTTAGGTGAGCATGGAGAGACTAACCTAAAACATGTGGCTGGCATATTTCCTTTCATCTGTTCATTCATCAGATTGTGGGATTAATCAGATTTATTGGATTATCAGATTGAATGAAACCCCTTACAGGAAAAGTATTGGTGATCGTTTCTTCCCCCTTCTTAACTGCTGGGCATTGAAACCTATTTCTGAAGTTTAAAGGTACTAGTTTTGGGAATTCTTGAAGGATGAGCAGAGTTTTCCATTCAGCTTATAGAAAACATAGGTCCAGGTCATTTGGAGCTATGCTGTGGTCTTCACGGAAAGATGATTTGGAGAAGTAGAATTTTATAACATAAATTCAACTGACTTTGCTCTCAGAAATAGAAGTTAGTGTTGTAAAATAGGCTTTCTATGATGATTGTGGCCACATATAAGATTTCTGCACAACATCAGGCAGTGGAGGCTGATGACTCATTTCAGTGAAAGGTCTCTGCTTTTTCTAACCAAGTTCATAGTCCTTATGGCCATTATGGGACTTTGACAAGCTGAGAATTGGTCTACTCAAGCAGCTTCTCCATAGATGGATCTACCTCTTCATCAACAAGAGCTGACAATATGACATTGGGATTAGTTGCATAAGAAACAAAAATGATAAGAATGCATGTATTGTCTGGGGGATGGGATGACTGCTTAAAAACATGGGTATCATTACTTTAGGTTTGCTTCAGCCTTTTAACTCACCTTCATGGGCAGATGTCACGATCTGGTGAGGATTCTCAAGGGCTCAAACTAAGCTCTGGACCTCCAGCCTCTTCGCTGTCAATTTTCTTCCCTGGTCCTCCTTAGTCTTGCCAGGAATTCCAGTTTTGGCCCAAATGCCTATTGAAACAACAGGAAAACTAGAAAGATTAAGTAAATCATAAAAATACTGTGATAGATAACACGATTCTGCCACTCTTGGCTTCTTTTAAAGGGGTATGTCCATCTTACAGTTTCCATGAAAAACATCTAATATATTTTCAAAAAGCAACATATTCATTATTCAGAGAAGAAACTGTTCCTAGATCTTATATTTTTGGGAAATTTTTCATGCTATTTTCCTTTTACAGATATATAAAAATTATTGTTTGAAGAATTCAAGAAGTTTTGTATTAAAAATTTATGTTTAATTTTATTTAATTTGGGTTTGCCAAACCTATTTGACAATGGAACATTATTTTTATGGAACATATGTTAACATTTAGCAAATTAATAGTGCTCTATGAAACCCATTTGGGAAACGATGACCTACATAATAATTGTACTGTGAATAGAAATACGTATGTTTATTGACAGATACCCATGGGATTCTCATGTGAGCGTGTGTGGATACAACATTGTCTCATGACATACGTTTCTAAGAAGTGTAAGCTTTAGGCACCTACTCATTTTAAATGATGTATGTAAAGCACATAGCTGAATGCTTGATTCTTAGAAGATACTTGAATATTAACCAGTATTAAATCAGTAAATTCACACTGAGAAAACAACATCTTGTTATACTGGTATAGATCAAGTAGTTCTCTTAAGTAACAGAATGTAAGACCCGCTGGGCTCTAATAATTTTTGTCAAAGCATGAGAGAATTGCATTCCTGGATTTGTATCTATCAATTCTTTTTATATCCACCAATATTTTTCATAGTAACAGTAGTAGTATCTCCATAAAATATTACTAGAATCAGTTTCTAATATTGTTCTAATATGAATGTTTTCTTGCATGCATGACATATAGTTTCCAATAATATCATAGTCCTTAGTAGTCCTTAGTCCTTGCAGTATCTTAGTCCTGTAAGCTTTTTACTACTTTTAGTGATTGTGATGCCATAAAGGATAGCATCAATGTACTCTCTAGGGAAAATCCAGAAGCACGGACTTTGTGGACTTTTAACTTCCACTCAATCTTTCAGATGTTGGCTGTTCCCCTGGCAGATGGGGCCAACCTCTCCATTGCTGAGCTTGGCTGAGAGAATTCACTGATTTATAAAATGCAGGCTAACTGTAAAATGCATTCAGATACTGCTTCTTTGCCTCACACCTCAGCCTGAAAACAAAACAAAACAAAACAAAAAGCAGGCAAGAATAGAAAGATATTCTTAGCTGAGCCAGCATGCTATGAATGCTGTATTATCAGCTGCTCGCTGAGCTGCAGCTGAGCAGATCTGCCCCGCATCCTCCTCTTAATACTGGTGGAGAAAATCCCTGTGTGCTTCCCAAGCAAGAAGTCTTGCTTACCCAGGCTGACTCTCTAAGAGAAGGGTGCTCTCCCTTCTATTCTCCATAGCGTGGAAACTACTAGGGCACAGATAGTAGGAATATCCTTAGGCACATTAGAATAGTAAGGAATTCTTGTATTGGTAGAATCTCATGTGCATGGAGTCCTTCCTTGTGCATTGTGTCACCTGAGGCTTAAATAACCCTGTGAAGATTATTTTGCAGATATAAAAGTGAGGCATAGGGAAGGAAAGAGAATTGAACAAAAGTTTTGATTATGCATCATCAGACTCAAAATCCGAAGCTATCCCAGTTAAGCAAATAGGAGGTAATAAATAATATTTTGTAATTTTAT
This sequence comes from Cynocephalus volans, assembly GCF_027409185.1. Taxonomy (NCBI): domain Eukaryota; kingdom Metazoa; phylum Chordata; class Mammalia; order Dermoptera; family Cynocephalidae; genus Cynocephalus; species Cynocephalus volans. The sequence goes on along the minus strand of NC_084463.1, from coordinate 140,388,968 downwards.
TGCATTTTAAAAATTATCTGAGAAATCTGTTAGACCTTCTCTCCTTCTCCCCACCTACAAAGGATGAGTATACTGCAGGTTTCAGGATGAGAGGGAGCCGAAGAATGTGTGTGGAGGCTTATAAAGTATTCTATGGCAGTGCTTTCTAAATTTTAATGTGCTTATACATAACTGGGGTGGGGGATCTGGAGACAGTCCTGAGAATGAGCACTTCTGGGAAGATCCTACATTATGGCGGCCACCATGGCAGGTCTCTGAACCATCATTTGAGTAAAACGAGCTAAGTTTATTCTGATGGGGATGAAGCTGGATCCATACATGCAGGAAAACTATGTGAAAAATCCCTCCAGTTCCCAATTATTTAGTAAGTTTAGTAACTGGAATAGTAATTGGATCTAATATGTGTTTTAGGCTGAGATGGATATCAGAACTATAGATTTATGGGTATGTAGGAACAATGTTCAGAAAAGAAAATAATAGCACTGGAAGCCCAATTTGGAATTCATGTTAGTTTTCAGAATCACTGGTTTTGATTTAAACATATCATGAAAATTACAAAGATATGAAGAATTGAAGGGTATGACTAAACTTACTGAGGGAAAGAGGAGTGTTATATATGCTTTGGTAGTGGTGGTTTTTTCCTAAAAAACAAAAGCTAAAACTTAGGCTATTGAGGAGCAAATAATACCAGCACGTAGGTTTCACCATTATAAACTATTGCGTTTCATGTTCTAGCATTCTTTGAAAGTTTATGTTCTTTCCTCTGAGATGTTTGGCTATTATTTGGGGACAGCATGGTGTTGTACTGGAGCATTATGAGAAGACACGATGTGACCTTCTATAGAATTCCTCCTTGCCCCATTCTCCCCACACCTTCTTCTCTCTGAAACATCTTATTTCGTAAAGCAATTGAGAAATTCACCCGATACCCCACTGTTTTTTCTAATTTGAAATATCAAAGTTACAGGCAGACGTGGGCAACTTCCTGCAGGCTAGAAAGTGCTCTGGGTAATATTTTTGGATATAGTTGGGCTTTATTATTAATACTTCCCTGTCCTCTATCATAAAAAACAACAACAAAAAAAAAAACACACACACAAAAAACCCCCCTGATTTTGGTCTTATATCAGATTTACATTTTAAAGAAGCAAAAGGATTTAGTTCTAAGATTCCTCCAGAACATTGGCCATGATGACAGTATTTTATAGGGAGGTTGCATGTCTGCAGGCCTGTGCATGTGCATGACTCTGTGTGTGTGTGTGTGTGTGTGTGTGTGTGACTGTGTATGTGTGTTTTTTATCGTGCATTTCCCCCCTACCTCTTTTCTTACTTTTAATTTCTTTTTCCATCACTTCCCCCACTTTGAGAATTATAGAATAACCTCTAAAGCACTTGGTTTTTCAGAACTTTGATACCTATAATTTCTTTTATTACTTAAAATCAGGTCATTTCTGATGTTATTGTAGCCTAATGACATCATCCCTTCTCCTACTCAGAAAAGCAGCACTTCTAATACTTTTCTCCTGGGCTTGTCAACTTCTACTCTTGCTCACATGTAGACTTTGACCAACTGATATGCATGGAAGTGTTGATGACTTCCATGTAACACAGGCCATTGTGTTACCTCTCCCAGGAAAACTTGTATTTTGATGTACAAATAAAAGCTCATGCTAAAGTTTCCACTGCCTAATATGGCATTTCTGACATGATAAAATTAGTAAGGCAGATTGTCTCCTTTGGGATAAAGCTGGAACCATGAAATCATACCCATAGACAGAGATTTACCTAATTCATCTTGTTTTTTTTTTTTTTTTTTTTTTTGGCATTATTATTTACTGTCATCTTTATTTTTATCCCAAAGTTTTCCAAGCTCCAAAATAGCAAGTTACTACTAGTTAAGCATAATGAACCATTTCAAACTAACTTTTCTTGCTGGTTACCACCCATTTTAGCACACAGCCAATGACCCCTCTGGGGGAAATGAGTCCCATTTTGCATTGTTCTTTTGGGTGACGTGCTCCCAGACCTGACCACTAGATGTCTCTGTGATTACATGCTGGACCACATCACAGACCATGTCCCACTGTAGAAGCAAAGGGGGGCCTTAAAGACTTGTCCCCAAACTCCAAAAGCCTAATGTCAGTAGAGTGCTCTTAAATAAACATAACGTAGTGCCACTAAACAATGAGTTATTTGGTTATCTGCATGGGTTTATGTAACTTAATATGAACAAAGATAGGTACATCAATCCTCAAGAGAAGCTGTGGGTAGGAAAATCCTGTATTTCAACTAAGTGTGTGTGAGTGTACACACACACACACACACACACACACACACACACACACACACACACACACACACACACACACACACACACACACACACACACACACACACACACACACACTCTCTATTTCAGTAATCTTGCTTCCTGTAGATAAAAGGAGAGACAAAGTAACCAATCTTAGAGCCTTATAGTCATATACTTACATAAGAACATTTGGATGGCAGGTTTAGTTTTCAAAATGAAACATGATGACTGAGGGTGAAATTGTCCTGAGATCACTACATGTAGCTGCTCATCACATTATACCTTTGCTGGTGGACCAGCCAGGCTCAGAGAGAGGCTCCTTTTGTCTTTCCTTCCTTCCTCCCTCCTTCCCTTCCTCCAGATCTCTCTCTCCCATCTGTATCTATCTTTCAAAATTAACTTTATCTCAGGAAGTGTCTAAGATTATGAGGCTGTTGATGTTTTTCCCATTGTACATTATGTTGGAGACTGTAAGTGAATGCAAGATTCTATCTTGGATCTTGGTTATTTTTTTTCAATCCTATCATTTAAGAAGTATGTCACATAGTAAATACAGCAGCAATGTGAAAATTCAGGTACAATCACTATGAGTGAGTAATTAAATACATAAGTATATATGCGTAAATATTTTAATCTTTAAAAAAGACTATAATTTTTGCTTTTAAATTTACAGAGTAATCCAAATTTGTCCAACAATATGTATTCTCATCAGTTGAGAGAAGTGTCACAACAATTTATTAAACTTTAAAAAATATTCTGTATAAATCTAGCTAAGGGAGTGTGTTTCTCATGTGAATTTCATGTGTTGTAGTGGTGGGGGAAAAATCAGGTGAAGAAAAAATAGTAAGTAAATGCCTTTAACGACCTACTCTCATGGGTAAATTATAATGTATATACAAATATGGGTGTGCTCAAAGTATTTGAACACAATGTCTTTTTTTTTTTAATTAAGGTAACAATACTCATTGTAATCATATTCTTTCTAGTTATTTATGAACAAGTCCTTTTCTCCAAAAGATCATAAAACATAATGAAGCTCTCTGTTCCTGTCCATCAAAAAACGATTGCCAATTTTACATGGGGAGAGAGGGATAGAACATCTCCTGTTTTTCCAGAGTATTTTATATTAGTGATTCCCTGTGCATTTGGTCAGTAGCTCAGTATGTCACCATGATCTCCTTTGATTTCCTGAAATATATAATTTTCTGAGGGCAAGCACAATACCTGTCTGGGAACTGGCACACAGCATTCTGAGTTCGTTCTTTAGCAAACTAAGAGTGACCAAAAGTTCTAGAAAAGTGTATTGCTTTACTTATTTTCCTTCCTAGTATTAAGAAATAAAAAAGACGCATGGTATTTTCAATTATGGAGGGTATAAAAATGGCTATAATAACTAACAATTACCAGTCACTATGAGTTGTAAATTATAAGGTAGTTTTTAAAAAAATAGCTAGCATTTATTGAGTGCTTATTATATACCAGCTTTGACCTGTGATCTTTACAATAATTAAGTTATTTAATCTTCAAAACCAACCCTGTTACTGTTATTGGAAACTGAGGCACATAAAGGTTAAAAAACTTGTTAGTACCTGTAGAAGTGGGACTTGAACCCAGAAAATTTAGCTCTAGAAACTGTATTCTATGCTCTATGCAAAAATTGCTTCCTAACTACAATTCAAAAGTTTTGTTATGTATTGTTGGTATGGTTTCTCTCCGATATGATTGATCCTCCTTAACTGCTTGTTACACAAACACCAGATCTGCCCAACTTAGCCAGAATGCCATTAGCCTCACCTTGAAGCCTCTTCTCTCCTCCCACCTTGCCTCACCAGGGGCTTATTTATTTTAAAGGTCTGTTGAGTTTCAAACACCAGACAGCTAGAGGAGAGTCTCCCTAATACATCACTGCAGTTGCTTTGCCATTCTGCACTGCATGTCTTTCTTAGCTGGTTTTGCTTATTCAGTGCTATGACCATGTTCTTTACATTTCCTTCAAGAGTAAAAGGGATGCCCCAAGCTTGGGCACCAAGGTAACAGATCACGTGGTTCACATTCACGTATTCAGCCATTATTCTTACAAAGCAAAGGTTTACGGGGGTGGGGGGGTTCTAGACTTAACTACAAGCTGTGACAATGCCTGTGTTTTTCATCAAACCTACAGCAGTCCTGATTCCCCATTCCATAATGGTAAGTTTTCCATTGGCACACTTGTATTCTTCTCTGGCTTTTGAACTTTGATCAAGACTACCTAAACCCATGAAAAATGTCTATGGCTTAAACCACAAAAAGGTATGTCAGACTTCAGTCCCTTTCCACTAAGGAGACTCACTGTGCTCTGTACAGATGGTTGACATTCTCCCCGCAGGCCTTTATACCAAAGAGACAAACGACATCTGCTGAGTAACATATATCTCAACTTTGTGGCCTTGGGGGGACTATCAAATTACATCTGCCTCTTTAACTAGGCTACTACGAGCTAGTGTACCCAATGTCTAGATCAATATCTGGGGAGAAGGCAGGAAAAGCAAGAAGGCACATTTGCACTGCCCCTAGTATGCTGGGTGTGTTCTCTCCCAGGAAATAACATAATCAGCAAGGGTGACAACTCTGCTAACATTTAAATACTTAAACAAGAAGCCACTGAAGATTTTCTGTGACTTATTATGGAACTTTAAGGTAATTTTTGTTCTCACAGTAGCAATAACAACCACCACCACCACAACATCTCCTCACTAGGGATTTTATTATTATTAGGCAAAAAGCTGAAATTCTACAAGGATATTAGTAAACATCTTAAATTTACATGACAAAAAAGTCTTTCTTTTCTTTACCCATATGCCTGTTCTTTCCTCAGACTACTCAAATACAGCAAATAGTATCGTTATCTCCTTGACTGTTCAAATAAGAGTCTGAGAGTTAACCTTAATTTCTCTTTATCTCACCTCCCACATTCAAACCATTAGCTACTTCTCAGAGTTGACCTCAAGAATACAAATTAGAAGCATGCTTAAAAATTCTCTGATGGCTTCCACCAGAGTTGGAATTAAAACCAAGATCTTAGAAACCACCTACAGAGCCCTCGATCATCAGCCCTCGGCTGCTCTTCTGCTTCCCTTCCTCACCAATTTCCATTTTTGCTCGTGTATTCCAACAGCACTGGGTTTCCTGTGGTTCCTGTTTGATTTTGTTTGTCACTGTCTCAAGCTTTCTTTCGCACTAGCTATTGCCCTTCCTGTAATTCAGCTTTTAATTTAAATATCTCCTGTTTGGAAAACTTTAAACCAACTTTCTAATCGATATTAGAAAACTAGTTATGCTCTATTACATAATGCTAAGTCTCTGCAAATCACATGCCACTTTCAGATTTTGGGTTGTTATTTATTTATTGACTTGTTTATTGTCTGCCTATTGATGATAAAATCTAATTTCCATAGAGGAAGAAATCCCATCTCTGTTATACACTGCTGTCTACCTATGTCCTAAAAAATGTGTCAGGCAAAGAGTAGATGATACTCAAAAAAATGAACCAATAAACCAAATGTAAGAAAAAAATGTCTATTGAATGAACAAATTCATGAACTTCAGGAAGTCTAAGAAAACATCTACCACCAAAGCTGAAAACAAGACTCCCAACTTCAAATGCTTACAGAAGGTTGTGCATATGAACAGTAGAGAATCTCCAAAGATAGCTACCATCAGCTTTTTCCTCCCTGTATGTCAATACCATTCGTCAAATCAAATGATAAAATATATTTCACTTCTTGAAACCATCAAGCTGGCCCTGTAATTCGCTTTGACTAAAGGCTTTAGAATTGATGTTCTGAAACTTTCAAGCTCAGTCTGGAAGAGACTGGGAGCTTCACTTCTCTCTGGGGGTTACCAGCAGCCCTGTTTATAAAAGCTTGTACTAGACTATCAAATGTTCAGACACTCTATGAAGGGAGGCCTAGGAAGATGACAAGCCATCCTAGACCTTCCAGTTCCAGAGAGCTCCCAGCAGACTTTAGTTATCTGAGTGACTCCAGTCAATATAATGTGGAGCAAAGAACTGAGAAGATGAGTCCTGACCAAGAGAACCTCGGGAAATTGTTGCTTTAAGCCACTGAGTTTCAGTGAAGTTTGTTATATAGCAACAGATAACTGAAACATATAGCTAGTACAAAAACGTGGAACAGGACGAGGTTAGGAAAATAAGCACTGAGCCTGCCTGTTTTGAGAGAAATATCTCTTGCCTAGTCAAAATAGGCTGTGAGCCTTCTTGTTTTTAGAGAAATATAACTCTTGCCTAGTTACCTAGTGCCTTTGCAAACACAGCGTGGGCAGTGCAAGCAGCCAAAGGAAACATGAACATGATCTGCACATTGCTGTCAGTTTGCTGCTGTGGTGCTAAAATATAAGACTACTTTGGGGACCATTTGCATGGTGATGCTTCAGCACAGAACCGAGCTGGCAGAAGGAATGCCAGGTGTGGACAGTGTCAACTCCAGAAATCAGCAAGGAGGTAATGGCTGCAGTTCTCAGTTTGAGTTCGGGTTGCCAACTTGTGGAAGCAGCCTGAGAAGTCACCAGGAGACATGAGGCATCAAAAGTTATTGTTTACATCAGAAGCCAAGGAACAAGAAGCAGAAAAGGAATCAACAGCATTAAGTGGCAAAGATCTTAGAGGAAGTCATTAGTGTGTTCTGACTTCATTTTGCATAGTGCTGTCATTAAATGATCCCCATAATTGTCCGGAAAGAACCATCCAGAGCTTGTACCTTGCTCTGTACACATTTCCCAAAAGGTGGTCCCAGTTTCCCAAATTTTGAAGCCACAGATCTATCAAGGTACGTTTTCAAACAATATTCAGTTTTAGGATAGTATTTTTAATTCAGAAGCTTTGTTTAAAATGTGATTGCAGTCTTCATAGGCTTAGCAAGCTGGAGAAGGGAGGGATATTGGGTCTACCTGAAAGACATTCTCTCCCTTATCCACCTCCTCGCTCCTGATCCCACTCATGGGGACAGCTGCGTTAACCCAGTTACCATTCTTTCTAGATTTGCCTTCTAGTCTTGAGCATATCACCCCTCCTGATAGTTCAGCTCCCCCATTTGTCAAACTGGATGCTGGAATGCAAATTAAATAATTAGCAATTTGTTCAACACTTTGAAAAACGAAAATGCTAGTATTGTTATTATTTCAAGGGTAATTTACTTCCTGTGATTCATTTGTAATTATTTCATCAAAGCATCATTCAGTAAGAGCTGTTTGATGTGTGAAATGCCTTATGGGCCTTCCCTATAAGACTTTTGTTATCAAAATTAGATGGAGGCCTTGCCAACTGGAACTCATTTGCAACCAAGGATTTGCATTGGTGTCAGTGTCAAATCACCCCTTTACTCAGCTAGAAGCCCAATGGAAAACAAACAAAGCCCGGAGCAGTGATTCATTCTTGTATGTGTCTGTAATAGATCCTTACCAGAAAATCAAATAAGGACCAAGGCTAGGCACAGGTAGCAACAGGGGATCTGACCACATTTGATTTTAGACCTTTCCCTTACCTTTGCCCCTCTTAAAGAACCTCTGCTTCCTGAGTTGCAGGTGCCTAACTCAGTCTTTCTGGAATTTAAATACACCTATATGTCATATTGGAACATTGATCTGATATACTGAACCCCTTAATACAATTCATCATCATAACTCCTAAACAATATACTTTTCAAAGTTTTCAACGTACCACTTAGAGCCGATAAGATTGAATAGTTAAGCCTTGAAAGCCATGAGTTATAACCTGAAGCAGCCAATGAGAAACGAGAAATCTCTCTGAAGCCTAGACTTCAACCTTTTAAAAATCATGTGAATTTTTATTTCTCTGTACAGTAAATACTATTTATTTCAGTATACAATTAATGTCGAATGTAATTATTGGTTAGATTCTATAATTTCTTCCATTCCTAACCGCAGTTACTTATTTTAGTATGTGCATTATATTTAGCTAATGTCTATAAATTTTCAAATATGCTCCATGAGTATCCTCACCCCACATGGAGAAGCATGGCATTAAATGTCATCAATCTGAAAGGAATCTTTAAGATGGATTTTGACTTTCTTTAGTGTTGTAGGTTGATTAAAACAAATGCCTATTATATTACTACCTTGAAACAGTAAAGCTAGGCCTGGGAACCAAACTGACTCCATTTTCCCTGCAGAGGACACTTTGTTATTTTTCCACTCCTCAGTCATGAGACCCCCAGGACACATGATTACTCCATGGGCTGCCCTGACAAAATATACTGAGATAAGAGAGGAAACAGATATTTAATGAGTTGCAAAACCCCTCCCCAAGGCTTGTTTACTATAATTGTAAAATCTACAAATTAACCTTAAGACCTTTAGGAATTCCTTTAGGGATACGCACCTGTGCACAAAGCATCAAGGTGACTGCTACAATGACCTTCCTGGGGTGACAATGATGAACACCACTGCCATTTTTGACCTACTGAGCATGCACCCATGACTACAGCCGGGAAGAACAAAATGGACCACTTCCAGTGACGCTGGCCTGCCACCCCTTAACTCCTTTCCCTATAAAAGACCCTGAACAGCTCCCCTCAGGGGGCTAGCTTTACTGTTGCTACCCCCCTTATGCATAAGTCTATCTCTTTTTTTAATAAAGCATTGCTTGCTTTACTGTTGGGTACATTGTTCATTTCTACGACTTTGGAATCTGAGAGCCTACTTTAATCACTGGCAAAAATTGGAAAGCTCTGGGCACCAGAGAAGACTCTAGCTGTAAAAGGCAAGTGACCACTGGGACTTTTTGCTCCTATGTCTCTGCTGCTGGTAGATCTCTCCTGGAGTCCCCAGCCTAAATTCTGACAAGGCAATGCTTTATTCTCTTTACCTTTCTCTGATTTTCTGTGCCCTCTTCTGCCGTTTGGTTGGATTGTATCCATTTCTCTATAGGTGCACCCTGAAGGGCTCATGGCTATGATTTGTTTTTCTGATTTAAATCTAGTCGATACTTTTCTTCTTTATGCTGAAAACAGTGGGGAATACTGCTTTTATCAATTACTGTTAACGGAATAGGTTGGCCCTGCGATTGGGAGTAGGCTAACCTGGACCCCACTGCTCCTCTTTTCTCTTTGTTTGTTTGGTTAGACATTTAGTTGAGTGCCGGTAATCTGAATAAACCTTCCAATCTTTGCATCAACTTTTGGACTTTCAGGTCATTTGTTTAATACAAGAGGGCAAGCCGAGCCTGGCCTGTCGGTAACAACCTGACTATGCTATAAGCATGTGAATTAAACAAACAAACAACCAAAAAAAAAAAAACCAAAAAAAAAAACCAAAAAAAACACCCAGATTGGTATCTTCTCTTAACTCTCCTATTTGCTTTTGCTTTATCTGCATTCTCCATCTTGGTACATGGTCATTGCCCCAAACAAGCCACAAACCAGGAGTTATTCTGAGCTCTGTCCTCACCCTCAACCCCAAATTTAGTCATTTTAGTGCCACTGATTTTTACCTTATTTTAAATCCATTGTTTCTTCAGAAAATGTTTACTACCATGTTTTACTTGAGATACTTTCAGTTATAAGAAAGAGACTTCTCAAATATTATTCGAGTGCTTTAAGTAATAATAGAAACATAGTGGTTCAACTAAATGAAAAAATATGGAGGTAATGAGAGTTTTGTGTGAGCTATGATACAGTGGCTTTGTGATGTTGTCAACACTCCAGCTGATTTACGTCTGATTTTCCCTTTCCACGGTACTCTTATTTTCAGTCTGTCTCTCTTATTTATGAAATGGCCTTGCTTTGGCATCTAGGGCAGCGTGGTTTTATATTTGCATTCTGAAGGAAGGAGATCATTTCTCCTAATAGCTCTCAATAAAATGAGGAAAGTTTTCTTCCTTCCCCAAAAACCTTCCATCAAACAACTTTTCTTAATGTCCCAACTTGTATCATGGCTATCCCAAAGTGATGACTATAGCTGGGAGATGCGATTTGCTGATTGGCTTAACTGATCAGAACCTATCTGGAGCTAACACTGGCATCTATAAATGGACATGGCAATCCCACTCCCTCCCCCACCCTTTGAAACACTATTACCATAAAGGATGGGGAATGGGAGTTGGTAGCAAAGCCTGTGCTGAGCCACTGCAACTGCCTTAGTTCGGGTATTTGATATCTCCCGCATTGAGTGTTGTGAGAGTTTAGGAAGTTATTTTGCTACCCATATCTATTTTCCTTTTTCCTAACTGAACTGAAACTGCTTCCACTGCTTTCTCTTACCGTCTGTATTCTGTGATGTCTCCAGAATAATATTTCATAGATATCACTATTTTTGTCAACTCTATAATTAAAATCTTTAGGTGACACCCCATCATCCACAGAGTGGCTTTTATAATGTGCTTCATGGGTTTAACCAGAAAATTCTTCTTTTATCTGATTTAATACTTTTAGATATGGCTTTGTTTGAAGGAAAAGGTTAAGGAAAAAGGAAAGTTTAGAAATCAGTGATCTACATGATAACGTTTAAGTTTTCTAGCATGATGAACAAGAACTACTATTACCTGGATTATTATCTTACCACCTCTGTGACTTAACTCCCAACTATCCTCACCTTCTTCATGTTTCATATACTAGTGATAGCTAATGACCTGTGGGTCTCCAAATAATCCGTTTTCTCTACCTAGATTTCCTGCCCTCCACCAGCCCTACCAAACTTCCCTAAAAATCGTCATGTTCATTTTATTAGAATTAATTTCAGTCATTGCTATTTGAAGCCCCAGACAGTGTTACTATTATTAGGTATTATCACACTGTATTGTAACGATTAGCAGACATGTTTTGTATCCTACTATGCCAGGGATCATCATTGTTTTTATAATATTTGCACACCTACCATTTAGTAGATTGTCTGGCATCTAAAAACTGCTAAATCTAATTAAATTGAAATGAATACATTTCTAGTGGTGAAACTCGCAGCATGGCATAGTGTGAAGAACACTTTTTTGAATCACTCACGCATGGGCATTTATTCCAGCTATGCTGCTGATTTGATGGGTCACTCCCGACAAATCATTTATTTTATCTGAGCTTCTATTTTTTGATGTTTTTCATTTGTAAAAGGGAGGAAATATTTACTTAGGAAAGCCGTTGTAAGTATAAATTAAAATAACATTCTGAAATTCTTTTTACATTGAGTAGAATATTGGTTAAGATATTTTAGTTGTGATTAACAGAAAACAGACTAAAAATGCTTTAAAAATGAGAAATTGTTAAATCATAAAACAAGACATCCAGGGTTGGTGTGGTTCTAGAGTTTGGTGATTCAAGGACATCAAAGACTCAGGTTTTTCCATCGTTTTGCTCTGTGTTTCACAGCATTTTGACTTTTATTATTTTTATAATTATTACTTTAATTTTATTTTGTCGATATACATTGTGGCTGATTATTGTTGCCCCTTATCAAAACCTCCCTCCTTCCTCCCTCTCCTCCCTCCCCCCGAACAATGTCCTTTCTGTTTGCTTGTCGTATCAACTTCAAGTAATTGCAGTTGTTATATCTTCTTCCCCACCCCCCGTTTTTTTTTTTTTTGTGCGTGTGTGTGTGTGAATTTATATATTAATTTTTAGCTCCCTCCAATAAGTGAGAACATGTGGTATTTCTCTTTCTGTGCCTGACTTGTTTCACTTAATATAATTCTCTCAAGGTCCATCCATGTTGTTGCAAATGGCAGTATTTCATTCGTTTTTATAGCTGAGTAGTATTCCATTGTGTAGATATACCACATTTTCCGTATCCACTCATCCGATGATGGACATTTGGGCTGGTTCCAACTTTTGGCTATTGTAAAGAGTGCTGCGATGAACATTGGGGAACAGGTATACCTTCGACTTGATGATTTCCATTCCTCTGGGTATATTCCCAACAGTGGGATAGCTGGGTCATATGGTAGATCTATCTGAAATTGTTTGAGGAACCTCCATACCATTTTCCATAGAGGCTGCACCATTTTGCAGTCCCACCAACAATGGATGAGAGTTCCTTTTTCTCTGCAACCTTGCCAGCATTTATTGTTCAGAGTCTTTTGGATTTTAGCCATCCTAACTGGGGTTAGATGGTATCTCAGTGTGGTTTTGATTTGCATTTCCCGGATGCTGAGTGATGTTGAGCATTTTTTCATATGTCTGTTGGCCATTTGGATATCTTCCTTAGAGAAATGCCTACTTAGCTCTTTTGCCCATTTTTTAATTGGGTTGCTTGTTTTTTTCTTGTAAAGTTGTTTGAGTTCCTTATATATTCTGGATATTAATCCTTTGTCAGATGTATAATTTGTAAATATTTTCTCCCACTCTGTTGGTTGTCTTTTAACTCTTTTAATTGTTTCTTTTGCTGTGCAGAAGCTTTTTAGTTTGATATAATCCCATTTGTTTATTTTTCCATTGGTTGCCCGTGCTTTGGGGGTCATATTCATGAAGTCTGTGCCCAGTCCTATTTCCTGAAGTGTTTCTCCTATGTTTTCTTTAATAAGTTTTATTGTCTCAGGGTGTATATTTAAATCCTTAATCCATTTTGAGTTGATTTTAGTATATGGTGAGAGGTATGGGTCTAGTTTCATTCTCCTGCATATGGATATCCAGTTATCCCAGCATCATTTGCTGAAGAAGCAGTCCCTTCCCCAGTGAGTAGGCTTGGTGCCTTTGTCAAAGATCAGATAGCAGTAAATGTGTGATTTCTGGATTCTCTATTCTATTCCATTAAACAGTGTTTCTGTTTTTATGCCAGTACCATACTGTTTTGGTTATTATAGCTTTGTAGTATAGCTTAAAGTCGGGTAGTGTTATAGCTCCAGCTTTATTTTTTTTTGCTCAGCATTGCTTTGGCTATGCGTGGATAGTTCTTTCCATTTCTGAGAAAAATGTCTTTGGAATTTTGATGGGGATTGCATTGAATTTGTATATCACTTTGGGTTGTATGGACATTTCCCTATGTTGATTCTTCCAATCCAAGAGCATGGGATATCTTTCCATCTTCTTGTATCCTCTCTAATTTCTCTCAGCACTGGTTTGTAGTTCTCATTATAGAGATTTTTCACCTCCTTGGTTAACTCATTTCCTAAGTATTTTATTTTTTTGGTGGCTATTGTAAATGGGCAGGCTTTCTTGATTTCTCGTTCTGCATGTTTACTATTGGAGAAAAGAAATGCTACTGATTTTTGTGTGTTGATTTTGTATCCTGCTACTGTGCTGAAATCATTTATCAATTCCAGCAGTTTTTTTGTAGAGGTTTTAGGCTGTTCGATATATAGGATCATGTCATCTGCAAACAGGGACAGTTTGACTTCATCTTTTCCAATCTGAATGCCCTTTATTTCCTTCTCTTCTCTGATTGCTCTGGCTAGTACTTCCGACACTATATTGAATAGAAGTGGTGAGAGTGGGCATCCTTGTCTATTTCCTGTTCTTAAAGGAAAAGCTTTCAGCTTTTCCCCATTCAGGATGATATTGGCAGTGGGTTTGTCATATATGGTTTTAATTATGTTGAGATACTTTCCCTCTTTACCTAACTTATAGAGGGTCTTTGTCATGAATGAGTGCTGAACTTTATCAAGTGCTTTTTCAGCATCTATAGAGATGATCATATGGTCCTTGTGTTTGAGTTTATTAATATGGTGTATCACATTTATTGATTTGTGTATGTTGAACCAACCTTGCATCCCTGGGATGAATCCCACTTGATCGTGGTGAATAATTTTGCATATGTGTTGCTGTATTCTGTTTGCTAGTATTTTAGTGAGGATTTTTGCATCTATATTCATCAAGGATATCGGCCTGTAGTTTTCTTTTTTGGTTATATCTTTACCTGGTTTTCGTATCAGGATGATGTTTGCTTCGTAGAATGAGTTTGGGAGATTTGCATTTGTTTCAATCTTTTGGAATAGTTTGTAAAGAATTGGTGTCAATTCCTCTTTGAATGTTTGGTAAAATTCTGCTGTGAATCCATCTGGTCCTGGGCTTTTCTTTGTTGGGAGCCTTCTGATAACAGCTTCAATCTCCTTTATTGTTATTGGTCTGTACAAATTTTCTACGTCTTCATGGTTCAGTTTTGGGAGCTTGTTTGTGTCCAGAAATTTATCCATTTCCACCAGATTTTCAAATTTGTTGGCGTATAGTTGTTTATAGTAGTCTCGAATGATTCCTTGTATTTCAGATGAATCAGTTGTAATATCGCCTTTTTCATTTCTAGTTTTTGTTATTTGAGTCTTCTCTCTTCTTTTTTTTGTTAGCCATGCTAATGGTTTGTTAATTTTATTTATCTTTTCAAAAAACCAACTTTTTGATTCATTGATCTTTTGTATTGTTTTTTGGGTTTCAATTTCATTAAGTTCTGCTCTGATCTTAATGATTTCTTTCCGTCTGCTAACTTTAGGTTTGGATTGTTCTTGTTTTTCTAGTTCTTTAAGGTGAAGTGTTAGGTTGTTCACTTGCCATCTTTCCATTCTTCTGAGGTGAGCATTTAATGCAATAAATTTCCCTCTTAATACTGCTTTTGCAGTATCCCACAGGTTTTGGTATGATGTATCATTATTTTCATTAGTTTCAATAAATTTTTTGATTTCCTGCTTGATTTCTTCTTGGACCCATATGTCATTAAGTAGAATGCTGTTTAATTTCCATGTGTTTGTATATTTTCCAGAGTTTCATTTGTTATTAATTTCTATTTTTTATCCATTGTGGTCTGAGAAAATACATGGGATAATTCCAATTTTTTTGAATTTATCGAGACTTGATTTGTGACCTAATATGTGATCTATCCTGGAGAATGATCCATGTGCTGAAGAGAAGAATGAATATTCTGAGGTTGTTTGATGGAATGTTCTGTAGATATCTGCCAGTTCCAATTGGTCTAGAGTATTGTTTAGATCTTGAGTTTCTCTACTGATTCTTTGCCTAGATGATTTGTCTAATATTGACAGTAGGGTGTTCAGGTCCCCTGCTATTATGGTATTAGTGTCTATTTCCTTCTTTAGGTCTAGGAGAGTTTGTTTTATAAATCTGGCTGCTCCAACATTGGGTGCATACATATTTATGATTGTTATGTCTTTTTGATGGATCAGTCCTTTTATCATTAAGTTGTGTCCCTCATTGTCTCTTTTTATGGTTTTTAGTTTAAAGTCTATTTTGTCAGGTATAGGAATAGCTACTCCAGCTCATTTTTCGTTTCTGTTTGCATGGTAAATCTTTTTCCATCCTTCATTCTTAGTCTATGTGAATCTTTGTGGGTGAGGTGGGTCTCTTGTAGGCAGCATATAGTTGGGTCCTCCTTTTTGATCCAGTCAGCCAGTCTGTGTCTTTTGATTGGGGAATTTAAGCCTTTTACATTAAGAGTTGTTATTGAAAGGTGTTGATTTATTCCTAGCATTTTATTGGTTGTTTGGTTGTCTTAGGTGTCTTTTTTTCCTTGCTTTCTGATTTACTGTTTGGTTTCTGTGTTTGTTGGTTCCTTAGGTTGTAGATAGCGTTTTTGTTTGCATGTTTTCTCTTCATGAATGCCATTTTTATTATACTAGTGGGTTTTGATTTTTCTTGGGTTTTTATGGCAGTGGTAGTTATTTTTCAGGAACCAAACCCAGTACTCCCTTGAGGATTTCTTGTAAGGGTGGTCGTATGGTAGTGAACTCCCGCAGTTTTTGTTTGTCTGAGAAATATACTATTTGCCCTTCATTTTGGAAGGATAGCCTTGCAGGGTAGAGTATTCTTGGCTGGCAATCATTGTCTTTTAGTATTTTGAAATATCATCCCATTCCTTTCTAGCTTTTAGGGTTTGTGATGAACAGTCTGATGTTAGCCTGATTGGGGCTCCCTTATAGGTGATTTAGTGCTTCTCTCTTGCAGCTTTTAAGACCCTCTCTTTGTCTCTGAGTTTTGCC
Source organism: Cynocephalus volans (assembly GCF_027409185.1). Lineage (NCBI taxonomy): Eukaryota > Metazoa > Chordata > Mammalia > Dermoptera > Cynocephalidae > Cynocephalus > Cynocephalus volans. The sequence goes on along the minus strand of NC_084463.1, from coordinate 140,372,736 downwards.
AATTTGACTATATCATGTCTTGGAGAAGGCCTTTTTGGGTTGAATACATTTGGAGATCGTTGAGCTTCCTGGATCTGAAGATCTGTGATTTTTCCTATACCTGGGAAGTTTTCTGCCACTATTTTGTTGTGTGTGTTTTCAATGGAGTCTCCGTTTTCCTCCCCTTCTGGAATACCTGTGACTCGGATATTTGAGCGCTTAAGGTTGTCTGATATCTCTCTCAGATTTTCTTCAATGTCTTTGATTCTTTTTTCTTTCTTTCTTTTTTTTTTTTGTCTGCTTGTGTTATTTCAAACAGCCCATCTTCAAGTTCAGAGGTTCTCTCTTCAACTTCGACAAGCCTGCTGGTTAAACTCTCCGTTGTGTTTTTTATTTCGTTGTATAACTTCTTCAGTTCGGCAAGTTCTGCTACATTTTTTTTCAGGACATTGATTTCCTTGTACTTTTCCTCTTTCAGGTCCTGTGTACTTTTCCTCGTTTCATCATGATGTCTAGCTGAGTTTTCTTGTATCTCATTCTGTTTCCTTAGAATTATCACTCGAAATCCCTTGTCAGTCATTTCAAGGGCTTCTTGTTCTATAGGATCTAGAGTATGAGATTTATTAACTTTTGGTGGTGTACTTTCTTGATTTTTTGTATTTCTGGTATCTTTTTTTTGATGTTTATTCATTGTGGCAGGGGGTTTCACAGTCCACCGGTTTGAGCCTATTGACTAACTAAGATGTTGCTGTGGTTGCCAATTTGGCATGGCTACCTCCGTGACTACTCAGTTGGCCTCTAGTGCCTTGTGTGTATGGTTGCCTTGGGTCTTGGGCCTCTCCGGGGAGCCACCTCTCTGGTCAGCTCTACTCTGCTGGGCTGCTGGATCACGGGGTGGTACTGCAGGGTGTGTGATCTCTGCTGAGCTTTCACTTCCCGTGCAGGACTTCTCCCTGTTCCATGCGCTCTGGCCCGGGCTGCTGGATCAGGCAGTGACGGCTCCACAGGGTGTGTGGTTTCTGTCGAGTCTCCACCTCCCTAGTCAGATGTCTCCCCGCTCTGTGCACACTGGGCTAGTCTGGGATGTGCCTTCTGCAACCCTCGTCTATCAGCCGGGCCTTTAAGACCCTGCTTGGCACTGCCTCGCCCAGGAAGTCTACCAGGTTTCTGCTAGGCATAGAGGACTGGTCGCTCTGGGTTCCTTTGTAGCACTGTGTAGATCTTTCTCAGGACTTATCACCTTCCTCCTGGAATCGCGGTTATTTGTGTACTTTTCTTATCTCCCACTCCAGAGCATGAGCTCCTCGGGGTAGGAGCCCACAGCACACGGTTCACCTTTGAATCCCCTCGGCACGGACCGAGTCCGGTGCCCGCCTGCAGTCAGCTCTCCAGCATGTTCAAGCGAACTTGGGAACGCTCCGACCACACTATTCCTAACCAGAAATCGGTTAGGCGTTTTTCCAAACTGGTGGCCGCAGAGATGGTATCTGCCTCCCAGTAACAGGAAGTTTACCGGGGGCCGGAGCCCAGGGTGCGGTGGAGTGACAGTAGTCCCAGCCCATACTTTCTTGCCCTCCCGACACTGGCCGGGGATGCCCCACGCCACCAGCCCTGCCATAGAACCGCAGAGGGAGTGGGAGGGGAGGCCGGCCTGCAGGCCCCCAGAAGCCCCACGCTGGGGCAAGCAAGTGGGAAGGCTCAGTGAGGAGCTGAGCTGGGCAAGGAGGACAGGCCTGGCCAAGCCGGGCTGGAGCTGCCACCACCTCAGAGAATGGAGGCAGCCCTGGGCTGGTGAGTGGCCTGGTGGGGCAGGTGGAAGCTGGGCGGGTGTCTGCCCCCCGAGCAGGGCCGGACCGGGGGTCACTCACGGAGCTGGGCCGGGCCGGGCGGCTCTCTCTCTGCCTCTGCGTCATTGCTGTCCCCGTCGTCGGCCACTGCCGCCTCGGGCTGCTCACTCGGTCCCGCGGCACCAGCATTTTGACTTTTAACCTAGAGTGTGTGCTCTCATGACCACAGGATGGTTGTAGTAATTCTGAGCATTACCTTAGCACACAATTATTTCCTCAGTTGCATCTCTTTTGAAAAATGAGGAAGCCTTTACTAGACATGCCCCTGGCAGATCTCCCAGCAGGTATTATGGATAACAACTATGTTACAGGACTTCTCCTAAACCAATCACTGGCAAGAAGAATGGATTCTTACTGATGCTTTAGGCCAATCATGATCAGCCTGTGGGGCTGGGAAGAGCTCAGCCTCCTTAGAAGACAGCGGCCATCAGGTACTGGAACACAGTCAGAGCTATCGAAGGGCAGCAACTAGCCATGACCTCTTCCTCCAACTTTCTTCTTATTTGTGTAATCACCCCCATCTAGGAAAGAGAATATTCTACCTTCTCATGAAAGCAGTTTTCTTCTTTGCACTGACCCATTATATTGAATTACTGTTGATTTCATCATCTTCCCTTAAGTATCCTTATGAGGGCATATGATTTGGAACATATATTTCATGAATAATATGTACCTAGAGATACAACGAGGGATAAGCATCTTCTGCGTGGTGGGCCAGTTATCAGTCTCACTCTGCTTCTGTTCTACAGCCTTGAACTCCATCCTGCTTAATTAAAACTGCAGGAGGACAGCGTCACTGCAAGTCGGCTCAGCTTCCCGGATCAACAATGATGCTGATTCCACATTCATAATTAATTCTCCCCAGTGTTAAGAATGGAGCCTTGGCTGATTAAGGATTCTTGGTGGATTAGCACAGATGTCTGAATTGCTGGAACAACGGGCAGCCATGCGATGTCTTTTTGATCTACATAAACTTGGGATGTGGAAGAAGAAAAGAGGCATTTTTTCCCCCTCCGGAAATCTCACTTGACATTTAGCAAGGGACGTTTGTTAGAATGTCAGTTTGATAAAACTGTTTGCAGAAGTCACCTAGCATTTGCTACTGAGCTATAACAATTGTTAAGAGCCATAATTACTCTGGGCAGGTTTAAGGAAAAAATGTTATCAGAAGATTTGGGCAATATACCTCCAAGCAAGGAAGCATGCTTCTTCTGTCTTGCTGTGGAATTAGTGTTTCCCTGACACACTCCTACTGAACCTGAGCTCTGGATTAGCAGCAAAGTTACCAACAGTTGCTATGGCAGATGGGACTGTAGTAGTGTATATCTGAAGGATAAGATGTGTGTGCTGCAGAGATATCTCCAAATATAGAAGACATAAATAAAACCTGGGTCTGGGATTTTATATCTGAATATCATTGCATTAGGTAATAATAATGATTAATAATAATAGCAAAAACTTGTACTTACTATGAAACACTTACTGTTCTAAGAGCTTTGCATATAGGAACTCATTTTGTAATTCCAATTCTATGGACCAGGGCCTATTATTGTCTCCATTTTATAAGTGAGGAACCTGAGGCATAGAGAGGTAAAGAAACTTGCATAAATTCATATTAGGATTTTAACTCTAGAATATCATTTCCAGAACCTCACTCAGAGCTATGACATTATCTTCCTATATATATCCCAAATGCTCATATACTACATAGTGTGACCATGAGCAGGGCTATACTCGGTTTCCTCATTTATTGAATTGTTGTGACAAAAAAGTTAATATCTATTGCGAGCCTCCTATGTGCCAGGTACTGTTCAGAGCATGTTACTGTCTTGGTTAATTCTCACAGTGATCCCATGGGGCAGATATAATTATTTACTCTTTAGAGAGTCCCTTAATCTAGGAAACTGAGGGAGAGAAATGTTAAATAACTAGTTTGTACTTAGTGGGACCAAGATTGAAACCCAAGAATTCTGGCTCTGGAGTCTGAACTCCAGATGCTGCTTATTTCACTGAATGATTGTAAAAGTGGTATAATATATTAAGAGGAAAGCACCAACCACATTTGAAGTGTTTATATTTTTGTTTGGGGACAGTGAATATGCTATTAGCGATGTATGCTTTGTTCTTTCTTTTCTTTCCTCCTTCATTCACTTATTAAAAGCCATCTTCCGAATCATTTGCCCTGTGCAGCCTTTTACAGGGCATTGTTTGTAGAAAGGTGAAAATGTCATAGTCCTTTCTCTTTAAAAGCCTTACATTTGAGGAGGAGGAAGCAGTCACAACTATTTCACAACTTCCAATCGCACAGCTTCCAATACAGTGGGTACTAAGTGCAACAGCATCTATTACTCCCCCAGAGGTCTTCCTTTGAACTCATGTGGGTCCTGTTTTTCGTCTCTTTGTGGCATGGGGTGGAGGGGAAGGCTGCGTTGCCCTTGGATCTCTTTGAAGAAATGACGTAGACATTTGTCAAAGGGTTCCCTTGAAGCACTTGGAAGGTTTTAAGGAAAATCGCTTCATTAATTTCAAGGTTCTATTATCCCAAAATGCCACCTCAAAAACTATCAAAGGATGCACTTCGGAAAGTTAGTAGTGCTCTGTGAACAAAGCCGGATATTCTCCAAGAGGAAAGAGCAGTCCCCTTGTGGTATCAAAGGCCTGTAGTATTGTTGTTTTCCCCACCCTTTGTTTGAAGCTGAGGTCCTGTCAGGGACAAAGGTGCTGCTTTAGTTTATATTTTTCCTGTTGAGTGAAGGAAAGCCTTATTTAAGGCATCTTCAAGTAGAGGGGTTCCTTACAAGGGAAAAAAAGGACAGGGAAACTGTAGAGTATAGCAGGAATGCAGGCTCTGAAGCTCGGGCTTTGGAAGGTTTGGGTTTAAATCCTGGCTGCAACAAGCAATAGCCTTGAAACTTTCATGTGCACTTGATTTCTGTGTTTCAATTTGCACATGTATTAAATGAGAAAACCAATAATGACTAGCTCACGGAGAGTTTTGTGATGGTTACAGGAGTTAGCATATGTAAAGTACTGGAAGAGTAATTAGGACAGAGCTTATGCTCAGTAAGAGGGAGCTTTTATTACTGCCATTAGAAACTTGAAGCTCTTGCAATTGTTACAGTCTCTGGGTCTCTCTCATGCTCATGACATTTCCGATTTTCCCTGTTTCTGCTTAACCATTTGATGGGTGTCTCATAATTTCGATATAGACATGGCCCCTCACAGACTCAGCCATCTCTGGTGCATCCATTCATGTCCAGCTCCTGCTGCTAATTGTACCACTCTCTCCATGTTTCTTAGTCCTAATTCTTTTTTTTTTTTTTTTTAATTTTATTTTGTCGATATACATTGTGGCTGATTATTGCTCCCCATCACCAAAACCTCCCTCCCTTCTTGAGATAGAAAATCTCCTGGTTGAACTTGCTCTCTTGAGGTAGGACATTTTACCCTTGGTCTGGTATTGTGGATCTGGTATCTACACCTGGTTGAGTTAACTGTGTCATGGGTTGGGGTTGTTAAGGCCTGCTTGTTCATTAGCGGCTCACTGGGTCAATGTCCCTCAGAAGGGGACATTCTGAGACACAACTTGTTTGGTGCAAATATAGTCAAGCGGAAAAGTGGAGTGCAGGGACCAGAAGTCTGAGCTTAGTAATATCACATGGTAAAAGTGTTGTCCATCTGTGCTTTGCTTATTTCCTCACTGCAACTTCTCAACTCCGCCTGAAACCAGGACTTGTTTATCTTTGTCTCTCCTGAACTAATCATAACACAACAGTGGACATATTAGGTGTTTAAACACATACTAAATTTTTAATAAACATTTTTTTTGAAATGAATGAATACCTACATACCAGGTATCCTCTACTTTTATTTGTGAAGGTAGTATATAAAGTTAATATGCGACTTTACATCTAAATTATTCCAATAATTTAATTCTAGCCTCTGTATTATGACCTAAACTTATGCTTTATAATTTTTTAATGACCCCATAGGATAGAGTTTATTGTCTCCATTTAACATATGAAAAAACTGAGCCCTAGAAAGTAATTTAGCTGGACTCACATCAGTATTAAGCAGGAATGCCGGGATTTAAAGATATGTTTGTTTTCTTTCAGAGCTCATGTTTTCCCCACTATATTATTGTATGTTTATAATAGTTCATGTTGTTCATTTTGGGCCAGCTGCTCTCACTGTCAAGGGATCTTTCAATATTTATTCTATCATACACTGTATTATCTACCTTCCCATCTTTTTGTCATGGACAAATTTATAAGCTATAACTTCTGTTTAATGTGACAGGGTCAAGTACAGAGCCCAGTGGCCCATGTGTGTGTATGTGTGTGTTTTCAGATTATATTGCTCAACCGTAGACCTGAAAAATTGTCATTCTACCCTACATATCTGAAGAAGTTAATATGTGGGTCTCCATGGTGCACAGATCAGATTTCAGATATATGTATGTAAATCTGGTAATCTTGGGAAAAGGTATGTTCCTTAAGATAGTAACATAGGATTTTCAGCTTAGGTTATGACAAAAATGAAGCTAGGATTAAGTAGAATGAAACATTTGAACTAGCCAGGTGATATTCTAATGGCAAGTAAGAGCTCTGGTCCTTCACATATGTATGGTACTTTTGAGAAAAAAAAATTAGATGGAACAGCCATAGCAGCAGGAAGGAAAAGATAGGAACTAGGGCATATTAATATATGCAGTGTATAGAACACGGGCATTTGGGGCACTTCATTTTTTTGTTTTTAATGATAGTAAAGCTAGATACAGTAATTGGAGATTAAGGGAGCGTGATGTTGGTAAAACCTAAACAGTGTATTCCATTTGTTAAAAGCTGAAAACATTTTTTAGGGCTAGGTTTATTAATTTAAAATCCTGGTCCTAAAGGTCTGTGCTAATTCACTGATTTGCAGATTTGCACGATTGCCAGTCATAACTAAGAAAGTAAGCTTAGAGCTGTGCTAAACTCTTGTATAGTGGTTTGTAATAAGAAACTTGCTTCTTCAAGAGTCACTACAGGTAATCTGAGGCATGGGATACACTGTCATACACAGCATTCAAGCACCTTTTTGCTCTGGGTCTAAGCTTCTAAAAGAAAAGGAGTTATTTCCTTTATTATATCAGTTGACTTTTGCTTTCATCAACTAGTTTAAACTCATGCCATTGGTTGACTCTCAGGACCCTAGGCTGATTATTAGGTCACTTTTTTCTAGCCACTACTGGAACTTTCCCTAGTATCCTGCAGCTGTAATTCACTGTTTTCCGTTGTAGCCTGTGTGTGGCATTAAAGATTGTCACTGAGCAATCCTTGTTATTGTTAGCATTGCAGAAACAGTCAATAGTATTGATGGCATTTCCTCACAATTTCCCAGATAATTGTGCTATTTTAATTAGAGGGTGGATAAGCCTATAAATGAGTTGCTAGACTTTTACTCAGTAAGGAGCATCTATTTCTATTTTAATTCACTACTGCTATTCTCTAAGGAAATGCCAAAATGCTTTCCATCTGGAATTAGGAATCCTTTATTTTCATTGGGGAAATCTGTGCTCTTGGGAAACTCTTTAGTTTGGCACATTACTCAGTTAGCATGCTGCAAGACATGAAAAACATTAGAAACTAAAACATTTGAAATGACATCAGGGGTATGTAGAACATTTTAAAGTAATTTTGATATGTTTCTGCAGATAGTATGTAAAAGAATCTTAGGATAGTGCTGTGTAGTTAGGTAGGTATGAATATTCACACTCTTCAAAATAGGAAAACCACTTAGACATATGATGGTTATGAGTGTGACTTCACTAAAGCCACTTAATTTTACAGCCAGGTGCCTTGACTTCAAACCCGTACTCCTTCCCTTAGGTACACTGTCCCCCAACCCTGAGAATCTGAAGAGAAATGGTAGAAAATAGTTGGTGACGTCAAGCACAGGTAGCAAGATTTATCTCACTATATTGGGACTCAGAGTTCTTGGTTTATGCTACATAAATAGGGAAACAGTTTAGTATGGAGAAAGCCTAGAAGTTGAAGTCAGACAGCCTGATGTTTCTTTTTTTGGTTTTGCCAACAAACTTTAGACTTTGTGCACTTACCCTTTCAGCCTCAGTTTTTTCATTGTACAATTAAGATTAATGACATAGTTTGTAGTGATAAATAAGATATTATTAGCCAATAGACCAGTTTACTGAAGTTCACTGTCAGGGACGGTTTCTGAAAGAAGCCGAGCCAGTGTTAGTAGGGGAGGGTAGAATTATTTGCCCCAATCCTTCCATTTATTCCTCTTTTTCTCCAGGGCTCCAGATCATTGAGTTACTTACTCACAAATCATAGAAATGATACTAACAGCTTTATATAAGACTCTCTGCAAAATAATTAAGATGAGAATATAATGGTACTTCCTGCCTCCTTCCCCAAATCTATACCTCAAGACCCAGATAATCAGATTCAGCCGCCCAGGCTCAAGCAGAGAATCTGGAAGAGACATCGAAGACCTACTGATGGTCTCTGCTGACATCTACTGCACCTCAGGTTGGATAGGTCAAAGAGAAAGAACTCTTCTTTCCCCCTGATTTACAGTGCACAGAGCGAGCTCAAGAACATTGTCTTTATCTCTCATTCCTGCTCTGGTCCTGGGATGTTAACCTAATGTAATGAAAGTTTTCATTGAAACGTATCTATTTATATCGAAATTTGGAAACGTTCATAAAATCAGAGAATATTAGAGTTTCAAAAGCATGAAGAGATCATCCATTTAAGTGGCTTTCTTACTCTTAGACATAGCACTATTTACAACATCTCATAAAAATACATCATCTAAAGTGGATTAAAATGTTGCTGCTCTTCTGATCCAGAGGAGACACTCACAACTTTTATCTATCCCCATCGGGCACACACAGTACCCTCAGAACATACTTTGGAAACCATGGATCCAATCCAAACAGCTCATCTCACATTTAAGGGACTGAAACCATAATGGATTAAATAATTTTCTCAAGTCACACAGTGAAATAGCGGTTGAACTTGAACAAGGACTCAAATCTCCTTACTCCTAATTCAGAACACTTCCTAATTCAACACACTATGCCCCTTTCCTCAGTCATTCTTGGACTTCTCTTTGGAAATTAGTTTACTATTAAGGGGCAAACCTAGGGCCTTCTGCCCATTCGTTCCCTGGGCTATGCCTTTGTTTTCTGCTGACATGACCCATCCATAACTAGGTGGCACTCACAGAAAGTATTTACCTGCACCGGGTTTGTGGTCAGAGAAGAATCAGGGTGTGGGAAATTTATTTTTGATTTAAATGCGTTAAATTCTTTTAGATCTAGATCCTTCTGAATTTAAGTCCCACTAGTTATTTATGTGTATCTTGTTTTCCTATGAACATCTTTTGTGTTGAAAACAAGGCTAGAGTCATTTTCAGCAGATGCACTGTATGCGTAAAGAAGATTGTGTCTAAATAGACTACTTTTTCAAGTTTTAATTGGCCTAATTACTTCATGTTTGTAAAGTGCTTTGAAAAGAAAAGGTGCTATATTAGTGTCGCTTGTTATTATTCTAGTTTTCCCGGCGGCATTTGCCAGTTTCTTAAATTGCCTCTCTTGAAGTGACCTAATAATCATATTGCCAGGGAAGATTTCTTCTTTATTTTTTTCTTTGTCTTTTTCTTTTCTTAGAGTACCATTATTCAAACATAAGGAAAGTTGGGAGACTAATGACATATAGAGCAAGCTTTTTTGGCTAATTTGACTTTCCTAGTATCTTTCTGGAGTTGAGGATGCAATGAACCTTTACTCCCCTCCTCTCACCCAGATTCTGTATGTGTTGAAGCCCAGCTTTTCCAGAGGCCATTCTCTGCCAGTAACATGTTCTACTATGAACCTCTCTAAATACCAGCGCTCCTGGGAAACTTGCAGAAAGCACTCGACCCTCTTAGTAAAAGACTAGAAAGAAAATGAGCCCTTTCCACCTGTCAACCCCCCCCTTGCAATGGGAAGGGACAGAGGAAGAAGGCGGCAGGAGGGCGTCAGAACTTGCTAATGGCGTTTGTGAAGAAAAAATCCTGAGAAGATATTTCCTCTCTTGTGACACCAGACCTTTTTCTCTACCTGTAAAACAGTGGTTTCTTTCTTTCACCTGTGAAATAGTAAATGAATGGTTTCATTTTCTTTTTTTAAAAAAAATTTTAGTTGGAAAATGGAGGAATATTGTAATAATTCTTTAAAATAATAGTGAATGTGCTTCAACACTACATCTAACTCAAGTGATAAATTTTCTGAGGTTAGTTGCAAACGAAAATTTGAAGTCATATCAGTGAAATTTTACACTCTTTTCCATTGGTCTGCCTTGTACTTTGAATGGATCTTTTGCCCATGCGCTATGTTTTAATATCATGCATTGATCATTTGGAAAATACACTGAATCATGCAGAGCTACCAAATGTTGACACAGTTCATTATACAATGTCATCACATGTCCTGGAGCCTCTGGAAAACACATTATCCTTAGAGAATAATGATGAAAAAGATAAGTAACACCTTAAAATTATTTCTGAAAGTTTTGACCTTACGGACTCCTTGTAAAGGTTTCAGTGACACCCAGGATTCCCTGGACCACACTGTAAGAGCTGCTATAATCTGTTAGTCAGATTCATGTCAATGTTTAATTCTAGAAAATTTTCAGCCATTGTAACATTGCTTCTCTTCTTACTATATTTTGCTTGTTTTGCATTTTCTATCATATTAATTTTAACTTCTATTTCACTAATAAGATATTACACTCTAGCTGGTATACTATTTAGCTCATCTATTGAGATTTTTATTATAATAACCATACCTCCTTTTAAAAATTTTTATCTTCTTTTCATATTTGCCTATTTTTCTACTATCAATTTTTAGAATACCTGTTAGATGTAATAGAGCATATTTGTCTTTTTCACATTTTGCGTTTTTCTTGTTTGCCTGTTTTTGTTTCCTAACTGTCTATCCTTTCAGTTCTTATAACATGGTTATTTTATTTTTTCTTTAAAATATTATTTTTTAAAAAATTTATTTTTGGCAATACATATTTATGGGGTACAGAGTTGACTATCAGTATTTGCATACAGTATATGATGATCAAATCAACACTATTAGCATGTTTGTCATTACAAATCATAATCATTCTTTGTGTCCCTTACCCAATTACTCTCTAACTCCTCCTGCCCCCTCCTTTCCCACCTCTAGTAACTATAGCTCTGTTCTCTCCTTCTGAAAGTTCAAGTTCAACATTTTATTGTGGTATTTCTTTCCTTTCTTTCTTTTCTTCTTCTTCTTCTTCTTCTTCTTCTTCTTCTTCTTCTTCTTCTTCTTCTTCTTCTTCTTCTTCTTCTTCTTCTTCTTCTTCTTCTTCTTCTTCTTCTTCTTCTTCTTTTCTCTCTCTCTCTCTCTTTTGTAACTCCCACTTAAGTGAGGACATGCACTATTTCTCTTTCTTTGCCTGGCTTACTTCACTTAACATAATTTTCTCTAAGCTCATCCATGTTGCTGCAAATGGCAGAATTTCATTCTTTTTTATGGATGAGTAGTGTTCCATTGTGTATATGTACCAAATTTTCCTTATCCTGACTTCCACTGATGGACATTTAGGTTGTTTCCATATCTTGGCTATTACAAATAGAGCTTCAATGAACTTGGGAGTTCAGGCATTCCTTCAACGTGATGGTTTCCATTCCTTTGGGTATATACTCAGAAGTGGGATTATTGGATCATATGGTAGTTCTATCTGTAGTTATTTGAGAAACTTCCATATTGTTTTCCATAATGGCTGTACTAATCTACAGTCCCACCAACAGTGTAGAAGAGTTCCCTTTTCGCCATAGCCTCACAAATGTTTGTTATTCTGTCTTTTTGATAACAGTCAGTCTAACTGGGGTGAAGTGATATCTCAGCATGATTTTGATTTGCATTTCCCTGATGATTAGTGATATTGCACACTTTCTCATGTACCTGTTGGCCATTTGTATGTCTTCCTTTGAAAAATGTCTATTCAGCTCCTTTGCCAATTTTTAATTGGGTTATTTGTTTTGTTTTGTTTTTTATAGTGAAGTTGTTTGAGTTCCTTGTATATTCTGGAGGAATGGTTTAATTTTCAAACGTTCTTGATTTCCAAATTAGACAAGAGCATAGCTTGTTTGTGGTGTGGGAGGAGTATTGCCTCTTCTCCCCAAATGCAATGCAATCAGTTCAAATCCAGGAACATAGGAAGTAACACACTTATCGATAGCTGTCATGCACTGAGAGCTTTCTATGTTCCAAGCAATGTGCTAGGTATTATTCATACATTTCTTCCCATTTTCACCACAAATTCAGGCTGTTTTTACAGGTGAGAACATAGCAAGTCAAAGAAGATGAGCACTTGCCTAAATCACACAGGGAGGAAGCGAAAGAGCCAGTTTGGAACCCAGAAGTGTCTGCCTGCAAAGCTCTAAAGCAAGCATCTTTGAAAATATGCCCTGACGTTGCTAGGAGGACTCACATTGGATATCCCATTGAATTATTACCCTAGCTTTATTGTGATCTTTGTAAGTTTCTCACAAATCTTGGTATAGGAAGCAAGGAAAGAGATATCAAGCAACACTGTTCAAGTCACACATCTGTGAAGTGGTGTATTAGTTATATTCTGCTGCTTCTAACAGAATACCTGAAACTGGGTAATTTATGAAAAAACAAAATTTATTTCTTACAATGTTGGAGGCTGGAAAGTCCAAGATCCGGGGGGCACATCTGGTGAGCATCTTCTTCTAGGTGGGAACTCTCTACAGAGTCCCATGTTGATGTATCCTATAGCAAAGACCGGAAGAGTGCTTTGATATGCTCACTTGCTTTCCTGATAACGCTACCAGTCTACTCCCTGATAACCCATTAAACCATTAACCCATTAATCCATTCATGAGTGCATGGCCCTCACCCTTCAATCACCTCTTAAAGACCCCACCCTTCAAACACCATATTGGCGATTAAATTCCAGCATGAGCTTTGAAGGGGACCAACATCCAACCCATAGCAAGTGGTAACTCCTTGATTCTAATTTGTCATGTATTTTTTGCTTTTTAACTTTGTCACAGATTTCAGGGGCAATCCTGTACTTTACTTTTATGCCATAAACATGTTTATTTTGGGGTCAAGGTTAGATTGAGAAATCCAAAGGTTCACGTTGCCAGCTGGACAACACATCATGCTGTCCAAGAAGGACTGAAAGGCCGAAATATGAATGGACAAGTTATCTAGCTTATCGATTAAACTGCCAGAACTTTCTAAACTCAGATTCTTTTGAGGTTCACATCAGAGTTATGTGTGGTCATATTGTTTTCTTGGAAATATATTTTGCAATAACAGTAATAATAGTTATAGCCACAACAATAATAAATAGCTATCACTGAACAAGTGCTTACTATGTATCATTCCAAACACTTTTTATGAATAACTAATCCTCAGAACAACTCCCAAGTTTGGTATCATCATTAATCCTTCTTTACAAAAAAGCAAAACTACATGGTGATTTCAATGAGTGCAAGAAAAAGTGAATCTAAATGTACTACAAATTCAGGGACAGTGGCCTTTGTGGAACAGAAATTCCTTTTTAAAATGTTGAGACTTTCTTTCCGTATCCTTGTTTGAACAGTTATACAAGTGTTCTTCAAAAAGTTCATGGAAAGATTTGCAATATCTTTCAATTCTATTATTCCATGAGCTTTTTGAGGTACCCTTGTATTTTATAAATGGATACCCTGTAGAAATTAAATGACCCTTATTCCCTACACCCTGTGCCCATGCCACCCTAACCATTGGGGAAAACTGAACAGCAATGGAAGTTAAAGAAAAAAAGGAAAAAAAATCAGGATATAAAAGAGCAACAACAACATTTGAAGAATGAAATTAACAAAGGAGGGAGAGGCTGGAGGAAAAGATGGAAGAAGATTCTTGGAAGCAGATTATGCAGATCTGTACAGAATCTTATGTCTCTTTGAGAATTAGTTCCTGTTTGAGAATTAGTTGTCTAAACCACCTTTCCATTTCCAGCCAATTTCTCTCTGAATTTCTGTTGAAATTTTTTATCGTCATGGGAGTTTATGGCTCCTGGTATATAGGCTGAGTTTATAAAACTAAACAGCCCAGTATTTCCCTATCTCAAGCCCTGGCTCAGGAGGATTAGGTAGCTTTAGGTTGTTTTATGAAATGGGTAAATGGCTCATATGCCTTTTGTTGATTTGTGAGCAAGTTGCAAAGGACATTTAATGCATTAATAAAAAGAGGGAAAACTGTGCTACTTTTATATTTTTTTCTCAGTTTTAGGGTGCCAGATAATTCTGATAAAGTGATGCAGTAATACATAATATCTTATTGAAAAGTTCCATGCAAATCAGGTTTTAAAATGAAGTTGTTTCACATGGATTTAATTTTAAGCCCTGTTTTATTTATTTTTATTTCTAAAATTATCCTTTTTTATTTTGAGCTTTTTTGATCATGAATATTCATAAGATACAAAGCTAATTGTCACCCCTCATGACCATGATGTGAGAGCCAACTTCATACTGGCATCATATCCATTACCATAAATTTCATTTGTACCCTGTGTCCCCCACCCAATTATCCCCGACCTTCCTCCCCCTCCCCCATTCCTCCCACTCCACTTTGTAACCCAAGGAATGTCCTCTCACTCTGCAAGACCAATGCACTATTGTGGTTTTCCTTTCCTTCCTTCTTTCTCTCTTAGCTCCCACTTATGGGGTATTTATCCCTCTGCGCTTTGCTTATTTCACTCAACATAAATTTCTCCAGGTTCATCCATGTTGCTGCAAATGACAGTATTTCATTCTTTTTTATGGCAGAGTAGTATTCCATGGTGTATATATACCACAGCTGATTTTTACTGGTTTTGTCTCCCACCTGTTTTATTCAGTGGACACCACTCAAGTCTTTCTGATTTATGAACAAGTGCATAGACCTTTCAACAGAGAAACCATCTAGTTAGAGATCCCTGGACTTTTGGCACACATGGCTCATAATTGGTGCTCTGTACTTCCTGCAAGAAGCACATGATGTCTCTCCTCTGGGGACCTTAAGATTGATTGGTGGGTTCAGATGGCCCTCCGGCAGGCCCCTCTGTTAAAAAATTCCCATCAGCCATTCACCTAATGGATTTTAGGTGATCATTTCCTAAATAAAGGATCGTCGTCAAGATCCTTTATTTCCTTAGAGGTTGAAAAATGATTTTATAATTCTATCAATCATTTAACATTGATTAGGTGTTATTATTCTATAAAGAATAACTTTCCCACCAATAAAAGGCATTATTTCTTTTAACTAAAAGGGACTAAGAGATATATACTTCTACTCATTGTACTGATAAGGTAAACTGGATGCTAAAATAATTTTAGAAGAAATGTGTTGATTTGCTCAAGCCCACACAAATATCTGCCCTGTGATCTGAACAAGGACCCTACTACAACAACGCACAGTTGGAAGCCAACCCTAGAGTAGGTCAGGCATCTCCAGCTCCACTGTTTATAGGTGCACAGTGAGTGAGCCAGGGCTGTGTATTACAGGGTGTGATGGGGCCTGTGAAATCATTTCAATTTTCAAACTTTAAAACACTGTGCTGGGCAAAAATATATACCATTGAGTACATCTTCTGAATAGATTGTTGAGACCATTTTCTTAGTTCTAATATACATACTCCTATCATTTGGGTGATGAAGAAATTAAAATACCAAGATTAATGGCTAAAGTGACATACAAAGGCATCAGTATGGTCCAGTGTGGTGGTCACCATCTATAAGAAAATTTAGCTTATTTTTTATATCAGTTTCTAAAGCTATAAATGGATCACAGTCATAAATACCAAAATCACAATTCATTAATATGTATACTATAAACATGATAAAAAACATTAATTATACAAAGCATAAAAATAATGGTGCAATCTTGAATTGCTTTCCATCTTTCTTGCTATTGTTATAGAGTGCTTCTTTTTTTGGTATAGAATCCCTCAGATTTAGCATCTTATTCTCACCTTTATTAGAGCCCTGTGGTTAAAAACTTAGACTATGAAATTAAACAGAGCTGATATTACTTAGATTTTTAACCTTGGGAAATTAAACTTCTCTAAGGCTCTGTTTTACAATTGTAAAATGGGGATCCCAGTAGTAAATGCCATATAATGTTATTTTAGGGATTAAATGAGATAATTTCATGAGAATTAAATGAAATAATGCATGTAAAGTCCTTGCGATTTTGCTTGTCACAAAGTAAGAACTCCACACATTTTCTTATTTTTATTTATCATTTATTTCAAGTCATCCTCCCTTCAGTTAGAGAAAGAACTTGTCTAAGAGTTGAATAGTGTATGACTTGGTCAGGTTTTTTTTTTTTTTTTTGCATTTATCTGACAAATGTAAGCCCCACCTTAATTGGTATCAGAGACGTTTTGCCGACTTTAAAGAAAAACTGTAATGACCCAACAGTGTGTTAATTGGAAAAACAGTGTAAATTTCCCAGTGGGGAGAGGTTGGCTCTGAATGTCTCCTGGAAATGGTCTAGTGCAGAGGGAAGAGCCTACAGTCCTCAGTGTGTGATGCTGAAACCTGAAGGAGGTGTTCCCCCAGTTGTTATGCAGGTTGCCCTCCTGGCTGCTGCATTGCTTTTAGTTACATTGAAGTCACCTGTGACCACAGGCAGCTGGGCACAGATGAAAACTTCACAGTACTGAGTAGTAAAGGGCTCTGCAGGCCGACAGCCCTGTGGTTGAATTTTGGCTTTTTTACTTCCTAACTGCGTGGGAAACCAAGTCACTTAATCTTTGTGAGACTCATTTTCTATCTGACAAAAAGACCTTTTCTGTAGAATTGTCGTGAGAAGTAAATGATGTAAAGTGTCTTGTAAATTTTTGGCACACAAACATAGAATTAACGTGATCATCATTGTTTTTATTTTTAATGTTATAAACTCTGTGCGCTATGAATGAAGGGGTTAGGTAGATACTCTGGCAGATACTTAACTCTCAGATGTTTTGCTAGTGTTCTGAGCTTTTATCGGAGCTTAAGGGACCAGTGGGCTAAGAGGGAGCAACCAATCAGTTGATCCCAATATGCCATTCTCTTAATACATTTATCAATATTCCAAGTATGGGTGGTGACGAACCCCACAGAGTATGCACAAGTGGATCAATGAAATCTAATATAAGGGGTACAGAGGTCCCATTTCAAGTTGATATACAATTAATACCCAACAATTTGTTACTTTTTCAACCCAGTTTAATTTGCCTGCATGCTCTTGCAGGCCTGCAAGCTGTTGAGCACAATCCTACCTGTTATTCTAACCAAAACTGCATGTTATAATAGAAATGTGATGGATTTTAGAGTTAAATAGGACACGGTTCAAATCCTAGCTTTGCTTGTTATTACTACCTATGTGGCCCTGTGTAAATTCTGTGCCTTCTTGCTTTCTCCTGTGTAAATTAAGAATAATATTGCTGGCAACTGTATTGTTTGGGGGATTAAATGACAAGCAGAGGGCCTAACATAGTGTCTGGCTTGTAGAGGTACAGGGTATATATTACTCTCTCTTACCCAATCTGCCCTATCCTCCTGATCACCTACAATACAAGCAGCTAGCTCTGAGAAGACTTCCATAGCCACCATGTTCACCTTGATTACAGAAGGAATGTGTCTGGACTTCTGCAGTTGAACTTTAAGAATGTTTAAAAGGTTTTGCTTATTATCATGCATTTTTAATGGACCGAAGAGTGGTAACGCCATCTTTTCCAAACCTAAATTTGAGATGTGCTCTGCCAAAGAAAAAGAATGCTTGAAATAAGGACTTTACCAAGACGCCATAGGAATATTCCTGGCATTAGGTACAGCGTCACTACAAGGATAGTTCGTAAGCAATATGGCTTATGAAAGGTACGTGCTCTTGTCATATTTCCTGAGTTTTCTATACACTTGGAGTATTTTGTAATAAAAAAAAAAAAGACTTTGAAAATCAGGCAGACATGGATTTAAATCTTAACTCTACCACTTAAAAGCTCAATGATCTTTGAAACAAGTTGCTGGTGTTCTTTGAACTTCAGTTTCCTTGTTACTTAAATAGAGGTAAGGGTACCTAGCCCTTCCAGTTGTTGTGTGCATGAAAGAAACCAGCCTGTTTCTTGACATATAGATGCCCAAAGACCTTTCAAATTCACAGTTAGATCCCTTCACACATGTGTATGCAAACACACACACACATATCCTTAATAACTGCGGACTGATTGACTTAATATATGTTAGGAAAGCACAGAAATCTTAGACAACCTTTTCCTCGCTGTGGTTGTAGAATTCTTCTTTTTCCTTTTATAAATAGTCTTTTTTTTCTTAGAATATTATTTACATGTCACCAAAAAATTAATATTTGATGTTACCAATCATTTACAACTGAGTATAGATTAATCAGGATGGTTTTTCTCAGATTTTCCTGCTTCAATTTTCACGATAAAAATCAAGGATGTTGCATTAAATACCTTTAAATCTAGGTACTACTGTTCTAAATGCCTGAATTGCTTTCTTTAAGTGTGCTTGTGTGTGTGTGTGACTAGTGAAGGTGGGGGAGAAAGGAAAGAGGAATACTTTTGTAGTTTAGTGGAAGATATGCTTGATTAGTTCCCAACAACAACAAGTGATCTGAGATGGCTGGACTCTTCCAGCCTGAGGAAAGCATTAGTAGGAGATGGATCAGATGAGAAGTGACAGGAAGGACATGGAATCCTTCACATTATAAATTCCCTAAGTACAGGGACCCCTGTCTTATTTTTCTCTAACACTTGTCTTAATACCTAGCACACAGAAGATACTCAAGTAATGACTGGGGAGCTGAATTGAAAATAAGCTTCGTGTATATTTCCTAGAGTCAAGAAAGCCAAAGGAAAGAAAAAGACCTGAATCAAATGTCTCAAGAGTTGGAATTCTACTCTTTCCAGAGAAGCAATTACTTCATGGTGTAGTCCATACCTGTCATAATTCTTTCCTTATGTATAGCAAAAAGTTTACCTTTTCTAATTCTACTTGTCTCTCTTATGTTATTCCTTTGCTATTTACATCATCAAAAATATTTATAGACTATTAGGATGTTCTCACATAGGTAAGCAATGTGTAGCTTCGTTAATCTTACTGTGTAAATCTGTCTCTCTGTCTCTTTCATCATTTTTGTTACTCCTCTCTGGACCATTTCCAACTTCACTACATCAAGTTAGTGTAAAAGCTGTCAAAATAGAGCTTATGTTTGCAGAGCTGAGGGACAGCTGTCTTGTGAATGAGATACAGTGTCTTTGTATCCTTAAAACAGCACTTAGAGCCAATATCCTTAGTTTTCCTTTTATATTTCTCTTTCTTTCACTAGACTGAGAGCTTATTTGGGACAGGATCAAGATTCCTTTTTATATTCTCAGTCTCTTGAAGAGGTTGCAGCATAGTAGGTGCTAAATAAATATTAGCTAAATTAATGCATTAATTGCTTGTTACTTTGAGAAATTTACTGGATTTGGTCCTACATGAAATATTCTTCCTCTTCCTTGTGCATGTTCTCGACTGTGATTCAAACTATGTCAAAGTCAGGCCATGTAGTGAAAACAAAATGCTCCCCTCTAGGGCAATGTTTTCCATCAGAAGTAGGTAAACTTCTCTTTTACATCCTTTTATTTCTTCCTCTTTTTTATCAACTATTTAAATAATTTAGATGGCACTCGGTTTGCATGTGGTTCTTGTTTACTTTCACTTTTTCAGCAACCTAGCAGAGCCTGAAGAATTTGATTTAGTAGGCTGGAGAGATTCAATAGTGATAATGTATTTATACTTTTGTACTCTTTATTTCACAGTCTGGTTTTTCCTTCTATGACATAGAGAAGAAACTTTCTGCATAATGTTTAAGCAAGGGAATTTAATGGGAATATTTATTTTAGTTACTTGTGCATTTTAATATAAGTGTTTTGTCAATATGTCAGATATATGAAATTTATAGTCTGGAGTTTTTACCAAGACTTCCAAGATCAATGATAGAATATTTTAAATGACACCTTCCTGGATGTGAAGGATTGAAAACAGTTATTACATCTTTATTTAATTATGAGTTTATTTTGTTAGTAATAACATAAGCGTTCCCAAAGAGCTCCAGTCACGCTTTTTTTTTTTTTTTTTTCATTTATCCATCAATGTTTTAGGTAATAGTAAAGCAAATATTGCTGAGCTCATGTTATTGCTGGAGATATTGAGACACTGGGAATTTATATATCGCACACTAAAATTGTGGCATGATCTAAGCCCATCCTGAGTGAAGAAATGCAATGTTTTCTATATTATGTGAATTTGAGTTTACCAGTGGCAATAAGAACACCCTCCTAGTATTCCAGACAGTAGTGAACCTGCCCATTTATATTTGCTCTCTTACATCATGTTCACTTACTTACATGTCACATTGTTTGTATGTCTTTTGCTCCTAATTGACAGTGTGAAACATTCTGAGAATCTGCAACTAACTTATACGTGAAAAGCACATGTCTTTTTCTCCCTAGCGCAGTTCTCCAGCTGGTGTCTGGACTAAGATAATAGCTGTCATCACTACTGTTTAAAAACACATCCTCATCATTGTGGTGACATGGGTCCTGATTTAGTTTCAAACGCATCATGGGAAGAAGGAATATATGTACAGTCATGTGCCTCATAATGATGTTTTGGTCAAAAGCAAACTGCATACGTGATGGTGGTCCCATGAGATTATAATGGAGTTGGAGGCTGTACCATCCAGGTTTGTTGTGTAAGTACACTCTACGGTGTTCGAATGATGACAAAATTGCCTAAATATGCATTCCTCAGAATGTATTCCTGTTGTTAAGCAGACATGGCTGCATATATATATATATTGATTGTAGCAGAATGTTCCTGTGAGCTTGTTATACACATCCCTTAGGTTTTCAGAGATGTTCCCCACACTGCCTGAACAATCTCTGGAGAGACTCGGCTCATCTCTACCAATTTGATAATTAGTCACATATGAAAGGTACTTTGTTTGGGAGAAAGATTATTAGAGAGCACGCATGACTTTTATAGATGTCTACTACCCTTGGTACAAACAACAAGGAGCTCTTGCCGTAGGCATGAACTCTTCACTTGGGGAAATTTGGAAATCTTGTCAGAAAAAGGATGGTAGATGATTCAATGGCAGGGAAGAAAAAAAAGGTTGGCCTCAATCAATCAGCTGCTTAAGTCAATAACAGGGGTGGGTTCCTTTTAACTTTCTGGTTGTCAGATTTGAAATAAATGACTGTGGCATGTTGGCATCACCAAAACACATCTTCTGACACCTTTGGCAATTTATCTCTCCAGTGTGTTTTATTTATCATTGTCAGTCTATATAAGGATCTCGTATTCCTGCTGCAGAGTTATTGCCAATGTGTGTATGTTTATAGTGTATATGCCTGTGCAGACCTACATGCATGTATGTGTGTGTAGTTCTTGGTCTTTTTAAATAACAAATTCTACAACAGGAACAAAGCATGAATGCTTCTAATTTCTCTCTTGGAAGTCTCAATTTAAAGTGAACTGAGCAGATGATGAAGACGGTAAAAATGCAATCAACAGTGAGTGACAGTGACACTGTTCTCAAAGGACGGGGAGCAGGGAAAAGACAAAAATCAACGCTCATGCTATGTGTTAATTTCCATGTTGTAAAAATACAATAATATGTCCTGGCAACAGTGCCCTCAGGAAAGAGCCAAGTTTTGGTAAGCGTCCCAAGCTTGCCAATTCGGTCTTAATCAGTTATTTGTCACTGCCTGGCACGACAGCTTGCATAGTTATCATACATTTATTTTCTTTTGTTGGGACCTATTGTAACACTCTTGCTGCCACAACAGGACACCTGAATTTCATGAAAGGAGGCTCTTTGTCTTGTGCTTTAGGCACGTGAGTTTAATGTGGCTATAGAACATGGCATTTCCACTTAAAAGCAAGCATACGAGTGTATATATGTATACCAATTGGTATTTGAACTTCATAGCTGAGTTTTCTGTCTCTTCCCTTGCCTGCTTTTGTTAGGCATTTGTTACAGGTTCAGACAACTGAAAAATATAAGCTGAGGTATAGTGTTTTCATATTGTAAATATTTTGAGTGTAGCTTGTGAAACATGGCTGATACACTTAAATAATTTCCATGTGTTTATTTGGAATAATTGGGGGAGGGGGTAATGTTTAGATAGGTCAAGGTTTTTTAGTCCAGCCTTCAAGACCTTTAATTATCTGGATTAAGTTTCAGTTTTCTTTGACAAGAAAGAAAGGAGGAATTTTCTACTTGTTTATCATATATCCACTGATTATCTAATGCCATTTGCTCTTCTGGATAGTCAGTTTACCAGGATGACTAAAGCAAAGTCCCGACTTCCACAGGGTTTTCAATCTAGTTGAGGAAATGGACAAAAATAAGCAAATAGTAGCAATGCAATAGGCCAATCACTGGTCCTACAAACAACTGGACATACAAAAGACTTTGGGAACAGTAAGAAGGGAGTAACAAATAATGTTTAACTGTTTCAGGGCTCCCCTTCCAATGAACAGCCAGGTTGTCTTTATTCCTTATACAAATACTGTTCTTAGCTGTTGAATGCTAGGGTCAAAAGACTTTGATATAACAGTGTTTTGAAATTGAATCATGGCTTGACCATGTAACAACTTTGTGACCTCAGGTAAGTTGCCGATTTTAAATTATTTGAATCCCAGACTCTTCATATTTAAAATGGTGTAATAATACTTACATCATGGTGTTATTGTAAAAATGAAATAAAAACTCATACTTAAGATACGTAGCTCAGTATCAGGCTCATGGTACCTGACCAATAAAATGCTAGCCAGATAGTGTATTTTCCTTTTGAGACATAATTCTTGCAATTTACTCTGTCTGGAGTTTTTTTTTTTTTTTTTTTTTTTTTCCATTTTTTGATGTTTAAATCTTACCATCATATTCTACCAGAAATCCTACCTGTTGTAGGAAGGATACCAATTTCTCTCCTTTGATTTTTAAACTCATTGACAACTATCCCCTTTAGACAAAAATAGAGTTTTAAAAATGTATTTATTTACTAAGATTTTAAGTTTACTGCAGGAAAATAACATGCCATACACATTTCTGTATCTCTTATAGCTCTTAACACAATGCTGGCACTGAGTAGTCTTCAATAAATGTCTGTTGAAGGAAATATTTTTATCAGCAGACATAACATTAATCTACAAGTAGAGGTGTTGAAGTGTATTCTGATCAATCATACAAGTAGAAATTCTTACCATGTAATTGACTCTGAATTCTCATCTTCTTTTCCTAAAGCCTGCCCATTTGTTGGTGAGGGATTGATTGCCATTTAATGGATTATAATTAAGCATGACTTTTTATAGTGTGCAAGGATTTTATCATTGTTTGGAGACAGCAAATCAATTAAGTGCATCAATCTATGTGTGAATAAATGGTTTGAACTATCTTCTTTGAATGTTTGTTAGGTGACTTTTCTATTTTATCCCATAGACCTGTCCACATCTACATCACATAGTATAATATTTTCATATCTCATATTTTTCAGGACAAAGGCCATGACATTTTTGTTTATGTGTCTCCAATGTTGTGCCTCTTACATAGCAAGTGTTCAATAATGTCTGTTGAATGATTGAGTGAATGAATAAATGAGGCAGTTCTGATAACAAGGAGAAAGTCTCTTAGCATGTAATCAACCTGGAATGAATTAGGAAAAGCAGTAACATTCCTCTAGAGAAAAATGAGATAGATCAAATGGGTTATATTTTAACCAGACCTAAAATGGCTCCAAATATTCTCAACCATGAATAACTCACAAGGTTGAACAATCAAGGAAAGAAGGAAGTAAAAAAATATAAAGTGAATGAATGAATACGATCCAGAATAACCTGTCCAAAATTCCATAGCTAGTTAAGTGGCTCAACAATGTTTCAAAACCAAGTCCTTTCCCAGTTAAACATTATTTGTTACTCCCTTCTTACTGTTCCCAAAGTCTTTTGTATGTCCAGTTGTTTGTAGGACCAGTGATTGGCCTATTGCATTGCTACTATTTGCTTATTTTTGTCCATTTCCTCAACTAGATTGAAAACCCTGTGGAAGTCGGGACTTTGCTTTAGTCATCCTGGTAAACTGACTATCCAGAAGAGCAAATGGCATTAGATAATCAGTGGATATATGATAAACAAGTAGAAAATTCCTCCTTTCTTTCTTGTCAAAGAAAACCTATCCAACAGAGCTTTCTGGGGTAATGGTTATAGTCTGTAACACAGGGTAGTTTAATTTTAATTTTAATTCAAGTGTAAAAATCCATGTATGGCTAGTGGATAGCCATATTAAATAGCACAGCTTTATACAATATTTCCTTTTTTTGCTGCCCCAGATAGTCTTCAAAAAGATTCACTGAATCCCTTTTCTTTCTATTAACATATCATCATACAATGAAACTTGCTCTATTTCTAGAACCATTTCTGCCTTTGTCATATCCCAGTATTTGGCTTACTTTCTGGGTTTCTCCCATCATGATGCCCAATTGTCTCAAACTCTAAAGTATTTTCTTGAGTCTCTGTCAAGACCAATATTAACCCTACTAGAGGTACTTTTAAAAAAAATAATAATTTCCTCCTCTTTCTTGTTTTTCCCTTTATGTTTCCCTGAGGTCTTCTTTTCCTTTTGATATTCAGAGGATTCCCAACATTCCCATGCCTGAAACTGGGAATAGAGACACAGGAAGATAACCAGAGAATTGTTCTCAAAGATTGTGTTAGTGATTAGCCAAAACAAACAAAAGGAGTGCAAGCTGTTTAGATTTATTGGGGTAGGAGAAAAGAAAGAGCCGAGGGTAAATATAAGTACCTGGTGAGTACTTGTATCAGATGACTAACAAATGAGTGTTTACTAAAAGGCAGGTGCTAAGCTCAATCCATTACACATGCTTTTAAATTTAACGATTATAACAGTTTCTCACAGGTTTTATTCCTTCCCACATTTTTCTCCTACTGAAACTAATGTCCAACTAATGGTCTTAAGTTGACCAGAATGTAAATGTCTGTCCTAAGATTTGAACCAAAGTTTGACTGCTTCATCTCTTACCCTGTAGGCATTTTGTAATTCTTGCCTAAGACTTTCCCCCAAATTGACATTTATTATGTTGCAGGTACTGGATCTTTCTTCACTGGCTCCCTCTCCAGAAGTTCACTCTTGGGTTAGCTTGTATGTCCTAGTGCTCCGTGATCCTTCCAGATGCTTCTGAATCTTTCTTATTTGTCAGCATAGACTCTTCCTTTTCCCTTTCAATAACCCAGCCTAACTCCATTAAAAAGGAACATTGTTAGTCTGTGCAGTTTGCATCAAATAACAAATCTTTGGTTGATGCAAAAAATTAGCCATTAAAAATCAGCCATCTGCTTCTCTAATCTCCTTAAAGTGCCATATCAAATTGGCAGATACCATTGGATTTTTGAGAAAAAAAAAAATCCTTTGTGTGAAAAACTGACATTAAAAGTTTATGTCCTCTTCTTGTGGCCCAATAAACAATATTAATGGCAAAGCATGCAAAGGATTAATAGTTCCTCTGTGCAAGAGGCTCAGTTATGGCAATCGAGGAATTCCTCAGGCTAAAATATGAGCCCTACAGTACCGTGAAGGCATAAATTATTTGGTTTTTCTTCTTGAAAGAGAGCCTGTCACTCTCAAGGCAATTTTTCTCTTTGATCCTTTCTACTGTAATTTCATGCACTGATTTCAATGAACTCTCCCATGTACAGTGTATTCTTCTTCCAACCCTTAGCCCTGCAAACCATCCTCCTCACCAGCCAGAAAGTAAACATGCTTCCAAGAAAGTTGGCATGTTTCCCTCCTCTGGTGTGCTCAAGATATGTTCAGGAGATTTTATGAGAATCGGGGACAGAACTGAGGCAATGTTTGAATGAGGACGTTTCTTAAGTAGGTGCCATCAAACTTTAAGCACATCTCTGGGAGGATTAGCACACAGTGATCCAGCTCTCCTGTTTTATAAATAAGGAGACTGCAGTCCAACATCATAAGAAAACACAACTAGTAATGGCACTTTGATTTGCACATTTTAGGTGCTTTGGTCAGTTCTTTCTGGAATGTTCTAGATTGCCTACTGCGCATCTTATTTTCTAGGAAACTGGCCCTAATCCAGAGCCGTTTAACATCTGTCTTTGACTAGACAGGAATAGGTTTGATTGTAGTCATCAGGCTTTACAAAATAAATAGGCAAAGTAAAGAGCAGCTGACTCTTCTCTGAGAGGGCCCCATTAGCCCCTCCTACACAATTTCCCTATTGAATATCCTAAATGTTACCTTAAGAAATTCAATCATTTAAAGCTTGAGAGGTTAGTGTTTACCAAAGTGGAATTTGGCATGCACATTGTTGTTATTATTCATAGTGTAAATATAATTATCATCTTTGGTAATGTTATTATTGGCAAGTTATTTAATATCTTTAAGTCTCAGTTTTCTCATCTTCAAAATGGGCATAATAATAGCAACCATGAGGAACTGATGTAAAGACTAAACTAGGAAGCTCCTTAAAGTGTCTCCCACAGGTGTAGCATACCGTGGTTCCCCCTTCTCCCTCCCAAAAAATGAAAGCCATTAACATTTGCTTTTCTAGAAATAAATAGACTGTCTACTAGGACAACAATGAAATGTTGAAGTGCATTCTGGGATTTCCATCTTTAAAAAGAATCTACTGAGTAAATGAATTAGAATGAAGTTATAGGAATCGTATCTGATGAAGGAGCTTGGGAACAGTCCAGAGAAAATGTATAGACTAGAGAGAGTATGTTACAGGATTTCTACTTCAGTCACATACTTGTAGATGGGACTACATTTGCACATTCCAAGGCAGAGCAATATGAACAAATATAAGTGAAAAATATGTGCAAAATGCCGTTTGGTTGACTTTGAGTATCTGGGCCAAAGACTTTTAACTAAGTTGTTAAGAGTCCTTGGCCCTAATGCCCGTCATACCTCTGGGGGCATTTGGAAAAGTGGGAAAGAGGGGCATTTGGCATTTGGTGCTTTCAGCTAGTAATTCCATAGGTCCTGCATTGCATAAGACAATCCCACATGTTGAAAAATTTTTCAGCCCCAAATGCTAAAAATGCATCCTCATTAAACATAGTATAAATATTGGGGATGGAAGGTAAAGGTATGGAGACATTAAGCTGATGGAACAACTGAAAAGGGCTGAGATCAGGATCCTCTTTTAAGCCACGTAAATAAGTAAAAATGTAAACTGAAGAAAGAATGTGCTATAAGGTAATAAATGGAAATATAATGATCATTTTCAATCTTCTCTACTGGTTTGGACCTCTACCCCACAACGAACATATCACTACCTCTCTGTAGCCAACAAAAGATAAAAGTTTATTCAATGATATCAAAAGCTACCCTTAGTTTTATCAGAGCCCTAGAGAACACAAAATTTGAGGTTATTACAAAATAAATATTTAAGAAATTAAATAAATACCACTACTTAGTGTTTGTTCACATCTCTATATATATTACAAAACAGCTTTACACAGTGGTTTATTCTGGGCCTCTGAAATAAGACAGTCTGGGTTTGCATCTGGTCTCACTATTTGTCTCTGTGATCCTAGCAACTTATTTACTTCTCCCTGTGCCATAGGTTTTTTTAAAAAATATATCATTTGTAATTTCATAGGGCTAATGAGAGAATGCCTTACTACATATGAAATGCTTGAAATTATCCCTAGCATAAAGTTGAGCATTCAATACGTTACCTATTATTATTATTAGTGATTATTCTAAGTGAGGCAAACTTATAAGAGAATTTGAGGAACACCTGCCAGATTATAGTGCAAAAATCTGACTGTAAAGGCAATAACCCTAAGAGAAAACAAAAGAAGACCTGAAATACAGGTCAAGGATTTGGACATCACCCAATCTCAAAATTATGGTATGAAATTCATGTCTTATTTCAGCTTGAAATTTAGGCTACAGTCAAAAACATATTCTAATGTCTTATCTTAATTTATTTTTCTTCAATTTAACACAGAAACTAGGCCATCCCTATTTGGGAAAGTGGCACCACAACTTCCTTCTTGAAATGTGTTTTGTCCCTCACTCCTCTAATTTTCTTTTCCTGACTTTTTCTATTCTATTTCTCTGTGATCTTGCTTTAATTATAAACTAAGATCTTGACTGTTTCTGAAAGGGAAGAAACAAAGAAAAACTAAGTGCTCTTTACCTATTCCCTGAAACTCAAAAAAAAAAAAAAATGTGTAGTACTTTCTGGTTAGACGACTGATACTTAATGGGTATGTGGGTTGGAGGTTACAGGGAGAGAAAGACAGTGAATGGACTTTTTTGGGAGAGACGGATTGGAACAGGATGTAAACATTTGATTTCCTTGGACTAGGAGAGCAATCACATGGTCAAAGTGCCTTAGTTTTATTCTTGCTCCAACTTTTATATAAAATTGGGAAATTACATGCAATTTCTGGATCTGAGTATTTTACTCTTTGTAAAATGGGTGTTAATAATGACCATATTTTTTAGAGACATTTTTGCAAAAATGTGGACTGGTATTGGTATGACTTTTTATACTTTAAGACACTAATGGTTTCTTATGTATTATTATTTGATTATTCAGTTATGGTGCACTAAATGAGACTAAATTATAGTGATGGTCCATCATATTCTGTGTTGCCACACTGCTATTTAATTGCCTGGCTGGCATATTAATTCTTAAGTAACCCAGATGTCTCCAGACCTCATTAATTGCTGGGTATCAATGAGGTCACACAGCATTTCTGCTCACATTTTGATGGCTTATTGCTCAGATCTGCTGGGACATAACTCAGTTTCCAACAAAGCACCTGCTTCAACCTAAGAAGCTTTTCTTGGTGTCTACAAGGCGTATTCAACCTGTGCTCAAGATTAAATGCTCACTTCTTCTCTGCTGTTTCACGCTGGTCTAAAGACATTCAGTTATCTGTTTTTTACTCTGAGAATCTGACAGTATCATCAATGTTCTGCCCCTATTTAATGTGGAGAACACTGTTCTAATTGGGATTCTGTCTCCTGGGCACTGAGAGATGCAAACCTTTAGAGGAACCAAATGATACCACATTGCCTTCAGTCTTTATTGGAACCCGGCTGTCCTCTGTTCTCAGCAGAAATGGTGGGAAATCCTGCAGAGAGGTCAGCATGAGTATGAAAGGCTTTTCAGACTGGGTGCTATTTAACACAACATCATTTCCAGTTTCCCATCTCTCCCTTTTCTCTACTAAGCAACAGAACACGAACTTTCCATTTGAAGGTTTCCTTACTCCTGTGCAAAACATTTACATGAATGAGAGTCACAGTTCTCTGACTGGTGCCAATGCAAAAGTAAAACAGAAGTGGCAGCAGAAGTAGCAACAGCAGCAGCAATAGCAGAAGCAGCAACGTCGATGGTAGTAATAGCAATGAGAATAATAGCCAATAGTGGATGGCTGACTGTGAACCTAGCACTCTGCTAAGTATTTTGCATTTGTTATCTTATTTTGTCCTCACAAGCCCTCTTTGAGGTTGGTGTTATTTATAAGAATCATATAATCTTTTCTCACCACTTTATTTCTGATGAGCCACTGGAGAATATAGCTTAGATCAGTAACCAGGCTGACTTCTCTTTACAGTGTATGAAGTGGAAAGATGCGACACACAGGGCTTAATATAGTTAACCAGCTTCTGGCTTTCCCAATGAGATGATCAGAACACAGGTTACCTCAAGCCCTGTATTAGTCCACTTCTGTTGCTTATAACAGAATACCTGAAACTGGGTAGCTTATAAAAAAAATAGAATTTATTTCTTTCAGTTTGAGGCTAGGAAGGCCAAGGTCCAGGGAACACATCTGGTGAGGACCTTTTCCTTGGTGGTGGTTCTCTACAGAAACACAGGGCATCACCTGGTCAGACTGGACTGAGCAAGAGAGAACTAATCTCCTCACTTTCTCTCCTTTAAAAGCCATCAGAACCATGCCTGTCACTCCGTGAATGGATGGATCCTTTCACAGGGCACAGTCCTATCAATCTGATCACCTCTTAAAGGCTCCATCTTTCAAATACCATGACTGGACTTGCCACCCTCTTAATACTGTTACAGTGGAGATCAAGTGTCAATGAATTTTGGGGGAACATTCAATCCACAGCATGTCCTCTCTTCAGGGAGGCAGATCTGAAAAGAGAGAGAGGAAGGAATTGACAGGCATACTCAGTTCTTTAAAAATTCACCAATTAGATAAATCCCACTTCTTTTCAGATGTGGAGTGGATGAAGGTGTGGAGAGAAGCTAGAGAGTCCCTTTTGTACATTTCCCTCCTGGAAGTGGGCTGCACATTTCTTTTCTACTGTGGTCACATGAGGCAGGTGAAATCAGTGTCCCCGACTCCACCCCACAATAGCCGCTATTATGATCTCCATTTCACAGATAAGGAAACAAAGATTTTGAAAGTGAATCAAACCTCCAGGGTCACACATAAAAAAGTAACAGATTGAGACTTTGATCCCAGGTCACTCTGATCCCAGCATCTGTGCTTACAGCACTCCCCGTAATGCCCTACATCATTTGATGAAGGGTGCAGGTGAATGAAGGAGTTTGGGCTGATTCCAGACTTATAAGAATTACTGTTTTTAAAAATTATCACTGGGTTAAACACACCCTAATTAATAAACATGAAGACTAGTTGGTGAGGAGTAAATATATTCAAGGAAGGTGATGTTACGGAATTCACTTGCATATGCTAGAAGTACTAATACTATTGAAAACATGCCTTGTTGCTGTTACAAATGTGTGATGTGGTATTTCCTGAATACAAAATGTGGTAGGACACTCTGTGGTTGCGTAAAGTATAAATGTGGCAGACTCATTTACACAGATTTTGGCAAGTCCTCAATATTTCCTTTCAAGTTCATTGCCTCTAACTGCAAAGTGTAACAACCCATAAGGTATAAGGAAACTGCTGAAACTCTTTTTGAGTGCTATCATATTTTTAAATTTAGCATTGTTACAAGGTTGCAAAATTGTGATCACCCTGGAAACAGTGGTGGCCTGTTTCTGGAAAGAGCAAAGATCTGAAAGAGAGAGGTTGATGCTTCCCCCCCCACACACACACTTATCACTGTATTCACTGAGACATTGTACTTGGATCATTCTTCAAAGTCATCCATCTTTGGGAAGCCTCTCTAAAGATAACTTTTTGCAAAGCTAATTCCTAGCAATATCTAGAACAACACCCTTTTACCCCTAACCTCAGAGTAAAAAGTCTTCTCTGTTGTTGTGAATCCACTGAGTGATCTCAGCATCTATGGAGATGTAGTTTGGCAACTTTATTTTTTTTGCCTCTTTTCACAGATGGCTCCCAAAAACAATATGAATGGTGCTGATTTTGACATACAAGAAGTTTGACTAATGGAAAATTATATCTGAAAAACATTTGGAGGTTTTTGCAGTTGCTCTTTATAAATTTCTAAATGTCAACGTTGAGTTTCTCATGTCCACTAAAAAGTCATTACTTTAAGTGATATTGCAATCATTGTGTTTCCATTGTTTAAAATCATACTAGAAGTAGTCCTGTTGGGGCAAATAGAAAAGCATAACATATAGGTACATTGCCATAATGACCTATGCCAGGTCTGATAAAAATCTCTATTGATTTCCTAGGGCTGCTCTAAATTATTACAAACTGGGTAGCTCAAAAATTTATTCTTACAGGTTTTAAGGCAAGAAGTCTGAAATCAGATGTCAGCAGGATCTTGCTTTTCCTGAAGACTCCAGGAAAGAATCCTTCCTTTCCTCTCCCTCGCTCCTGTTGGCTACCTGCAACTCTTGGCATTTCTTGGCTTATAGCTACATCTTTCCAATCTCTGCCTCCATTATCACATCTTCTTCTTTCTGTGTGTCTTCACATGATCTTCTTATAAAGACATCAGTCATTGGATTTCAAGCTTACCCTAACCCAGCATGACCTTGTCTTACCTAATTACATCTGCAAAGATACTATTTCCAAATGACGTCACATTCAGAAGTTCCAGGTGGACATGAATTTTGGGGGTACACCATTTAGCCTAGTACAAATCCCAAATGCAGTATTAAACAAAGCTTGTTCATAACATTTTTTTTTTTTTACTCCTCCAATGGTAGTGTTCTGCAAAGGAAAGCTGCCAACATATCAAGCCATATAGAACCCAGTGAAAAACTGGCTCTGTTGAATGGCTGTTAAGAATAAGCCCAAACTGAATACTTGCACAAGAACAGTTAATGTAGATTGGCATTTTAGATTCAAAAGGGAAAACCTCTCAACAAGAAAATTCACTACATGGCTTACCTTACACATGAGGAACAGAGGCTTGGGTGGCTAATGCCACTTTGCGAGTCATTCTGCTAAGAGTCATGAATTCTAAAACAAACATGTTGTAGTGCCCATATTCGCTTTTATATTTTTCCTTCTCAAATGGTTTACTCCTACTTCTATTTTTCTGTAGTTCGTTAAATACTTAACACTAACTGCCACATATTGAAGCTATTTATAGACATTTATTTTTCTCTTTTATTCTATCTACTGGCCAGGTGACTTTGAGCAAGCTGCTTATAAATAATAATGACACTTTCGATATAAGATTTTATGATAATTTCATGAAATAATTAGGTAAAACACCACAATGCTTAAAAATTTGTAAACACTAAAATAATATTATATTAATTTTTAGAGAACTGAATTACTGTTAATAAACACACCTACTGAAACATGTGAACATGGTTATCAGTGCTTGATATTTGGCACATAGCCAATACATATCCGAATATGTGTTCACTTTCTTCTTTTCTGAGGTATTACAGGAACTTGATGGAAGGGAATGTCTATCACTTTTAAGACTAATATAGTGCCTTGGGTTATAGAGGTCATCAGTAAATACTGAATGCACAAATAAATGGGAATTGTAACATCAGAAGTGATAGGGACAATCACCAGGTCATCATTTCTTATAGTGACAATCAAACCTGGGCATCGTCTATGCCTCTATCACCTCAGACCATTCCCAACACATATTAAGTGCTCAATAAGTATTTGTAGAATTATTCATTTTATTAAAATTTCTTGAGGTGTCTGTTTATTGCAGACTCCCAGCATCCACCTCAGACACACTGAAGGAGGGGGTGGGGCAGGGAGAAATGCTACATTAAACAGATCTTATAAGCTGTACTCATGAACTCCAAAGTTTGACAGTCATTGATTTAAGGCATTTTCCAAGTCTCTTTAACAAGTTTATAGAAAATGTTAGCTTCTTATATCATTAAGTCTTTCATTAAATGAAGTTATGTTCACTCACTCATCCATTCAATTGATAATTATTTATTAAGTAACTACTATATGCCAGGTACTTTGCTAGGAACACTGTAATGATGAAGGCAAACATGGTCCTTGCTCACATGGAGCTACAGTGTAATGGGGAGAGGGGATATTCATGAAGCAAATATTTATCCATATTACTATATGTAGTGGATTGAATTATGTCCCCCCCAAACTCACTAAAGCTTTAATTATGTCCCTCAAGTTTTATGTATTAGAAACTCAGCCCCCCTGTGACTGTGAAGAGGGTGGGAAATCCTATCAGGGTAATTGAAAGGTGGGGCCTTGAAGAGGTGATTGGATTGTAGGACTGTGCAGTAGTGAATGGATTAAAAATGGTGGTCAGGGGCCTGGTTCTGAGGGCTGTAAAAGGAAAGTGCATGAGGAACTCTCTCTGTCTCTCTGTTTCCACCATCTTGCAATGTGAGACCCCTGAGTCACTGTCACCACCACCAGATGGACTTTGGAGTTACCAGCCTCAGAAATTGAAAGCAATAAATTTTGTTTTCTTTATAAATCGCCCAGTTCCAGGTATTTTGTTATAAGCAAGAGAAACAGACTAAAACACTATATATGTTCATGGTAAGAATTGTTATGAAGGGAGAGCATGCAAACACTGGGATTATAGACAGGAGATTTAAAATAATTTGAAATGGAAATAATGCGGTGAAGATTTTCCAGGGGCATGACTATTTGATACCTGAGGAATGAGTAATTAACCATAGGAAGAAAGGGAGGAATTTGTTCTAGGTAGAAGATTAGCAAATATAAAGGTCCTGGAACAGAAAGGATTTTGAATGTCTTTCAAGAAACTTAAGAAAGGTATGTGCTTGAGGCACAGTGATCCAGAAAGAAACCATCAGGAGGTGAGGGTGGTGACAGGCAGGGGGGTACCAGATTGGGCAGGAGCCTGTGGGCCTTGGATGTCAAGCATTAAGGACAATGCCTCTCTTCTCACTTTGGCACTCGGGAAACGTCACTGGAACCTTGAGCCAGCCATTCAAAAGCTAAAGCCTAATTGTCTCTCTTAAATGATTCATCTTTCTTAGTGCCCTGTGTTTTTTTAAATTCTATTTTGTGTTGTCTTAAAGGGACTACTAACCTTGCATATGCAGGAGAATATCTCCAACCATCCGGATGTTTGCTCTCTATTGTACAAATCTGCAAACTCAGTAATTAATTTCCACAATGTATGCAGTTTTATTCAGATATTAATTTTTTAAAATGCAGCTTCTGGATAGATATACTCAGAATAGTACCAAAAAAAGAGAAAATTTCCAACATGTATTTTGTATCCATTACACAGTTTTCCTTGGAGAGGTTTCTGTCATTAACATAACACAGCATATTATAGTTCCTTAAGTATGTTAATTTTGGGGTATGGTCCAAATAAATAAAATATTCATATCCAGGGTTAGCACAATTAAAGACATTCACAACATCATTCCGTGCTAATTGTGGAAGTGTGGGGAAGCAGACTTCTAATTACCGGAGCTCTGGTTATGTGTTTACTGAGGAACGTGTTCAATCACAGGCCAGCAGTCTGGCCCAGCTGTTACTTAGGTGCAGGCAATTATAGACAAGGTTGGAACACTTCTTTTTTAGGATTTTTCTTTCTGATTTTTTTTTTTTTTCTGCTATCACTTATTCTGGATTAGGCTGGTTGCGGTGAATTTGCAAAATCAAAGTCAAGGCACTTTTTATCTTTGGTGCATTTTTATCCCTCCTTTATAGATTCTTCTTGACCCTTGCTTTTCACTCAGACATGCAATGCCCAATGTTATCTCTTGCCTAGCTTTTCCAACCACAGTATTGCCCATGCCATACACATCATCAAAACTTAGTTGCCATGTATCTTATTTGTCCCAGGTTCTTCTAATTCTTTCCCAATGAGCTAGCTATGAAATAAGTGGTGGAATCTTGGAACCAGAGTCAAAGGCTCTGAGTGCAAATCTAGGCACCAAACTTATTAATTTGTTAGGGTCATAAAAATACCTATATCACAGGATTTTATTAGACCTGTATACATGTAAATGTATTTTGTAAGCTGCAAGTTCTGTGTAGATATTTTATATTTTTACTAAGTGAGTTTTTGTGGGTGTAGATTAAGTCAGTATTTGCTTATTAATTAAGTAATGGATAATTCAAGTAATATTTTAATCCTTGTAGTTGTCTTTTCTAAAGAGCAACCAAAATACCACTGCTTCTGATCACCTAGGTACTTGATTAGATGCATTGCCAGACCTACTATCTGTAAATCTTCAGAGATCAGGACTGGTGATCTGCATTTTAACAAAGCATCTAATGATGTTGCACAGAAGGGCTTGAGAACTTCTGCCTTCTGGATGAGTTTTGGGCACAGAAGCACACCTGTTAGCTAGTCTTGGTAGGTTAAGATAGCCTTTAGCATTAGAGAGGTCCTGCAATGGCAATTACTTTATATGGACCGCCTGGGTTTGGGGTTTGTACTAGTTCTGTGATGAGGTTTTGTGTAATGGATCGGTTGCTACTTAAAAAAGGACTAAAGCAGATGTTCCTCAGCACTCTTTCCTAAATAAGGTGTTCTGCTTTAAAGATGATAGTGTCTATGCTGAAAGGGAAATATTTATGCAGACTGTTAGACCAGTTTTGCTATTTTTCAGCTTCTTAGGAACACATCTTGAAGGAAGGTAAGCAGTCCACCCCAAGAGAGGCAGTTCCTTGAAATATATGTTCATTTTTCTTCTATCTGTTGCTCTGCTACTATCAACACACAGCTTCCATCTCATGGCCCAAGATAGCTGATTGAGCCTCATTCATCAATGATTCAATCTTTTCAGCAGGGAGAAAGAAAGGCAATGAAAGCTATACCCCATTGAGTATACTTTGCTGAAAGGAGGGTTGGGAAATGTTAACTTTATTCTAAGCAGCCATTTGTACAGCTAAGAAAGAAGGGGGGATGGATACTGAGGGACAAATAGTAATCACTGTGACAGCACCCACTGCATGGGCTGTCCCTGTTACCACAGAGAAAATATGTCAAAAATCTTAACCTAATAAGATAGTTTATAGTGGCATTTGATTGGACATGCATGCATGGGCATGCCTTTTCATATTTTTACAGGCAAAATGATATGCACTCACTGCTTTTTTTTCTTTCAAAAAAAGTACATTTATGTCACTTGCATGATAAGATTATAAGTGCATAAAACCTATGTACTCAGTAACTCTAATGAGCTATTTTAAATATCTTTTATTTTCTTGGGTTATGAATATTACTGCTTTTCAACTGCAAGAAATGGAGTTGTATTCATGGGCTTATTTTGATAGCATACTTGTATATAAGTTAGGAATCACAATGACTGGATGTCAGGTTCAGCCCTAGAGCTGGGCCCCTGGACTTTGGATTGTGGTTCAAGATTGAAGGGAGCCCTAGGGATTCCATCATCCTTAGTGGCAAAATTCATTGCCTCTGGGTTGTTATGTTGATTCATATTCTCTGATTTTTGTATTAGGTTGTAATATCTAATCACTATTTTAGTTGTATAGTCTCCTAGCATATATTTGTGGTTTTTTTCTCTGTGATTCTTTTCCACTGTTATACATATTACTAAATAAATTAATGTCATTGGATCTCATAGTTGCACTACATTAAGAAAATCCAATTGTCTCAAGTAATTATTGGCATCGCTTTTAGGTAAGTCCCCCCCCCCCCGCAGACCTTTTTCTTTTTTGAATACCGTGCCACTCTCTCCATTCCTGGCCAGACTGTAGGTAGGCTGCATAGAAGTCATCACGGTCCAAATTACCTGTGAAAAAAGAGGCAGGATCTTATATTTAGACCTAAACTTTTCAAACTTGGCTGGACATCAAAATTACTTGTTAAATTAATCATTAAATATACTCATATGACTTTGGATGCACAGCCAGGTTTGGGAACTATGATATAGCTATTGATTTTTAAGAGACTTCTTAGGGCCATTTCTTTCATCAAGAGACCTTCATCCTGGTCTTTTGATGTCTTTAAAATCTCTGTTTAATTGGCTTCTTCGGGTAAGGATCATTGTGTAATTGGCTATTTGTTTCTTGCTTGTCCTTCACTATTGATCAACTGAACTAACTGGCAATTTTTTTATGTCTTTCCTACTTTACCAAATACCTTCCTATCCATTTGGCTAACTCAACTCATTGTTCAAGACACATTTTAAGCAGAGCAAACTCTTGTTAACTCTTTTTTTTTTATCAGGACAGGTCTATTGGTCCCTTCTGTTTTCCCAGAGTACTCTGTGCTGTACTTTTAGCATAGTACTTACCTTACTCTACCATGATTGTTGAAGGAAGGTCCTTTAAATGGTCTTTAAATAGAAACACAGCAGTAGGTATAAATTTACAGGTAGATTCAAATTGCCCAGCTCTAGTGAATATATTGTCCTAAGTGTCAGGCTTGTACCTAGATTTTCAGTGTGTCTTTTCTGGGACCCATTATCTTTACTCTATCTCTAACACAACCCCCACCAAAAACAAATGATCAAACTTCTTGATATACCTCCTATTTCTTTGTCTATTATTCATTTCTACTTTCCCAGTGCCTTATAAAAATCCTGAAATATAGAAAGGACTGAACATATATTTGCTGAATGGATATATAAGCATATATTTTTTCAAATGCCAGGCAAAAATCTTAAAGCATTGTATAAAGTATGTGTTATATGATTCTATAAAAATAAATCTATTTCAATTCACTCTCTGCTTCCCTAACCAGATATCTTTTGATGCCTTCCATAGCAAATTTTATGTATTTCTCTGCTGGTTATAGAACAAGAAGCTTTTTAAAAAATATCAATGAGAATGATTGTGAGAATGGAGCAAATATGTCAAATATTACACTGTGATTGGAAAAGTGATCTACTGAGATTAACCTGAAATGCCTCATCCCAGAAGAATGGTTGGTAACTTCACTGAAATATGCTTATCTTCGCCAACAAAGAGGTTTCAGATATTCAGCCACTGAAACTACCGATTTTAACTGTGGGGATAGGGTAGTGTCTAAAAAACTCCCTAGCAAATTGTAAAGAGTTCTTAACCAGGAAATCACTCATGGTATTTTGTCTAGAGTGCTTAGGGTAATATATGATTACAATCAACAATATCTTAGACATTTCTATGCTGATTTTTGATGGGCACCTACATTCAATAAGTACAAAATGCCCTGTAATTTTTTTTTTTTATCTCTTTGAATGACATAAACAACCCTCTAGTCTCCCACAATGGAAGTCTCATCTTTCTTATTTTCTCCCTTTGTTTCTCTATCACTGCCCAATACCCTTTAAACAGATATCAGATATTGTTGGTTGTCCTTCAAAAATCTCTTTGTTTCGATCACTGCTCTGTAATTCCACTGGCACTGATTTAGTTCAGGTGCTCCTCATTTCTCATCACCAGCCTCCAAGCTTAATCCTCTGCTTCTAATGTCTCCCCATTCTAGTCTTTCTTGCCTCCACCTACTTTAGGGAGTTACTCCTAAAGTAATATAATGATTACATGTCCACCTGCCTTTAAAAAATTGTTATTTTCGCATTGCCTAAAAGATATTGCCTAGTTATCTACGTGGGGGGATAGAAAGCTTTTATCAGTCAATAAAGACATTTAGCCCCAGGAGCCTGCTTTGCATATAGTCATAAAATCTATATATACTTAAGAAAAAATAACATTATTAGCCTAATGCTACTGTAAAGTAGCACAGTGTGGATACATGTACCAACTGAGAATTTACAGGAAATGAAGCAATTCTCTAAAGACTTGAATGCTATGATATTAGATTGCTAATTTTAAAGTAAATATTAGTTTATAAAGCTCTGCTATACTGGCTATTTCCTGGTCCATGAAGGAATAAAGACAAAGGAATGAATAACCACAACATTTTTATATACCAGGGTGATTTCTGTTACTTCCATAGAAACTTTGATTGTTAAGACCACAGAAAATCTATTCAAGTGTTCTTTGTGATGGGTGTTCATATCCTGATTAGCAGATGAAGATATTATTTGGTTTGTGAGGAATAGAATGCTCTAGATGGAAAAGGAGGTGTCCCATAAGTCAAAGTAAGGAAAGTTTAAGTTATAGAAACGGTAAAAAACAAAGAACTACAAAAATTAAGACTAGGAAAATACTTTCAGTACATGGTAGGTAGAATAAATGTGTATTTGACTTAAGGAAAGAAACTGATGATTAAATTTCAAAGGTATCTCTGCAAACAGTTTTAACAATTTTATTTTTTAAATCATAAAAATAAATCACGAACAGAAAAAGGACACCAGTGGCAATCCAAATATAGTCGGCAGTTCAAGAAATTGCATTGTGCCAATGTTAATTTCTAAGTTTTAATAATAATAATGATTATATGAGCTCTTAATTTCTTTTCTTTTCTTTTTTTTTTTTTTGGTGGCTGGCTAGCATGGGAACCGAACCCTTGAGCATGGGGTTACAAGACTGCGCTCTAACCAACTGAACAAACCAGCCAGCCTGATTACATAAGCTCTTAGCATTAGAGGAAACTGTAAGGGGCATATGGGAATTCTATACTATTTTTGAAACTTTTCTGTAAGTCTGAAAGTATTTAAAAATAAAAAGTTAAAAAGTAAATAAGCCTTGAAAAAGCACTTATGACTTCTTCCTCTAATCTTTGAGTGCAACCTTGAAGATGCCATGTGTTCTGGCCTTGAGTGCCATCTATACTGTCCCCATCACTTCTTTGTTTTTCCCTTGAAGCATTTAACTAATTACAAAGTAACTGACGGTCGAGTTCAATGAACAGTGATTTTTACATATACGTACACAAATACACACACACACAAACGTATGTATATTTGAAAAGTCTAAGCCAAGATGTTATAACATCAGGTTCTTGGAAGGCAAATGTGACATGAATATTTTCTAAAGAAAATTGTGTAGGCTTCCAACATAAGAGAGAGCACATGCTGGAACTTGAAATTTTCCATCAGGTGATTTCAGTTTTTCGAATAAGGACATATCTAACTGTTATAACTTCAAAGGGTTGAAAAACCATGTGAAATCATCTACTCTAAGGGTTCCTAAAATCTGATCTAAGAGAAGGTGCTACTCTCTGGCAAAGATCTATTGGCCTGTGGGGAAATTATCTTCCCTACTAGGTCTTTGTTTTTAATTTGATTAATTTATTTTTCTTTTAATATTTCTCCTTCAACTTTCTTTTATACTATTCTTTTGTTCATTTCATAACTTCCTAATTCTTAGGATTTAAACTTTTTTTTCCCTAATGTATGCTAGGCTATAAATGTCCCTCTAAGTGGCATAGTTATTCTCTTTTAATTTCTTTCTTGACCAATAAACTATTTATGCATGTATTTCTCAAATTAAATTTTTTAGTTATTTTTTACTTATTAGCATAATTGTATCGTGGATAACAATCTTTGTAGTCTGTATCCTACCAAGCATTTGAAATTTGTTGAGACTTGTTTTGTCGCCCAATAGGTGGGTAAATACCATATACTTATATGTGTGCTTGAAAAAAAGTGTATTCTGTATTTATGGATGCAGCAGTCTGTATAAGTCCATTAGAGCAAGTTCATTATCATGCTCTTTAAATTGGCCAATTAATTATTTTTAACCTGCTTGATCAATTACTGAGAAAAGGTTGAATCTCCAACTGACAACAAATTTGACTATTTCTCGTTGTAGTTTTCTGAACTTACATATATAATATTATATATATATATATATATATACACACTCACATAATTGCAATCACACAAGTTTATAATTATTATATCTTCCTGGACAATTATATACTGACTCTTTTTAGCTCTAGTGATTACCATGAAATCTATTTTGCTTGATTATACTATAAGTATATAAACTCGTTTTTGGCTATTAAAAATGCACGTGCCTCAGT
This sequence comes from Cynocephalus volans, assembly GCF_027409185.1. Taxonomy (NCBI): domain Eukaryota; kingdom Metazoa; phylum Chordata; class Mammalia; order Dermoptera; family Cynocephalidae; genus Cynocephalus; species Cynocephalus volans. Next base: position 140,331,528 of record NC_084463.1, on the reverse strand, counting down.
TTAATTATAATATCAATAGATAAATACCAGCATTTCATATAAAAGACTAGAAATTTTTAAATCAACCAACAGTGAGGCCATTCAACACACATTAAGTACCACCCAAACATTTAGTATATGTGCAGAAAATACATATTTTGTCATGTCTTCAGAAACTACTTCTAAGACATCACTATTAAGATACCATATGAACTTAACCCATAGGAAGGGCTGGCCCATGGCTCACGTGGGGGAGTGTGGTGCTGATAACACCAAGGCCACAGGTTCGGATCCCTACATAGGGATGGCCGGTTAGCTCACTTGGGAGAGCTTGGTGCTGACAACACCAAGTCAAGTGTTAGGATCCCCTTGCCAGTCATCTTTAAACACACACACACACACACACACACACACACACACACACACACATGATTTTCTTGATGAAATAACTGTCTCTCACCCAATAAAATGCATTGAAAAATGACAAACTTTTGGAATGTTTTAACTATAACAATTTTGACAAGACAAGATTTACTATTTTTTTTTCTAACACCTACTTGTCAACTTCCCCAATTGTCCTATTATTAAGTGTATGGGAATAAATTCTACTATTTTATGGGGTATTAAATGAGACAAATGGGAAAGGTATTAACATAAAAACCTATTCTTTGTACTACTAAAATGAATGAATAAAACAGGTAGGATAAAAATATATCTAAATCAAAGAGACTAGCATACCTTATATTATTCTTAAGTGGGCATTATTTATTCTGAAAAATATTTACTGCCTCCTAATAAAATACTCATAGAAAAATTGAGTATGCATTAGCAGGATCTTAAACAGTTCAAAACCATATATCATAGTCACCTTCATGAATCTATCAAAAAATAGATTATAGTTCTCTGGTGTGCAGACTACAGCTTTGCACTTTAAACTTTTATAGGTCTTTCCAATAATGTATGTGACTAGCAGCAGCAAAAACAACTTAAAGGCTAAGGTCGATAAAGCCTAAGACCTAAGACAGAGTCAAGGTCAACCTGCATGAAAACTTGACCTACTTTCTATTTCCATCCAACCATGTCACAAACTTTGTGCTGGTTAATATTTGACTGATATGTCTTTTTCATCTTTTTAATTGTAACATGTCTGTTTTCTTACGTTTTAAGTAAATGTCTTGTAAACAACAAAGAGTTGGATTTGTTTCCAGTCTGCTTGTCTTTTAACTGGATCATTGAGTTAATTTACATTTGCTGCAATTTTTTAAATGTTTGGATTTATTTCTGCTATCAAAGTTCACGCCCTCTATTTGTCCTGTTTTGCACATGTTTATATGTTTTTCTTTTTCTCCTTTTTTTTTTTTTTTGTTTCTGACAGCTATCACTTTCTTTTGGATTGATTTTCAATTACCATTTTATGCTTTCACATCTACAGGTGTTGATTTTATGTAACCAATTTTTTTAATGTTTACCTTAGGAATTTTAAATTGTATGCATATCAGTATCTTCACTGTACATCTAGACAATAAAAGACCCTATTTTAATATGGCCACCTCCGTTATGATGTATACAATTATGACCAAGTATTTTAGTTCTATTATTATTTTTATGAGTCTACAACACTAATATTTTAGTATTCTATAGTCATGGTTTGTTAGTTTTGCTTATGTATATAAGTTTAGATGGTCTTTACTTCTTCCTTGAAATCCCATATTTTACATATAAAATCTTTTTTTCCACCTGAAGTTTATTATTACTTAATGGATTAATTAATAAAAAAAAATTATTGACAGCCTATTATATCCAAAGAAATATTCTAGATGTTATAATTGCAGTAATAAACAATGTAAATGAAAAATTTTACTCATCCTATGGAATTTTCTTTAGTTATAATCTGTTTATAGCAAAGCAAGTACTGTTTGTCTAAAAGTAATTTATTTTTTTTGCCCTTATTTTCAAAAGCTAGTTTTGTTGGGTTTACAATCAGAGCTTCGCTTTGATTTCTTTTCAGCGTTTTTAAAGTAATGTTTCATTCTTTTTGATTTGGATTGTTTGTGAGAAGCCAGCTGTCGATATAATTATTCTTCTAACACAATATCTCTGGAGGGTTTTAAGATCTTCTAATTATCCTTGGTAATCTTCAGTTTTACTATAATGTGTTCATATATATATATTCTGCTTAGAATTTTTTAGGCATTCCTGGATTATTTTTCATTAGTTATAAAAAATGATCAGTCATTACCTATTCAAATACTTTACTCCTATCTTTCATTAAGCTTTTATATTCTGTACTGCATTATGAAATATTTCTTTACGTTTATCATTTTTACTGTTCTCTTATTTATGCTATCAAATTAGCACGTACAAATATACTTAAGTGTAGACTAATAGATAGATTTCATGAGCTGCTGTAGATTAATGCCTCCCAAAATTCAGTGAACCTTGATCCCCTTTGTAAGGGTGTTAGGAGTGTAGGAAATCAGACTATGGAAGGGATGAAAGATGATGTCTTTAAGAGGTAGTTAGATGATGACAACTATGCCCTCATGAACAGATTAACACATTTGTGTAGTAATCAGTAAATGGTTCAGTAGGTTGTCGTGTGAGTGGCACTTGTGGCTTTATAAGGACAGTTAGTGTTAAAGAGCTGCTGCTATCCTCACCATGTGACACTCTGCATCTCCATGGACTCCTGTAGAGAGTTCCCACTCGAAGGCCCTCACCAGATGTGCCCCTTAGAATGTGGACTTTCAGCTTCCAAAACTGTAATAAATAAATTACATTTTTTTCTTTGTAAATTATTCGGTTTCACTTATTCTGTTATAAGCAACACACACCCACAACCACACATCTGCTGAATTAGCAGAGCAAATGAGAGAAATACACACACACACACACACACACACACACACACAGAGTCATGCACTGAATAACGATGTTTAAGTCAACCATTGACCATGTATATGACAGTAGTTCCATAAGATTATAACGGCTATACTGTATAGCCTAGGCATGTAGTAGGCTATTCCGTATAGGTTTGTATGAGTACACTCTATGATGTTTAGACAATGACAGAATTGCCTAATGATTCATTTCTCAGAACATATCTCCATCCTTGAGACATATGACTGACTGTGTGTATATATACATACATACAGATGTATACACACACACATACACAGAGACAGAGATAGAGAAAACAAAAGAGACAGACAGATTTTATTTATAGAATCTCCATTTGATACCTTTCCGAATATGCATATTCACTTCATATATGTGTCTGTACATTGGATTCTTTAAAATTTTAGTGTTTCATATTTATTTTTAAAAGTTTTACTTGAAAATTTTTCAAATATTTTTATTCATTTTAGAATCGTTTATTATTTTTAATTTTTTCCGGTATTTTTTTTTTTAACCATTACTGAGGCTACTTAATATTTGGTTTCTGGTCATTATATTAGCTGAAGTCTTCAAATGTATGATTTTTCTATTATTTTTCTAATGGCTTTCATTTATGATGCCTTCTTTTCTTGGGCATTTAACAGTGAGATTCCATCTCTTGAACTTTATTTGTGAGAGTTTTTCATGATGTAGGTTATAAGTGGGTGTCTCCAAAAACCATATATATTTGCTTCTCCTACATGCCTAGGGACACTGTTGTCCAGAACCACTTTAAATTACATTTGTTGCTTGAGATTTTCAGACTATGCAGGTAGTGTGATTTTACATGGCTATAGTGTCTGAAAGTTGGCTTATGATATGGATTCTTAAAAAAGGACATTTTTCTGCTCCATTTCTAACCACTGCTTATACTGACACATTTCCTTGGAATCCCCAGAAAATGGAGTAGGTGTGTGTCTAATCTCTCCCAACATTGCAGATGTAGTTCTGTCATCTGTCTCATACTCTCATTGAGATTGTGCATCTGAGGTTCATGTTAAACAGATTGGGAAGATTTCCTCCAAATGAAATTCAACTTCAGTCTTTTATTTTTTATTTATAGGTTCCTTCTTTCACTTAGCCTTTGTTCTGTTTACCTTCCTGCTAGCTTATCTATGCATTTCAATAGGGTTTACTTAATCATTTACTCAGTTGTTAAATGTAAATTTTCCTTTATATTTTTAAAATCCTGTACAAGTAAATTTTTACTGAATAAACTTTCCCAGTTCTCTTGTACATGTCAGTGTCCCTCACTTTCTCAATTCATCGCATCTATTTTATGTGTGGAGATGGCGCCAGCAGAAGAAAAGTTCCCATTTCCAAACCATGTTCCCCACATATACAGGAAGAAATATCAAATGGACATAGAAGAGGGAGAATTTTTCCATGTAATTAATCAATAAACAGAACATTAAAAATTCTCATTCCCAAAAAAGATTCATCTCTCTCAGGTAGCTGACCTATACACAATGCAATTCTCTCCTCTCTCTTTTCTACTAAAATGTAATATGTTGCTGTCAACTACAGTGCAAAATACATAGTCTGTTCTATTAAAGGGAACACAACTAAAAATGCCTCTTCTGTTCATAGGAATTCAATATTAAATAAAGTTTTTATTTTTTAATTGTTTCCTCTAGTGCTATGCTTCCTCAACATTAATGTACCTCTTGTCATCCTTGCTCCTCAGTATACCTTCCAAAAATTTTCCAGTGCACAATGGGCTTACCTTACTTTCCTAGGTGGATATCACTCCAGAGCAATTGTGTGCTCCATTTGTGTGTGTGTGTGTGTGTGTGTGTGAGTGTGTGTGTGTGTGTTTAAATCTCTAAATGATGAAGTACAGAGCACCATGGGGTGACTGGTTTTACCTTACACTTCACTGTTGGAAGGAAGAAAACCCAACTGGCTTTAGACAGTAAGACTAAGAAGAGAGCTAAATTTCATACTGAGAGTAATTAGGAGGACATAGATCTTGTTTAATTATTTCAATGCAGGATTCATATTCCTGTTCAGCATCTATTTTGCCCTTTTTTCCCCTCAACATCACTACTGTTAAGTACCAAGGCCAGGGACACTGAGGTGAGAACATCAGGAAGCAAATCCAAAGGAAAGTGGCGATGCATCTTACAAAGTTTAGAAACAGACAAGAAAACTGTGAATGAATGCCTCAGGTGGGCTGAGGTCTAGTGAAAAACTTTTGATCACTCTCCAATGATGGGGCTATTTTATTTAATTCCACTTTATCCTATATTATTTATGCAAAATGGTTACCTTGTGCCCCAAGTTAAAGCCGTTTTAAAGAAAGCGAAGGCATTCAGTCCTCTTCACTGACACCTTCCTGCTAATTTCCAGGATTGCCAAACATTGTCCTGTTGGCTTGTGAAATTGTATCTGTAAATTTGTTTCCTACCACTCCATCCTGTGATTGTACTAACAGTACATGTGAATAGAGAGCTCTACAGGAAGAACTGGTAACCATGGTGATAGAAGGGTGCTTTCTGCAATATCTCCACTGAGCAAAATAATTTATGCATGAATGTAAAATCACAGATGTTTTGAACCATATGCAAGCTATATTTAACCACAGTGCAAGTGACAAGTTACTTGGGAGTTACTAATCCTAAGGAGGTGAGCTCCAGTCGGATAATAATTCTTCTCATCACCCTGGTAGAAGCCTCCTCAGCACAGGGCCATACCACTTTTAGGAGTAAAATGTGAGTGTATATGTTAGTGAGAGCATAAGTGTATGTGAGTTTATACACGTATGTGTTCATGTGTGGAAGAGAGTGGAGTTATATAGAAGAAAATGTTCAGAAGTAAATATGATGAAAAGATAATGAAGGAAGAGGAAGTGAAGACAGCATGAAAAAGAAATGAACAAAAACAAACTTCTTCCTACTTTCCTATTTTGTTTCTATTTTTAAGAGACTTAATTACAGAGATGTTGAATTTTAGACAAACCACTGATTTTTGAATTGAATTTAGGAAAATATAAATTTTTATTTTAATTTTTAAGCTGGAAATTAGTGCCTTATTTTATTAGGAGTAACTCTTAGTCTAGTTATGTTTATAACTCATCTTCATAGTAATCATTTAAAAGGTTAAAATGTATTTAGTATAATCTGGTTAAAGATCCAAAAAATGTTTAATACATGTTTAAAATACTTGCAGCTAAAATTTTTGTTTTCAGCAATCTGGGTTCTTAAAGACATAAATCCTTAGCTACCCTGGTTGGCTCCACAGTTGTGTAGTCTTAAGAAATGAATAATTGTAAATTTTTGTCTCCATCTACAAAAATAAATGCTGCTTTTAGAACAGGTTTTCTAAAAGAGAAGCCCTGAGAAATCACAAAATGAATGCAATACTTTCTGGAACAGGGCTATTTTCAGTACCACTGGCCTTTTAGCATTCCAAGACAAAGGAAAGGAATATAAAAAGGAAAGAAAACAATTTGCATTGTAAAACTTCTCATTTCCCATGGCATTTTCTGTCTATGGTTGCCTTGTTTTCTTCATTCCCATGTTCTTTATCTTTTAGTAGAATGTTGTATCTGCCTCTCTTCGATTAAAGTCTTCCCAGACTTTTGCCCCTTACCCTACCTCTTTGCTTACTTTTTTTTTTTTTTATTGCTTCCTCACTCTCATTTTAATATACATTGCCTCACTGGTAATTAAGTACATTTCTGCAGATCCAAGAGAGACTCGCGTTAAGCAATTGTTTTTCCCTCCTTGATGCCCCCTCCCTTTCTGAAGCACTAATGTGCAATTAAACATTAATGGGGAGCTTCAATATTAACCCAGCTTACATTTAATAGAAAGGGATTACTCTACAGTTCAAGAGGGCAATTGCCTCTTGCACATTCAGCTTTGCCTTGACTATTGGTAAGGTGCTCTCAAGTGAGAAAAAGCTGGAAAGCTGCTATTACAGTAAAGTGTCTGAGAGGCATCAGAGATAATTGTCCTCGATTATAATAGGTGGTTGGTTCCCAGAGTCCCACACCAAGATGTAAGACATCCTCAATGAATAAAGAATTTCAGAGTTTTCCAACTGGTCCTGACAACTGCCAGTCTCACTATTGTGTATTTAAAGAAATCACCTAACCTTTTCACTGAAAGTGGAGAAATTGTGCCTAATGACATTTAATCCAGAGATTCAGTTCTGTCTTTCCTCTGGAATAATTCTGTACCATGCCATGTTAAACAAACAAACAAACCAACAAACCAAAAGGATTGAAAGTACTTAGCAACAAGCTTGTCTACCTTGTTTTTCTCCTTTTCCCGATCCCCTTGAAAAAATGTAACTGGTGATGCTGACTCTGTCCATGGTGCTGCTAATCTAAACACAGAGGCATTGATTCTTCATTGCCGCCCAGACTGCTCATTAGATAGTTGAAATACATGTCCTATTAGTCTTGGGAAAGACTTTTTTCTTAGTGGTTGAGGGTATTGGAAGCTCCCTTTGAGTGGGGAGAAGGACTTTGTATCTCTTGTTATCAGTTTAACTGTGGATCTTAGCCTAATGCCTGACATGTGATAATTATTAATAAATATATTTTCATGAATGAAATGAAAAAGAGAAGAACTTAATGGAAGGTTAATTGAAAATAAACATAATTTCCCATGCATTTTTCCTGAAACCATTATGGCACGTTATTCAATGAATTAAGTGCAAGCTTCATTCCTTGGAAAACTGCACGTACCACCTGAACACGTCTTGGACATATGGCCCCTAAAACAAATATGCTATCTGGATACTGGTTCAAACTTCAGAAATTAGAATGTTATGTTTAAGTTATTTTACTATTACTAATTGGAGTGCCCCACAGTTATTTCCTTTATCTCCATTCTTTCCTCAACATAGTGATTATGTCAGTCTACGTATCTATGCATCTGTATATCTTTGTATCTACATCATTGCATTTTTCTGTCTATTAGAAACATGTAAATATAGAACAGTGTAAGGAAAATAAATCACCCATAGTCCTATTACTCAAAACTGACAAATAGTTTTATTAATGTGTTTATAATACACATATATATTTTCTATGTATATGGATGTGTATTGTGTATATTACACACACACACATATATATTAATTCCAGTTAACTACATCTTGAACATTTTTTACATCATTAATAATATTCACAAACATGCATTAGTGTATGGATAATATGTCTCTTTAGGGATGCATGGTAATTTATTTTACCATTTTTTTATTGCTGGTCATTTTAAGTATTGATAATGCTTAACCATTATCAAAATTATACAACATTATTCCTGTTGAATATATGATAATTACTGCCTGGGGTCAAGCATTTCTAGTCCAGTCATTGGTCAGAGAGGATGTACTTTTGTAGAGCTGAGATTTGTATCATCTGCTTGGGTTAACCTTCCAGCTCTATTTGTTGACGTTCGGTCAGTTTCTAAGGCTACAAGTCATCTCAGACTTGTTACTTCCTTTTTCTACCAGCAAGTCCTGATTTGTGCAGAAAAGCAAGGCTGGCAAAGTGACATATTCTTATTCAGCCCACTCCCTTGTGTCCAGACAAGGAGGAGAAAATGAAAGAATAGTGCAGTGGGTTTTTATATTATCATTCTCCTGGGGACTTGGTCCATTTTTAGAGTTTAGAAATCTTTATTTGCTTTCTCTGCAGAGTAAATTTTTCTGTAGGAGAAAATTTTATGAAAATAAAATTAATGATAGTGTTTTTACTGTTAGATTTCCATGATATCTAAGATAGTTTTGAATATGTTATTGCAATATCAAATTGTACATGAATTTCTCAATCTGATATGCAAAAGTCTTCAAAGTTTGATCCAAACTTTCCTGTCCATCATCATCTCTTAAAAGTCCATGCAAACCCCATACTAAATTTCTTAATATTTTTGAAATTTCCTGTCCATCTCTAGGTATTTTTATGTATAATTCCCTCTACCTAGTATATGTTTCTTTCTTCCTTCTCAGCTAATCAACTCATACTTATTCTTCAAGATACTGCAGACACACAGGCAAAACTAGTTACTGTCTTATCTCTGTCATTATAGCTATTCATTTATATTTTGACTATATTTCTGTAGTATTGTGATGTATCACTTTGACTCTGTTTATTCTATCCTGATGGCTTTCAGGCAATAACTGTGTCCTATTCATATTTTTCTCATGAGACATTTATGTAAAAAGCATATCCTCAAATGTTTGTTGAATGAATGAAGCCCACAGTGAAAATTGGCGAGAATGATCCATCATAGTAAACGATTCTCCTGACACTGTGTGTGCCTTAGCCTTCTACCTTACCCTTAAATGGCACTTGTCTATGTTCTCAAATACCCCATTCCATAACTAGTACAATAGGTTGGTATAGAGGTGATCTTCTATGACACGTATATCTCCTCTGCTCCCTACCTTAAGCATAATTGAAAATTGGAACTTATATATATATCACAGCTCCTGATTTCCTGTTAATATTTGGCATCAGAATTTTTCTTTTATTCTTCTACTTGATCATAAGAATGTTCAAATATCTAAAATAATAGTACACATAAATATTTAACCCCATAACTTAGATTTTGCAGTTTTTGATCTTTTAATACATTTAGTAATTTTTCTGTAATATTTTAAAGTATAAAAAATATATATCAAACTATTTTACTCCTAAATATTTCCATATACATTACTCAAAAATGAAGATTTTTTCTGTATAGCTGTAGTAATATTATCATGCCTAACAAAAATGTATAATTTCTCAATGTCATCTGATACTCTATCTAGATTAAATTTCCCCTAATTACCTCCCTAAGGTGTTTTACTGTTAGCTTGTTTGAACTAGGAATCATGTCTACACGTAGCCTTTAATTGTATCCTATCTGTATTAATCTAGAATAGTCTTCCTTTTTAAATTGTATTTATGACATTGACATCTTAAAGAGATCATATTAGTTGTCTTTCATCTAAGTTTATTCAATTATTTCATTTTGTTGTTATTTAACTTATCCCTCTATTCCTCTAAGCTGGAAGTTAAATCTCTTGCCCGATTAGATTAATCTATTGTTTGTCAACCCTCTTAAGGAAATACTTACTTTATTTTCTTCTCCTAAATAATATGCACAAAATCAGTGTATCCTCACATCTGACCTAAGAGTATATGAAGACTCATGAAATCTCATAATGTGATTATTCCGGTGCATCTGGTGGTACTGAACATTTCTCAGGTAAAAAAAATATATATAATAAGATAATAGAAGAGAAAATAAGACTAAAAATATCAATCTAAACCTTAGGTATAAAAGGTGCTGACTTCAAGGAATCCCGTTAATTAAGGAGGACCATACAAATGGCTCAAATCCAAACTCTAGAAGGTTGCAAAAGTAATCAAGATCACATAGGTAAGCAAGGGACTCAAATGATGATATTTGCCTTCTATCTTAACTACTTGAGGTGACAAACTCTGGGGTTATAAGATTTAACTATAGGCCATAAAAGGTTAATGCTATGATATTGAATACTGCTTTTTTTCTGACACAAGGGGCAAGATACTGATAAGTACGTATAAACTCCAACTTATTTTTTAAACAAATGACGATATATATTTATTTTGGTATTATCCAATACTCAACATCATGTTACTGAACATTGGGAGAGAGTAAGATCATATCAAGTAGAAACACGTTTACACTTTTATTGAAAGTTCTGTTTATTTTTTTGAACTCAGATCCCAATCTGTGATCCTTATAAATAGCTGATACTGCTTATAAATTTTCACCAATCCTGTAAGTTTCTCACCTAAATTGTGTAAAAGTTTAGAGTATCAGAATTTTTATATTTCTATACTTTGGAAGTTCACACAGTGAAAAAATTATGGGCATTCGGATCCTGGCATTCAAGTTCTAGATTACTACCTAACAAGAGATCTTCTGATAATATTGATATAGCTATGTAGAAGCAACCATGTCAAAATGTAAAATATTTGTTTCATAACAAATAATGTAAACAAACCACCCTGACCCTTTCAATATCCTTACTTCCAAATTATGGGGGACTTCAATTTTCCAAATTAATGGTCTCTTGATGGTTTGATTTTTTAAACTGTTTGATATTTTACAGTGTACCACATTTAGATGTATGTGTACATATACATACAATTTAAAAAATAAATGTGTATATGTGTATATGTGTGTGTGTAATACACACAATTAAATTTAATGATTTTCTTTCTGAAAATATTGGTACGAAGAGCTTTAATATATCAAAAATAGTGTATCTACGCTACCTCAAATACTGAAACAATGGTAAAATATTTAACTTGAGATTCACTGTGGAGTTTGGATCTAGGCCCAAGAGATTACATTACAGGCCAAATAGATTCTAATCCCTCCCAAGTCAAATACATTACCCTTCTCCTAATATGGTTATTCCAGGAAAGGAACTTAACAGGTTTTCAAAATATTTGTCGAGTAGATAATGAGTTAGTATAATTGTAACTTTACAAATAGGAAAAGGTATTCTTTCTCTACATTTTAAAATAAGAAACAATAGTTTTATTACTAAATAGCTAAATCTGTTTAGTGATTAAACTAACTTGAAATATAGATTATTAAGTTGCAGTTAATTTTCCAGAGAATGAAAATTTTACTTAGAACAATTTATGATTCTTTCTGGAATTATTAGATTTGTAAATGTATGACTCCATGATTTATTTGTGTGTGTGTGCCCTCTTGGAAACAAATCATTCATATCTCTTACTCCAGTTATTTACACTGCTTATACTATTTCCAAACCCTTCACTAGACCAGATTTATCTCAAGGCTGGATGTTAGCAGTACAATAGGTATCAGAGATGAGGTTAGGCTCAGAAATGGATAATAATATCAGATAATATCTGTTTCTTCAACTTCATAATTTTTTTTTTAGTTAAAGTTTATTTTATAGTTTATAATTTAGGCATATTAAAATGCCCATTGTCAAAATTAGTCTTGTCCAGTAGGACACACTAAACATTTCAGTTTCTGAAATGGCCAGCTGAATTAAAAAAAAAAAAAAAAAGATCTCAAATATGTGTAACACTAATATATGATATGGAGTATGTTATGAACTTGCTAACCTTTAGATTTCACACATATCAAAGGGCATAATTATACTCAATAATAGTTATCTCAGATGATTGTTCTTGGGATTAAATAACACATTGTTCACCACAATAGCTCTATAAATATTACCACTCTTTTCATTCACTCTTACTTGGCTACCTCTCTCTCTGTACAAACCAAATGCATCACTTCTATCCCGTCCCAGTCAGGCATGCAGACTCTTGTCAATTTCTATCTTCATTTTCTGGGACATCAAGTGGCAGGAGTTAAATATATGAATGCGTTTTAAGTATCTCTTGTTAGCCAAGCAAGGATTTTGAAAGTGCTTTAGTATATAGGAGATCAGCAAAAATTTGATATGTTCTTAATTATTCTTCTCCATAAATATTTATAACTAGTTATGCTTTATTAATTTTTTTAAAAAAACTTTTTGAAGAAGATTGTTTCAATCATTCACAATGCCAAAAATTATTCCCATTTGATAATTTGGGTGATTCAGAAAGCATAGGATGGAGAGTATACTTTCTTTCTTTCTGGTTAGGTTGTGTTCTTCCAAGCCTCCTCAAGATGAATGTTCCACAACTGAGTGGAGGCTGGCTTTTCACTTATCAAACAACATGGATTTAAATTATAATAAAGGAAGACATACAAATGGCCAACAAGTACATAAAACAATGCTCAGTATCACTAATCATCAGGGAAATTCAAATCAAAACCACGTTGAGACATCATCTCACTCCAGGTTGACTGGCTATTATCAAAAAGACAGAGAATAACCAATGCCAGTGAGGAGGAAAAGAAAGAACTCTTGTTGAGACTCTTGCTGGAGGGACTGTAAATTAGCACAGCCATTGTGGAAAACAGTACGAAGTTTCCTCAAACAACTCCAGATAGAACTGCCATAAGATCCAGCCATCCCACTGCTGTATATACACCCAAAGGAATGGAAATCATCACGTTGAAGGGATGCCTGCACTCCCATGTTCATCTGTTTACAATAGGCGAGATATGGGACCAATCTAAATGTCCATCACGGATGACTGGGTAAGGAAAATATAGTATATGCACACGATGGATTATTACTCAACCATAAAAAAGAATGAAATTCTGCCATTCACAGCAGCATGGATGACTCTGAAGAAAATTATGTTACATGAAATAAGACAGGCATAGAAAGAGAAATACCTCATATCACTCATAAGTGGGAGCTAAGAAAGAAAGGAAGAAAGAAAGAAGAAAATAAATTAACAATGACAACGATACATTGAACTTTCAGTAGGAGAGTACAGACTTACTAGAGGTGGGAAAGGGGGTGGGAAAGGGAGTGTTACGGAGAAATTGGGTAATGGACACAAAGAATGATTATGGTTTATAATGATGAACATCCTAATAGTACTGATTTGATCATCCCATATTGTACACAAATACTGATAGTCAACTCTGTACCTCATAAACATTTGTAATCAATTATGTTTCAAATGTAAAATAAAATTTAAGAAAAAAAAAAGATCTGTAACAGCAACAATAAAAATAAATAAATAAATAAATTCTAATGTGTATATATAACCTGGATTTTACTCAACATATTTTCAAACAAAGTTTCTGTGTTTAGACATTGTAATCTGTCTTCCTAATGTAAGTGAAATCAGAATCCTAACACTTGATGATTTTGCAAAGTTTTATTTTCTACCTCAATCTAGCTCCCTGTTGGTCTAAGAGGGAGTTTTCAAAATAGCACAGCTGCTGCATCAAATGCAATAAATAGTTCTGGACATTTTATCAGCAATGGCTCCCAAGAGTGACTGTTAATATGACATGATCCCTACCCAGATTTCCGGGGCGGAAATAAAATTATGGTGACAGGTTAAGATAAATTTAATAGATCAAGGAGACCGAGAAACTTTTAAAAAACAATTTGTATTTCAGTGGAAATAGATATTATTTTTATTTTTCATTTTATTTATTTTTTTAATCAGCAAGAAAAAATTCATCTTTCTCAACAAGGAAAATTCCAGCAAGGCCATGAATAAGCACAAACACTTTAGTAAGTGAGCTATAAAACTAACATTCTCCTATCTAAATGAAAACTAACAGAGGAAGAGAGAACAGCAGGCATATTGCCGGGACAAAATTTACTCTTATTTGTTATAAGTTAAATAGTGTGGAGCTACCCAGCTAGTCATACTTAAAAGTTGTACCAGATGAGGTTCTTAAATGTGAGTTTAAAGAACTATGTTATGGGGCCGAGCCCGTGGCACACTCGGGAGAGTGTGGCGCTGGGAGCGCAGCGACGCTCACGTTGTGGGTTCGGATCCTATATGGGAATGGCCGGTGCACTCACTGGCTGAGTGCCAGTCACGAAAAAGACAAAAAAAAAAAAAAGAAAAAGAACTATGTTATGTCTATCATACTACATGCAATATATCTGTGAAAATGCTTTTCCTTTTCAGTGACTTGTATTCATGAATGACTTACTTTGGTGACAAAAAAAAAAAAAAAAAAAGCAAACTATTTGCTGAATACTTCAAAATGTGATTTCTACATATTTGCATCTTTATAGAGAGTTGAGGTCCTCATTAGCTTTTACCTAAAGTATTACAAGAGCCTCCTAATTAGTCTCCTTGCACTTAGTCCTTCTCACCTTGCAAATCCATCCCCCACATTGTCTGCAGAATGGACCATCCACAGGTGGGATTATGTCACTCTCCTGCTTTGGACTTTTCTCTGAGTGCTCATCTTCATTAGAATGAAGTCAAAGTTCCTCATACCAGTATTCCACCACAGTATGACTCAGACTTTGCACTTCTCTCCAAACTCGTCATCCACCACACTCTTCTTCAAACAACAGTGTTTGAACAGTACTCATGAGGACTGTGCTTATAGATCCAGCATGAATCCTTCACCAGTCCTGTTATCTTAAGTTCATGCTCCTGTCCCCTTTTCCCACCCTTTAAAAAAAATCTTTCTAAATCAACTCTGATCTCAGTTGTTACCTCTTTTAATATCTTTACGTACCTACTATATTAGTCTGTTTCTGTTGCTTATAACAAAGTACCTGAAACTGGGTGATTTATAAAAAAAAAAAAGACATTTATTGCTTATAGTTTCTGAGGCTGGCAAGTCCAAAGTCCATCTGCTGGGGGCAACAGTGACCCAGGGGTCTCATATTGCAAGATGGTGGAAGCAGAGAGAGCAGAGAGAGAGACTCTCCTCTTCTTTTAAAGCCCTCAGAACCACGCCCCTGACCACCATTTTTAATCCATTCACTACTGCACGGTCCTACAGTCCAATCACCTCTTCAAGGCCCTACCTTACAATTACTATAATAGGATTTCCCACTCTCTTAACAGTCACAGTGGGGGCTAAATTTTTAATACATAAAACTTGGGGGACACAACTCAAGCTTCAGGGAGTTTTGAGGGGACACAATTCAATCCACTAAGCCTATTGACGTCCATCACCAAGCTGGACTTAATGTTCTTTTATACTTCTTATAGCACTGAATAAAACTCTACACTTTGACATTATGCTAAAATTATCTTTTGTGTGTGTGAATTTGTCACTCACAGTAATACAAATTCTATGAGGAAAAGAGCTTATTTATCACATTTTTTTCATTACTTACAATTATACTTGGCATATTATTCTTGCTTAACTAATATTTCTTAAACAAAAATGACCTAAAATGCTATAAGAGGTGATGTTCCACATTTAATGACTTCTTCGGAGAAAAATGCATGTGGGAATAGTGAATAATAGAGCATAGTGAGTAAGAGACATACTTTTAAGTAGTCAATTTCCTCTGCCGTCTAGAAGGGAAAGCTCAGGCTTAACAGGTGGTTTCTTACAATAGCTACTGAGAATGAAGGAAAAAAATGCCTCCAGCAAGAGATAATGGAAGGGGGATGACTTCCAAATCCTAAAAGTGCTGTAGAGCTTTATGACCCAACAGTGACATATAAAATAGTCTCTGAGTCTGAGAGTTCCCTTCTTTCCTTCCTTATTTTTATTTTTTATTTTTTTGGCCCCATGAAAAAAATTTTGGATGAACTATCTCCGTCCTTAGAGATTTTTTTCCATACATTTTAGTGTCAGAGCCATGTCTGATAGTTGGCAGACTAACATTGGACAATGATTCATCTCAACATAAAGAATTCTGAGCCTCAGCTTAACGTATCATTCCCAAGGTGCTATTTAGAATCTTGGGCTCATTCAATTTAGAGAAAGCACCATTATCTAATTCAGTTTGGTTAGTAAGGACTCAGTTATTCTGTTTATGGATCTTTTGTCCCTTTGTAAGGATTTGTTAGGAGGAGATGCTGGATGTCTGAGCTAATGGGATTTTTCTCCAGATGGGTGTGCTATTTAACTCATAACTGTGAGAGTGAGAAAGGTGGCACAAAGGGGAGCTGAGAGATGGGGGTTGTTGTAGAAAGAGCTGAAAGTCAAACAGATTGGATCTTGATTGTTTGAGACAGAGTGACAGAAAGAATAATGGGGGAATCTCATTCTGTTTGGTTGGCAATTTATTGGAGTGTAGGATTGTCAAGCTGATTCTGGCTTTCAACCATCTGAAACAAAGGAGAAGAATCTTGCCATGATTGGTGCTTAGATATCTGCTGTGATTTAAGGCCTAGGATTGGAGTACCCTGAGAAATTTTTTTTACCAGAAATAGATTAAATGCTAATTCGATATAGGATTTTGGGTCATCACATTGAAAGTAATTTCCCAAGCACTTTGTAAAATGACTTGGTACATTTTGGCTGCAAACTAAAGTAAAACAATTGCTATTGGACCAGGAACCTGGTTTGTGTAAGAATCTGAATGTCCTACTGGGATTTTAATGGATAATTTTCTTACTGGGATGGTAACCTTTTGAAAGAAAGATCATGAATCATTAAGGCAAATGTGACTCTGATATCCTGGGTAACTTGGAATCCATATGGTGAGGAGACCTTTGGATGCTCTGTGTGGCTAGTATAGCTGGAATTCAGGGACCAAATATAAGCCGTGTTGCTGACAGTAGGTGTCTCATACAGTATAGATGTACAAATGCCAATACACACATACATATACAATCGTCTGTAGTAATTGTTCTTCATTTTACATGTGAAGAATCTAAAGGTCAGAATTATTAAGAAAATTATGGTGCATAGCTAAAATTTGAGTTTATGTGTGTCTGGTTCAAAACTCATAGTCTTTTCACCATGTATAGCTGGGACTTCCAAATGTTGCTTGGCAGTTTGTGTCAAGAATCACCTGGGAAGCTTCACTGAAAATATAGCTTATGCAACACAATCTTCTGCCTTGTCTGGGATTCTAATTTAGTAGGTCATAGATGAAGGCCCTAGGATTAGTATTTTTAAAACATATCTCAGGAAGTAGAGATTTGCATGCAGATTTGGATACCACAATATCACACCTCACTATAAAAGCGAGGGGCATGCTATAGGAATGTAGACATGTAAAGTCGTGATTCTATTACCACAACTCAGTCTGTTGACTATGTGCTGAGCAATATGGGGACACAAATTTTCTTAGTCTCTTAGTCTTGTTCTTAAAACGGGCATAATTCATTGCATTTGTTTGCTAGGGCTGCCATAACAAACTACCACAGTCTGGGTGGCTTAAACAACAGAAATCTATTTTCTCATGATTCTGGGGAAGTCTGAGATCAGGCCTTTCTCCCTGACTTGTAGATGGCCGTCCTCCTTCAGGGTCTTCACTTGGTCTTTCCTCTGCATGTATCTGTGTCCTAATTTCCTCTTATAATGATACCAGTCATATCAGATCAGGGCCCACTCTCATGACCTCGTTTTAACTCTGTTACTTTTTTAAAAACCCTACGTCCAAATACCACATCCTTTGAGGTATTGGGGGTTCACAGTAGAACATATGAGTCTGAGGAGGGGCACAATTCAGTCCATAACATCCACATTCATCTTACTTTAAGTGGTTACTATTTTAAAGAGCTAATTAAATATCACACATTAACATGGTTTGGAAGCTAAAAGGCATTATACAAAATTTAAATTTTGTTTAAAAATTAATGATTCTCTTTTGGATTATTATATTAAGGATATTTCAAATTATCCACTCTAGCAGAGCATGAATGTCAAAACAATGTTGTCTTTGCTTTTGGTTAAATTATTATCCTGCTTAACCAAGACAGGTCATCTTTTTATATTTTCTTTCCTTTGCCTAGAATTAATATTAGGTAGTAACTAAACATCTGCTGGTTAAGAATGGCTAGCGGAAATAAGTAATTCGACACACATATCCTCATATAATTTACCAAGAAGATAAATAGTGAAACATTTCTACCTGCTATTTTAAAAGCACAAATGCTTAACAGGCAGAAAAAACAGCTTTATTGAGTGCTCATTTTATTTTATATTTTAATTTATTGTCCTAAATATTTAGCATACATAGGTTATCTCATTGACTCCTACCCTAAACTCTATGAGGAAAATACTATTTTTATTCCCATTTTAAAATAAAACAATAAAGGTCAGTCTGAGAAATTAAATATTTCCCTAGGTCACATGATTAGTAGGTCATGGAGCTTGAATTCAAATTTAATTTTGCCTGATTTCTGAACTTAAGTTTTAGTGACTAAAGACATCAGCCTTTACCAGGTGTCTAATTATGCAGCTATAGTGTGTATTAAATCATGCATTGTTCTATTTCAAATTAGCTGCAAAGAGAATGCCAGTTGTCCAGTGTCTAATACAATTCAATTGTGTGTAGCAAGTTTTCTTTAGTTACATTCCAGAAATCGAATACATAAGACCAGGACACCTGGGGAAATGTCAGAGCTCAGTCCCTGCTATTCTAAACATGATTATTTAAAAGATTTATAAAATACTATTTCAAGTTTATCTGTTCTTCAGAATAGGGAATTAATATACTAATAGAATACAAATATCACACACACACACCCTATGGCATTCCAGTTTTAAATGACAAAAATTACATTGAAAAATTTTTGAGGGAATTAATAAGTTTCCAGCCTTAAGAGAGTAGTAACTAAGTACTCACCTTAGATACCAGCCATGTCCAAGGTTTTGAATTAAAACTCTTAGTGCATTTTCATTTGGGGATTTTATTTCACCAGGTAATTTCCCCTCATGTCTAGATGAGAGAAACCAAGGTGAGGAAATCAAGGTTCATTTTGGCTCAGACACATTAGTCAAAGGGATTTCTTAAAAGCAGAGCCTAATTTATTGTTTTGAACAATTTGAAGTGAACACAAGCAATAAATTTTCTTCTGGGCTCTTCTCCCTCTGGTAACTGGCTTGTATCATAAAGTTTGATCTCTCCTGAATTTTCTTATTGCATTTGACAATCAATCATAGTCTCAAGTATGTTCTTTCTGCCTTTTATACACTTTTTTTTAGCTGCTCCTTTTTTAATATGTGGTTCTAATTCCCCCCCTTTTTTTTTCTTTTAGGTTTTACCTTAAGATTCTTAAACTAAATTTAATTCTACTGAATAATGGTTCAATTTGTTGAGTGCTTACTATGTGCTGGATAAAGAGCAGGTTGCTCTTTATGCTTGGCCTTATCTGCAGAATAATGAACCTCTGGTACAGCCTGACAGAATTTTAAAGGGTAATGGTTTATGACAGTGTGTAGAGGATTCATAAAGCAAATAGACCTCACAGGGCCTGGTTTTCCAAAGCCTTGCAGTTTCAAATATTGACCTTGCAAAGGACAGAAAATTTCCCCAGGGCATTGAGTCTCTGTTGCAAGATAAGAATCATAACACAGCAAGGCTGCTGGTTCTAAGACAGACGAGTTACTAATTGATATGTAAAGTTACTAAAAGACTGTTAGAGGGAAAAGCAATGTCAGCTAAATCAAGCCTTTGTTAGTGGATCACTTAACTGCCTAACAGAACGTCATCTGACTTGTTTTTACTTAATGTTACCAGCTTCTATTGTAAAACTTGTTAAACTGTACTTAGCAAAACCCCACCTATGTCTCTTCCTGTAACTTCTTGGTCTGGAGAATAAATGTGGGAAGAGAACCCTGATTGATGGTTAATTTCTCAAATGGAAGGATGCCTCTATCTTGAGGGTTCTGGGATGTTAACCCCTTTCTGGGGCTTCTCACTGCTCAAAAGAGATGGGCTTTGAGTAATCTTTGATGGCTCCGTCACCCAGGGGAAAAGGGGTGACAAATCCGTGGGAGGCAAAGCAACAACAGTGTACCTGGAAATGTCTGATCACATTCTAAAAAGGCATCTACTGGGATAAGGCTCCTATTTTCAAGGTAGAAGTTCCTGTATGTGCTTTATTTAACTCCCAATGGGGTTTTGAGTGAGATCCCTTTATGTGTAGTTGTTGTGTTTGTTTATTTTTTCTCATTATTAAGTCTAAAATTGAAGTGATTAAAACTTGTGGACTAAAACTTCTGTTAGTTAGAAGCCAGGCAATCCATTTGGTAATAGTTATAGCATGTTTATAGCCAAAGTAAAATATTGTTGCTATTGGGGGCGTGAAGTGATAAGGAAGACATAAACTAAACCATAACATTGAAAATTTGGAAGGAAGGAAGGAAAGAAGGAAGGAAGGAGGCTTAATTCATGTTCCTCTTTTTCTTTATCCATAGTCTGTCTAGTGAGCTGAGAATAATTTTGTAGAGAAGCATGATTTGATACAAACTTCGAGACTCCTGGAATAGTAAATTGCCTACTTAGTTTAGTTCATGCTACTCAACAACAGTGAAGGGCCTAAGACCTTGAGTCCTAGGAAGGTAAATTGATTCATAGGAGTATTCGGAATGAAAAAAAAAAAAAAGAATTAGAGTAGAATTGAGGATTAGTTATGTAATGATTCTCAAGACATTTGGCACCAGATTCCTTTAAAGTGTGTTAAAATGGTGCTGATATATATCTGAAACTTAGATATTTTGCTTCCAAGAACTTGATAAATATTCTGAACGGTAACATATCTAAAGCTATATCTGTTGTGGATGTCTCAAGACTCAGGTAGGAAGGAAGTTTCATTTAAACCTGGTGCTTCTGAAACAATGAGTGGGAGAAAATGCCCAATATTATTCCAGAGAAAAGAAAAATAGGGTGGCACAGCTAGAGAAGCAAAGGGGATCCTTTCTGCTTACTTTATTATTAAGCTGGCTACCAAGCAGAGATGTTAAATCGTCATAGACAGTATTCAGAGGTGAATGAGGCGAACATCCACTTGACCACATGTGGCAGGATTAATACTGGCTCCCACAGATATCTGGGTCTTAACCTCTAGAGCCTGTGATTGTTACTTTATATGGCAAAGGTGATTTTGCAGATCTGATATTGAGATGGGGAAATTATATTGCAGAAGTGAAGAAAGTCATGTGACAGAAGCAGGGGGAGCAGAAGGAAGCAGAGTCAGATGAGAAGATGCTACACTGCTGGCTGTAGAGATGAAGGAAGGTGCTGTGAATGAAGAAATCTTATAAATGCAGCTCTAGAAGCTGGAAAAAAAAAAAAACCCAAAGAAACTGATTTTCCTCTAGAATCTTCCATGAGAGTGTGACTTACTGAAATCTTGATTTTAGCCCAGTGAAACTGATTTTAGACTTTTGACACTGAGAACTATGGGAGAATAAATTTGTGCTGTTTTAGGACACTAAGTTTGTGCTAATTTGTTGTAGAGGCAACAGAAAACTAACATATCACTTATAAAGAAGATTAAATAGGAGGTTCCGCCTTAGTGATTCTGAGTGATTCTGCAGCATTGCCAACTTTAACTGTAGGTGAGCAGATGACCTGTGTCAGGTACTATCAAAAAGAAAGAGAGAGATCTACGTTCAAGGACTTTTAGATACTCCAGTTCTCCATCAAAATCAATTTGTGCTGAAGCTATTTATATTCTTGGTATTCAGTCTATTGCTCTTTTCCTCTGTCTTTTCTTTTCCTTTTTTTTTTAACCTTCACAAACCAAGAAAATGTTTCTTCAGCTGTACATGAGGTACAAATCTTGAGAAAATGCTGCTGCTCCTAAGAAAAGAAATGTGATTTTTGAGTAAGCAAATTAAAAAATGTGAAAGACCAGTAATGAAAGAATTGTGAAATGTTGAGCTTGCAGGAAATGGACTGACTCCTGTACTTTTCCTATTGGGCTTGGCCCTCTGGTATAACTTAGGGATACTTTTGTCCATATATTCATCATTTTTTTAAAAAAAAGTTAAACTTTATTTCAAGTTAAACTGCATTTCCTAGCTTTCTGTAAAAACTGATATAAGTATAAAAAAATTATTTAAGTGTATATCTTAATATACCATGAATATCATCAATTATTATATATTTGTCTGAATGAGTTTTCTTTTTCTTTCTTTCTTTTTTTTTCTTTTGATAGCTGGCTGGTCCAGGGATCGGAACCCTTGACCTTGGTGTTATCAGCACCTCGCTCTAACCAACTGAGGTGACTTACCAGCCCTGAATGATTTTTTGATGAAAACTATTTTATATAAGATTTCTTCTGATTACAATTTTATTATCTTTGCTCCCAAATTCAAATTGGATATACAGTGTACATCAGAACACAGGAAGTACAATAATCAGTTGGCATTAAAATAATGTTTTTAGAACAGTATTCAAGAATCACTATAGCTCTACCATTTTTCCTAATGAGAGTAAAATGTGTTTAGTCAGTAACTAAAGTTACAAGAATTCAAAGTAGAATTAAGACATAGAATTTAAATCATATTAAGAATATATTGTAGCTACACATTGAAATTCATGTGCAATTTTTGCCTATATAATCACGAATAGGATTTGAAATAAATATAGTCCTCATGTAAACATAAATTGAGTCATTGTAGAATTAGTCTCTCTGTTACAAAGAATTGTGACTAGAACTAGCTGAATACTAATAGAATACTACTAATAGAACTGATAGAATACTTAGAAGAAAATGTTACTTACGATGCTCAAATTTAAGATGCTAATGTGCATGGACATATCCATACTTTCTACTACTCCTATTACTTCTGGTAATGTGCATGCAATCAAGGTTATCTATAGAAGCTTACACTTGTGCAGAAAAGGGAATACAGAAATTTATTATATATTTTATTATATATTGTTAACTATTTTGTATAGCTCCTACCAAAAGATGAAGAGAATGGAAGGGGTTATGGTTTGGATTGGACATACTTTTCTACTGTAACATTAATGTAAATGGAAACAATTGGCAAGATGAATCCAAGGCTCCTCTTTTCCAAAACATGATTTGGTGATCCGGAGAAACACTCTGCTCTGCTTACATCACCATACTCGTGTACTAAATATCCACGCACACCTGGTATATGTGATAACTGTCAATGCTGTTGTCTTGTTTTAAAGCCTGAGCTGTATTTCCTGGAAAATTGCCTAGTAATAAAACTGTCCAAAATTTTATCATAGACTCTTTTAGTTTAGACTCAAGCCATTTATAACATGTGTAGTGTCATAGTTGATTTTTAATATCAACTCATTAATGCGTCAGGTGCCTGAGGTGCATTGTGGTAATCTCTGTGGAAAATATGAACAAGTAATTATTTAAATGTATCTTGTTGAGGAGTTATCACTATGGATAAATACAATTTACACATGTGGAGTAGAAAATAATTCAAAACAAGAAAGCCTACAAAAAAGCTTCCATGTGAGTTACACCTACATCCTGTCTAGTCTTCTCATGAACCACCTGCTGACTCCTGTCTGTGCTTCAGTAATTTGGGTCTTATTTCTTCTGTTCAAATCTCCTTTGCTTTTTCCAGTTAGATGTTCCTTGCCTGTGCCATTTCCTCTAGTAGAATACTCTGCCCTACTCCTTCTCTATTTGTTTAGCTAACTCCTTCTCTTCACTTAATCTCAGCTTAAGCACCACTTCTTCAGGGAATTCTTTCATGACCTCTCTCCACCCTATCCCCAATCTATATTCTCTTAAAACCATGTAACTCCATTGCAGCTCATATTTCAGTTTTTCATTAGATATTTGTAGGATTTTTTTAAAAAAATCATGTCTGTTTCCTTCCCAAGATTGTAAGACCTATGACATTAGAGACTGTATTTTATTTAGATTTTATCTGAAGTCCAGTGTACATTCCTGGGCTAGAGGAAGATAAATAATAAATGTAGATGAAGTGAGTAAAGCCCAGTACTGTTATGAGAAATGTGAAGGGGAGAGCTTAGTGTAGACCATGCAAATGAGTTTTGAGATGGTCCAGGATGAGAAGGAGATGCTTAGATGAAGCATAATTTTATTTTTTTGAGATTTTAGAAAACTCATATAAGATCCTCAAAGTGATGAGGCAGCATGTTAAATGGTTGAATACACAGGCTTTGGAGTCAGAAAAGCTAAGTTTGAATTTCAGCAGCGCCAATTACTGGTTGACCTATGGCATTTTATTTTCCTTCTCTAAAATTTACTTTTTTTAAATCTCTGAAATAAATATAATAATGACCTGCTTCATTCATTGTCATAAAACAAAGTAAGATAGTGTACTATTTCCCAAATTTCACCAGTATTGGTTTCTGTATTTAATTTTGCTTCCCCTCCCTTCATTTTTTTAATAGACTTAGTTGTTTTTTTTTTTTTTGGTTTTTTTTAGAGCAGTTTTAGGTTTACAACAGAACTGAGAGGAAGGTACAGAGATATGGCATGCCTGTCCTCACACATGCATACCCTTCCTCATTATCAACATCCTTCTCTAGAGTGGTACATTCATTGCAGTTGATGAACTTACATTGACACATCATTATCACTCAAAGTTCATAGTTTGCATTAGAGTTTACTCTTGGTGGAACACATTCTATGGGGTTGGACAAATGAATAAGGACATGTATCTACCATTACAGAATCATACTAAGTATTTTTCACTGCCCTAAAAACCCTCTGTACTCTGCCTATTTATCCCTTTCGCCACCCAATCCCTGGAAGCAATTCATCTTTTTACTGTGTCCATAGTTTTCTTTATTCCCGAATGTCATGTATTCAGAATCATACAATAAGTGGCCTTTTCACATTGGTTTCTTTCATTCAGTAATATGCATTTAGGCTTCCTCTGTGTCTCTTTGTGGCTTGATAGCTCATTTCTTTTTAGTGCTGAATAATATTCCATTGTCTGGATATACCACAGTTTATCCATTTACCTACTGAAGGACCTCTTTGTGGCTTCTAAGTTTTGACAATTATGATAAAGCTTCTGTAAACATCCATGTACAGATTTTTGGCATGGATGTGAGTTTTCAACTCCTCTGGGTATATACCAAGTAGCATGATTGCTGGATCATGTGGTAAGAGTATGTATAGTTTGATAAGAAACTGCCAAACTGTATTCCAAAGTAGCTGTGCATTCCCACCATCAATGAATGAGAATTCATGTTGCTTCACATCCTCACCAGCATTTGGTATTGTCAGTGTTCTGGATTTTGGCCATTCTAATATGTGTGTAGTGGTATTTTATTGTTGTTTTAATTGCATTTCTATGATGACATATGATGTCATCTTTTTAAATGCTTGTTTTCCATATGTATATCTTTGGTGAGGTGTTTGTTAAGGCCTTTGGCCCATTTTTTAATTGGTTTTTTTTTTTTAATTGGTGAGTTCTTTGTATATTTTGGATAACAGTACTTTATCAGATATGTCTTTTGTAAATATTTTCTCCCCATCTCTGACTTGTCTTAATCTCTTGATGTTGTCTTTCACAGAATAGAAGTTTTTAATGAAGTCCACCTCATCAATTCTTTCTTTCATAGATCATGACTTTGGTCTTGTATCTAAGAAGCCACCATCAAACCCAAGGTTGTCTAAATTTTCTCCTGTGTTATCTTCTAGGAATTTTATAGTTTTGTGTTTTACCTTTAGGTCTGTGATCCATTTCAAAAAATATATATATATTTTGGTGGGATCCAAACCCATGACCTTGGGGTTAAAAGGATGCACTCTATCCAACTGAGCTGATCAGTCAGTTGTTCCAGCACCATTTGAAAAGATATTGTATTGCCTTTGCTCTTTTGTCCAAGATCAACTGAGTATGTATATGTGGGTCTATTTCTGGGCTTTCTATTCTGTTCCCTTGATCTACTTATTTATTCTTTCACCTATATTACACTGTCATGATTACTGTAGATTAATAGTAAGTCTTGAAGTTGGGTAGTATCAGTCCTCTGATTGTGTTCTCCTTCAATATTGTGTTGACTAGTTTAGATCTTTTTGCCTCTCCATATAAACTTTAGAATCGGTTTGACAGTATCCACAAAATAATTTGCTGGCATTTTAATTAAGATTGCATTGAATCTGTAGATCAAGTTGAGAGGAACTAAAACTTTGACAATATTGAGCCTTTCTTTTCTCTCTTTAAATTGTTGTCTCCTCCTATATTGGAATATTCATTAAATCATGGTTTTGTTCTCCTAGCTATAGTTTTTATAGTATGTATTATGTACTCTCTTAGGCATTTGAAATGTTTATAATATACTTGCAAACCACCCATAATTATCTTGTGTTCCATCAACAATATAGAAAAGAAACACCAGAACAAGGAAGATAGAAAAGTAGGCAATACAACACCCAAATTCAATCACTGTTTCCTCCCAGAGTTAAGTCTTTTATGAGATGTAGTCCTTCTGTGAGACTAGGATAGAAATAAAACACTGAGATAAGAACACATAAATGTTAATTGCTTTACTTAAATAGAATTTTTAAGTAAAATATTGAAAATTATTTACAATTCTTGAAAGAAAGGGGCTGTACACAGTGCTACATTGCACATTTAATCACGGTCTTGGATTTCTACCTTAGTCCTTAAATACTACCTCTATCACCACTACTAGCTGATCTATACCAATGAATTAAAGACTTTACCTACATCTTAACCACTGATAGGTATTACGTTTGCCCCTAATTTAAATGGAGATAGGAGAAAGTTAAGTTTAGAGAGGTTTACATAACTCCTGCCAATTTATTACTCTTGAGATGAGCAACAACTTACTTAATGAGCTCTCTCTCTCTCTCTCTCTCTCTCTCTTGATCAGACTAAACCAAAAGTTCTCAAAGTGTGGGAAGAAAATTAATACCATTGTTAAATGCTTCTTGGAAATTCTGGGTCAAACAAAATAAACAAATTGCTTTAATTTGGGACCTCTGAGAGATATTCATATCCTAATTGTCATTTATGTATCTATGGAATCACTCTAGTAGAGTCTCTTTTCAGTCTAGTGATCTGCAGAACATACTTGGGTAAAATTCTGACCTGATGACTTTTCATTATTAAATCACTAAGTATATTATTCTAATAGCATAGCTTTCCCAAAAGAATGTCTGAGAACTTGGCATGCTTTGGGGTATGGTTAGCTAAATTGTTGAAAACCTAGCAAGAGTAGATAGGCTATTGTGACATACAACATTCAGACAAAAACAAGATAGCTTTGGCCAATGATATCACATCACATAGTTCAGAAGTGTGAACTTTTTTATTTCAAGATGTCCAACACCCCCCATCCTGACCCCATTTCGAAGAAATCAAGGTTGGGGGATGGAGGATTAAAGTCATGCCAGAAACAACACACACTTAAAGTCTATGATCCAAAATGTGGAAAAAGATTTTACATGAGCCTAAGGTTTAAAAGCAGCTAGCATGAACCATATTTCAGAGCAATAATTGTGCAGCTTGCACCCTACACAATGGCACTTTTGCTAAAGAGCCCCCAACCCAAGATTCCTAGCCCTGGCCTGCAGTCAGACTGGACTCCGGAGGAATGCATGTCTTTTGGTAACTCACCAGCCCCCAAAGAGACTCCTTTTTGTAATTTTCACAAAGGCAGAGTGTGAGCTACCAGCAGATATGGAATCAAGAGTTTGGCACCAAGAGGGCAAAAAGTTTGATATCACACATGGTGCCTATAATATCATTCAGAAAGTTCAACTTGCCTCTATGTGCTTTTTGGTACATATTATGCAAATGGGTGAGCCTAGGTTAATTACTAGAAGAAGAATGGTGTGCAATAGCATCTAGCACCAATTGAATATACCTAGTGTTGGGATCTATAAATTTTCTGGTTACACTTTCAGAAACAAAACTCAATTTTTCAAAGTAATGGAGTGAAAGCTATAAATTTATAGCAACCTTTTAAAGTTTATTGCATCATCTTTCCATATGGAAGCCAGCTTGGTTTTGATATTATTTCTAGCTATATAAATACTTAAATGTAAATAATGTACATTTAATTTGACATATTCATTTGGATACATTTTCAAGTCCTTATTACAATGGTGCCTTTGTAAAAGTTTGTTAGTTTAAGTGCTTTGGGAATATATTCCAACATGCTCCTTTTTTTTTCCCCCTTAAGCATGTCTTACCTATAGGTTGAACTTCATGAAATTGCCAATATTTAGCCATTGAAGCCTCAAAATAATGTATATTTTACATGGCTCAAACTAATGGAAAGAATTTGGAAGGACTATATGTAATATTTATTTTTATTTCAATTACTATCATCCACCAGAAAAAAAGCCAACAAACCACATGACTTTGGAAGGACAAAAAATGTTATTAGTATAAATGATCCATACAATATCTATTCCTGGGAATGTCTTTTTGATATATACATAAATTGGGAAGAATTAACAATATGAATAATGTCTCGATTCACTATTAACATATATTATAACCACTTTCAGAATAAACATATTTAAATTGTACAGATGGGAAATTCTAAAGTTTATATCGTGCAAAGCAACACAACTATTTGTGTACTCATATTTTTCAGATTTGTTTCACAGGATAAATTTACTGGGATATAATTTAGACATACATTTTTGCTTGTAACTGCTCTGTGAAGGATAAAGCACATTTATTTTCTGCCCCCTTCTTCTTGTATGCAAGTTATTAGTCAGATAGGCAAAGATAATTATAAGGTGAAGATGA
Organism: Cynocephalus volans; assembly: GCF_027409185.1. Classification (NCBI taxonomy): domain Eukaryota; kingdom Metazoa; phylum Chordata; class Mammalia; order Dermoptera; family Cynocephalidae; genus Cynocephalus; species Cynocephalus volans. The sequence goes on along the minus strand of NC_084463.1, from coordinate 140,302,615 downwards.
ACAACAACCTAATCCTTGTCTCTGAATCCTAAATTCAGTCTTTTTCTTTCTCTCTCTCTCTCCCCCCTTCCCCTCTTGGTCTGTATCTCTTCTTGCATTTTTCCTGTTTCTTGAATGAGTTCATTAACACAGAAAAAATACTAATGCTAAGTTACTTGCTGCATCTGCCATCATATTTCACCCAGGAGTTTCTCTTAAGAGGGTACTTTTCCCCTACCACATAATGAAGGGATATTGGAACTTAGAGGTACTGGCCTTTAAATTTCCTATGCTCTCCTTGAATTTATGTCCAACCTTAAAAAAGTAAAATAAATGGGAGTCAACGGGGAAAAGAAGGGCAAGGACTCAGAAGAGAGAAATTTACTGTTCTTCTGAGAGTAACACTCTTTTTCTTCCTATTCATTTCATGTCATCTTAATTTTCAAAGTTCTGTGCTTTTGTGAAATGGAATGAGTTGGAAGAGCAGGAGTATATTAAATCTTTAGTAGATGGTGCAGCTCTGATTTCTTTTTTTTCTTTTTTCTTTTTTTTTTTTAATGTAGAGCTCCCCACCCATGTCTGAATTCTGGGAAGAGAGAACCACTTTCTATTACAGTGTCTGAAACCTCTGACCAAACTGAACTGTGTTTTGGCTATATTTTATGAATGGAGTTATTTTAAAAGTGCATTGTGATGGGAGAATGAAGGCATTTGCCTAGAAGCAGTAAGAGAAAATGGTGTGCCTTCACCAGTACAACCTCATACAGCACATTTTAAAAATCACTCATCAATATCTTCATGCATCTCTTTGCATTATCACAATCCTTTCAGCTCATTTATAAAATCAGAGAATCTTCACTTCCTATATTTATTACCTTTGTAATAATCCGTCAATATGGATTGATTTTGTCCATGAAGAAATAATATCTTTGATGTAGTCTGAGTACCTGGAAATTTAGTATTTTACAAAAGCATTGGACCCTTGAAATTTAAAAATTTAGCATTTGCAGCCTCCCTATTTTTAAGGCATATGCTCAAGTGGTATTACCTTAGGGGCTCAGGAATGCCATAGATCCACTGTGAGTGTGCACTGTGTGTGACATGCATTCACTCCTCTAACACAGCTTGTGAAACTAAAGCTTTAAAACTCTCCTTAAATGTCCACATCTATTTAGCAAATGGACACTATAGTAAATAAACTGGAGGCAGAGTATTAAAGTAGGAAGAATGCAATTATAAAAATCTATGAATTGTGGGCCAAGCCCGTGGCGCACTCGGGAGAGTGCAGCGCTGGGAGCGCAGCAACGCTCCCGCCGCGGGTTCGGATCCTATATAGGAATGGCCGGTGCACTCACTGGCTGAGTGCCGGTCACGAAAAAGACAAAAAAAAAAAAAAAAAAAAAAAAAAACCTATGAATTGTGAACAGCTGAATATAGATGATCCTCTGTTGAAACTCAAGCCTTTCAGCCAGTTTCCTCCAACAGACCCTATAATGCCATATATATGACCGAAATATGTGGTATGGTGTTAATGATCTTTCTTTGTAGATACATATCACGTAGTTCTTTTAACCAATGGACATGTATACTTTTCAAAGTAATTAGTATCAATCCTCTGGTGTATCAATTATGTAATCCTGAAGCAAAAAACAGAATCATCTGCATTTTGGATATTTGCATGTATGAAGACATTAGCATCTGGAATTGACTATAAACTCAGTATTTTAAATTTGGGAGCAAGTGATTAAGAATTTACTGTGAACTTTTATTCCACACTGTCCTTTCCCAGAATCTTCAGTTGTGTTGCCCAGTATGTACTTCATTGTCAGTCAGTATAATACAAAAAAGAGCATCATATTCAGCCAAGTGTGAAATGCTATGTTGAACAAAGTTGAATAGCGTTCTTTGATGCAGAACTTCATAGAGCCTTTTTAAAGCTAAGGTGCCTTGTAAAATTCTGAGTGAAGTGTATTTGCAGTGTTTTGCAAACTTTCTTGACTACAGAGTAATGTTTTTCTTCTATGATATCTTAGCAATTAGCACTCTGAAAAACATGTTTTCATTATTATTGGTTGAATAATTTTTCAAGGAAGATGTATTTTAAGAAATTACCATCTCTTAATCTATTTCTGTCTAATTTCACTGAAGTAGAAAAAGAATATGGAACCAGGCAGAAGTCGGTTTTGTTATTTTCTGCTGAGGAGTGAAAGGTAGGAGGGGTCATCTCAGGGAGAATTCGCAGTGAGAAAATTCTTTCTACGTTTGTTTAATCATTGTTGCTTTCAGGGGAAAGTGCTCTGTGCAGTGCTTCTGATTGCAAGCACAGAGTAGAATGGATTTAATTTTTCATTGGAAGGGTGAGCAGTCTGCATTTTAAAAAGCACCAACTCCTACATCACGTGAAATATTAACAACGGCACCGCAATTCCTCTCTTTAATGTGCTTTGTTTTGGGGCCTGGCCAAGCCAGGAAGATGAAAACCCCCTTGGGGCCTGATATAGAATATAATTTTGCTCTGCAATTTTGGTGGTAAACATGGTAGTAAATTAGAGGGTGTAATAAATATGCATGGGAGCACCCAGAATCCTCCTTATACTCCCTCAGAGCACTTAGTTTGTCACTCCTACAAGGTCTCTAAGAAAATACATATGGGCTATGGCCATCAGAGTGACTTTAAGCTCACTCTTTATTTCTTTATAAAATGTTTTTATTTAAACTCGTACTTTATGTGGTTTATTTTACAAATGCCTTTTAGAAATACTGAGCTATTCAAGAATCCATCAGGCAGCTCTTTTTATCTTTTTATCTGGAGTGAAAACTCCTCTGTGACTCTGCTTCTATGGTTCTAGTGCAGACTCTGAATGAGGTCAGAGAAATCTGCAGGGGCTAATTCATGTGGGAATTCCTAGGCCATGATAAAGAATTTAGAATAAAAAAGAATTTCAATGTTTGATTTGTGGTGTAAAGTGGTTGTATGTAATTTGATTCTTCAAGAATGTGTCTATCTTCTTTACGTACAATGGGCTAAAACGGAAACCAGGAGATGGGCTAAGAGGCAATGATAATAACCCAACCTAATAATGATGGGAGTTTAGACTGGACCCCACCAAACTGTGGTCACTATAATGACCAGATTTCTATTTTACTAATCTTTGAATATCCAGGAACTAAAATGTCATAAAGACCAGAACAGAGTAATTGATTTTTTTAAATTTATTTTTTAAATACAGTAAAAGATTCAGATAGGCAAAGATAAGTATCCCTCAATCCTGCTACCTAACTTCCTCCATTTGTACTTTTCTGGGTCAGAGATTTGTTTGTGTCATACAATGTTTTCAAGTCTAGGGATATAGTAATTAATAAAACAAACAGCCAAATACCTGCTTTGCCACCCAGACTTTAGTGAAAAAAAGAAAAAAGAAAAAAGAAAAGGTTAGAACCCAGTACAACTCTCAGTTCAGTCCTCTTTCCATGGAAACATATCTCCTTTTACTTGAATCTTCACCATAACTGTTGTTCAGTGATTTCTGTTTTGTTGAGTAAATCCTATTTCTGGATCAAGAGAAAGAGGCAGACTATCTGAGATTATATAGTCAATAGTGATTCTTAGTTTATGTTTCTATACAACTTTCAATGCAGCAGTTACCAGAAGCAGCAATTGTGTTTAAAATATCCCTCCCCTCCACTTATATTTTAATTTGCAATCGAAAATGCCCAATTAACCACTTATCCATTCTGAATTAAAATGGTCAGTATTAACTGACCCATTTTTATTCAGTAATGTTCGATGTGGAAACATAAAAATTTAAGATATGTTTCTAGCCTCTCAGGAGCATTTACTCTAGCTGAGGAGATAAAAACAAAATCCTATAATAATTATGTTCAGATTTGTTTTACAGGCTATCCTTTGAAGAGAGTAGATGACCAATATGCTTGTTTTTGTTTTGTTTTGTTTTGGTCAAAACCAATGAGCACTGTAGTAGTTAAGAAGAATGGAAACTCATTGATGAATCAAGATATAAAGGCTTCACAGAGGAGCTCAGTGTGAACTGGCACTGGAAGAATCATTGGGATGTAGAAGGGGAGAAAACTTGTTTCTCTAGGTATAGGAGAAACTTGTGAGCTGGGGCTGGATGTGGGAATGAACAACGAGATCAGCAAAGCTGGAACTGAAGACATTTGTTGAACATCAGAGGAACACATTTTGTTCCTTCAGATAAGGGAAATCTCCAGAAACAGAGGAATGTCAATTAAATGTGCTAAAAATTAAAAAGTTGTCTATGTGCTCTGATTAGTGGAAAGCCCTATATTTTGTTTTAATAAGATTCAAAGTGAATATGGTTCTCTCATCGGAGTGAAATACAAGCACATCAAGATTTATTATCTAATCGATGTTTGGATTAATTGACTGTTTTTCCTTAGAAATATTGTTGTAAATGGAAACTTCTTTCCTGGAACATCATAGCATAACATCAAACCACCAAAACTCATTACGATACATAAAAAATAAATATGCAATTTTATTAGTATTTGTTTCTAAGTAAAATAAAACAAGCTTTGTTGTATACACTCCCTTTGAAAGGATCTTTCCCTGCCCCGGGGCTGGACTAGCAAAGCTTTTTAAAACATAAGAGTAAGCATATTTGTCTGAAGGCTCTTCATTTTCTGATTAACCTAAGAATAGGAGTTACTCGTTGCTTTAAGTATATTTGGATTATATCCAAAATTAAACTCATTGTCCTTGCAATTTTTATTTTAGCATACAACATGGCCCCCAAAATATCGGACCAGTAAATTTTGCTGAGGAAGATAATTTTTCAGTGGCTAATTTTTGTTTTACATCTTTAATCATCCCTTGCTTTTCCAGTGAAAATCAGTGAATCACAATTCACTTCTCAGTTATTGGGTGACTTGATGCAGAGACGTTTGCAGTTGTTAGACAGATGTGCACATGTGCTTGGTTTATTAGTGTTATAGGTTGAACTGTGGTCACCCAAAAAGATATGTCCAAGTTCTAACCCCCAGTGTCTATGATTGTGACCTTATTAGAAAAAGGATCTTTGCAGACATAATTAAGTGAAGGATTTTGTGAGATAATCCTGGTTTAACTGGGTGAGCCCTAAATCTAGTGACAAGTATTCCTTAAAAAAAAAAAAAAAGAGGAGAAATGCACAGAAAAGGCCATGTGAAGACAGAGGCAGAGATTGGAGTTATTCTAATACAAATCAAGGAAATCTTGGAGCCACCAGAAGCTGGCAAAGGCAAGAAAGGTCTCTGTAATGCCTTTGGAGAAAGTGTGACTCTGCCTGCACTTTGATTTGGACTTCTGGTCTCCAGAACTGTGAGAGAATACTTCTCCATTATTTTGAGCCTCCAAGTCTGTGATAATTTGTTACAGCAGCCCTAGGAAACTAACACAAAAGAAGAGCAGCTTCTTATTTATGACAAGTAAGCTATACATTTTTAAGTCAACTTTTAGATGGGAGTCATTTGTGATTAGTCTGAGGCGGAGATTAGAAAGCCCTAGCATAAGGAGCAACTTCTAGAGGTCACAGTAACTCTGAAGTTGTGGTTGCATCTGTCTCGCCGTTAATCACTCTTGTCAGTGGATGTCTTGGAAGGATTGCTTGCAGGAAGAAGAAATAAATGAGAGTCAGAGAGAGAAAAGATTTGTAAACAATGTAAAGGAATCAGCTGTACCTGCATGTGAAGGTGATGGTATTGACTTGTAACAAGAACGGAAGGCAATCCAGATGTGAAAGTGAGTTACAGTATGTTGGATGAGGGTGTTACTAAAGAATAAGCACAAATACTGGAGAAAAACTGATGGCTCTCTTCAGTGAACTTAGAATGACCTAGCTCTTTGAGAGAGAATTTAAAATATGCTGCAAATACATTTAAATTTGAAAAATTGCTCAGAAACTCATTTGAGTTAAGAAAAATACAAGGACATCTTTCCTTTTGTCTGTAGGTGAGGTTCTGCCAGTTGTACACTCTCTCAGCACCTTGGTTTTTCCTCCATAACCCTTCCCCCAGATGTAGTTATTTAACAATTACTTTTTTCATTCGAGAATAACGTAAATATTTTGAGGGCAGGGACTCCTTTTGCTCTCATTAGCCTAAATCAATGGAATTTTTATTTATTAACCACTTTCCCTAAAAGTGTTCCATGTTAAAAATAATATCAGTTCTCAGTTCTCTACCTTAGTATGATAAGGCGTCACATACACAATCAACAAGAGCCTATGTGAAGATTTTTACTCATTTCTCCAAGAACGAGGCTAAGAACACAAGCCCCAGTCACAGTACTGTTCCGGTGGAATAATAAAATTCACTTTATAAGAATTCACTTTGGAGCATAACTTAAGATAAACCATACCTCAGATGAAAGTTCTGGCCATAGTCTATATCCTTTTAGCATAGATATTTCTCTAGTAATACAGAAATCCATTGTCTTTAGCTTTGACCAGGTAATTCACGTTCTGATTTGAAGCTTCCCAAAATAAGAAACACACTGATCATCTGGTTATTGATAGTTAAGAATTGATTGCATGTTATATTTATATTATCTTGGACTTGGAGAGTCATCTTGATCTAACTTTTTCATGCAAACCAATGCCTGGTTTCCCCAAAAAAGTGATACCTCCCAAAAATGTTTTGTTAGGAGAGACATCGAAGCCTTGTATCTTCTTCTTATAATGATACAGTACTAGTGTGGTTACCTCAACTGTTACTGACTTTGGGCTCTGAATGACAATACTGCTTAAAATACGAACAGTTTTATTACACATCTATACACTCTGCTATTGTCTTCATAGATTAGTTTAGTTCAGATGAGATCTGCTATGCTATTAGGTCATTAACACCATATATATAGAATTCAGATATTCAAAACTTTTCCTAGGCTTCATTACTAATATCTAGCAGAGGAAGATTTGGTCCTGGGTCTGTGAGTTTGTTTAGATAAAGGTCTGAAGATGTAAATGCTATTGCCTACTGCTTCTTTATCTAAATTGACCTTCTCCTTACAAATCTATTAGTTCAATGAGGAGATCTAAATGTAAGGTCCAAGATTAGTGCAAAGTTGAAACTGGAACTCAAATTTGACTTCCAATTGAGATCTTCTTACTTATGACTAAGGTTCTACAGATTCAGGGTGTCTTATGCCCCATATACTCTCCTGTAAAAATTTTGCCCAAGTTTTGCAAAAAGGTCACAAAAAGAGCAATTAAAATATGTAGGATTTAGCTTGGCAATTCTTCTAATCTTAAGACTTAATCAAGAAGAGTTCTATTTCTAGATGTAAAATCTTTGTAAAAGCAAAAATTTACAAAATCAAAATCACTGTTATGCCTCTAACATTTTACCTGTGCAGGGTTGAGCAAGCCACTCAATGCTTTTGTCCTCTATTTTCCTGTTCTGTAAAAAAGATGAGCAAAAACTTACTTCATAGGATTATTGTGAGAATGAAAGAGGATGATATAGCACATAAAAGATATTGGCTTTAATAATTACCTTCCATTTCTAAACTTCTTTCTATTTAACAAATATTTAGGGAATATTTCATTCTGTAGATATTCACATATATTTAGTCGTCCACCAGAATTTCAGCTTTTTTCTCAGTTAGAACCCATTTATTTGAACTTCGCTGAGGTTGGAGATGAGAAGATTACCTTGCGTGGATAACACCGAATATTCTCCGTTGTTGCACATACACGACGCTGTCTGTGAAATTCTGAGGCATGTCTGTTATCTCAAGATTTCTGTAGGGAAGGGAGCTGAGTATACTCTGGTAAAAGCTCTCACATAGCCATCACTCCAGGTGCAAAGTGCACTGGTACAGCTCACACTGTTAGGACCATATGTTGTTTAAAAAAATAAATTAAATGTGTTTTTTTTTTCCTTTGCTGCAATGAAAAAGTAGGTGAGAGTGCTTTCAAAAAATGCCCGCATCATGGTAGCATTTCAGGACTTCAACTCCTAACCCCATTGATATTGACCTAGGCAGAGGGAACTGATGAAGAAGACCTAGTTAGACAGGAGGGGTGTTTTTACTGTTTAGTTTCTAGCCTCTAAAAGATTCTGGTGCATTGATGCAAGAGATTGCAAAACAACCTTTGCATTTCATTTGGCCTCTTTGCTGGTTTAGTCATAAGCAATGCATATTAAGAGTTACATGAGAGCGATGTCTTCAGGGATATAGTTGATATGTATAGGGCCTATCCCAAAAGGAATGAGTTTATTAAATAAAGATCTGTGCTTTCCTGTGAATTCTTCTATTCTCATGATTCATTCAAGAACATAGCTATTTCTTTATATAGAATCTTGGTAAAAGTAAAGATTTATAAAAGTCCAAGTTAGAATCCCTGTTCTGCCTCTAATATTTTATCTATCTAGGATAGAGCAAGATCAATGATCCAGGATAGAGCAAGATCAATGAAGTGGAGCCCAATGAAATGAATTCTTTTCTTCTCCTTTGTGTGATAGCTTTGTGAATCTAATGTTCGCATAAAGTAGGTAGATACCTTGGCCATTTAAAAATATTATGCCCATTCTAAACGTATTAATCTATCAGAATTTTGATACTTGCTCCAATTTACTTAGAATTTTGTATGTATCATGCACTATTTTAATTGTTTTGTTTTTATATTGTTTTATTTTATTCCAGTAACAAGCTTTGGAAGAGGCATTGCCATCTCAATTGGGAAAGGGCCACAAAAATGATTACATTATATAATGATAAATATAATAATTATCTTGATTTGAGGATCGCATATTACACACAGGTATTGATATTCAATGCTGTACCCCACAGATATACACAATCAATTGTTTCAGTTAAAAATAAATAAATAAATAAATAAGAAAACGAAAAGCAAAAAAAGACAAAACACTTTATGTACCAAAATGTGCCACTATTTTTATTGGAATTTTATCAAAGAAAACAAATCTGTCCATTCATTGGGGAAAATGGAATACATTTGTATTCATTCAAGTTTAGGTATTTTCAGATATTTTACTGCTATTGTAAATGAGAACTTCTATCTTATTTTCTTTGCCATACAGAAAAACTTGAGGCTATAAAACAGTATTGCCAAAATTCATTATATGTTTATTAAAAACCGCTATGGTTTGGCTGTGATTTGGCCCCACCAAAACTCATGTTGAAGTTTAATTGCCAGTACTGCATGTTGCGAGGTGGAGCCTTTAAGAGGTAGGACCTAATTGGAGGTATTTGCATCAGCGGGGGCTCAACCCCTGTGGATGGTGTGGTGCTATTCTTGCAGGAGGAAATGAGTTTTTGCTCTCAGGAAACTGGATTCATTCTTGCGGGAATCGATTAGTTTCCACCAGAGTAGATTGTTTTAAAACAAAGTTCTTCTGGTGTTTGTTTCTTTTGCATGTGTTTGCTTCCTTTTTGACCTTCTGCCATGTTATGACACAGCACAGAAGCCCTCACCAGAAGTTGAGCAGATAGATGCTGGTGCCACACTTCTTGGACTTTCTTGCCTCCAGTGTCACGAGTCAAATAAACCTCTTTTATTTAAAAAAAAAAAAAAAGTCACTGGAAAAATAGAATTAAAAGATAATACAAATATTTCAATGAACTTTTTGAATTCCCCTGGCATATGGAAGAAGAATCTGAGTCCAAGAAATCTATTAAGCAATGTGCTTGAGGCCATTAACTAGTTTTTAGGAGAGTTGGAATTCAAATCCAGATCAATTTTGCTACATAAACTTTGCCTGTTTGCTTTTCCTATTTTGTATTCCAAGTGCAATGCCAAGTGCTTAGATGGTACTCAATTAAGTTCTATTTGCCTTTAAGATTTAATTTTAATTTTGTATGAGACTTGCCACATTCCTTCTTTCACATAATATATACTCATTTTCTTTCTCCTTTTAGTTTCTTAGTTTCCTTTCTACATTTTATGCTTGTTTTTCTGTGTGTGATGTTATCTATTGCACTGAATTATTTTAAGGATTAAAGAAGGTGATATTTGTGCAAGGACTAGCATGGCACCAACATAAAGGCTATGGCCAATAAATGCTAGAAACCTCTCTCTCTTTATGTTGAGGCTAAGACCTTTTTGCTTGCCCTATAGCTCTGAAGACCTGGACCAGTCATGGCAAGGCCACAGGGAGAGGAGACCTGAGGCTGGATGCTTAGAATAATTCCCATTTCCTTTAAATAAAGAAGACCTTCACATTTCTTTCCATTATTAAAAGTCTCCTTGTTCAGTCTTCTGATATCTGCACATTAGGAAGAGTGAATGAAAACCAAAGGACAGAGGACCAATGCAGCAATTCCCAAACAATGCCAAACAATCACACTTGCTTGTTGAATTACTGGCAAAAATAACCTGCTTCTATTATATTTGGCATTTGGTGGTAGTTTCTGGCCCCTGATATTTTGTCTCCATTGATGGTCCTTGAGGAGTCTGATTTGGGGGGACAAGATTTTACATACACACTTACCTGAAATAACTTATGTGTCCTTAAAATCTGTGCAAAAAAATAACCTTTTCATTTTGATAAGTTGATATTTATATTGATTATATTAGAGGAAAGCCTTGTTTAAAAGAGCAAAATGTACAATTCACAATCAAGTATCTTTTACAGTAAGTCTTTTTTAAACTGATTAATTTTTCTCCCTTCTGTAAATTCGAGTTTTATGTGTTCGGTTTGCTTCAGGAAAGACTACATTTAAACTAATTTATAGAGTCATGCTTCCACAAGTCACAAAAGGCTCAGTGGCAAAGCCTGTGGGGTGCCAGATAGAAAATATACACAGTCAGGTATAAGGAATAGACTAAACTCACTCCATAATAAGTGAGTCTAAATTTCTGTTTCCTATGCCAGGCCATTTATTTCCACTGTTAGGGGTCTACAATGACTAGATTCTATTTGAAATTGCCAGTATGTGTACCCTGCTCTTTCTCCTCCCGGGCTTATGATTTAGTGGGTAAGACATACTCATGCAATGTTAAATAAAATGAGATACCAAAAAATTCAGAGAAGAAAAACAAATATCAATGGGAGAACAGAGGAGATTGTAATGCATCTGGGAACACTTCATTTCTTTATATATTCATGCATTTGTTAAACAAACAAAAACTTACTGAAGACCTATTATGAGTCAAGAACTATTGTAGGCACAGCTGCTGGAGATCAAGTGGGGAACACAGATAAACACCCAATAAGTACTTATTGAATACATGGATGAATAGACATGTAAATATAGAATCTCTGTCCCTAAGAATTTTACATCTATAGAGGAAGCACACAATAAAAAAGAATAAATACATTAAGCAATTTCTGGCAGAGGTAAGTGTTATAAAAAAATAAAGCTCAGTAAGTATTTAGAAAATAAAGATTGGGAGGAAGTATTTTTGACATCTGAATCAGTTTCATGGACTCCTCATCTTTTAACCTGGATTTGAAAGTTGGGTGAAATATTGGCAGGTAGAAATGAATGTCATATATCTCTCTTCTAAGTGCTACTTATGTACCCTCCATGCTTTACTACTCTGGCATTTTTAGTTTACTGATCTGCTTTTACCAATGAAAGAGAGCCCATTAGGGAAGAGACCATGTCTGATTTATATTTATATACCAAACACTACGCTTAATATGTATTAGGTTCTAATAGGTGGTTGTGGAATCAGTCAATTTATCCATAAGTAATGTGGTAAAAATAGACAGAGCTACTGAGTTGGTTGTGGGTTCATTTGGGGATATTGAAATAGATTGGTGTGACTGTTCTGTAGGTGCTTGGAGATAATGCTGGGTATTTGAATATTGCATTGAAGATAGGCTAGAGTGGCACCAGAAAGAGGACTGACAGCCTGAAAATAGACTGAAAGGCTTGGATTTGAGTGGGGAGTCATTGAGTAAGATCATCGAAGGAAAAATCTCTTAGTATTATACTTATATTCAACAAGAACCAGAGCATCTAACACCTATTAGGTACTGGAAAATCAAGTGCTTAATCAGTCAGTCAGTTATCAATTTTATAAAATTTTCCAAGTATATATTTTAAAATGGGGTGTCCCAGAGAAGAAGAAAGTCTATAATAGCTCAAGTTTCCAATCTGGAACAATCGGGAGAATGATGACACATTGAGTGGGCTAGGAAACACAGGTGGAGGCCACGAGTTGCCAAAAAGATTATTATAAAAGCTCTCTTATCTCAAGAGCTTAAAGAGTTTTAAACCTCTGCCAAGCCAGCAAACTGCGGAAGTTGTAGCGCGGAGCCATGTGTGCTACGCTAGTGAAATGAACAGAGAACTTGGAGGGTGAAGGAGTGGCCAAGGTTCCCAGAGGCTTCCTCCTAATTCTTTCTCCACCCCCTTCATATGGGAACTTCCTAGTCACTCCTCTAGGCTCTGTGTCTTTACTCCTTAATAGCTGGCTAAATAAGTCTGAGGCAGGAACATTTCATGAGATGGGATGGGGGTGAAATATTCTAAAAAACAAGCCTCTGAGATAACCATAATTGAATAACAGAAGTGTGTGAGGGGGTGTCCAAATAATCATAGGGAACTTTTTCAAGAAATATTTTTCTTCAACCATATTGTCATAGATTGATACCTAAGAACAACACTTCTAATTAGCATTTGTAACCAACTGCATGATGCCAACCAAAGAAAGGCAGATTAATGTTGATCTATAAAAACAAATTAGGCTGCAAAACACCACATGTAAATAGCTGCTTTTCACTTCTCGTACTGTGAGGAGCAGCTTCAATTTATCTGCAACAGCATTCTCGAATAAAAGGTCTTTTAGCTCACCTTCTTTAATGCCATTAATAGACAAGGTAAAGCTGTTAAGAACAGTCAGCTAGCATACGGACATTTAAAGAGAAGAGGACATTTTGAACATTTCTACGATGTGAGTTTTAGTTAGAATATCTATTATTGCTGGTCACATATCCTTGCATAAATTTCACAAATGAGTGTCTGGTATTATAACTTGAGCCATATGGAATTTACCTGAATAATAATTCTTAAGACATGCAAATATGTAAAGAAGAATGCCAATGTCTTTGTATTAGTCAGGGTTCTCCACAGAGACAGAATCAATAGGACGCATTATAATTCTATGAGAGGGATTTATTAGGGGAATTAGTTCACGTGGCTATGAAGAAAAGTCTCATGATAGGCCGTCTATAAACTGGATGCTGGTAGCATGGCTCAGTCCAAGTCCAAAGGCCTCAGAACCAGGGAAGCTGATGGTGTCCTTGGTGTAAGTTCTGGAACTCAATAGCTGAAGAGTCTCAAACTCTGATGTCCACGGACAGGAGAGAAGAGTGTATCCCAGCTCCAGTGGATCGAGAGAGAGCTTCACTTCTTTCCTCTGTCTTTTGTTCTCTCCGGACCCCCAGCAGATTGGATGGTTCCCACCCACACTGAGGGTGGGTCTTTCCCACCCTGTCCACTCAGACTCTCATACTAATCTCTGCTGGAAACACCCTCACGGACACAGCTGAAAAGATAGCTTTACCAGGTTTCTCAGCATTCCTTCATCTAACCAAGTTGACAGCTGGATATTAACCTTCATAGTCCTTCTTAAAGCTTTATTATTGACCTTTTAATAATTTCACTGATGTTCTAATTCATTCTATAATAAAGCAATATTAGACTGAATATATGATACTGTGATACAATTGAGGGAGAAAAGGCTCTGGACTTCTGAGCCAGGTGTTCTACACTGAAATTTACTTTTACTGGTACTTGAAAAAGCAACCGATATTTTAAGAAGCAACCCTATCAGACTCAACAACTTTAATTTAATAGAAAGAATATTTTGCAACACTTCCCTTAATAACTTGAAGTTAAATTCATAGATGATATAATCTATCTATGCAGAAAATGAAGACAAAAAAACCGAAATAATAGTCATAAGAAAAGAATAAATGAATAACAGTAATTTATAACAAAAATATGTATTTCAGTATATAAATCCTTAGACACAGTTACAGAAGGAATTAAATAGTATAGTGCCGTCCTCTGTACCCAGACTTATGAATGTGACAGCTATAAATGCAGACAGATACAAGGGAGTTGCATTGGTGACTCCATCACTACTGCCTGCATGACTGTATGAATGCAATTTTCCAAAGTGATTGATGTTTGTTCTTGGCAAATTTTAAACGAAGGTTGATTTTTTTTTTCTATTTCTCTTAGGTACTAAAATTTCTGGAAAATTCAATGCATGATGTACAATTTGATGTTCTATGTAAAATGCAATTAAGGTCCAGTGTTAGATAATGATAAACATGTTTTTCACCCACTTGGTGTCCAATGGGGCTTTCTGAAGTCCCGCTGCACTGACACAATTCCATTTCATGAGGAAGTGTCCATGCTTTGCAAGACCTTCTAGCATCCCTGCCCATTCGATGTCAGTAGAATCTCCCATCCTTGTGACAACAAAAAAGCCCCAAATTTTCAAAACTCACACTAATATTTGGGATTGTACCCTCTGAGAACTTTAAGCGGATACAAAGAGGGTATGGACATAACTAAATTTGCTTTATTATTAATACCAGTTTGGAAAAGAGATTGCAAGGAGTAAGAAATCAGGGAGACTGGAACCAGTGCAGTAATAATAAATATAAAGAAAAGGCAACATATCTGAAAAACATTACAATCTGTGAATCGATCAGAAGTGAATGCTGAGGGCAAACAACTTTTGGAGATGTTTGGGTAATGGTTACATTTTGCAGTTGAGTGACTTGGTGGCATTAAGCAAAACTGGTACAATAGGAGGCAAAATATTGCAAGAAGAGATAGTAAGCTAGTCCTCAAAATACTAAATTTCATAAATATCTATGTCTTCACATGGTTATGCCAACTAGATCACTAGAAATTTTGATCCAGAACTCAGGAGGGAGATCTTAACTGACGATATAGATTTGAGATTCTTCTGAGTATGAATAAAATGCCAGGAAACATAGCTGTTCAGGGAAAGGGCAGAGACACAAAGCAAGTTAGGGAGAAGAACAAATATAATTTAGAAAGTTAGCATATTCTATTATTAACATATTATTATTATGATAATATTCTATTAATATAATTTTCTGTTATGATTTACCAATGAGTCTTGAAAAAAATATTTCCCTAAGCCCCAAAAGTTAAATAGGCCAATGGCATTTAAACAATAAAGAATATACTGCTTCTTTGCTTACATCATGCACAAATATATACTTTTCAAAACATATTTGCGCTTGGACCCAAACCTCAGTTCACATCTTAACACATGAAATTTTTACTTGGATAAATCACTTGAAACTTAAGGGAATCAGTTTTTCCAACCTTAAAATGAGAATAAAATATCCAAATCACAAGATGATCCAGAAGATTACATGAGAAAATACCCATGAAATGAGGGCTCCGCTTGAATAGGAGAGGTGCTCAAAACCATCTGACAACGTGGGGAAGAAGACTGATCTGAGTGAGACCTGTTTACGTCATGTCTGTGAAGTCCCTTGTGAAAAACCTCAAATAGGAGGGCTTATTGTGTTAGAGAACACCGGACCATCTGAAAGACTTGTGGGCAGTTCTATGGATGGCTACACGCAGAAGAGCCAACGGGTCATGCGCGAGAAAATAACTAACTCATTCCACCTGACTAAGGGATGTGGAGGATGAGCTGATCTGGGTGAAGTGCCGTCATCGTGACTTGAGTATGTTTTTAACCCACTCCAGGTACACACACACACACATGCACACACACACACGCACACACACGCACGCAAGCACACACGCGCACACACGCACACACACGCACGCACATGCGCACACACATGCACACACGCGCACGCGCACACACACACGACCTAGGGGAAACAGGACTCTAAGTAAATCTCAAAAGAGCTGTTTCACTAATTTTTAAACAGTGAGGCCCAAAGTACACTCCTTGGGGACACATCTCAGGAGACACATCTCAAAGAAAGCAGTGGGAAGAGGAGAACTCTTCCAGCAGGACTGAAGTCACTCCAGCTGTCTTTGCATCGACAGTGGCCATCTCCATGACTGCCCGCAGAGGTTGTAGTACTTGAAGGGACAGGAAGAAAGAGAATGGAAGGGCCCGGTTAGCCGAGAGGAAAGGTCATGTCACTGTACAGAGCAGTGGGGGTACCAGCGGGAATCAATTTGCTTCTGGGCACACATGAGACATCCCTTGGGCTCCCCCAAAGACTCTCACAGAGAACCACCTGGTCAAGGCCAGGACATGAGACCCATAAAAGGTGAATCGTGAAAAATAAGACTTCATGAATACCAAGAATCCTCCTGAATGAATTTTTACAAACATAAAGCACTCAGCTTAGGCCCTGATATATAGTAAATAATTTAGAGTAGTAGAAGCAAATCTATTATTAAAATCTACTCTTCCTATGTTGGGAAGTTTTATTTGTATGTTTGGGTTTCTGCTAAATTTAATTCATTGATGAAAAGAATAACAAATGGTAAGGGATAAAACAAAAAGAAATAACATATTGTGACACTAATATA
Source organism: Cynocephalus volans (assembly GCF_027409185.1). Classification (NCBI taxonomy): domain Eukaryota; kingdom Metazoa; phylum Chordata; class Mammalia; order Dermoptera; family Cynocephalidae; genus Cynocephalus; species Cynocephalus volans. The sequence continues at coordinate 140,286,123 of NC_084463.1, read as the reverse complement.
TCAAAGAGAGGTAGAAAATAGTGTTTCCACCATTTGTTCTCAGGGCTGTGGCAGTCCCATGAGGAGGCTGTGGGCTGCTCCTCCAAGGCTCAGGCTACACTCAGACAGCAACGCGCCACCTGCATTGTAATTGAAAAATCAAGGGAGATCAGCCCTAACTTTTCTTAATTAAAACAATAATTATGATATCCAGACCACGAAGAGGGCAGGTCACCTTCTCTCCAGAATAAGTTAAATTGTAAAGAAAGAGAATGGGATTTAATGTGGTATACTGCATTTGACTTAATTCAATCCTCAGTCTCCAGCATCTTAGCCTCCTCTTGTCCTCTGAAGCTCATGAATTGTTACCAGGATCCACTCATTGACAAGGCCACTGTAGGAAATGGGTTTCTTGCCCTAGGTACATATTATGATTGACAGTGTAATCTGCAAGAATGCTGTGGTGTCGGGAATGCCATGATATTTGTGTGATTTCTATATTGCCTACCAGGCTTCTCTTAATTGTGATACAGTACCAGGAGTTACAGGTATGGAGATGCAAAGCTGTGCAGGATGGAGTTAGCTTTTTTCTTAACATTTAAGATAGAAATTACGGAGTGCACTGCAACTTGAAAGCTTTACTACTGTTTTGTGAAACTTCCGTTTCGTGTGTGTGTGTGCATGCACTCACATGTTGGGTGACAATGTGAAATCTTTCTTACTCTGTATCATGGCAAACAAAATTTTTTGAAAAACACTGCTACATCTGATCTATCTCACTAATTCTGAACTTTTATGATTCACAGAGCCTTCAAAAATCTAAGTCAAATCGTGAAAATGCTTCTGAAAAAATGTGCATACTCAAAAATTTGCAGATAATCTCATTTAGTGTCTGGAGCCCTAAATAAACATCCCTAACACAAACTCACTCTTTTTTTGCAATGTAGACCTATAAATGCATGAAAGGGGAAGGGACATAATAAAACATCTCTTTAATACACACACACACACACACACACACACACACACAAAAAAAAAAAAAAAATCTATAAGGACAAGAATCTTTCCCCATAAGTGAAAAGTATAAGTAAAGTAAGGACGAGACAATGCCTAGAACAAAACATTTGTTCAATAAATACTATAAGTTAAATGAAATATTGAGTGTATTTACTTAAGACACAGAAATTAGAATTTCCTAGAAACATCCAGTGAAGCTAGGCATAGTTATGGCAAAGACTGTATTCTAACAAAGTGAGTTTTCAGTTAACAGGGATAGAGTGTTTCTTCTGTAAAGAACTCTTTTCCAAATTTAACAGTGTATGTTTTGCATGAAGCACAGTGTTTTGCCTTCTACCATTTCTTCCTTCACTTTTACCCATTTTCTTAAAAGGAAAAGTAAAACATCCTTCTTAGGCAAAAGTGATTATTTTGAAATTGTTTGCACATAGTATAAATGATATTTTCCAAATCTTATAACCTGGCATAAAACAATCCTGGATTTTGTTATGTAACAGTGTATTATGGTGGTTGTGTGGTTTTCACGGTACATGAATTTAAGACATCAGCATTAACAGAATTCTGAGCTACAAAAATGATTTTGGAAAAGTCTTTCAAATTATGCACTTTATGTGCTTTTAAGTTGAGAAATCAAAATTCTGTATTAGATTCATAGTACAGGTATAAAATCTCAAGATATCACTAAAATGCCTTTCTAAGAAAAAAGCATGCACAGCAAGATGAAGGGAAGATATAAGAAAAGGTGGATTGATAGACATAAAAAGCTTACTCCCTTCTGAATCAATTCTTCAAACTTTAATTTTATTTTTCCCACATCCCTGACTACACTGATGAAATATCTGCTCACTGAGTCTCTTCACCCCATCAACATTTGGCTTTATGACAACTTTGGGTCATGCAGCAGAACACCAATCTTTACTGTCTGGAGAGCATTTTAGAAGGCCCTAACATTTACTGAGTTTGTGTGGTACAGTTGTAAGTGCTTTATAGCTAGCATGTCACTCAATCCTTATAGAAATTCCTATTATACTGGTGATGCCCATATCTCTAAAATTTTTTTACTGTGGTTTTAACTCACCTTCCTCCTAAAATAGTATTTCTAACATTAGCACGAAGACATCTTCCCTGAGGATGTTGTAATTTGAAGGTGTAGCTTTGAGGTCTGCATTTTAAACAAACTCCCCAGGTAAATTCTGATAAAGATGGTTCACAGACCACAGTACAAATGACATTTTAATGTTCGTAGATCTCAAGAGTTTTTAATATCTATCAAAATGCATTTTTGTGTTTTATTTGCATTTTAGACTGTGGCTGTTTCAGAGCTCTGGTTAAAATAAAGTGGTCCTCTTATATAAAATATAATATAAAAATAGAATAATTGCTTAAAATTTACCTTTAAAATATAAACCAGACTCTCAGTTTTAAAAATATATACCCCTTCATCAGAGAGCCAGACTTCCTTTTAAGTCTTGACTTTAAGTCATCCGTCAGGTGCTAACACCATAATTCTACCAGATGTAAGATAATCTTCAGCCGTGTTGATATGAGCAGTGTTGTAGAGAAAGCTCACTGACTCCTTACCATTTTAGTTAGGTGTATCTCTGACAGAATGCATAAAAAATGGATGAGCAACATTCAGCAAATTCCCTTTTCCTTTGGGTGGACTTTGTAATATTTTTCATGATAGGAAGAGATGAAGTGGCATTCCCAGAACAAGTCTGCTTTTCTCTTGAAGTGAAGTTGATTTGAAAGGCACAGTGGCATGTGCAGTATGGTAGTATATCATAAGCACTAGTCTGATTTCCTTTATTTTCATATCTATACTATATTCTTTAGATCAGAAAACTTGTATAGATTTATTTTATCTTAATTTCAATGGTCTCTCATGATTCCTCTTGGAAAAGGTTGGAGAACAGCAGTCTAAAAAGCATTAGAGATTGTAGATTTCTCAACTGGGTCATATGGTGCCATGGCTGTCATTAACACTGACATAACCCTTGGTGATATAGCTGGGAGAAGGGCGTTCAGATCACTGGAGACAATAAATCAAGGGAAATACAATGAGATGATGTAGATATTTTTAAGTAAAAGAATACACATTCTGATAATCAGTAAGGGGGCATTTGTACTGCAGCATAATCTGACTTATCCTGATGATACTCATGTTTTCTTTATAATCATTATTCTACTTTTCTTCATTTCAGCTACTGTAGGAAGATCATACTTCCAAGAACCTCTTTAAACTTAGGCAAGACCTTGTGACTTGCTTTGGTTAATGTATTTGAGCAAAGAATGCATGTGTGTGCATGTGTGTGTGTGCAACTATGTATGTGTGTGCATATAAATGTGTGTCATATCTAAGAAGGAAGTTTGAATTACCAGTGCAAGACTCTGCCACAAGTTCTGTAACTTGGGGGTCTGGCGGGGAGAGCAAAAGTGGTAGGCTAATGGGTACAAAACTCTGTTCTCTACCCTAAGTGAATCATTGTGCAGTATATGCATGTATGGAAACAGTATACTGTACCTCACAAATATGTACAAGAAAATATTAAAATATTTTGAATAAATTTTTTAAAAATTATTTAAAAAGCATTTATTTACCTTTTTAAGAGGGGATTTATTTATGAAACATAAAAACACAACAGAACACTACATAGACCACTTTACACAATAAAATAGTAAAAAATAACATTTTTGCATGCAGAAATACTCGGATAAATTAATGACAGTCACACAGGTATAATAGTTATGAACAGATGCACCATATTCATAAAGAAATAGGTTAAGGGCCGAGCCCGTGGCGCACTCGGGAGAGTGCAGCTCTGGGAGCGCGGCGACGCTCCCGCCGCGGGTTTGGATCCTACATAGGACTGGCCAGTGCACTCACTGGCTGAGTGCCGGTCACGAAAAAGACAAAAAAAAAAAAAAAAAGAAATAGGTTAAAAAGCAAATGTATAAATGCATGCCACTATGATTGGTAATTGTGTGCATCCACTTTTATAACTGAGGTCATCTGAAACGCTGTGATGGACAACCTAAATCTTTTGATGGGATCCATCAAAAACCTTGATGGGTCACCACCACATAAGATGTTCACCGATGCTCAACCGAGATCTCAAGAAAGTTTATCTTTAGAAAATTAAATTGTACAAAAGGATGTCTTTTCACTTATTGATGAAGTTTCAATGTTTTTAAGTACGTGCACAATGCTTACACACAAAGTCAACATTGTGATACGCATCTTGTTTGCAAAAAATGCATCTCCTTAATCCATGCTTAATTCCAAATAAAAACAATAACAAGGTAATATTTTCATCTAACACAATGCAATTGACATGGTGCAAATATCCTGCCTACAACCAAAATTACACTAATCTCTTCCTGAGAATTTGGTTTTCAGTATTTCAACATGCAGGATTTTAATCTTTAATGATTGTGATTTTCAGAATTTTAGATGTTAAGGATTTTAGATTTAGGGATTTTGATCTTTTGTAATTATGGCCCAAACCCATCTTAGTGACTTTGGTGATCAGAATCCCATTCCAACTCATATTGGATAGAGAACATAAGAAAATATATTTTAATGTATTAAGTGATTGATACTTGGCAGAGGATGATTATCCTGCAGCATAACTTGGCCTATGATGACTGACCCCCCTATCTTCTTCATAATCATTACAAGAATGATCATTTTGGGTTGCATTGGGCCCAACACATTTGAAAACAGGTAGGTATTATGTTTTATGGAGTAACTGTGTAGCATTCAGATTACTAAAGGTTTTGGAACCTTTTCTGTCAGAGGACTTATTGAAGTAGCTAGGGATATTTAGCCTGGAGAAAAGGCTTAAGGAAATGTTGATAGGTCATTTAAAATCTTAAATAACAACTGGGTTTAGAAAAAAATATATAGCATTAAGATTTATTCCTTATTTTTACAGAAAATAGACCCAGAGAAATTAGTAGTATTTATAAGAATATAAATTCAAAGTAAGGGCAAATATTTTTCTCTAATAATTACAGATGCTAAAAATCACAATAGAGTATCTTATTATATCTTGAGCTTCTTTTCATCAGAGATGAAATTAAGAGAAATACTATATGATCTTGACTTATAGAAACAGTTTAACATAAAGGTCAGGTATATGGGCTCAGGAATGCTTAGGTGCAACAGCAGGATGCACCATTTACTAGGTAGATGATCTTGCAAGAATTAACTCTCTAGGCCTAACTTTTCTCATGTATAAAATGATGTTAGTGATGATAATAGGTGCATCTACCTTAGTCTTATTGTGGGGATTACATGATCAAAATGAAGTGAAACACTGAGAAACAGTGGCTGGCACAAGTTAAATAGTTAAGAACTCTTAGCTATTGTTATTATAGTGTTTCAAAGAGAATTTGCACATTGCAGACAGAGAGAATTAGATTAATTCTACAGTTTCTTTGAAACCAAGAAACTATTTTTTGTTCCTCAAATTAAAAGTATCGTATCATAATCCTAGAAACTAAAGTTTCTCTTGGATCAATCATGTTGGACAATCACTCAAAAAAGTTGCATCAGGATTGTGTAAAATTAGGACTATTTTCAAGAAAATAGAACTCAGTTGACCTTTAATTACTGTGAAAAGCAGAATTCTAAGATGGCTCTCCAAGATTTCCTATCCTAATCCTAGAGACTGTGAATATGATCTCTGCCCCCTGTTGTTACTCTGGGATTATTTTTATATTACATAGCAACAAGTATTATGCAGTTGTAATTAATATTACTGATCAGTTTACCCTAAGATAGAGAAATCAGCAGAGTGGTCCTAGCTTAGTTACAGGAAGTCTTTAAAAGCAGAGAATTTTCTTGACTAACAGCAGAAGAGGAAGGCAGAGAGAATTAAAGTACAAAGATGACTCTACATGAAGCATCATGCTGATGGTTGCAATATCAGGAAAGGGCCTATGAGAAGTCCTATAGAAAAGAACTGTGAGCAACCTCTTACACATGAGAATTGCTTAACAGTCAGGAGAAGAGAACCTTATTCCTACAACCACAGAGAAATGAATTCTGCCAACAACCATTCTGAATGGGTTTGAAAGTGGATTTTCCCCTAGAGCTTTAGAAGTAAACACAACCAGCTGACACCTTGGATGTGAGATCCTGAACAGTGAATCAAATTTAGACACGCTGATCTGACACACACATGCAAATTCATAACCACAAGCTAACAGAAAATGTGGAGTAATAAATGGTATTGTTTTACTCCACTAAGCTTGTCTTAATTTGTTACACAGCAATAAAAAACTAATGCAGTTCATAAAAAGGGATATGGAGGTTGAACTTATTTGAGAAGAGTCTTTTTTCATACAACAAATGTTAACTGGACTACTTATTTCGGCAAATGTGTATGTGTTGAGCTGATGAAAAGGAACTGTGTAATGCACTGTAGATGTCTAATTAGACAGAAATAGAGATCACCATTCTATTGAAAACATTTTTCACAGAATCAAGAGTGATTCACCATCTGAAAATACCTTGACCTTTTGACTATGAGCTGCAGAACCATTTTTCACAAGATTTATTCCCTCACTGAAGCTTTTCTCTCTTCCACATCTTTCAAATGTGGATTACCATTTCCTAAAACATAATTATGGCCAGTTGTGAATGTAAAGTTTGAGGAAGCTTTTATATGAAACACCTCTTAACTAATGCAATACCACTATTTAAAGTTAAAAGTTGGAAAATATTTTTTTATTTAGAATATTAGTCAGCAATAACCATTTAAATTGGATTCTGTTTGTATTCTCAATAGACGCCTAGAGTAAATGTGATAATTAAAAGGACAGATTGGGTACTATAGTCAAAATCCTATACTATTCAACTATAAATCTTTGACAGTGAAAGTCCCAAATGAAAACTTAGTAGGGAATGATGGTATATAGGGTGTATTTAATTCAAATGGACTGTACTGGTAAAACTTGGTTGCCTCATTCTGGGAAGACCATTTTCTTTTAACCTAAAAGACCTCTCAAAGTCTAACTACAAGCATGCCTCATTTAACAGATGGAAATTAACACTCACAACTCACAAGTCGATTGGCCATCGGTTACCCCTTGGCAGATTTAAATCTAGAATTTTAATTTCTTTTTAATTCTGCACTATTCCTATTATAACATTTACATCTTTCTGACACAAAGATTATGGTGATACTACTCAGTTAATTTTTTTCTTATTATTTAGTAACAATAATTTGCCTGGTTCATGGATAAAGTCATTTGGCATCACGTGGCATTAGGCTGTCACAGAAATTCTTTATGTGCTGCTAGCCAATCAGCATCAAGACTGCTCCAGAACTCATGGGATCTAAAACAGGTGCCCAACCACGTCTTCTGACTCACTGTGGCTCCAGAAATATGTGAGAGAGAATATGGACTAGATCTAAAATTGGGATTCAGTTAAGTTCAGATCCCAAAGGGACCTGATTGGTAAAATCACGGTGCCCTGAAAGAAAATTACTGTAAGTGACTTCAGGTAGAGGTGAAAGAATTGGCAATAGACTATGAGTGTTCAATATCCGTGAGCTACGGTGTGAGGTTATATTTGATGATACCCAAACTAACTACAATCCTACCAGCTCCTTTCTGGAATTTCTATTCTCTGAAGAGGTCAGTGAAATACACAAACACCCCCCCAAAAATACATAACCACAGACACACGCAATGGGAAGCCCCTCTGAAGAGGGGCTAATTAGAAGAGCTAATTAGAAAGAGCCAATGGGGGAAAGTTAGTTATTCAAGAAAAGGTCACCAGCAAGCTGAATAACAACATATATGCCTCAGAGCAAAAGTAGATAAGAGAGATGAGGCACGGTGAGAAAAGCAGAGGGCAGACCGGAGAGAGGTTTCCAGTGCTACAAACAGAAGTTCTGATGACATTTGAAAATCCTCACCTCCAATGTTTTATGAGAAGAGGGAACAATTGAGGAGAAAGATCTTGAAAGAATACAGAAATTACTGCTAATTAAGTCCAAGACAATTGAATTTGTTGTATTTCTATCAATAGGCATCATTTGCACTAGCAGGTGAAGCCAAGGAGATAGACAGCATGACACAAAAGCAATAGCTTTCCTTTGTAGTAAAACAAACAAAAAACAAAACCAGAAACCATAGATAAACCACGAGAAGAAAACAGTTAAATAAAGCAATGCCTAAATATATCTACTGTTAGCGCATTAATGGATAATCTTTATTACCAAATACTCTTTATCAGGGATCAACCTTTATTGGTAAATATTCAAAATGAGATTATCCTTTATATATTGTTCGATAACATGGTTTGTCCAATAATATATAATGGACATCTCTTCACAATGATAAATATTGTTTTGTTCTCCCAATTTTACTTATATTTATTTTTGTGGGGTATGATGTGTTGTTTCAATACATGCATACACTGTACAGATTCACTTAGGGTACATAGCATAGTTTTGTGCTCATTAGTTCAGCTCTTTTCCTATCGCCCATTTGCCTCCCCTCACAGCCTCTGGTAACAATTAGTCTACTGTCGTCTCCTATGAAAGACCACGTGGTACTTGTCTTTCTATGCCTGACTTATTTTGATTTCTCACTGTTTATTTTTAGTATGTTATAGTTGTAACATATTATTTTAGACATTATAACAACTTAACTTCAATATCTAAGAAAAAAGAACCAAAGCCAACTCTGCTCTGGTATCATTACCCCCTACTTTGTGACATTTTGTTCTTTCAGGTTACATCTTTTAATATTGCCTATCTCTTACGTGGTTGTTGTATATGTCAGTGTCTTGTTAGGTTTGTCCTTTAGTCTTCATACTAAGGATGTTAAGTGGTTTATTCGCCCCCTTACAACATTGGAATATTTTGAGTTGTCTGTGAATATACTTTTACTAATGAGTTATGTACCTTCAAATGTTTTCTTGTTGCTCCTTAGCATTGTATTCTTTCAGATTAAGGACTCCCTTTAGCATTTCTTGTAAGGCAGATCTAGTGTTGATGAACTCCCTTAGCTTTTGTCTGGGAAATACTTTATTTCTCCTTTATATTTGAAAGTTAGTTTTGCTGGATAGAGAATTCTTGGCTGACAGTCTTTCTCCTTCAGCACTCTGAATATATTATCCCATTCTTTTCTGGCCTGTAGTGTTTCTTTTCTTTTCTTTTTTTCTTTTTTTAAAGATGACTAATAAGGGGATCTTAACCCTTGACTTGGTGTTGGCAGCACCACGCTCTCCAAGTGAGCTAACTGGCCATGCCTATATAGGGATCCAAACCCATGGCTTTGGTGTTGTCAGCACCACACTCTCCCAAGTGAGCCACGGGCTGGGACTAGCGTATAGGGTTTCTATGGAGAAATCCATGAAAGACATATTGGGGCTCCACTGAATGCTATGTGTTTCTTTTCTCTTGTTGCTTTCAGTATCCTGTCTTTGTCTTTGTTTTTTTATAATTTGAGTATGATGTGCTTTGGGATGTTCCTCTTGGATTGAATTTGAACGGTGATCTCTAAGCTTCCTGTACCTGAGTGCTGTCATCCTTTTCCATACTTGAGAAATTTTCAGCGATTATTTCCTCAGATATGCTTTCTACATCTCTTCCTTTTTCTTTTCGTTCAGGTATGCCAAGTATGCAGAGCTTATTTCACTTGAAGGAGTCCCATGTTGGCTGTATTTCTGTTTCATTTTTTCTTACTCTTTTTTTCTTTTGTTTCTCTGGTTTGATAATTTCATGTTTTATCTTTGAGCTCACGGATTCTTTTCTCAGTTTGATTAAGTCTGCTGTTGGAGCTTTCTATCAAATTTTTCAGTTCAGATAATATATTCTTTATTTCTAGAATTTCTATTGGGTTTTTTAAAATTGATTCAATTCCTCTGTCAAGTTTCTCATTTTGCTCCTGGAATGTTTTCCAGATATCATTTAATTTTGTCTATATTTTCTTGAGACTCCCTGAACATCCTTAAGAGGGTTATTTTGAATTCTCTGTCAGACATTTCATAATTCCACTGTTCCTCTGGGTCCATTGCTGGTGCTTGGTTTGTTTCCATTGATGGTGTCCTATTTCTCTGTTCTTTCTTGATCTTTGTGTCTTTACATTGATGCCTGGACATTTGAGGATACTGCTATCTCTTTTAGATTTTATAGGTGTTCTTTGGTGGCATTAGACTTTTATTGGTTAATATCAGAGCAAGTCTCATCTGTGGCTTTTTTTTTTTTCTCAGTTCTGTGTTGGATTATTACCTACCACCACCAATTAAACCCTGCACTGGGACTAATTTGTTGTCCTTTGGTTAATTCCAAAATTGTAAGAAATTTGTATGTGGACCAGCACTCGAGTCCTGTGGTTGAGGTAAATTGCTGCTTTGCTAATAATTCTCTGGGGAAGATATTTTATGTTGACAAAGTTTTAATTGCTAGCCTTTTAATCACTTCCTGGTTGTATGAGATCAGATATACCTGGGCTGTGTGGAAATTCTGGCCTTGGTCTTTCCAGCAAATTGAACCCACTACAGTTCTATCTAACTGACCAGTCTCCACTGAGTGAGTGAGTGAGTGGGTCTGTGCTGATCCTAAGACAGATCAGCTATCTACAATTTGCCCCAGTGTTCCTGTGGCAGGCCAGCCTCCCCTGAACTCCAGATGCCTCCGGTGGTTCCTAGTGGTGACTCACCTGCCCTTGGGTGACTCCCCGGCCCTTGGGTGACTCCTTTCTTTAGATGGCTACAGCCCCTTGCTCCTATGTGAGTCCAAGAGAACCCTGTTAGTGGTCTCACTGGCTGGATATAGATTATCCTCTATATGTTTGATAACTTGGCTTTCCCAAAAATATATTATGGACTTCTTTTCACAATGTTAAATATTACTTTTACAGCATTATTTTCATATTTGTATTATATTCTGTTGAGTTTGTGTCCTATTCTTTATTATTAGGCATACAATTTTTTTCTTATTTTTTTTTTTCTGATTCTATGAACAATTCTATGCCATATATCATTCTAGTCACATCTTTGCACGCATGGTTAATTATATTTCTGGGATAAATTCTTAGAAATGGACTTACCATTTTAAAATGCTAACATGTTGTTTAAAGATTTCAATAGGTGAACACCTAAATTGTCTTCCATCAAGATTGTATAAATTTACAACTTATGAGAGTCTTAGACTCTTGAAAATTAGGAAAGTAACTTTGTTTTTCATATTTTTTAATATCAATAAATAACTCTATTGTCTACTCTGTGGCTTAATCTTATTTTCTCTCTGTGTCCCTTGTTTTTTACAACTGATGGACCCTTAATATTATTACTGAGTTATGACAATAATAATAAAAATACAAATAAACATAAATTCATTATTTAAACTATAGGAAAAAAGTTTGCACAGAAGTATACAGAAGTTCTGATGAAGGTTATCTTGGGTATGGAAGGTGGGTGTAGAGATATGAATGAGGGACAATGGAAGTATTGTGATATTTAAAATTTCTTCTTAAATCCTTTCTATACTTATTGCATTGTTTTGGTAAGTTCACTTATAAAGTTACCCTTAGGGAATTATTCTGGCAATAAAAAAAAAAATGGAAAGAAAACTCTCATTTACTACATGAAAAATGGAAAGAAAACTTTCATTTACTACATGAAAGACTTGTCACTAAAAAGTAACATGCCTAATCTCATTTTAATTTCCACTAATCATTATAGACATTATTCTGCCCCATTTTGAAGATGAGAAAGCAATTGCTTAGCAAGGTTAAATCACTTGTCCTAAGCCCAATAGCTATGCAGCAAGGAAACTGTAAATGAACCCAGGTTGACCTTATCTACACTAATTTGCAGTGGAGCTGAGAGTCTGATACAGAAACCTATATGTTCCTTCCTCTGTGCTGAGCTGTCTATCAGGAGGGCAGGGAGCTAACTTCAAAGATCAAGATGTCTGTGTAGAGAAAAGGGAACTGTTGGCTCCTTTGCAGGGTCCTAGTTCTAAAGTTAATGAGTTCGAGTGTCTGGGAGAACCGACTTCCCACAAGGTCACACAATGGAGTCAGTGATTTCTGACTCTGCATACCCAGCACAGTTTCTTGCCAGTTCTCCTGGAACAAGCCTTGTGGTTTCATTTCAGACTGAAAGGGACAAATTCCAAAATCTGATTTCAAGTGAATGAAGGGGGTAAAAAAAAGAGAGGCGGAGAATTCTGACACATAGTAGCTACTGCCTTTCAAGTATTAAAGTAACTGTCTGCTTTCTTTTCTAAAGGCAATAGCTTTTCTTATGACAGTAAATGGCAGAGATACAGTGATGCAGATTTAGCAAAGTATAATCATGATAACAAGGCAAGGGAGTAGGAAGCAATAGCTCTAAATATAAGAAGTACTATAAAATGAATATTTGTAAGATCCATAATTTACAGTCCAATGGAATTGAAGTTTCAAGAATGGCGACTTGAAGTGGTTAAAATAAACTTTTTTAATACTATAAGGTCATACATCAAAAATATATAAGTTACACAAATTATCTGTATATAATGCTTCTTAATGTAATATTTCAATCACTCAGGATTATACTGGACAATGATGGAACACCCTGGTTCTTATAACTAGAAAGTCCAAAGATAGGGTGGGCTTTATGTATAAACGATTTAATCAACAATTACCCGCAGTTTCCTTCTGCCTATTTTCTCTGCCATCCAGAGATTTGGCTGGTTTCTCCCATTGATTAAAAATTTCTGTTAGCCACAGTCATGCCTAGTTACAAAGAAAAAACACACTGATATGGGTTCAGTGTGTCCCCCAAAGTTCCATGTATTAGATGCTTAATCTCCACTGTGACAGTGTTAAAAGGATGGGAAATCCTATTATGGTAATTGAAAGATGGGGCCTTGAAGAGGAGATTAGATTGTGAGGACTATACCTTTGTGAATGGATTGATCCATTCATGGAATAATGGGCATGTTTCTCATGGCTTTAAAAGGGGAGCAAGTGAAGAGGTCATCTCCCTCTTGCTTAAGCCATCCACCATGTGACACCCTGCATTGCTGTGAAGAGTTATCACCCACCAACAAGGCCCTTGAAAGATGTGTTCCCTGGATTTGGGCTTTCTAGCCTCTGAAACTATAATCAATAAATATTGTTTCTTTACAAATTACCCACTTTCAGATATTTTGTTACAAGCAGCAGAAATGGACTAACACACATGCCATTGTCAACATTCCAAGAAAGATTAGGCTATCATAGATCACACATACACTCTTGAGCTAACTACTGTTCCCAGGGACATTATCCTGAAGCTAGACATGAGATCCAGTGCCCTTGCAGATCCTGAGCTCTGAAATGTACAGATGTCCCATAATGACATCTCAGTGTGCCATCTAAGGAAAACAGAAGAAATAGTTTCTGAGTAGGCATTCAACAAATTATAGTTTGTGTTAAATATATTCAAATAAATAAAGCATCTTAGTGATATAGTTTACACTGAAGGTCCAGTTCCATAACACCCAATTTACTGATCTCCTACTGTGTGCAGAGACAGTGTGTAGATGTGTGTGTGTGTATATATATATATATATAATATATATATATAAATTATGTCTAAATATAACAATATTATAATATAATTATCTATATTATAGATAATAAGTATAGAATAATTATATTAATATAATTATATAATATAGAGAAATTATCTCTAAATTGCACAATGACTTTCTAAGGTAGGTTTACTTCCCCATGTCAGTTGTCTCTTTCTGCTTAACAAACTAACTCAGAACTTACTGTTTTAAAACAACAGCAGTAAACATTCATTTTCTCTTGTAATTTCTACGGGTGAAAAATCAAGGGCAGCTTAGGTGAGTAGTTCTGATTTGGAGTGTCTCGTGAAGTTACAGTTAAGAAGTTGATTAGGGATGCATTCAGAAGGCTTGATAGGGTTAGAGGACACACTTACACAGTGGCTCAACCACATGGCTGGCTTGACTGGGGTTGGAGGGTCCACTTCTAAGGTGGTTCAACCACATGGCTGGCTTGACTGGGGTTGGAGGGTCCACTTCTAAGGTGGCTTACCCCATAGCTGGCAAGTTGGCATTGGTAGTTAGCAGGTTACTCTCTACAAGAGCCTTTCATAGGGCTACTTAAATATCCTCATGACTCAAAGCAAGGAATTCAAGCATGCAAAATGGAAGCTGCAGTGCCTTTTATGACCTAATCACTGATATCAGTCATTGTCACTTTTATGACATCCTATTGGTTACACTGGTCATCCCTATTTAATGTGGGAGGCATGAATACCAGGAGATGAGAATCATTGGGGACCATCTTGGAGACTGCAAACTAAATGTAAATGTTGCTGATCCTAGATTACAGATGAAAAAACAGGCTTGGTTTGCCCGTGGTCACAGATAATCTCAGTGCTCAATGTTTTTGACTGAACTAGTAGATACAGGACGACTAGGTTCCAGAGACTAATCTTTCCCTCTTAAAAATTTTGATTTCACCTAACTTAGAAAATATGTGGAGCAACTATATGATTTTATTTTGTAGGCATTGAGGTTGACAATTCAGTTGGTTAAATGGCTTGCCCAAGAACACTCAAGTTATGGCAAACTTTTGACACAGGTGACAATCAGAAAGTATGCACTAAGTAGTTTAAACATGCCCTTGAAAACTATTAAAAATAAGATGAATTTTTCTGGAAAGGTAGAAATTCTTATGAGTCAGTTAGGTTTATACTATAGCTGGGGTGCTCTTTTTGTCAACCATAGTTTTTATACAAGCAGATCAAGAGGGTCTCTCAAGATTAACTGCAGTCATGAGTCTCTTTATAACAGTACCAAAAAGCATTGTCATTATATACTTAATCTTTCTGTCTGTAAAACTGACATTATAATCTCAACCTTGATGTGAATTTTAATCTTCAGTGTTTATCAATTAGCACTGTGCCTAGAGCATGTTATGTGGTAAGTAAATACAGTGCTATAATTTTATTTTACTATTACTTCATAGGCTAAATGCAACTGACATCAATACATGAGGGTACTTCAGACAGTTCATGGAGAAATTGAATGGAATTAAAAGACAATATGAATCTTTCTGTGAACTTTTTGAAGACCCCTCATACAATGAAACTTTAGGTATTCAACAGGAGTTTTAGAAATCTGGATCTAGAACTGGTAAGATAAATTCAGCAGTACCTCCATATATTTTCTTCTCTTTATTGTGCATTTTAAGTATTTACTCTTCCATTTCCCAACCACCCTCCCCACATCCACCCCCCAGGCCCCCAACCCCCCAACCTATTCCCAAATCCCACAGGCTTCAAGGAAGGAAACAAAAGTGCCTATCGCAGCATTAGTTTCTATATAGATCAATATACTCCAAATTATTTATATATTTGAAGGGTAATCAAGAAGAGAGAAATTCTTTATATGAAGAAACGAATGGGTAATGTGACACTTTCTGGCTAATGATTGAATTGCAAGAAAAAAGCCATGGCACCTATTGAGAGGCTGGAGAATCTTCCCTTGTATTTTTAGACTACTGAAAAAATCAGCAAATATTTAGGCATATGCTAACACCTGTTTGGATCACAGAATGAATCAAACATAACATCTGCTAAACTGGTTGTTTTGTATTCCTCAACTCTATTGGCGTATTAAGGCCCTTTTACTAATAATAGTAATAAAATTAATAGTAATGTTAATAGGACCAAGAATAGCCTCTGTAACAATTGCTCATCCTTGAGTGTATCCTAAGTACCCTCCCTGTCTCTGAATGACCATGTGAATGAGCACTATATCAAGAGTGGCAGACACAACATCACTAACAGCACTTGACATACGCCCTGTTTTTCTTGCTGATTTGGTTCAAGTGTTTTTCCTCCAGTGTTCTCAGAATGGTGACTCCTCCCAGTCACAGGGATAAACCAAATATGGAGATTTAATTCTGTGGCCAGAGTAATGATCCAATTCTGGGCCACATGGCACTAGAAGACATCTAGTGAGAAAGTTTTTGCTAATGATTTTCTACATT
Source organism: Cynocephalus volans (assembly GCF_027409185.1). Classification (NCBI taxonomy): domain Eukaryota; kingdom Metazoa; phylum Chordata; class Mammalia; order Dermoptera; family Cynocephalidae; genus Cynocephalus; species Cynocephalus volans. The sequence continues at coordinate 140,270,097 of NC_084463.1, read as the reverse complement.
AGTTAAAATTAACACGTTGAAAAGACAATTATTTGCTGGACATTTGTTGGTCCAATGCAGTTTTGAGAGAAAAGAGCATTGACTCGCTAAGGAGGAAAAAGTAGAAAGATAGAAAATGTCCATGTCCATGCATACATTACAGAACTTCTAAATTTAACCAACCCTAGAATTGGCCTACTGCCTATGGGAAGAACTGAAGGATGCGAGGTCTGCATATTTGTGATCCTGAAACATACTACTCCAGAGCCCATAAGGTGTTCTCTTGCTTTATTGCTGAAACTCTGTAAGCTCAGAAAGAAAGTTAATAACTGCCCTTCTGGTGTATTGGTCCAGGATTACTACAAAAGGCCCCCAAATGGTCTTGACATGAGAAAGTTCAAAGATTTGAGGTGCCTGAAATGGACTCCGATCCCTGGAAGTGATATATATATACAGAGAGAGAGAGAGAGAGAGAGAGAGAGAGAGAGATAATAAACCAGAAATGCAAATTTCCTAGAGAAACACAGATGTAGAATCCAAGGTTGCTATCTGAGAAACCAGTTGTTTCCCTTGCTTGTTACTTGAGAGCCTGCTGCCCATCCCAAATCTGAGAGAACTGGAGCCCAGGGTAACTGCTGATGTCATGAAACAATTCCCCATTCAATTTCATGTTTCCATTGGTGTTTGCTTCTGTTGTTTCCTTGTGAGTCTGATGGGCCTGAACTGTGTAGTACAACACAGAAAACCCATCTGGTTATAATAATAATAGCTGACATTCATTGAAATAAGGTCACTATATGCTGGACACTAACCTCATCAATTCATATGTATTTAAGTCAGAAATCCTCACAGAGAGACAGAGGAATGCAGAAATGTTAACCAAAATTCTCAAGATCATACAGTTAGTAATATCACATGTGGGATTTGAAGGCAGATTGCTCCATAGTCTAAATTCCTAAACATTACTTTGTACTGGTATATACTGTATAACACTGCCCACTATATTGATACAAAACTGCTGTTTTGGCAGAGCTCATAAAATTGGTTTAACCCCTTTTATTCTTACAATGTTTCATGGGAAGATATTTTGAAAGTCTCAAAAGAAGTGAAAGCTGGTTCCTAAACAGGGTGGAGTTTTGAAGGGATTAGAGAAACACTGGGCCCCTTAAGAGGATATAGGTAGACAGAGGGTATGGGAAAGATAGAAAACCCAAGAAACATAATGAAATGTTGGGTAATTCCTGTTTTGTTGTTGTTGTTGTTGTTGTTGTTTTGTTTTGTTTTTTTTGCCATCCATTTAGTCAAAAAAAGAGGATAAACAGGTCTCATAGATAGAGGTAGACAGACAGTCAAAGGGGAGTAGGAAAGCATGGGGATTTATTCATTAGCTTGTGTTAAAGCTTCAGCTAATTTATAAACTGCCAGTCTTTGAGCTATTCCTTCTTCAGCAGACACCTGCCTTCTAATTCCAACATCTTTCTGAGATAGTAATGATGATGCAGGATAATAGCCACAGATTTAAAGCTGTAATTAAGAAATGGAAACCCTTACTTCTATTGACAGAATGGGTAACAATTGAGATTCATGTCACATGACAAAAATATACACTGAAAACCTGTTTAAGATAACTCTCATAGCCTTATCTTCTATGCTCTACATTTGCTAATACAGTTTAACATCATTTAGTAAATGATTTATTCTAGTTGGTAAAATTTTGAGAAAGGGTTAGATCACGGCCTCTACAAAGAATTTCTCTTGATTTAGACAGGCGATTTAACTCTTAAATGACAAAATATATTTCCTGATTAAGTCACTACAAAACGCCTGACTTTATTCATGAATTATTCATAATACTTAGAAAGAACATGGAATATGTATTTTAAGCCCTAATTGAAAATCTCAGGAAATAAATGTAGATTTATCTTTATAAAAAGTTTATGTTGTCTAACTAAAACACTTGCATTAACTACCAAAAGATCATAAAATAGTGTTTGCCCCTTTTTCCCCCTCTTTTTAATCTGCTCTGAATGGTATCCCCTTCTTTTGGTTGTGCCTTTCGTTTCTGCAAGGACTGTGGCCCATGAAAAACAAGTGTAAAACTCAAAACAAGCAGGCAGCTCGTCAGCACTGAGATCTGATTTCTAAATTCATCATGCCTCTAGAATCACTGTCCAAAATGAATATTAAAAATGTGATTCTAAAACATGGCATAGCTTTGCTGCCTGATGTCATAAGCAGCTCAGCAACTTGAACTGGAGAAAGCTGCTAGTTCCTGAGTTATTTTAAGAGTTGGTTTCTCAACTAACCCTAGGACTGAGTTCCTTTGCTCTCTCTCTAGAGTGGATGGTAATCAAAATCCTAGTCACTGGGCTATTGTTAGAAATAATAATTCTGGAGACCGTGCTTGTTACCTGGTTACATTATCATTTAAATTTATCTACAGGGCCGAGCCTGTGGCGCACTCGGGAGAGTGCAGCACTGGGAGCGCAGAGACGCTCCCGCCGCGGGTTCGGATCCTATATAGGAATGGCCGGTGCACTCACTGGCTGAGTACCGGTCACGAAAAAGACAAAAATAAATAAATAAATAAATAAAATAAAATAAAATAAATTTATCTACAGACTATCTACAAAAGCAAAAATATATTAGAACCAGTGTACTAAAGGTTTTCCAAGGCAGGTGCAAAATTGCTTAGATAGTATACAGAGTTATATTTCAAATTTTATTTGTATCTTAAAATGGAAAATATTTTAGGTCCATGTCAATATATAAAGACATAAACACAATGTTGGCTGTTTTTTTGTTTGTTTTTTTGTTTTGACTGTGGCTTTCTTCTACTTCTTACTATTATTTTTCTAGACTGATTGTTAGGGATGCTTTAGTAAGAAGCTCTATTTTTTAACCTAAGGCAGATAACTATTTTTCAATAATAATAACTAACATTTATTGATTTTTTGTTAAGAATAACATGTTCTTATAAGGACTTAAAGAATTAATTTATTTCATCGCACGTTAATCCTGAAAGCCATGTGCTTTAATTTGTTTGATGATTGAGGAAACTGAACCCAGGAGCTTGTTCAGAATTGAAGAAATTTGATTCAGATCCTCCAACGAATACAAGTATACATCACAATTTCATGGAAAGATTCATATTATCTTTTACTTCTATTTTTCTACAAACTTTTAGAAGTACTCTCATTCATGGAGGAGGTAGGAATTGAACCCAGGCAACTTGGCTCCCTAAATCCAGCCACTAACTTTACAAAACTTCTATTCAGAAAGAGAAAAGTTGAGAGTCCGAGATATTTATTAAGCATGTCTGTCGTATGTGACACACTGAGCTAGACACAGGTGACATCATTGTCCTAATTCTCCTAAAAGCATTTGCTGCTTGGTTGTGCTCTTCATAACATGTGATGTGATCTGAAAACAATATTTAACCTCAGATATGCAGTCTGGCCAATGCAGAGTAGAAACAAACTATCTTCTCCCTTATTCTAGACTCCATCCCTCTGCTAATGCAGCTCAAACTTGCTTTAGATTTTTTGCTGATACTAGTGTCTGAAATTAAGATTGTGGTCATCTAAGATCCTAAAGTCTCCTCATTTGGAGGAAATGAGAAAGACAACTCATATGGAGGGAAGGATGAATGACGCGGTAGTGACGAAACAGCCAGCAAGGTTTCAGGGCAGATAGAAAATCAACACATCAAAGCAAGGGCAAGGACAGGAGGAGCAAGTGAGGAAGGCAGGGTGTGATGGTCAAAAAGAGAAGATAGCTGAGCTTGCAAGACCTGTGTTTTCCTAGGCATATTTATCTGCTAAAAGTGAAGGGGCTCAGAGTGGAACTGAGGTTTGAGATTTGAAGTGTGAAGGAGATTTTTTTTAACAACTGTTGTTGGAAAATTATAATGGGGAGTTAACATATTGGTCTTTATAATTTCTGTGTATTTCAATGAATGTGCCACAGAAATCCTGTCATCATGTACTGTACCTCAATTCAGACTTGACAGTAGAAATATGGGAGGCAGGGTACAGCATGCACACGAGTTCTAGTTAATGTCATGGTCAATAGATGTAAAGTGGAAATATTCTATGTGTAACCCCTGTTTCTCTGATTCTCATCTCTGAAGAACCCAGTTAGTTATTTCTTTGTTTTCTTTCTTTCTTTTTTTTTTTTACCAGTCAAATTTAGCAGTGGGAGGTTGTATACCAACTTTAGTGATACTAATATTAATAAGTTCTGATAACCAACTACCATCAAAACAGCCCCAACTAGATATTTCTGAAAGTACCCAGGAAGTGTCTCCTGTGTGCTCAAAACGGAAACTGGTCAGAGACCACAGAGCATCTGCCACCTCCTTTCCCCTTTTCAGGCTCCCTAGCGGATGCCCATTGTTGCTTTCCATGGTGATGAGCCCTGCCCCTCAGTGGACACCAGTCCCCATTCCAGTTCACTGGACTGCACAGCCTCCATGACTTCAGGGAATGCTCCCCCCGCCCCCCATTGATGCCATTGTCACTGAAGGCTGCTGCCTTAATCCTCCACTCCTTCAGCCAAAGCCACTTCTATGGGGCCAACTTGTCCACCAGGCACCACTGCTCCCCATCAGCCCAGCCGAGTCCTGCAGCAGCTAAGTCTCTGGAGCTATAGAGTTAGAAGTATCGTATCTCTAAAAATTTCTGCAGGTTTCCTGCACGTTTATGTTTACCCAAATGTCTTCTATAAAACAGCTTTTTTCAAGTTTTGTTGGTTTATTTTTTACAGCTCTTTGCTCTTCAGAAAACCCTGAAAATGAAATCACCATGTATAATTACAGCCACTACATTGTTCCTCACAAATTATTTCTCGGTGGTTTTGTTCTGTCAATGGCTTATTCCTTGGAATTTAAAGCCACAGAAACTCTACTAAACATCTCCCAGTTGTGTGAAACCACAGGGGAAAAAAAAAAGAAAACTCAAGTATACACAAAGGAGCTAAGCTGAGAGATAAATCCAAGTAACCATCTTAAACTCAGACTGTCTCTTCTCTGAACACCTGTGGTTTTAATATTGGCCTAAGCTTGTTGTGTCTGGTTCTGTTTCCATTAGAATGTGTTTTGTTTTGTTTCTATTTTGTTTTGTTGAATGTGAATAGGCTTCTGATGGCCCCCCTACCACTTAAACAGACTTATCAAAACCACCTGAGTTGTGGACACAGCATGAGCTCAGCGCTTGGAACTCTTGCTACACGATGATGTCATATTATACTCTTGGCTTGGTGCTGCTTCAGAAAAGCTGTGCAAGAAACGAATGGCCAGTCCCTTGTTGTTCTGTTGGTGCCCATGTTGTTGCAAAAAAAACTATTACCAGATATTCATATGCCTTCAAAATGTATGTTTCTCTCCCAGGAGAAAAAAAAGCACTTCCCAGAGTTTTGGCCTTTGGGAGTAAATTCTGTCTTTTGAAGGTAATTTGTGTGAGGATCACAAGCTGCCTTTGGTGAGAGAATGGCAAGATGATGACTTGACTTCTCTCTCCCGGGTCTGATCTATATCAATACTGTTTATTTAAGGTCAAAGCTGTGAGGTTTTTTCTCTTCACTTGCTAATCTCCTGGGAGTGACAGCTGAACACTCATGTTGGTCACCTACAGGTGCTAATGATCACATACCTTTATAGAAAGACATGGGTCTGGATGTGGGCAGTGGAGACACAGGGTTCTCTGTCTATCTTAGGCATGCCCATTACCACTGAGGTTTAGGATTACTAAACCTTTCCCGAAGTATTCTTTCAAAAAGGAAATCTCTGTATTTTTCATTTCACCTTTTTGATCCCCATGAGAATAGTGTAATGACTGAACCCCTAAAACGGAATTGTGTTTTAAATAAAGGAAGAGGGGGAAAATGAAATTTTCATTCCAAAGAATTTCAAATTGTGTTTCCTATTGTTACTGATCTTTAACATGCACATGGGAAAAAATGGGGGTTTGTGGAAGAGTGATCTCTTTCCCACACGTAGAGACCATGCCTGAAGTCAACTGGTAATGAGAATCTCTGCAGCAGCAAACGGCACTGTCCATTCATA